>NC_143439.1:50475971-51086596 GCF_987193195.1 Phasianus colchicus | reverse complement strand
CCACATAATAAATACTCAGACTTCTAATACAAGCTGCAGTGTATGCCTGTAAACTCAGGAACCTGCATTAAGTTTTCTGAGTATTTATGATGGGCAGCATTTCTCTGCACGTGTCTTCTTCTGGCTACCATAGAACACATGGGCACAGGTGTATAACGTGTTTTGTAACTGCCCATGATCACTGGCAGGTCAGTGAGCTTCCCTGTGGACTTGACAAGGGCTCTGAGCTGCTTCTTCCCTTGTTTGCAAGCAGGTATGAGCAGAGAGCATTCCTCATTCCAGTCTTGAAAAGTGCCCCTGAGAGTGAGGTGCTCACAAGCCTTCCTGTAACACAGCCCTTCTCACAGGCGTAACTCAGGAATTACATGTGTGCAAATTTGGTCTCAGTCTTTATTCTGTTGAAAAGCATTTTTCTGCTTTAAAACAATTCCATCCAGGTTCTGAATAACACAGCACACAGAGCAGGACACTGGGCATGCAACCCAAGAACATATTTTTTGCTTAAGGTGCTTAGCAAAATTCTGATTATTGGAAGTATATATGCTGAATTCATCATATGATACAATGAAGTCTCTGCCGTGCCTACCCCTTACTCCTAACTTATGTCAAAATACACTAATATTCTCCCTTAAATCCTTATACGTTTTCCATTAATTTTCCATTGATTTAACTCTATAAAATGCCTTCTGAAATACCCACACATGGCTATTATAGCTACTTTATAGCTAACTACAATATATGGTTATATATTCATTTTATGTAGCATTACAGTAATAACCAGATACTTATATAGTGTAGTTAACTATAATATAGATAAATAGCAGTTATAGCTCATTTTAGCAGGAAAAAGAATATTAACTTTTTACTGGAATGATTTAGCATTTGCTGGTGAGTTCCCTAGAATGATTTAAGAGCACTGCCTGTCTGCTGTGCTCAGAAATCGAGTGCAGGCTGAGAAACTGACTGAATAGCACAGAAGTTAAAGCATAGGCCTTAAATTGGTTTGCAAATCTTTTGGCCAGTCTTGAACAGGAAGCAAAAGAGTCAAATGCATTCAGCTAATCCCATAGCTGATTCAATGCTAAGGCACATTTCTGCTTGCTGTACAGAGAGATCTCTGGAGCACATCCATTTTGTCTGCTGCACCAGAACAGAATCCATCCATGTGTGGCAGATGTTGGTCTAATCTATTCTTACAGACCTCCAGTGCAGGAGATTTGCAACATAGCCTGCCTGGTGCTTATCCCCTGGATAGGGTTGGTTGTTTTCATATATAATGTAAATCATCTTTTTTGAAAATTAGCCTTTACCCTTCCCAGTGGACATGTTGAACATTTAATTACTTACTTATCTCTTTAAAACAACCTTTAAGTAGTACCAACATTTTTTTCATTTCACAACGCAGAATGCTGATTTACACTAGCTGAGCAGCTGTTCTACAGTTTTAAGAGACCCATTCTACAGGCCCCGGATGCATTAGCGTGCTGGTGGTGGAAATCAAGATTTATGCTTTTATGTTCAAGTGTTTCATAATTCTAATGCACTTATATTTGATAGCAACAGTAAGTAAGTGTGAGTTTATAGTTGTGATGGTGAATTGTAGAAACCAACTGTCTGAGGATGGTAGGCAGCAAGATGGGTATTGCACTCACAGTCGCAGAAAAAGCTGTTTCTTACAGATGCCTGATGCATTACTTTTATGTAAGTGGTCCATTTGTAGAAAATTCTTACAACCATGACTAGTTTGGCATGAAAAGTGACTACTCTAGACCATAAGGCATTGAAAACAAAAGAATTTCCACTCATAACAGCTTGGAAATCAGGGTTCCTGGGAATCCTGTTCACAGGGAAAGCAGCACAGCAGCAACTGACTTATTCTTAATGACTTGGAGATTTATCTTGAACTCATTACCTGAAATAACTCAGAATCAGATGGCCTAGATATGCAGCTGAAAGTTGTGTGACCAAGATTAGGCTCTGCCACACCTCATGGCTACTGCATGAGATGTAATGATAATATCTCTGGATGTTGTAGGGAAGGGGAAGATGGGAGAAACTATGAGGAGAGTGAAAATACAGATCAGCAAAAAATAGCATCAGTGTAAGATCCTTCTGATATACTCAAAACACAGTAACAAACTGTGCTGCTCTCTTCTGGACTGGTACAGCTTGTTCTGAAGGTCAGTGAATACAAGGCACAAAATAAGCTGTAAAAGAAAAAGAAGCTCCAGATGAAAGGAGAATGTGTCTCAGGGATAGGACCATGTAAACAAGAGAATGGAACCCAGACTGGAATAAAATGAAATCCTGGAGAATCATGGAAACATAAAATGATTTATGTTGGAGGAGACCCTAAAGGTCATCTAGTTCCAAGCCCCCTGCCATGGGCAGAGTTGCGAGCCAGCCACCAGAGCAGGCTTCCCAGGGCCCCATCCAACCTGGTCTTAAATGCCTCCAGAGATGGGGCATCCATGACTTTTCTGGGCAACCTGTTCCAGTGCCTCACCACCATCTGAGTGAAGAATTTCTTCCTAACATCTAATGTAAACCTCCCTTTTTTCAGTTTAAATCCATTCCTCCTTGTTCTATCACTATCTACTGGCATAAAAAGTCCCAATCCTGCCTGTTAGCTCCTTTCAAGTACTGGAAGATTGCAATGAGCTCTTCCCAGAGCCTTTTGTTCTCCAATCTAAACAACCCAATTCCCTCAATCTTTCTTCATAAGAGAGGTGCTCCAATCCATCTTCATGGCCCTCCTCTGGACTCCATCCAACATTTTCACATCCTTCCTATACAGGGAGCCCCAGGACTGGATGCAGTACTCCAGATGGGACCTCATGCGGGCAGCGCAGAGGAGGATAGTCACCTTCCTCTCCCTGCTGGCTGCCCCTCTTTTGATGCAGCCCAGGATACTGTTGGCAATAATAGATAAATGTAATGCTGACGGTTACCAGAGATACCACCTCATTAGCTGCACTGAGTTCCCGATGCTTATACCATACAAAGCTTTCAGGATTCACAAGTGAAGAATCTCTCTGAGTCCATCAGACCATTTGTGATCCTGCCTCATGCCATCCTGGTTGTTGAGAAGCTTATCGTGGCGCACAGCCAATGGAACCCTGCTCTTTGGAGAATGTGCTCGGTGTGGGAAGAGGTGGTGTCCATCTTGTGTACCCAGTACTGTCTCAGGATAGGAGTGCTTTGTGCTACCATCTTCTTAAGTAGGAGTTCTTTTTAAAGAGCACAGCTACCAGTTCCCCAGAAAATGCATGATTTGTGTGCCTAGTGACTGGGCTCAGGGACACTGAGTCCCAGTCTGTAAGAGCAACCAAGGGTTGGTCTGTATCCTGGTGAAACGGGGAGAGACATGGAGCATGAGTATCAGTCCCTCTTCCATAGCACTTCTTATATAGGTTATAACAAAACACAGCAGGCAAATAAGGCAAACGTGAGGTAAGGGGGGAAGTGATAAAATGAGGTGACAGTGACCCAAATACATCATCAAATGATAAGCCTTTTAGGCACTGTTACATGGGACTGCTTTTGAGGCGACAATAACAAAGCAAAGGGGAGGGGTATGGAGTAATTAGGAGGGAGCAGTTTTATGAACTTTAACTGGGAGTTTGCCACTATTTCCAGTGTCAGAGACAGCATGAAGCTCATTGAAAAAGAAGCCATCAGAGAAACAGTGTAAGGAAGCCTTAGCTTCTGGTCTGGTGGTAACCTAGGAGAGTTAAATGGAAAGAGGATTCTCTTGGGCTGCGTGGGCAGATCGCTTATCCTAGGAATCAGTGAGTAAGCAGAACAATCAGTACAGTAGGTGTGCTTGCTAAGCATTATAGGAAAAACAACGTTTTGCTTAGGAATAGACATAAATTAACATATAGAAGAAAGATTTGAAAGTAGACAACACTTACTTGATTTTTCTCTGAATCAGATCTACCAGGAGAGGACAGGAAATTGTCCTCCAGATCAGAGTGCTGCCCTGTTTTATGAACAGTCAATGCTTCTTCATGTGGTAACAGAATTTCTCAGGCAACAAACAGGGTTATAGTGAGTACTCAGGCTGCCAGTGCCATACAGAAATTCAAAGACAAGTGCTGAAGAAGTAAATAAAGAACAAAGAAAGCTTTGACACACTCCATGGCCTAGGAGTAATGGAAGAACAAAATAACAAAGCAAAGGATAAAGGCAAAGAGGAAGGGAAATGTATTTGATGACTATCAGGCTGATAACCAGAAATTTTGTTAAAAGGGTTGAGCCAGAGTTGAAGCACACATCAGGAAGAAGGCAAAGCAGAGGGATTAATTAATGAGATGTAGTCTCAGGATGGAAATACATGCCACTGAGAGTGAGTGGGTGAAGAGGAGAGCCGGAAAGCAAGGCAAGGAGGTGCGAGGTGATAGCAGGTGTGATGTACATCACAACAATAAGCAGTAGGAAGAACAGACAGAGAGAGGATATGAAGTGAACTGATAAAAGCAAGGACAACATGACAACTAAAGGGAAAGGAACCATTAGTTCAGCTTGCCTCCTGTGTAGAGGCTATTGTAGGATTTTACCTTCTGTGTTTTTCATGTATTTGTTGCTCAAATTCTGAAGTGTCTTCACAAACAGCAGCTTTCGTTAAACTTACCTAGCACTGCCCTCTGTGCTGCCAGTACTGAGGGTCCTCAGTGAATGGACTGGCAAAGATTTCTGATGGCTGTGTGTGTCTGGGTGAGGTCATGAAGAAGTGCTGTTAGAGAAGAGAAAGCACAGATGGTGCGGGAACTGCTGAAAAGCAATCATATTTTAGTGGTTTAGCTATGCTACTTCTCCTGGTACTAAAATGCCCTCTGATATGACAGATTTACAAAGGACTACAAACAAAAGGCTGTAGCTAAAAGGTTGTTTCCTGAACTGGTGCAGAAAAGAAGAATTGTAAAATGCTAATTCATGGCCATTATAATTGTGTAAATCACATTCCCAATCTCATCAGATCCCCTCTCTCCCTATCCCAGGACTCTGGCTTCCACATCTCCTGCAGTGGGGCCCCGTGACTCTCCCTGGTTTCCTGTGGTCAGCCAGGATTACCTCATGGTCCTGAGTCATCTCCATTTCTTTTGACTCCAGGAGCAGAGCAGTATCCATCACCAAGCAGCCTTGCAAGAGCAGAGCCTGATTTGCTTAGAACAAAGACAGGACAGAGAAAATGGACTCACAACAGAAGAGATACCTATTAGAGTCAGCCTGCATGCCTCCCACCAAGACTGTGCTGGCTCTCCTCCAGGCTCGCTCAGCACAGCATCTCCCTGCATCATCCTCTGCCCAGTGGCAGCTTCTGACAGTTGCCTGTTCCCTCCTAGGAACAGAATTTTTGAGTGTCTAACCTGGCAAAATAGAGCCTGAAACTTTTCACTCAAGCAGAATATAGGATGCTCAAAGAAATCAGCTTTTCAGTGCCTGCCAGGATAATCTTGTCTGGAAAGTCACTGTACAGACTGACATGCTTTGTTTTTCCCACAGTCCTACTTAATTATAGCAATGCTGGCTAGCCAGGAAGCGTTCTCTTACACTTACAGAAGTCAAGCAGATTAGCATAATTTCCATGGGTACATACATTTATATTGCTGAGAACATGCTGAAGACCAACCTAGCACTGAGCTGATCTGGCAAGTCCACACAGCACAGCAAAGTACCATGTGGATATGCCAAGTGGGACTGAGAAGCAGAATAATCCTGTTCAGCTGGCACAGCACTCAGGGCTATACTGCTTCTGTTTCAGTGCTGGCTTGCAAAGAGCCTCTGTACCACGTGTCCATTTCCCAGCTCTTCAGACTGTGGGAGTAAACGGAGCAGCACCAGCCTAGATGTCTTTGTGCACACCCTAAGTTGCAGATCAGATTCTTAGATTATTACATAGCTACTTCACTCTACCACAACCTCTGTCTTTTAATCAGTGAGAAAATGTCCTTTAGAATCATCCATTTTACCTCCATCTTATTACACTTCTGCTGTGAGGCACAGCCTCTACTTTGGTGCATTAATTTATTTAAGCCTATCCTCGAGAGAGTCATATAAGACCTTAGATGCCTCCACTTATCCTGATCTCTTTCTTCCCTTCAATGTATCACAAAGCCTTTTTGAGAAACAGATATACAACAGTTATTTTACTAATATAGAATTAAGATTTGGTGCTAGATATGGTATGATAGACAGTTTTGGCAGCATCCTATATTAGTTACCCTAAATTAAAAAAAAAATTTCCTTCTAGCAGGTCCTAGCAGAGCAAAGAACAGCCAGCATGAGAAAATTAGCCATCTTGCAAAGTTTTTGTAACACTGACTATGTTCTTGAAAAGCAGCCAGCACTCCATCCCATCTACCTGTGAATGTTCTGCAGTTATTATACTCTTAATAACTCAAGACTGATGGATGAGTGTAAGGTTGGGCAGCTTTGTTTGATAGCCTAAGGGAAGGAGAAGGAGGGAGGTGGGGGGGGGAACAAGTATCAGCAAATAGATTGTGCATCAGACAAATAAAGAGGGTTACACAATGCACTGTATTTTAAAATAAGCCTTCTCAAATGCTGTCATTACCAGTTGATGATGCTTAGAAGAATTCACCAGTTAGTGCTGCTATAATCCTACCAGTAAATTAATTTGAAGAGAGAGAAATGGGTCCAAATCATTGACTCTGCTGTTGCTTAAAGGAGTGTCAAAAATGCAGAACAGTATTTTCAATATTTCATTTTCTAAAGTGAGATGCTCCCTTCTAAAAACAGATATTCTCCTCATTCCTATCTCCTTCATTAGCTTGAACAGCTCAAGAGAATGGGAGATTTCAAACATAAGGTTTGCTAGCAATTCATACAAACCTTTTCTTAATTGTTTAATTAAATGATTTCAGCCCCATTAGAGGTACAGAGCAAAAAATTTAATCTTCGAAAATTTCAGGAGTGATAAATGTTAGATTTAAATTTGGTAGAAATAGGAATTGCCCTCCACTTGATGAACGCTGTCAAGATTGTCAATGTTCATCTGAAATCAGTTATGAATTATTCTAGTAAATATCAGTTAATTACCTTCTGCTTGTTGAAAATGACATAAAAGTGCTTTCTTTTTCGCCTCTGGTCACCTCTAATCCATTCCTGCTTCCATTCCTTCTACTTGCAGAATCAACATCTGCCTCATTCTATTATCACCTGTTAACAAGACATACAAGTAATGAAAACTTCTCTACTATTAATTTGGTGGCTAAAGGCCACCAAAAGCCACAGAACTTTCTGCTCCCACTATTTCACAGAATCACAGAATCACTGAGGTTGCAAAAGACTAGTCAGATCATCTAGTCCACTCGTCAATCCATCACCACCATGCCCACTAACCATGTCCCTCAGTGCCACATCTACATATTTCTTGAACATCTCCAGGGACACTGACTCCACCACCTCCCTCCATAGCCTGTTCTAACACATTACCACTTTTTCCAAGAAGAAATTGTTCCTAGTAACCAACCTGGTATTATTTTACTTATCCTACTGCAGTTTTTCTCACTTGGAAAGTTCAAGAAGGGTTGTTGTAGAGAAAGCATTGAAGCAGTATTTAGGATCGATCATTAATGGTGATGATGGGTTGATGGCTGGACAAGATAATCCTAGTGGTCTTTTCCAACTTTTATGATTCTATGATTCTTTGACTGGGGAGCCTATGCAGAACAGAATACAGTGCCCATACAAACTAGTTGAAGGTGCATGTACAAACTGCAAATCAACAATCTATATCACAGTGCATCAGTCACACCAGCATGAGAACTGGTTTTACTCATATTTTTTCCATCTAAGCAGTTTGGGAGTAGAGAGCAAGACTTGCATTTACTTTACGGGCTGTGGATGCAGAAAGGTTTAGACAAAATGTTGTCAGAGTACTTACATAAGTGTCCTAATATGAATCCAACTGCCTTCTGCTAAGTACCCAACTAAAGCCTCTGTGAAGCTTCGTTTAGAAGGCAGAGGTTCCTCAGTCCTACACCATGTTTCTTTCATCCCTCATTACAATAATACTGAATATTATAACACCAGGTAACCTAATAATTACAGTTTTCCTTTTCTAATCTACTGGGATTCACTGAAGCAGTTGGCATTAAATCAATCCTGAGATTTCTCAAAAGCAAACCAACTTGCTAAATATCCTTATGTGCAAATGCATTTACTCATATAAACAATTTAAAACTAATTTCTGAAAAAAATCATGTGAATTGTGTTGTGTCAAACTTGAAAGAAGTTTGACTGCCTCATCACTATACGCAGAGAATCCTGCTTGGGCAATAATACTATCATCCCTTTCTTTCTAAGGGGGCCTCTTTGACTTGACAAAACTTGTGTTGTCAAATACGTGACAGAGACATGATTCAGGAGATAGCAAGCAGTCACACAGTCTGCAATTCGGATAACTACCAAATACCCATGAAACTTTTATTTTTATGCTATAATTCTTCTGAATTTATGTTCTCAATGCATTCATCATTACAGAAGTAGTTCATCAGTTACTACAATGCCAAGGTAAAGGATATGAGGAAGAGTGTGCAGATAGGAAATGTCCTGCCATTTGTACACTAAGCCCCAGCTCTCCTGCTTGTCACACTCTAGGCTTGGTGCAAATTGAGATTTAAAAGAACTAGGAAGGATTAGGAAAAGGCATTGGAATTTTGTATTTGCAGGTTTCCTGCAACCACATTGTACACATTAAAAATAATCATTTTGGTGTGGAATTACTTCCTGGAAGCTAAGTAGAACTCAGACTGTAAGAAAAGCAGCAAGCTGGAAAAGCCAGGGAAAGTATAGCATTTCTGAGAGCATATCTGCAGATTTCTGCTTGAGCTGCATAGTCAGGTTGGTCACAGTGGAGCTGCTTGGACCTACAGAGCAGATGTTAAGTCACAGCATGACTGTTCTGTAACATCATTGCTGAGCCTTTCTGAACAATTTCACTTAGAATCATAGAATCATTAGGATTGGAAAAGACCACTACGATTATCTGGTCTGACTGTTGACCCATCCCCACCATGCTCACTGACCATGTCCTTCAGTGCCACATTCACACATTTCTTGAACACCTCTAGGGATGGTGACTCCACCACTTTCCCTGGGCATCCTGTTCCTATGCCTCACCACTCTTTCTGAGAAAAAAATGTTTCCTAATATCTAACCTGAACCACCCCTTGGCACAACTTAAAGCCATTACATCTCATCCTTGTGTCAACATTGTGACTGAGCACTTGAACATATGTGTATTCCTAAACAAATCCAAATGACCAGCTTGTCTTCTATGTGTGAGAGCATTTGTAGATAGATGTATGTGTATAGATAATTATGTGTGTTTCCTTGTTTCCCTCTTTATCTCTCTCATCTCACATTTAACAATTCTCCAGTACTATGGACATAAAAAAAAAAACAGAATTGTGAGGATAGCATGTAAACTCTTGGTGCTTTTTTGGTTTTTTGATTTACAGTGTATCTTTCTACCTAGATTCCTTTGAAAATCATAGCTCATCTGGGATAAGTATGACTCCATGTATGTGAGTATATAGTGAACATTGTTGAACTTGTTGGAGATACCGTTGATAACGTTATCAAAATACAACTAATAATAATTAATATTTACTTGTCATATAGCCTTTCCAGTGAAGAACTAAAATCAAAATTATAACCCTTCTGGGAGTATGCCAAAGCTGAAGGAAAAGCTAGAAATACACTATTCTGTAATCAGGTCAACTTACCTCATAGCACTTGCTGTAAAAATATGAATTACATTATGTTCCTTTGGCATTTCTGTGATTGCCAATTTTTTTTATATTCAAACATTGTAAAGAACCTTGCAAACAATTTGGATGAATTCATAGCTTGCAGTAAGAATGGCTGTATCCACTGAGCAAGCCTGTGCCATCGCAAACTCTTCTGCGTTGGTCCTGGCTGCATCCCAGCAGTACCACAAGGCAAGGTCTGGGGGTCACCAACTCCTGCCTGTGGGAAACCCTCAAAGCAAATAGAAAGGGAAATACTGCAGAGCACAGCCCATCAGCAGTGGGTGACATGCAGTTGCAAGCACTTTGTCCCTCAGGAGCAGGATTAACCAAATCAGTGGTTCTTGGGACAAAGACGGGCTTAGCAGAGAAAGTGTTGGTTACAGGTATAATGGAATCATAGTTTAAGTATAGGAGAACTATATATTTTTTTCTTTCTTTCTTTTTTTCTTTTATTTTTTTTTTTCTACATCAGTATGTAAATGGAAAGTCTAGATTGCTCTTATAGTTTAATTTCTTTAAATGGATGGAGATCCCAAAACTTTTTATTTCTTCAGCTGCTGCACATGCACTTTTGCACATACGACTTTGTATCCTCGGTACCTTTTGAAATTCAGGTCATATATACTTGGTAGGTATGTTTGGGCCTAATATTCAGTTATCTTTTAAAAAATGAATCTTAGTAACAGTCTTCAGAAGTAGAAAAATAGTGAGAAGTTTCTACTGTCATGTATGTTCTCACTTTACAGCCAATCTGAAATCAATAAGTTCAAATAAATCAGTGCTCAAGAATGTTGCTGTCTTCTTTGGTCTTAGGAGGTTATGCCCAGGCTTGTGGGTGTGTCTAAGTGCCTAATGACCAATGTATTCCTTAGATGTTTAAATATTACCACTTAAAGAACCTGCATCCATCCCTGGGCAGAAACAGACACAGTAAAAAAAGAGCCAACTCAGATTTTTATACCTATCAAGGTAACAAAAACTTCTACTTGGGTTCCTTCTCATCATTGCTGCAAGGCACAGAGTGGGGTGGATAGGATAGTAAGGGTACCCAACATCAGCTGGGATTGACTGCCACAGCCAAACAGAGCCACAGCTCTCAGGCTGCTCAGGACATGCACAGAACAAAACCTGCAGCAGCATGTGCCCAGGAGAGCTCTGCTGTTTCCAAACACGCTGCAACAGCTGCAGATGCCGCCAGATATAGCACAGTGCCCATCTTGCTCCCTTACCACATGGTACAGACCCTGCTGCTTCTTGAAACTGCCCACATGCTTGTACAAACCTGTACTTTGCAAATGCTCACACACAGTATATGCGTGAATTATTCCCAGGTATTTGTAAAATTCAGTTTTGAAAACTGTAAAATAACAGCCTGACAACAAGCTGGTCATATTTTCCATGGTTCATTTACCTCAAACAGACTGAAGGATCAGCAAATGTTTTGTATTAACTTACTGTTGAGCCATCTTTGGTTAAGAAATCAGGTCTTCCTGAAACTTTATCAGGTCTCCACACAGCATTTCTGCTACTTTCCTGAGGTATGGAAGGACCAACACCAGCAAAGATGAACAACGCTTGAGTATTGCCACCTATGATACAATCAACGGAGCCCCTGATGTTTGCATCATTTGGTGCCCAGTTATGCCCTCCCCGAGTACACAAGAGTTTGTGATGGGGCATGTTCAGGCTTCCAGTCTATTATAAATAATGCTAATGATATTATATGTTTTGCCTGCATTTCGGTCTAGTGCTTAGAAAATAAACATCTTGGCTTTGCCTCAGTGTTTATCTTCAATAAATACCTCAGCTTTGCCTCAACAATTATCTCTTCACAGCAGACGATTATCCAGCAGCAACATATAATTCCATTAACATTACCGTTTAAAATATATCCTCTCTGTGCCATAGAGAAAGGAGCTGTCGGTGGGAAATGTCAGGAGCCCCGTGTATTTTTGTAATTAAATCATTTGGGCTATTTTTTAATCCTCCAAGTTTTTGTTTTTCTATTTCTTGTTTTGCTAAATACATGTTCTATGTAGCTTATGAGAAGATTGCAAGTGGAGAAACTTGGAAGGTGCAAGGGAAAGCATATTTCAGGGCAATCGTGTGCCAAGGACTACTGCAGGGGATAACTGATAAAGGTCCAACATATCATATGAGTCTGCTTTGAACAGACAATAGAACTTAAGGAGCAGGTAAATATTGGGCTTTTTTGTAACTCTGAAGGAAGAGCTCTGAGAACCTCCTAGTGATAGCTGTTAAACATTAACGTCATGTTGACATTTAAATCAGATTGCACATAAGCCAGCAAGACACCTAGAAGTTAACAAGCTGTTTAAAGAAAAAAAAAAAATCTCAGTAATTCAGGAGTAGTGTAGGAGCACTGTGGGAGGGGCCAGTGCCAGAAACATATTGCTTTGTGCAAACAGCTAACGCAGCAGCATCTGGAAGGTAACAGCCCCTGTTGTGCACAAGTCCTTTTGTCCTCTGCATACTGCACTGAGCCAACCAGGCAGTTACCACTTAGCAAATATGCAGTAGGGCAAATTAAATGGGACAGGATCTGCTCTCATGTACATCAGTATAGGTCTAGAGGAACTCTATTAAATTTGCAGAAGTAAATGCGATCAGAACCTGGCTCATTGGGTTAATGGCCAGTTAAATGCTGGCAAAGATCTCAAACAGTAGGATCTCTCTGAGGGAAAAAGTTGCAGTGATGAGACGTGAATGAAGAGGAATGCACTGTGGCAGAACTGGGCAAAAATAGTCCAGGTGTGGATGGAAACAATACATGGAATCTGCAGAGAAATCCTCCGTAGCAAAATCCAGTAAAGGATACAGGTTTTATAGGTTAAAAAAGGAGGTGGAAGGAAAGGAAGAGAAGGGTAACTTGAGCTGTTTGAGAACCTTGCAACCTAGCCTGCCATTTCCCACACTCATGGGACCTAATACGGATGGCACAAGCCTATAGGAGCAGCATCTCCCAAAGCAAAGACCCATCTCTGCCCTCATCCATCATTAGCCACCAATGTTTTTGTACTGCTGAAGTGTGGTTCTGGGAACGTGAGGGTAGAGGCTGCTCTGTTGCCTCAGTTATGGTAGGACCAGGAGTTGCATATGGTTCTGTAGAAAGGCTCCCTGCAGGATCATCTCTAGAGATGTTTTCTACCTCCTCCAGCAGCAGTGAGACAAATGACAGTGTCAGCTGGGTTGAAGTAAGTGTACAGGCCACTAGCATGACTGAATAGGCCTGGCAAATTTGGTACTTGCTTATTAGAATACATGAGCCACAGGCTTCCTCCATAGCCCTCTTATCTCCACTAAGCACCCAAAATTAAAGTAAATCTAAGAAATGTGACTTAGCTCCGTGGTTCAGGAGCTCAGGTGGGACAGGATGGCCTTTGCTCCTATTCCTCTTATGTATTTCATCTAATGTGAAATGCATGAATAGTCCTGAGAGTAGGAACAGAAGTAAAATCACATGAACTGGTGGAGTGCTCAATAATGAAGAAATCAGGAACAACTGACATTCTTGGCAAGCTGCACACAAGGAAACAATTTTTAATATGAACTTCAGGACAGCCAAAAGTAAAATCATGCATCAGGGCACACATTTTGAAGGGTGACAACACAGGTTCAAGGAGATGTTAGAAGCAGTGACTCTGCAGGGTGGCCAAAGCAGAAAACTAAATAAAAGGAGACTTTCGTGAAAGTACTAGAGGAATCCTTGTGTGGGAACTCTGGATGTTGAGGACAAAGTCTTTAACTGGTCATGGTTTAAAAGTGCTGGCCTCGTGTAAAACACAACAAGAACATCAACAGATTAAGGGACTTCAGAAAGGAGTCCCATGAATGACTGAGGATTGGAAAATGTGTTTCACAGCAAGAGTTTCCAAAAGTTGAAGATCTCCAGAGCAAAGAGAAGGGCTCAGACAGGTGCAGTATGGGACAATCTGCATTTCAAGCAAAACTTTGAAACTGAGCTCTTACACACATCTATCTAAATAACCTGCCTTGGAAATAAAGCAAGCAGTTTCAACAGAGAGCAGAAATTAACTGCTGGAACAATTTACTTGGAGTGGAAGTAGATTCTTCATCACTGGAAGTGGTTAAACTAAACTTGGCTGTTTTACTCAAAGAAAAGCAATAATTTGAACAGGAATTATTGTAGGGAAGCCCTTTGGTCTGTTTTATAGAGAAGGTCATACAAGATGTTTCATTCTGGCCATCAGTCAATGAAAACAAGCTCAACCTGTGACCTGTTTCCCCTCTATCCTCCATTTCTCATCACAAGACCTGTGAGAAGTAGAAAGAAAATGAAGCATCTCCAGCATTGCCTTTCCCCTTCCTGGGATGGAGAACCCAGGAACTACAAAAGGAGGATAGAGAAATGGACAAGAAGTCTTAACTGCAGGAACTGAGCTTGGAAATTCAGGAATTAATAGCATATTTCTTGGGGTTGCATAACTAATTATTGAGCAAGAGAAGAGAACAGATGTGGGCTCATAGAATGTAGGATAAATTCATTAGAAGTGAAGAGTCTGATGGCCAGCTGGAAACTTGTTAGTCTCTAGAGGCCAGAGAGAGCTCTTGCAGAAGAGGGTATCATTCTCTGTCCACCTAAAAAACTAGCAGTGCTTACTGCCTGCCTTTCTCTCTTACATACACAAGAGAAAGGAAGAAAGGAAGAATAGAAGAAAGGAAGAAAGGAAGAAAGGAAGAAAGAAACAGCCCTTTTTGAAATATCTCATGGTACTAAGATTATTCCCATGTTTTGAGAAGTACTGAGTTTTCTCCATTTCTGGAATGATGAGTCCTGTGCAAGATCCAAACCCTACAAGGCATTCAGTGGCCCCCTCAGACAGCCTTCCTGAGCATGTTATCTCTTGCCTTTGTGAATGTATCCACTAAGGATGCTGCAATGACCTCTCTTGGCAAACCATCCATGTGTAAAATTGCAGGCATGTCTTTTTTTCACAAGCTGCTCTTTACATAGTGTCTGCCAGGAGACCCAAAAGAGAAATCAGCTCAAAAACCTCTGTTGCTAATTGTCTGAAAGTTAAAGTCAGAATGTTACCTATCTGGAAAAAAAATCCTCTACTCACTTTTTTAGTGTTAATATATCATCAGTATAACAGTTCAGCCAACAAAATTTGTCAAAGAGCCAGACCAGATTAAACATAAAATATTTGATCTCTGAGTACTCAAATCTCCTGCTCCTCTAAAGAATAGCACTTAGAGTCATCTTAAGTGCATTAGCCTCCCTTGACAACAATTGTATAAATCCCATCACAAAATTAGGATACAATCCTATGATGCTTACACAAACTGAAAACTCATGCCAATATTTACTTCTCTGACTTCTCTGTTGTTTATCCTTGGCAGAAGACATATCTCAGCTATCTGAATGTGAACTCCAGGCTTTCTCACAGTGTTCCTCTCAACATCCCCACCCTGACCTGAAGGAAGTACTTGTACTATCTTTAGGATGCTGTACAAGTCATGATAGTGGTGCAACATGCAGCTCCACCTACCTGTGACTGGACAGGTAGATAAGGAATCTAGCCCATGCTCCCATCTGAATAAAGAAAAGCTCCCTAATAGG
The DNA here is from genome assembly GCF_987193195.1 of Phasianus colchicus. Lineage (NCBI taxonomy): Eukaryota > Metazoa > Chordata > Aves > Galliformes > Phasianidae > Phasianus > Phasianus colchicus. Next base: position 51,071,206 of record NC_143439.1, on the reverse strand, counting down.
AAGGATAATGAAGCACTGGAAACAGGTTGCCTCAGGCACTGGTGGAGTCTCCATCTAGTCTTTAAGAACTGGTTAGACAAGCATTTGTCAGGAGCAATATATGTGTAGTTCACTTTGCCTTCCAACCCTATTTTTCTAGATTTAGGATCAAATTCTGACCCTGAAGAAATGTTATGAGCATTATGTCTGTTCCCTGCATCCTGGGAAGCTAACAAGACTATACAGTCCTTATCTACTATTCTCCTGCTACTGGAGTCATTGGTCTTGATGGGCATTTGGATCATCAAATCCCAAAGCAAGCAGCAGCTTCCAGACTTTTATAACTTGCATTATTTTTAGGCCGTTGCACAGTCCTCATGATTGATCTGCATGGAGTGTCTTTGCTGTAAACCCTGAGGGAGGGGAGAGAAGGGGCTCATGAAGACATAATTTCCAAGGGTGATAAGCTTGCATCTGTTTTGAGCTGTAAAACGGCACTCGTTGTGAAATCCTCTCAGAGCATACCTTTTAAATGCCAAACAAGCACAACACCAAAAGCACATAAAGAAATAATTGAAAGGCTCTGGAGGGAAGCCAAGAGGACGTGGCTGATGTTTCACCTAACCTCACCCCCTCGCTCGCTCTCGCCCGGCAGCCCTGCCTGCATGACGTGAGCCTCGGAGCTGCAGCAGGCAGCTGCTTCTTGACTGTGCACACTGTCTGACCCACTGGCAGCAGGACAAGACAAACAAAGAGGCTAAAAACATAAAACAGAGAGAGATTAGGAGCTGTGTGGCCAGGAGTACTCTCCTTTCACAACGGTGCCTGAGCCAGGCCCAAAAGGCCCAGCTTGGACCTCTGCCAGCCATCCACCACAGCGCCTGCTCCAGCAGGTCCCCTTGTCCTGTCAGGGGAGGCCCAGCTTGGAGGTATCTGCAGTGCCTCTTGGCCCTATGTTTGGTGGTTCAGCCCTGTCAGGCTAGAGTTAACAGGAAGAACTTGTCATCAGATTTGCCAGGCTTTTTTCCTTTGAATAAACCACTTTGATTCCCCAGCCTCCAGCCACTTGGCCTTTGTATGTACACAGTCATTTACCTCCTCCTTCGCACCCCCCACGTACCTTTCCTTTGCACAGGACAGTTTATTCTTCAATAATCTGTATTAAAACTAATTATCCCATGTTCTTTTAATTACTTCCAGTTGTGTGCTTACTGTGTAAGTTATCACCATGAACAAAGGATGACAAGGACACAAAAACTGCAGAGCCTGACCTATCAGTGCTGCTACCATGCTGTTTCCATGTAACCTGGAGAGGTTACATGAAAAACCAAACTGCCAAACTTGACATGCTAAGAGAAGCCAAGCTATTCTGTGTGCAGGAATCTGGGCTCAGTGGAGGTGAACAGTGTTAATTATTGATTGATCATATTCAGCTCTGTTCAAGAAAAGTTTTTAGGACTGATCTTTTATTTGGCCTTAGAATATAAACTGTGCTAATGGGGCAGTGAAGCCACAAAGCTTTACAGTGGATTTGGAAGAATTCTTCATGTTAACATCAGCCTAAGTGACAAAAATATTTCAGATCCTAAATGAAAAGAAACAAGTCACAATTTTTTACTAGGTGCTGTCCAAAAACCTGGAGTTCCAGTCATAAATCAGCAGAACTATGGTCTCCTGACACAAGCAGTAGCAGAGCAGCAAAGCTGTTGCTGAATGGCAGTGAAACAGAAGTAAATATCTGAGACTGGGAGGGGGCTGAAAGAAAGTGTGATTCTCCTTGCTAAGAATGTGAGAGCCAATGAGGAAGAAAAGACCTAAAAATGAATGCACAGTTTGGCCAAAACCAGAGATAACATTAAAATCAATTGGATTTCAGAAGATTTGGTTTTGTTTGTTTATTTGTTTACTAGACTTATTTTTGATCTGGCTGTTTTTCATTTTGGTTAGTTTCATTTTGAGGCCAAAGTGATGAAACACAAAAAGAAAGGAAGTTCTTGTGGTTTTTTCAGAGCCTTCCAGAAGCAGAATAATGGAAAACCAACAACAAGCAGGAAGGACTGGAAAGTGTGTGAGATCTCTCCTACAGAATCTGTCAAGTTCACAGAATAGTTAAGGTTGGAAGGGACCTCTGAAGGTGCCATACAGAATATTTATTGAGGCTGTGCAGCCTAGCGCAGGGACAGGAAGACATGGTAAACTCAGAGAGTACCAAAACTGGATTACCTTTGGAAGTGTACTGATCCATTTATTCCCCTTCCATTCCAACCACCCCTTTATGCTCCTTCAAAGATCTTTAGTCTTAGTCCTCCATCAGCCACAGGACTGACTTTATGTATGGCCAGCAATGGCTGGTGATGAGTTCCTATGCTCTCTTCCATAGGAAGGTCGTGCACTTCCTGAACTTAATTAACACTGGTCAGAGATTGCATTAGCAATGTGCAAGCTTGGGCCAAATTCCCAATCAATCAATGTAGAACTAACTTTTTTTTCTTTCTCTTCTCAGTGAAAAGTTGTGAGCTCCAGGGAAAGTGCATAGCCTAGCTCTAGCTGGTGTCTTATTTAAGTTGTTTCTCTTTAGATAGTAACTCCTATCAAAAAAATATGCATCTATCATGCCATTTATCTAGTTACAATTAAAGTTTGTTTTACAGGCCAGGCCAGACCAACTTTTGAACATAGTTAAAATTATTCTGATCCAATTGATCTGATCCATTGTGCACAAACATGAAAAGTAAATTAACTCTGAACATTGAACAGGTGAGGTCCAATCGGGTACACTCAGTGCAGCATTCTGTCATACTTGTCATCTGAAAAGATGAAAAATGTTCAGGAACTCACATCTGTCCCATGTGCAGACAGTTACAAAAGAAGCAGGACATCAGGGAAGGGCAGCACATAAAAACCGAATTATACCCTGAGAAGGAAGTTTCATACTTTAGTCCATGCAATTTGTGGAAGTGTTTTGAGTAAAGAAAGAAAATGACTTCTTTTTTTTTTCCCCCAGCTGCAGCTGAAATCTGTTTCACTGAGCATGCAAATTCCTTCTGCCTTTGACACGTGTGTAGCTGCCATTGCTCAGTTATGTGAGTCCTTTGTGGTCTATAATGCTTGTTCATGACCTCCTGTAAGCAGAGAAGTGGGAAAAGCTCCCACCTTCTTTCACAAGAGGACTGATTTGGCCTAGGGTCTAAATCTCGGACAGAGCTCAATCTATAAAGTAATGGCTAAAAGATTAACTGTCTTTTTCTATAATTACTGATTATTGATGAACTAGATCTTCAGCTGACTGAAGTCAGCTTGCCCTCAAATCTTTGAGGGAATGTTTGCCACTTTCTCCCATCTCTGAGTTTAACGTATGTATCAAAAAGACTAGCTTCTGGAATTGTGCAGAAAAGCATTTAATGACCACCCCATCCTTGCCAGTTCCTCAGCAAGCAGCAGAGAACATGTGGGACTGTGTCCATCATGGCGAGGACATGCACAGGGTGAGTTCGGCTGGAATGGATGCAGGGGCCAGAGAGAGGGCATAGGGGGCTCAGGAGGTCCCCTTGGACATGAGGGAGTTCTCATATAACCACCTACACAGAGGTATTACACACAGTGGTGACATACTTGTGGGACACACTGAAACCACCTTTCAAGCTGCTGTACAGAAAAAAGTTTCTTTTGTATACTGAACTAATGCGGATAAAACAACAGCACAGGATAAATCCTGCTTTACTTTAAAATAAATCTAAGATTACACTGTTGGTTTAATTCATCTTCCATTGTAACCATCTTATAAGGATTTCTTAAGGCTGTTCACTGAATTTAGTATGTTTCCAATATTTTCAGTCAAATCGAGACTGTATGTCACTGCAGAAACAATTAGTCAGAAAAAAAATAATAATAATTCCTGTTTTTTCTTCCTCTTTTTTTCTCCACTCTATGTTCTAATTTACCGACCATTGTACACATTGAACCCTCAGTCCCCCATGAGTGATTTCAGAGTATTTCTCAAAGATATGACAGTGAAATTACTGGCAATTCTTAATGAAAGCAACTGAATGTGTTTCACTTTTTAATCAGCTGTTTGTTTCTTTTAGACTACTTGTTGAACTGAAATACTCAGCAAACACTGTTAAAGGAAACAATTGGTTCCTAAAAGTTCAACACTCCCTCCCATCTGCTCTGGATGGAAAAACTCAAGAACATAATTTCTGAGACCACCCAAATTCACAGAGGAGAAGAAAAGGCAGAGTGGAATTGTCAACTTTCTTGTGACTTTATACTGTAAGTTTTATTCATGCAACACAGAATCCAGACATCTGAGAAGTTCACTGTTCTCTCTTGGGAAAACAACAACAACCACACGAAGTTGTACTATAGAGTAATATGTTTTCAGGTTCCTAAGCAAATTTGAATCCTCTATTTCTTCCTATTTTGGGGATTTAATGATCTTCCAGAAGCGTAAGGATACATGGTATTTTTTTCTGCAAATAATTTCATAGGATCATAGAATCACCAAGGTTGGAAAAGACCACCAAGATCATCCCGTCCAACTGTCCACAATGTATATTTGGTCCTTTTTTTTTTTTTTTTTTTTTAGCTACAAGCAGGCATTTGTTTCAGCTCTTTTTCATTCCAATTCAGTGTATTAAAAATGTTCTGCATGGGAAAACAATTAACAGCTGGTTAAAAGATGTATTTAATTATATTCAGTAGAGCACTCACCTTTCCTATCACCTGCTACCAAATAATACTGGACATTTTACTTTAATGAAGAACATCCTATCTTTATCAAGTCAAACTCCTGATACATATTTCAGTGGAAAAGATAAATAGAAATTAAAGAGGAAGGACTTTGTGCAAAGGAACCACGATTTATCAGTGTAAAACCTACAATAAATTAAAGCAATATTCTCTGAGGCATTTTAGCTAACAGAGGAACTTCCACACCATTTTGTTGTGTTAAGATACACTCCTTATTAATCACTGCATCCACATGTACCTGTAACTTGTTCAGATGAACTCTTCTGGACAGCCACGTCCTCAGGCAAAGCTCATCATTTTCTCCCCAATCTTGCAAACATTCAGTGGGATATTTACAGATGAGAAAGGAGTGCACTTTGCCAGCATGTGAGTACCTGTGAAACTCCAGGGGTTACATGGCTGTGCTTTCCAAAAAGGCGGATATTTGCATTTTTATACTCAGTGGTATACACCTCAGCTGGGACAGAAAATTTGAAAGCCCAGACACAAGAAAGGAACGAGGGATGATTTTTACAACATAGACCCAAGTAGTCGAAAAGCAGCCAAGGTCAGAGCTGCACCCCATTCCTTTTCAAGGAGAGGAGGCAGCAGGAACTGTGACCCTGCCCTTTTTTAGACCTTGTCCTTTCTGTAGCTTCAGGGCTGACACAGAAAATGTAGAAGAGTAGAAATTTTTCCAGCCCCACAGATTTTAAGTGAGTGGATCATCAAGATACACACAGAAGGTGGATAAATAGGGACAGCACAAGAGTTGTATATACAACACCAGTCTTGAATGTATTATTTTGCAAGAAATCCACAGGAAACTCTTAGAGGTCTTAAACCACAAAGGTGCCTGGCCCTGCTGCTGAGTTGGGTGGTGCCTCCTCACTGCTGCAGAAATGAACCACTGGGCACCTGCACGGCCACTCCCAATAGGCTTGCTTTGACAGCAGACTGAAATTGAGCACAGCATGTGCCCACAGTTCTCCCCTGCATCTGTAGATTGCTCTGAGATGTGCTACAAAATGCACTCAGAAAAACAGTTGATTGATCTATGGATAAGCACCCTAGAGTGCCATAAACTCCATGTGTTTTGAAAGATATCTGTGGCCGGATTGAGGTGGCCTCCACCTAGCCTCAGAGCTGAGAGCAGGAGGGAGACAACCCTTCCCTTCTGTCGACATGGGGACCCCTCCACCAGCATGGACCAAAGGAGCACCTCCCTAGGCTTCAGGAACTCCAGTGAGATCAAGCATCACTTGGAACAGTGAATTTTGCAGTTCTCATAATCGTTAGCATCTGATACCAGTGTCGTTTCCCAGCCCATCAGTTCATATAACCTTTAATTGCCACATAACAAATTTTTTTTTGCAGTACCAAATCAAGCAAAGAATTTATTTTCTGTCATTTGTGATATCTGGTTTGGAAAACGTTTTTTTATTTTTAACTTTTAATTCTGGCTAATAAAGAAAATAATCAGCCTCTGAAACTCAGTCAGGATGTTTTGTTTTGACAAAATCTTTTAGCTAATTAAAATATTTCAGCTATATTTCAGAGTTTAAGTGCCTCAAATATTTTGAATGTTTTAAATATCACTAAAGGTGTATACTAGGAAATAAAAGAGTGCTGAAAAAATCAGACAATTCCGTGGTTAAGAAACCATTTTATTAAGCACTTTACTGAATACTTTTGGTTTTCAATAAATGTGTAGATGTGACACTGATGGACATGGTTTAGTGGACATGGGTGATGAGTTGATGATTGGACTTGGTGACCCCAGCGATCTTTTCCAACCTTAATGATTCTATGGTTCTGTATTACTCAAAGAATTCCATGGATTTGTGAACTGACCCTGTGTTGTTACAGAAGCTTTCTTCATTTAAACAAAATTGATTTCTTAGGTTTCATGAAGCCCTGCATTACCTCCTTCAGCCACACTGAATGGAAACTACACAGAGTGAAGCAGGAAAGTTCGAGATAATAATTGAAAAAGTAGTCTTGGATGTCTTTGTTTTGTCTCTCATTTCTTTGCTTTTGCTTCATGGGAAAAGATTTTTGGGAGAGCTACTCTAAAATGTTCTGGTTCAGAGAAGTTCGGGGATCTATTTTGTTCTCAGCTGCCGAATATTACAATTTCTGTCTTATTCTTCTAATCTAAAATTAATTAAGTAATTTAGAGTTACTCTCATAACACTGAACTGGAAGCTGAAGTTAAGCGACTCATAATAATATCAACCTTTTGTAAACCCAAAGCTGTCTTTCACAGTCATAATGGAAAGGAGCTTCTTAAACAGTCAGTTTTATTTCACAGATAACAGAGTAAATCTGAGGTAGAAAAAACACTGGATATAAAAACTACTGTAATTGAACGAAAAACTAAGCCCCACATTTTCAAAAACAAAACTAAACAAGCACATTAAAAATTGTATTCTGCTAGGAGTATTACAATGAAAGCAGTCATCTTTAAACACAGTAAGATTTCACAGAGTAAGCACAGGAACTGGAGTATTATAATTGTTTTCTTACTTTCTGCAACCTTTCTTTCTAGCAGATGCTCTTTGAAATCTCATTGTCTTGACTATAAATGCAAAAAAAAAAAAGATAAAGCAATTGGAAAAAAGTGATTAATTAGATGTATAACAATGGTTAAAGAGTTGAAGAAGAATAGAATTCCAATTTGCAAAAGCTGAACAGGGAAAAAAAGAATGCAAGCATATTGCTGTGACCACATCATGTCAAGACTAGGAGAGCTATTCTGAGCTATGACATTACTTCAGTGAAGAAGAGACATTATCCTTCATCTGTAGGGAAAAAAAAAACCTAATTGAAGAAATCTCAAGTTACAGTGTACCTTGCTAAATGCACCAGTGCGTGCTTTTGCAAAATATATGCAAAAATATTCCATCTGTTGCGCTGCATGCCAATATTTCTTGTCTTCTAGGAATCAGTCTCTCCACTCAGTCAGGATCACTGTGGGTTTTGCACCTCCATCAAGTAAATCAAAGGGAAATCACCACAGTAGAAGATAATTTGCATTTGAGTTAACTGGAATGCTAGCCGAATGTAGAAAAATCATCCCCTCTCAAAGGCTCAGACATACTATCTTTTCTAGCAGTGTTTCCCCAAATCAAGCTTATTAACTCATAATAATAATGAAGTATTGTAAACAGTTTAATACCACCTGAACTCTTTTAGAAATTGTTTAATGTACCCTCGTGCTAGTTTGGTTTGGTTCAGTTTTGTTTACTTTGGGTTGTGGGAGTTTTTCTCTGCTGATTTTCATGATGAAAGGCATGAATCTGATCTCGGTTCTGTGCTGTGGTACTGGAGATTTGCACCACTGAGCAGTTCTCATACAGAAAGGATAATTATTGAGCACACAGCCATGAAAAAATGAGCCAGGAAAGCATGGTTATTATATGTATAAGATGAGAACACAATTTGAGAAGATTTGAGAATATGTATTTTTTGAAAATTGGATATAGCAAGACCAACTGCTGCTTTCTCTCATGGGCCTCATGTTAGTACATCAGGCAAGTACACGGCAAGAATGAAGAATACTTAAACTAATAAGCAACTCTCACCTAAAACCAAACAAATGTTTTAGGCTGGAATTTGGAAGATTTTATGTCATGCAAGTGAAATACTGGAATAACCCATCATTAGGGGAAGAGAGAAGAAAAATCCTATCTAAATTAGAGATAAAGTATGATAAATACGTGGAGCTGACAGGAGCCAAAATCCACATGGATCTTACAGTGTCTGCTCATATGCTCCCAGCAAAGTTCAAAAGCTGCTGGAAATAAAAGAAGAATTACAAAGTGCATGCAGAAGCCACTTAGTTAAGCAATGATTCCCTCTGTGTTTGGGCACTGCTCTTCCTCGGTGTCCTTCCCAGCAGTGCATGCGGCTCCCACAGACCTCGGCTGGGATCAGATGCCACTTGGTGAGAAGCAAGGAGGAAAAATGTTGGAAAGGGTGGTCAGAAAGAAGGTTAAACCACACAAAAATGCTGGCTTCCCACGGGCGACCTTTAAACACACTCTGTCAGTAACAACACAGATATGGGGAAAAGGGAAAGATAAGTTTTCCTCAGCTGTTATTTGGAGACGAAACACAGTATAGCAACAGCAGGGTGGGAGAGTCGCACCAAGCAGCTGATTCCTGGTAGACAGCATTAGGACAGAGGAATAGGTTAGAGCCCCTTCCTGCTGCTTTGGAGGGGGAAAGAGCTTTTGTGGCTTTATCTGAAAGGTGTGAGGCACAAAGATGTGGCAGGTGGAGCCAGGCTGGTATAGCCAGACACCAGGCAAAAGTGACAGGGTGAAGGGAACAGCATGATGTGAAGCAAATGGGTGCCTCTGCTGCAAAGCTGTCATAAGGGAAGAGAGAGTCTGGAGCCGTGGGAGGGTGTTCACGAAGGAAAGTAAGAAGGAACTGAGACTGTGAGGAAAAAGGGCAGGCCTCTGGAGCTGTAGTCTGGATTTAAATGCCATCAGAAAAACCCAGTGAATAACTGAAATAAAGGGGAAACAATAGTAATGTGGGTAGGGAGAGTAATACTGCTCTGTCAATCATATTCCATTTCAAGCCCTGGCTAAATAGGCATTTACTTACACTAAATAGCAGTGGATGAGTGCAGTAGGCATTCCAATAATCCCCAACGCATTTTCTATGTGTAAAAATGCATAGCGAAAACTCTTTAATATGGCCTGCATTTCAAATTGAGCAGAAGAATTTAATAGACTGCAGCCTTTTGTTGAAGGACAAAGGCAGGGGGCTGCGTAAAGCTGAGTAATACAAAATACTCAGGAGGCTGTATCTGGCTGGTACTTACAGCTCTGTTCTACAGAAATGGACTTTGAAGGAAAATACAGTACCAAAAAAAAAAAAAAAAAAAAAAAAAAAGAGCAGGAGGTGTTTTTCACATGTAGACTATTACTTCCTGCAATTCATAAGGACTCTTTACTTGTGCATAAAGGTCACCTTTCATTTATGGACTGTCTCTGTTTGGTTCACTGAAAAAAAAAGTGTCCAGACAACATACTGGGAAAAAAAAAACAAACAGGGAAGGACATGTAAAAAGTAGGGGCAAAAGTCTTCCAAGACATAACTTCTTCTCTAGATACTGACTGTTAAGAAGAGTTGGTCATCGAAACTACGCAACAGAAATAACCTAATGGCAGATCACAGACTGAAAAAAATAAAAATAAATAAAAGATATTTGCTGTCTACAGTTACCACACAGAGACTTTAAAACCTCAGGCCAAGCCTGTTTACTGATGTTACATACGGCCTAGAAAATGTGAGGAGAGATGTGAACTGTAGCACAGAGAGAAGCAAAAGGAAAACTGGTAGCCTAGAGAAGACTCATTTAATGACTGTATGCATTCAGGAGCAATGGTGCAAGATGTTTGCCCGTGCCCCTCTGTGCAGAGCTATTTCCATCTTAAGCTGGCCCTTTCAAGCAGAAGGGAGAAGTGCAGTGTCCCCTAAATCCCTTTTGCTTCAGCATTCATAGGACACAGTGACTGGCCTGTAGCAATCCTGCCAAGCACCTGTGGGCCAACCACAGCCCTGCTGTTCTCTGCTCCCGTGGCACTGCACCAAGGATGGAGCTCAGCCAGCTGCCTTTCTGGCCTGAGATCCCCAGTATCCCAACAGGTCCCACCTCTCTGCCAGGCAGGAAGGCAGTGGTGTCTCGTAGCCAGCTGCAATGAACAAGGGAAAATGGTGTGAGATTGAATCAAAACCCACAAATCTCATGCTCAGCATGGGCAATTTGATGCATCTAACTGCAGAACATACCCAAAGGTTTCCAGAGAATCATAGAATCTTTTGAGTTGGAAGGGAACTTTAAAGGTCATCCAGTCCTGCATCAGCCTGTGTTGGGATAGCCACCAAGACCAGCAGGAGTCGGCTGCAGAACCAGCAACAGGCAGCAACATTTTAATTATGATTGAAAATGAGGGATGACATTTTCACTTCAGAGGCTCTTCTTTAGGAAATATGTCTCCACCTTGGTGCAGCAAGGGAAAAATGTGAATGTTAGCCATGACTACCGCAGTTCATAAGCCTTACCACAGCCTAGGGCAAAGAATTTATTTGCAAGAACACATTAGAAACCCTGATCAAAATATGGCCAAAGATTAACAACTAAAACTAAACCTACCTCATCTAAAGGTAGGTTTAGGGAAGGAAAAACCAAGGAAATCCTCTAAATCAAGATTAATAGCAAGCTTATACATTTTAGAAAACACTGTAATTGTGAAATTTCTTCAGTTGCAGAGCTCTCAGCACTTCCTGCAGCAGAAAGTGCCGAGAGCCTGCAGCTGAGCAGGGTCTGCTGCAGGACGGGATCGGGTTTGGCAGCAGTGGCAGCAGCGGGGGGCAGGAGGGAGCCGTAACTGCCTTCCGCTCCTGCCCCTCTCCCAGACATCCGAATTCCAGACACAAAAGGGCAAAGGCATTTTTTTCCTTTGAACAACGTCGTGGTATGCTGGGAGGCTGCCCTGGGGACTGCCAAAGCTTTGCTGTTGCCCCTACAGGCTGCTGGCACCAGGTTCAGCTCATCATCCTGTCAGTGGTAACTGAAGTAGCGCTGGAAACATCCTAGATCTGCTTCCTCTTCCCCTGTTATTTCTGTAGCACAGCTGATGCCATTTGTCACTTGCAGGTAAAAGAGCCGAGGTCCTGCTGTCACTGGGATGTATTTCTGGTGTAATTATGCCTTACAGACCACGTTACCTATATCTTCACTCCATTTCTTCTTCCCCTCACTCTTCCTTAAGGCTTTCTCTTGAAAAATGTTTTGTTTGCATGTTAAAAAATAGAAAATAAAAAAAATCACAAGTGGAATTTTGATTGAAGCCAAACAAACCCCTGACACCCTGCGGACGCTGTTCAGCAGTTCCAAAGGTGAGCACCCATCACTGCTCTGCAGGACATGTGCATGTCTGGGACTTCCAGATTCCTGCTGGCCCTGTGTGCAACACAGCTTTTGCCTGGAAAGGAGCTGCAGCCTGCAGTGCAAAGCATAATATATCACTGTCTTGCACATAATATACCACAGTCTTGCAAAAAAAAATCAGGTCCTGATGTAATAGGAGGAGAATAAAACCAAGCAGTGCTATAATACAGATTCATTTTTCTTTAATTAAGCATTGAGCTAATGAAAATATGATTGTTTCTCTATTCACTATGCCATTTAATAATCATTCTGCATTGCTTTCCTCATTTAATTCAAATGAGTTTTATGCAGTTGCTGTTGTGATGTGAATTTCTTATTGCTTATATTGTATGTGTGATTTTTTCCAGGATACATATCTCCATGAGACAAATTTCTTCTGAAAGGGAGGTTTGGGCTGTCAAGGATTTGACCATCTTGATTTGACCAACTCTTAGAGCTGGCTGATGTTATCAGGAGAGGCCAGGGAGCAGGAATTAGGGCAGGATTTGGTTTTAGGATCAGGAATCTCCTTCAGTTTTATTATGAGGTTTACTTCAGTGCCAGTTAACTACAGAATCACATTGGCATTCTGAGGAGGCAAATGGTAAAGGTGAAATTCTTCCCAGCTCTGTAACTGTGCTGCCAGCTTGCTGCAGAGCACTTGGGAGGACCATGCTGTGTGCAAGTCAATGGAAATGTCGCGCCCATGGGAATCAATACAATACTTCAGGGGTTATTTAATAATGAGACCTAGCATTAGACTCACCTCAATAGGACAGTGGGGTCAGAGTAGTGTGTGTTAACTCATCACACAGTGTTCAGAAATCAATATATATTAAAAAAAAAAAAAAAAAAAAAGTAAAAAGAGGGCCCTTCTTGCCAGAACTTAATCTTCCAAACACTTGAGAAGGAAAAAAAAAAAGACAGGAATTTCCTGTCATGTGATAGCCTCCTTAACAGATAAGCATCTATACACATTGAGAATGAAAGAGACAGACTTATATTTACTTTAGTACAGTTTTTTAGAAGGTGGCAACGATAAATTAGCTCTCCACTGCGATCCTCATCAATTAATCTGCTGTAACAGTCTAAGGAGGATAGAAGTCACATACCCTCTGCACCACTTTCACAGATTGACTGCACCATTTTCACAGGACTTTTGAAGCTCAGTAAGACCAGTGAGGCCAGCAGAAATAAAGAGAAGAATGAGTCTCCTTAACTCTAAGTCAGCACATTCTTTGCAATTGTCCTTGTATACTTTTATGCTTATTGACTTAGATCAGATTAGGTCACTAATTCTGATTTTAGACTCCTAATTTGTCCATATTTCTTGAAAATTATAACCCTAAATAGTCTACTTATTTTGACTTCTGGTGCACAAAGCTAATTTAAAAAAAGTAATAAAAAGTTAGCTTTGGACAAAAGTATTAATTTTTTTCTTTTATTTTTTTTTTCCTCTTTCAAAAACTAGTTGCTTTGGGTGGAAAGTTTAGTTTCTCCACTGGGATTTTGCTACTCAGAATCAAAATATTCCACGTTACACCAAAACAAAGAAGAGCTGAGCCCTGCAACCCTCTGCCCCTAGAATTTGCACCACCCACAAGGGAAGCCAGGAGAAAAGGAGATCCCAAGCAGCAGGCTGCACTTCATTCTGCATTTCCTATCCTCACATGTGGCTGATTCCCATATGGTCAGAGGGTCTCACAAAGGAAACTGAGAACTAAAATAAGTTTTCTGCCTAATGTTGCTCTGCATTAGGGATGCACCTTGTGAAAACAAGTTCCACAGCTAGGCTGGGCACAATGTAAAGGACAGTGTCCTGTTAAAAATCATATCATCTTCCCAGCAGGAAACTGTCTATAACTTTAATAACATTCCCTGTGCCAGAATTAACTGCTGCAAACATTTTCAGAAAATCTCATGAGCAACACTGGACTGGGAGGCATTCTTTCTGTCCTGGACATTTCTGAGTGCAGGAATAGAGAAAGAGACACTTCTTCATCTCAACTGCTGCTGCAAGAAAAAATGTTTCTGTTTTCCAGAGACATTTTCAATGTTGCAATTGGGAAACTTACATTTATTAGTACTTTTTTAGAGACAGGAGAATATGTAACCTATGCAACCAAAAATGCTATTAACTTTACAGCTCAGGCATGATCAGGTAACATTTTGGAAGTAAACGATCCTCTTTAGTGAACAAAATTCATTTCCTTTTCATTCTTTACTCTCTTTATTCCTCCGTTCACATTTATTTCCTTCTGCATCTTCCTCTTAATTTCCCTTCTCATATTTTAGTTTTTCTAGATTAATTTTTCTGAAGCTTCCTTCATAAAGGGCACACAGCCATTCACATCTGACTGCTCCTTTAAAAAGAGATGACTTCTGTTCATCCGACACTTGCAGCAGAAAGTAACAGATAAGAACATGCATAATTGGAGCCTGGGCACTCTCCCAACTGTGCACACCCGTCCTTGGCCACAAGCTGCAGATCTCTCCTGCCTGGGATATCTGTGCCATTTAATGTAAGGTTTTGTGATAAAATGAAGTCTCTCAGAAGACCAAAATATTAAGTCACGTCCACATTTAATTTTCATTTAACTCATCTGTCTAGCCAGTCTTTTCTTGTCCTAGATCAATTCAAAGAGACAGTCTGCATCCTCTGGGGTTACCATTGCAGCTTAGCAAATTTTGTAAGTTTTCACTAAATCTTCTGCCGTGTATCTTCAAGGCTTCCATAAAACTCCACAAGAGCCAGCGGTTCAAGCTCCCACTCTCAGGAAAACAGTGTTAAAGTCTGGTGCAATACTGTAGCTCTCTGAAGTTTCCGGAACAGTAAGAACATCCTTTCTACAAGAATGAGGCACACTGGGTGAATCAAGGAACTTGTACTGAGTAAATCAAGGAAGATGTTTGACAGTCCCTTTCCTGACTAAAGGGGTGAATGTTAACAGCAGAGGATTCAGGAACATTGTAGAGTTGAATGCCAGTGAAAGTATAACTCCTCACTCTTTCTGGCATAATGAATATTTAATGTGAAATGTAGTAGAGCCTACAGGAGAGACTTAATAGCCTGGTACACTGAATATTCACCTGAGAGATATATGTCATGGATTTTAGTTCTCAAGATCTGGGAAGAGCCAACAGATAGGAATGTTGTAATTACAGGTCTTCTGTCTTAACCTCTTCTACCACAAAACAGGACTCCCAAATGCTAGCACAGATTTTACAATCGAAGGACTTAATGACATTCGCAAAACAAGCAAAGCAAAAATCTACAGGCCATTCTGTGTTCCATTAGGCTTTGGTGGTTAGGACATGAGGGGAATTGCAGAAAGAGAATGTAAACAAAAAAAGTTCTATAAAACAATTGTTTTACAAGCTCATGATTTTACTGTCATAGCTACAGACACTTTAATTGAAAAAACTGGTAATTCCTGCCAGCTCCCAGCTATGACTGCAGTCAGATATTAGTGAAGTCAAAGCCAGGAAATATTTCACAGGCCATTTTGGGATGCCCCATGCTTTACCAAGCAACCGTGAAGCAAGACAGCATGCCAGCCTGCCTGGCCATCAGAGACTATCACCCTTGTGTGCTTCCCTAAAAGTGTTTGAAGCGTGCAAGCCTCTGTATCAGACCAAGCCAAATGTCATGCCCCCACCCCCAAATGCTGGCAAACAGTAGAGCTGCCTGCTGTACAATCGTAGTTGTAGTGCTCTGTCCTATAGCACAATGCTGAATTTCATCCAGGGAGGTCCAAAAATGTTGGTAAGTGAAAACGTAAAATAGAAACTATAAAAGTAACCACTGAACAAAGCAGAGCCATAAGGAATCAATCACTGTTATTCATTCCATAATTGAGTTCACAATAATAGGCAACAAAGAAGTAATAGAATTATTAAATAAATCAGCAAAATTTGTGAGGTCCAATCCTACTGACACATTTAATTTCTTTGCAACTTTTCTATACAGTGTAAAAGATGGGGAAAAAAAAAAAAAAAAAAAAAAAGAGCTGAATAGCTTAGAAATTCTGAATACAGAGCTGAGGTTAGAAGCTTGGAATTCCCCTCCAAATTGCAGAGAAAATATGGAGTAAACTATTCTCTGTTCTGCTGGACTGCAAATTGTTAATGATTATGTCCCTATGGACAAATGCTCATTCCATAAGAAAGGCAAAGCTGAGGCTCTGCCCTGCAGCAGAACTTACAGAGAGCTGCTGAGCCTTCTGGGGTTCTCACAGACCTCAGTGAAGGATGGGCAGACGGCTGGTGAGGGTCTAAGGCATGCATGATGGATAAATCTCCAAGGATCAAACTCTTCTTAAAGAGGGATTCCTCCTACATGGTTATATTTCTACGGTCTGCTTCTGTTACGTCCAGCTCCTTTTCATTCATTAAGCTACGGACGGTTGTGAGAATCTGCACAGGTCTGCAAATGATGTGGAGGGAGAGGTGCAAGCTCTGGGCACAGAATTGCACTGCTCTTGTCCCTCCTCCATGAAACTTCATGGGGTGCACCGTGACTGACTTTGTTCAAATAATAGTTCCACAGACAGTTGGGAAGAGCATTTGTGCTTCACCACCCACTGAGGTCTATTTTTGTGCATTTGCATTATTTTGGGTATAAAGAGCTTCAGCCAACCAGTACAGATCAGCAGGAAGGCTTTTAGCTGCCTAATCTTCCGTGGCAAATAATCAGTAGTGAGCTCTCATTGTGAAAAGTCCGTGACCAGTTTTCGAGCTAGAACTCACTCCTCTCAGATGCCTCAAAATACTGCTAATTAAGACATAGGGAGAAATACAGAGTATTTCACAAGTGACCTGGGAGCAGAGGAAAAACCAATAAAACAACCCTTAGAGCAACTGATTTCTGTGCTTTTGAGATTTCAGACGTATGTTTTTAAAAATCATTTTAAAATTTAACTGCGGCATAAGACAGCAGGGGACCTGCTACCTACAGAGAAGGGGTAAACTCCACTGCAGAAACAACATGCACTGGAAATCTACTTTACCAACTGACTTGACAGCAGTTGCACAAGGGAACTTGACTTTGCATCTCCCAGAACATTTCTGTTTAGCTGGGGCTTTCTCACAGACATAAGCTCCACTGCAGCTGGCTTTGAAGTCCTGTGCGCACCTGCACAGATTACAAAGAAGGGAAGGCAGGTCTCTCCACACCCAAACTGTAAATTAACAATGCAACATGTCAAGTTAAGATATGCCCTCCAGCACCCTGTTTTAAAGTCAGGCCAGTGGTTGACAATCTCCTGATATAGTTAACCCTTTCCCAGGGTTTTATACCAGCTTCTAGACTCCTGAAAGAAGAAATGCTCTTAGGTGATGTGTGATTTTTTAAAGTAACGTAGCAGTTTAAACATTTGCTTTAATCCAAGGTAGGAACTGTATCATATCCTACTTTTTTTTTCCACAAAGAAGAGGAAAGTTACCAGTGCACTAACTTGATTTTTTCAAACTGCTTTGTACAGCTGTATGGAGCAGTTTCAGGCTGTGAATATGACACAGGTTGAAGAGAGCCAGTTTTTACTTTTCCATTTCACCTTTTACTCTCTGAACAATTCTCTTCCACATGTAGGTCATCACAATTACCGTTGTGTTGGTTTTTTTTTCCCTCCAAATCTCTCATGAAGCTTTGCTTTTATAGTAGGGAAGTACATCAACATGCAGCAAAAGTTTCAAAAAGGAATTTTCACTGAGCTAGGAACAAGTATACTCAGACTACCAGATCTCACAGTGTTATGATTGCAAATCCCTTCTTTCTTCCTCTGCTTTGCCACGGTAGGTTGTTAATCATCTCACCATGTCCCATCGCTTCATACCTCGTGGGAGATGACAACTAATTCCTGCACCATCTGTAATGCTAATCTTCTCCTGACCTAACATCCTCTTGACCCTATCTCATCTTGTTGTTCCTGTATGTATTATGGAACAAGCATGTGAGAATAAAGTATGCTGCTGATCCACTCAGCATGATTTCTGTGGGGCTCAGTGCCCACTACCACTCTGCACTCCAGCACAACCTTTATTTGGTACATGCAGCCCAAACCCAGGCCACACTCAGATTCAAACTTGCAAACATCCTCCCATGTGTGGACACAGGCAGGCGTGCAGGCTCAGGGTAGAGATAATGAAAGTGGTGCCGGGGACAGGCATGCTGTGTCTGCTGTGTGTGGACATCTCTCTACCTCCTGCTCCTCATGGAGCTCAGGAAGTCCCCTGCAGTCGGCAGTGCTCCCTACTGGCTCCCAGCACCCTCCATGCTAAAGGCAAGAAGCTGGAGGCATTTAGGTTGTGCTGCAATTTTATAGTAAGGAACCAGTGATCCAAGCCACAGTTGTCCCACTGGTGGTAGCACTGAATAGCAGTGCTGATCCAGAGAGGGACCAGACTGCAGTTCATCTTGCAAAAGAAAGTGATGGTTTCTGTGCACAGATCCCACTTAATACCATAAGATCTGAAATACACTTGAGCAATGATAAGAAAGATCAGACAAGTGTCCAGCAGTACTCTAAAAGTATCACCACCTGACTGCTGTCAAGGATGTGTAATTCAACTTCCAGGTGCTAGAAGGCTGTCCACTTGAGATAAGTTCATCTAAAAACCAGAAGACTGAAGGCTATAAATACTTTTTACTTATTATGCTTTTAACATTTGGATATTCTTTGTCTGGTGGGAAAAAATATTTTAAAAAGTAGGTTTTACTTCATCGCCCTCTTTTCTCCTTTTGTCTCATATATATCTCCTTCCCTGTTGCAAGCCCAGAAGGCAGAAACACAACCATGTTTTCCTGAAAGTAGGAATGATTTATTACAATTTAATATCACTGATTTTCAGAAGTTTCTTGTCTCAGTGGAAAACAAACGCACCTCTGAAAAACTGTATTTCATATTCATGTGCATATATTAAGTGATTTACTTTAAGTATCTAAATCTAAGAACTTTGGTGGATACTGTTGAGCTGCATTAAGGGGAAATAAGTATCCCAGAAGACAAGAAAAAAAGGAAGAAGGAGGATTAAGGAATGGCAGCCACCAGAGACTTTTAAAGGATGTGAAGAGGAAAAAAAGGAGTCAGAAAGAGGACCTGGCTTCTTCAGCTGAGAACTGAACTGCACCTTCCATTCCAAGAGCACCAGATAACAAGAGCAAACCATCAGATTGCTCAATGGGTGCAAGAGAAGAAATAAGGAAAAGAGAGAATTGATTGATATGAGAGATATGAAGAAGGTGCACTGCAGTGCACAGTGGAGTCTTAATTGCTTTCACAAGGATCTTGAATTCCAGACTGCTTCTCTGTGTAAGGAGCTCTGAATTCAGGTGTAGGTTTTTGTTTTCTCGTGTAATTATGCAGCAAAGTTAACTGGAATAATCAATGTTGTGCCATTTTGTAGCACCCCAAAATGTTATCATTTACAGAGAGGAGTAATGTAGGGAAATGTAAAAAGATTTTTTTTCAAAAAAAATGGGCAGTGTCCTGGGTCAATCTGAGACATATCCTGCGTGTAGACTAACATTCCAGGCACTCTCTGTCTCTTTTTTTCCTGCTGTGGAAATGGCTATAATCCCACATCCACAGTGTGAGAGTGAAAGGAAAAGGAAACATTAGGTATCTGCATGAGAAGCCAGTAAGACAATGATTTGTCACCTAATAAAATCACTAAAATCTATGGCAACATAGCATCCCAAAAGCTATCTTCAGAATGCCAGGATGGGGGATGTAATTCCAGATGGTTCCAGAGGATCAAAGATATCGATTTCCCTCCACAGAGTGTTTAATGGATTTTTTTAGCTAAAACAAGCTAAAGAAGAGTCCATCTTCAACCTGACAACAGATCAAAAAAACAATGTAAACATAGATTCAAAATCATTTTTAACATTTATATGTTATGTGTGAGCAATAAGAAAGAATACACACAATCAGCACCACTCAAATTCTCTTCTTGATCCAAAAATTACTTTAGGTGCTTTTGAAGTAATTACTTTAGAATGCCAGCATCTGACTTCAACTATATTCCCTCTTTTCTGCTTCTCTACTCTTCACTTTTATCTCAAGAAGATTCTGTTATCGATATCTCAAACCTTCTCAACAAGAGAATATAGTCCCTTACTGGAATAAGCACAGTACTGAAAAGATTGGCTGCCCTGGTATTGATTTTCTCATGTTAACAGTAACACAGAAAGTGCAACAAACACCTGAAAAAGGATTGCTTTCATTTCCAAGGAAAGGGCAACTTGATCTATCCTGAAAACTGACTGAAAGTAGTGGTAAGGAGTGCCTTGTTTATTGTAATTCACTGGATTCATACACTCCCGCTCAGCTGAACGAGAAACAAAGACCCTCTGATAGTATAGGGGAATTTGAACTTTTCCCTGAGCTATCTTAAAGGGCAGAGCACCTATACACTCAGTAGAGAGATATCTCATTAATTCTGTAAATTAATGACATAAAATGACAGAAGTATACTTACCTGCCCTTGAAGGCCATTGCAAGTAAGAGCTAGGAGTTCCTATTGTCAGAAGTTCAAGCTCCTTTTCAGTGAATGTAACTGAGCTGGTATCACACAGCTGTGAAACCAACCAGCTATTATAGAGCCACTGCTCAGAGGAGAACAGTGCACAGACTTGTATTGGGATTGTGTTGGGATGAGAAGGCTCCTAAACCTCCTCATTTCCACTTTCATTTAGCAGCCAAATTTCCACTCCCTCCGTCACACCCATATCTAAACCATCTGTTGTTTTAAAAACCATTCCTATTACAGGGACCCTTAGGAAACTATTGGGAGATGTCCTTCCCCCCACAAACTTGTCCACGCTATGCTTTAAAGCAGGGCTGTCACTGGTCAAATCTCATTCACCTGCCTTCAGAAAACTCACATCTGCCACCGTTTCAGTGAGCAACGAGGGTGTAGTGGAGCCTCATATCCCTTCCTTCACATTCCAGCAGAATTACCCTTCGGCTTGCCTTATTATTCTTCCATGAACCTGCCTGATCATGGAGCCAGGCATTGTAGTAGTGAGCACAGAAAGGGTTAATATTCAGGGTCTTCTCATTAGTCAATAATAATGCAGAGGGCCTGGGTGCCCTGGTAAATATCAGGACTTAACAGTCCAAAGACTGTACAAACAGTAAGGGACAGTACATGCCTGTCAAGCCTGAAATCTAAATATACAGAGCAAACGCAGGTTGAGCTCCCATCCCCACTTGGCAGGTGGGAGAACGTGCCACCTCCCCTCTCTCCACCTCTGTGCTGTCTCGCCTGTGCTGCAGAGATGTGAGGTCCCGAAGCCCTGCTCCGGGCACAGCTGGCCTTGGGCACAAGAGGAACTGCAGGTGCGGTACCACCCCAATTGCAGTAAGCTGCTGTAGGAGTCCCTTCACAGGGACACCCCCGGGGACTTCTCCTTCTGCTGATACATGACATGATTCACACTCTGCACTTGCGTGACGTGTCACACACCTTTGAACTCACCCATGTTGTGTTTAACACTGGAAGCAGTCCAGCTTCCTCAGGCGCACGAATCACCAGGGGTGATGAGCTTCCCTACCTTACCACAGCACCACATGGGGTCACACTCAAGCCTGGCCTCACAAGCAACTTCCTCATGTCTTCCCCATTCTTCCAGGGCTGGACTGAGTGGACCAGCTGCCTCCCAGTTAGGTCCGGCCACTACCAGTCTAGCAGACTATTTTGCCAGAAAGTGACAAGTCAGAAAATTCAACAGAAACTGCAGTCATATAAATGAAGCGACCGAGAAACAGAACCAGGCTGAAAGCATTTACCTGTGGGGACTTGGCAGTACTGTTCAGCCCTGAAGGCAGACCCGTATCAGTTGCTCTGAAGATACAACAGGAAGCAAACTTGAACTGCTGAATAATTAGGGTTACCCAAGTATAACTTTAGTATTTCTTCTCAGAGGATAAAAGCATTACTGCTGACAGTTGAGATGCCCTTAAAGACAGAAAATTAAATTAACAGTCAGGCTGCCATATCTCTTTCTCCGGGATTTCCCAGATGGAAATATGTGTGAATGAGCTCCATAGACCATGTGTTATAAATGCCACATTTCAGGAAGCTTCCAGGCTGACTGTACACGCTCTGTACAAAAGATCTGTGGCTGTTCAGTAAATCTGAGAGCTTGGGAACAGGCTTACTGTGTATGCGTGACTCCATTGAATATTGTGAGCATGGCAAATCTAGAATTCTGGATGTTTCAGATAGATGATGCTACTAATTCACATAAGCAGAAAAGCACTGTCTGAAATCACCAGGACTAGGGTGGCTGTGCACATGGTGGATAGCTAATCTATGCATACAGGATTGCTGAGGTTTGCAGAAACTTCAGGGTCCCTGTAGACCAGTATATATAGACTTTCAAAGCAGGTTGCTCAGGAGTATTTTGAATATCTCCAAGATCTACACACACACACTGTAGAAACATTAGGGTGGTGAAGCACTGAAACAGGCTGACCAGAGAAGTTTGTGGATACTTCATGCCCAGAGCTGTTCAAGGTTGGATGGGGCCCTAGGCAGCCTGATCTAGTGGGTAGGAACCCTTCCCATGGCAGGGGGTTTGGAACTAGATGATCTTTAGGATCCCTTCCAACAGAAGACATTCTGTGATTTTATGAGTCTGGATTCCCAGGTTTGTAGCAACTCAGTCAAGGATCTACCACACAGTCACTCCATGGGGCTGCTCAATGGCCCAAAACCCCAGAGCAGGGTAAAATCTGAGGCTCTGCCTGCACAGCACATCTGCAAGGGCATTCTCAGGATCATCCAGATGTGTGGGGCTCAGTGCTAACTGCAGTGTCAACAAGTGCTTGCATTTGGCTGCTTCGCCTTTGGCAGACAAACACTTGCTTTTTCTTACAGAGCCCGTGCCTGCTGCCATTATTTGAAAGGTTGGTGCTTGTTTACACTAGCCCATCAATAATTAGACGAGGAGGCCATGTAATGCTAATTCTATGCTATGCGTTATGCCATTTTAGAGATGGTTGCGTGACTTTATAATTTTTAAGAGAAAAATGCAGCAAGTTACATATAAATGAGGCCTGGCTCAGTGCTACAGCATCCACAGAGGACAGAGGAGAGGCAAATAACCCAGGCAGCCCTCCTCTTGTAGTAAAGGAGTCAGCCATGGCAGTGAGACAGGTGCTGTCTGCTGAGGCGGCAGTGATGTTCCGCTGTTTCAGTGTTTCATTAGCACAGCCCAGGTGTGGCCCAGCCAGAGTAGGTTCAGCACAGCACACAGGCACTGCCCCTGGCATCTGCGCCCAGCCTTCCCCTCCTGAGGCCTCAGGGCTGGCTCCTTGCCTTTGCTGGTGCCACCTGGTAGCCCCAGGCCAGCACAGACCCAGCTGGGGAATTAACTAAGAAGCGTGAGTGTCGGGAGATCCAAGAAAGACAGGGAAACATCTAGGGAAGTAAAGCTCACTTAACCTATGGCCAAACTCCTGGAATGATGTGATTTCCTAAGTGGCATCCTATATAACACCACAACATCAGTTCCTATACACATACATGGCATACATACAAGTACAGGCAATGGTATTGATTTATCTGCTACAGTGCAATTTGTGATGATCAACAGCTTGGCAGGATTTTTAGGAGAACTTGAACCTGCCTTGAACAATGAGGGATCTAGAATTGGATTACATTATGGCTTTTTATAAGAGAGTGGAAGGCTACGTGCTCACCTCACACCACAAGACAAACCATCAGTGATGGAGATGGAGAAGGACTTTTTCCAAGAGCAGCATCAAATGGAAAAGTCACATTCACTGTGTGCTATCCTTGCAGGCAGGAATGGGACAGGAGGCATTTCAGAACCAGACGTGACTACTGAAAGGCCACACCACTCAATGCTATCTTCAGCTGTTTCAGTGGACGAGCAAGTACTAAGCTCACTGGCTGGAGAAACCCTTCTATCCTCCATTCTTCCTTCCAGACCAGAGATACCTCCCAGGATTAGGTCACCCCTCTGCTTTGGCTGCAGAGCTGGATTGCCAGCTATGGGGGATGTGCAATTTGTCACATTTACATGTCTAAGACATCAGCTCTACAAACACCCCAGGACATGGCTACGAATGCATAGAGTGTAAATATGAAAAAAGAAGTTCAATAAATAGAATAACAGCATCCCAGGTGAAGCACCCCTAAAAGTAGGTCAGAACTACTCCCAGAAAGTGAGGTAATATGGCTTCTCATTCGATTTACTTTATAATGTGTTTTGTTACTTAATATTTGTTTCAATGTTATTCACATTGGTTGCTGGTACGCTATCTGCTGAAGATATATCTGTAAAGAGTAAAAATTCAAGTCAAAAGATCCAAGAAAAAGGGCAGGTGTGATTACACGTCTCCAGAAGATGTACTCTAACCTCCAACACAAGCAGTTAAAGCAAAGGACTTCATGTACTGTGACCAGAGAGAAAACTTGTTCCACCACCTACCTTAGGGTATACTGGCTGTCATTCTGACTTTTTACAGAGTTCTTCTCTCCTTGGTGATAAAATGCTGCTGTCACCAGAGAGTAGTAACATGGACCTCCAGATACAGAGAGTACAATTTGAAGCCAGTCTCAGAGAAACATAATAGAGTACCAACAGCTGATGATGACTGAAAACATACTATAAACCTGTTTTAAACTTTTTCAAAGGAACAACCAAAAACAAAAGGATCTATTTTAAAGGTTCGTATTCATTTTCCCTTACTTAGATAAAATGAATGGCCAAAGAGTCAATTTTGCTGGGTAAACTGTGCATGCAACATGAGGCCCTTGTCGCTGGCTCTTAACCAGCTTTCAAGGGAGGAATTGTGGCCCTTCTTCCTCTTGCAGAACTGGGAACAAACATGGTGCCGTGGCTGCAGCTCGTCAAAGAAAAATCTTAGGGAATCCAGAAAAAGTCCAGAATAAAGAAGCCTTCAGATGGCTTTTTGGGCACAGGGCTGGGAAATTCAGTTCAGTTGTCTGATCTTTTTGGTGTATCCCTATCTGTACCCATCTGCTCCTCCTCACCCTGAGCAGCCACCAGTAGATGCCCTGCACCTGTCCCCAGACTTTGGCCCTGCTGGAAACAGGAGTGATGGAGCTGGCCACATGTGCACACTGCCACGTAACCATGCAATCACATTTTTTTTAATCCCCCACCTGGTGCAATCCAATTTACCTTATTACATCACTTTTGTTCACATTCAATGTTCATTGTGAAACCATCTCAAGACAGGAAAAACTAGATAACTAGGGAAGAGTTGTTCTGTGGAGATTGCCACAGATGACACCTGTGAGACATCAGTGATGTACGCTTTATTTGAGTTACAGTCAAGAAATTAGCACAACATCCAAAACATCCCAAAATTTCCTAAGCATCATCATTTTTTACAGCTATGCAATACAAAGCATAAGAATATATTTTTTATTTGTTTGAATTCATACAATGCACACTAAGAATGCAAAGCAAGATACAAGACACACACACCCCATCACCCTTGGGAAAATCACAAATAACAAGATTCAAAAAAAAACAACAACCCACAACACTACATTTTGGAAGAAATTGACTGTACAACATAGGAAGACTTAAACAATTCACAGAAGTGATGGGCTCACCTGTTGAATTATGTAGATATGGTCAAAATCAATAGTCTCAAAGATAAAGGAAGATGATACTAAAACTCCTCCAGCTGTTACCAGAAAAGAAAAAGAAATTAAGCAAGTTTCTTTTCAACAACTCTGACCCTAACCTTGGGCCATCCCTTAAATCATATCTGTCTTCAAACCATTATCTCCCCACAGCAACAGTACAGATCTGGACCTGGTATCTCTTCTTTGCTTCACTCAACCAGATACACTCCCTCCCTTCCTTTCTTCCCGGGTTGCATTGGCAGGTGTAGTGGGGAGAGTGGTAAACTGAATTCCTGCCTGCAGGGATAAATTTTTAATGTTTTCCTGCTTGGTAGAACTGTGGGATTTGCCAGCTGTTCTACAAAACCATTTCTGAGTTTATGTTCAAGTAGTTCTGTCTTGATTTTTGGTATTCCAGATATAGGATAGGCTCTATCTTATCTTGCTGTTTTCCCCAATGATCTCAAATTATGAAGCTGTGATCCAGAAAACACATAGTGGCTATCACCTCATAGAACAGTATGTGTTGAAACATTCCCAGAACATGCATCTAAAATGCACTTCTCTGAAATTAATCAATTAATTAATTAGGCCAAATGGAAACCTTCTAGCAGAAAATATGTTATTAATTGAAAAAAAATAAATAGCTGAAAATATAATTACATTGCATTCTTCATATTTTGCTAATCTTTTAAATGTCTACATGTACTATTAAATACAAAATTATTTGCCTAAAATCTTTTCTATAAAATATTCACTTGTTGGTGTTCAAAAAAGAAATAATTAATTCCTAAAAGTCTCTCTTAGGGCTTATTGCCTGACCATGTAATATTAGTTTCTCCTCTGTTTGAGTAGTATAGAAGTTCTAGATTTACATAGCTACATTAATAAGAACATAACATTTAGGATTGTCCACAAGTGATTTGCAATTCTTAACTATAAACAGCCTCACCAGTTCAATGGATAATTTGCTAAGCACATGCAGGCAGGCTGAGGCTTGCAGGCTTGCACATAGAAGATGATGGACATTTTATATATCACTAAGAATTGACAGTAGTATGCAGTGGGGTGTTTTCATATAGCTTTTATTAAATGAGTTTTCTGATAGAAGACAGTATTCTTACATAAGGAGGGTACTTGCTTTGTCTCTATGTCTAACACTAACAGAAAACCAAAACAAACCATCAAGGCAATGCCAGCAGGAAGGTCATTGTTGAAACACATTTCTAATTCCTTGAAGAGTCATGTTTTGATCTTATTTAAGAAGATATATTGGTAGAATTACAACTGTTTTGAAACCACACCTAGCAACAGAAGAATTAATATACTGAGCAAAAACTTCACCTACTCTAACAGCACAATTTCTCTAAATTTTCTAAAGAAAATGTTTTGAAGTAAAATGGAGTTGTTTGTCATGCACTAGATGAAGCTTGCTACTCCTTCTCTTCAGCTACTGCACTGACCTCAGGCGACCCAGAAAATGTCAACTAACAACTGCAGCCAGCAAACCACTCAAGCTCTGTCCTATCCAACGGCAGTCCCATTGATTCCTGTGGTGCAGGCCCTATCTGAAAAGCTTTGCTGAAAATAGTCATGTGCAGTGTCACCCTAGGATTCCTCGTTAAATATCGTAAACAATTCCCAGTGTCACCAACAGGGCAGACCAGCTTACGGTTTGCCCCAGTTTTCTTTTTCTTCAGCATGACTAAGGAAAGCCTTTTGCACTGTTTCATGTGCTTTTCAGGCAAAAAGTTTAGTCTATATATAATATTTTATTTTGTGATCATAATGCTTCAAAAATGTTAAGCTACCTCATAGGCCAACCTATTCAAAGACTGCCATTAACTTCAATAGGAAGCACACTGAGACTTTACTAGTGCAATGCAGATGATTTTTGGTACCTTTCCAGTAAAGGAAAGGACACAGCTTTTTTGGCATATACTGAATATTATTGTCCTTACTCTGTGTGGAGAAGCAAATGGGTCTGTTGCAGGGAGACTTCTGATGATTAACAATCCAAACAGACCACAGAAACCTCATTCTCTTCACAAGGACTAAGCCATGTCTTGGATTTATTTTCTGCTACTAATGACAAGTTTCACATGAAGTTCATCATTTTCCAACAATATAACTCAGAGCATGGCCTGCAATCCCTCTGGAGATCTGAAAGGGTTCAAAAGAGGTCGTGTAACATTACAGAAAAGAAAGTCAGATCAGTTCTCTCAGGCAAAGAGTGGTATTTACAGCCCACCAGTATTTGCATTAGCCGAGGAGCTGTGATCTTCCTCTCACTGTTTTTAATTGGCTGGCATTAGTTAGGTCCCTTCAGCACATGGGCATGACTGTTTATACTAGCGAGCAGTAATAACCAGCAATTCTCATTGCCCCATCCTAAAGGGACTGGCCTGCTGTTAATTCAGGAGGTTGTAGAGAAGATAAATCAGAGGAGGCTGCATTTTCAGAAATCTTTTATGTCTCACACTCAGTATGGAATAGATGGCAAATGGTTTCCCCATTGTATAAGGAGCAAATAAAACATGGGCTCAAAATTATGAAACAAAGGTAGAAAGGGCTGGCATTCAGCTGGCACCCACGCTCGTATAGGTCCCATTTTTAGGAGACAAGTTCACTGTATGAGCTAGGAAGGAGGTAAACTAATAATTATGGAGTTAGTAAAAAGGGAGACTCAAAGAACATCCATCAAAATCAAGATGAAGACACTGGACACCAAAAGAAGAAAAATTTAATTGCCTTATCGCCAGCATCAAGAGGGAGATAATAGATGAGAGAGACTAGATTTACACAGCTATGAACAACATGACAGTTACAGAGCCCAGAATGATGAGGATGTTGAAGTGAGTCTTGGGTCTGCATAGCCACAGGGAGCAGAGCAGATGGTGTTGCGTGTCATGTAAGATCCATCACTACTTTGTGTGGCTCAGAAATCACTCCCAGCTCAAGTCTGGTACAGCCACGTTCATAATGTTTGTGTGTTCAACCCAGCCACTACAGATCCTGCAACCAAGACGCTCTTTGCAGATCTGATAAAGGTGTACCTGCTACAATTCATCTTTGAGTTGCTCTTGGTAAAGAAAATTATCTTGAAAGCTTATTAATTCACTTTGTCACATTTGAAATTCAAGATGAGTGAGCAGGTGGTCTGTTTTGAAGACTATAAAATCAAATCTATTAACTAGGTGACTAGATCCATAACCAGCAATTTGTCATGCCAGAGCAGAAGACTGCATCACACAGAACTTCAATCTGAATGAAACATGTTGGATGTCTTCTGTTGCCACTAAAAAATGCACAGGTATGTGTAATCATTTCCTAATTAGAAAATGGAATGCATTCAAAATAAGGTACAACTCTATGAGAACTTAAATGAGGAGAGTTTGATAATAGAACTATATTTTTGGCACACTGGATTGTATGCTACACATTTCACTTCCAGACAATGAAGTTCAATTCCTTAGTATATTGAGCTCATGATTTTAAAGGACAAATGTTACAAAAAAAATGGTTATGAGCTATCTCAAATAAAATACAAATAAGTATTTAAACAAAAATAAATGAATGTTAACTGTGAATTCATGAAAAACCATAGTAGATATTTAGTGACTCACTGCCCCAAAATGCCAAGGGCAACTATTCCTTCCCCTATGAAGGGAATGTGCAGGCAGATATTAAACAAACTGTTCTGAAGGAAAGAGCAGGATGAGATTAGTTGTTACCAACCAGATAATGCAGACTGATAGAGAAATGAAAGCGCACAAAAAAAAAAAACAAACCACACAACAACCCAGTAAGTTTCTAAAACATGTTGAAAACATATGAAGAAGAAAATTCTTCTTAATGAATAGATTCTACAATTCCTCTATAACATATAATGAAAACAATGAATGTATCAGTAATGATTTGTAAAAGGCAAAAGTGTTAACTATGTCTTTCTATGCTGTATTGGGAACTATACCAATTGGTATATAGTCATATAAGGTGGCGATGAAAGGTGAAGCCTTGAAGCTCTCTCAGTCCTACTGTTTGGCAGAACAACAGAATCCAAGCGCCAAACTTTTATTTGTATCTCAAAATCTCATGGATTAATTCAAAGATTCAAAGATTATGAATCTGTTGTGATCATCTAACCTGCCCACCTACATAGCACAGGCCATTAGACTTGTGTGAACCCCTTCTCTGAACTCCAGAAAGTCTACTAGGAAAACACCAGCATGAAACTGGGAGCTTCCTCCTTCTCAAAGCTCGTTTTGATTCAGCTTCTGGACATTGGATCCTCCTATCATTCAGCTACACTGAAGAATTCATTACAGGAAAATACCCTCAATAGCACTGTTCACAGAAAACAGGCAAGTCCATCTTTTACATTGTCCACAGTAAAGTATGAACATTATAAAGATCATTTTGCCATCTTCAGGACTTCTTTTGCACCCTTGCTAATGTGATCACATTCTTGTCCTGTGAATACTCAGTCTGGACACTGAGTGATGGTAATTACTAAGCCAGTGCTAAACACAGCAGTGTCTGAGTAAGAAAACTAAACACAGGCACAAGAGTGGGCACACATTTGCTCATGCTATGTAATGGTTAGTTTCGGAGTGCATTTGGGGAATATGTGTACCTCTGCCAGGCTATACCCGAGCATGGTTTGAATCACAGCATGGAACAAAATAGCTTAAACAAGCAGTATGGGTGGGGCTACTATGTTTGAGGGAGTCTGGGTGTATGGAGGCAAGCTATTCTATCTCATCTCCCCTCACAGGTAGAGAATTGAGCCAGGCCCACTTTTCTAGTTAGCAAAGACATAGCCTCTGCAAGGTTTTCTAACCAATTTCCCCATATTTTTAACCTTAGAGGCCAGAGAAGTTTATTTTTCAGGGACCTACGCTATAAATTCATGCTGAGACAGTTATTCATCCTGCTTACTGTGTTCCTCCAAACATCACTCTTCCCCAGCACAAATTCATTTACTCCATCTGTATGACCTAACATTTTTGTTCTCACTCCAATGGCTTTATACTTGATTGTGTTAAAACAATCCAAGGTCACTTGAATTATAATTGCTATAGTCCTCCTTTGATATTTGCTAGTTTCTTCAGCATCAACATCCTCTGCAAACTCCACTTTCTCCAGGATATGTGAAAGAAGAACTGAAAAAAAAAAAAAAAAAAAAAAAAAAAAAATTCTCAAAGAACTTTTTATAAAATAAGTCTTTTTAAGGAAGAGGAACTTTTGCACTAAAGAAGAGATTGCGCAGTCTCCACCTGGGACATCCCAAGCTCAGCCAGACAACACCTAAGCAACTTGATCTGCCTTTGAAGTTGCCACAGCTTTGAGCAATGGACTGGATTATATGACCTGCAGAGGTGCCTTCCAACAGAATGATTCCATGATGATTCTCCACTTGTACTCCAGGACCTGCCAGTAGGCCAGCTTTCAATCAGTGTAACAACATGCCATGTTAGTTTTATACTGTTTGGCTTTCTTTAATTGCAGTCTCCTGATTTTGGGTCAAATGCTTTTTGTCATTTTCATCGTCCTTATTTAACTAACTTACCATCTTATAAAAAAAGGTGGCAAGTTTTACAATCTAGATTTCACATAGAGTAATGTTGACTGGTATTAATTATATGTTTATCCTTTAATTTTCCTTTAAGCTAGTGCTGCATCAGCTGTTCAATCCTCTGCCAGGACTCATAATAGGCATCGCAGTATCTACCGTAAGTTTTCCTGGATTCCCAGCGCTTCCACTGAGTTTCAGCAGTTACTGAACATCAGCATGAGCTTCGGCTCAGGCACTCTCCAGATGACTCCGCTAAAACATTAGGATGCAAGTTATCTGGATGGCCTGATTTTAACATTTAACTTCTCTGTAAGTTTCTAAAGGAAAGAAAGTAGTTGCAGTGACAGGTATGCCACTCTTCACTTCTTTCCAAACCAAACATTCATTGAACTGTACTACCCGCCCTGTGCCGTTGGCAGCTTTCAGGGCACAGCCCGCAGGGCACGGGTGCCGAGCAGCAGCCCATCCTCCTGCCTGCATTGCGGGCGGTGGAGCCCTGGAAACACGCCCTAAATGCCCCCGCCGCTGCCACCGCGGGCCAGGCCGGGCCGGGCTTGTTGGCTCGGGCTGCGGGTCCCACCCTGCCGCGGCGCGGCCGCCCTCGCCCTTCCCGGCCTCCTCCTCGGGAGCAGCCGCCCTGTCCCAGCCCTCCCCCGGGGCTCGCTGGCCTTGCTCCTCCCTGTCTCTGCCACCGCGTCCCCAGGGCTGCAGCAGCCCAGCCCTTGACCCCGTTCGGCCCTGGCTCCTCTACGTGGGCAACAAAGGCGTTTCAGCTTCCTCTGCTGCAGAGCTCCATGAGGGAGCACTGGCGCAACCAGGATGCTTCTAGCTCTTCATGCACCTGAAAGACCTTTTTGACTGGATGCAATTCGGAACAGCATCAGAACGTGCCGTTTGTTACACATAGCCTAAATCCTGTCTGTTTTGCTGGACAATCCAATAGCAATAAACACCAGGAGATTCCCACTTTTTGCCTTCCTGCTCTCCTTCTGAGGCAGCAAGACACTACATTTTTCACCATACACTTCAGTACAATTTATATTTGTCAGTACCTGTGGCACACCCACTGACATCATCTGTCAGAGGAGACAGTGGACGAACATTCCCAAAATAAGCTGACAAACTGAATACTGCAGCTGAGAAACTACAACTGATACTTCTGCTTTTAGCACAGCAGTAAAGAGAAGATAAAACTTTTTTGCCTTTTTTTTTTTTCATCCCAAAATGATGGCTACTTTTGAAAGAAAGTTTAATAGTCAGCATGACATTTTGGTAACTGACCTTAAAATGACATTCATTGTTCCTGTTCCAAACTTGTGAGAAAACTTGTAAGTGTGTCAGTACTAGTTGCAAAATCTGCCTTAATTTTTCACCCTGTCAATCCCACGGGCTTTCTCGTGGCACATCGTGATCTGCCTTCTGATCTCCAGCCAGTCCGTGCATTTTGAATTCCAAATATCATCCACAGAAAAATAAAGGGATGTTTCACATCAGCAGGCATCAGCATCTACCATCTGTTGCTCCCTGAGAAAGAAAACCTACCCGAACCAATAATTCTATCCTAATTTTAGTCAGCCTTTAGAATACAAAGCTATCCAAAACACTGCTGTTAGATTTTCCTGGACTGGTGGAGTTCATGATTGACAGATAAGGAGGAAGCCATGGCCAATCTTCTCTCTTTCCTGCTCTATATACTATCAAACTTTTGTGCTTTTAATAGTAAGTTCCTTTTGCCCAAGATGTCTTTCACAAACAGTGTTTAAAATGCGTGATGAATACAAGGAAGATGAGCAGCATTTGCAGCCCCTGCAGCTATGGCTTACTTAATAAATCATTGCTTTTGGCACTGGGATGCGAATCCTCCCCTCCCTGTGAGAGAGAGACCCCAGCCCTGAACGCATTATCTCCCACCTCACTGGGTTTCTCTGCCATGGTAGAAATCTTGGGGCTGTACGGTAGCCCTTCATTTGCAAAGGACTATCTTCAGGAAATGCTGAAGTTTCCTGAAAAATTCCATCCTTATGACATTGTGTGGAGTAACATTTGCAGTCCAATAGTATCTCTTCTGTGGAATGTGGAATGAATAAAAGATTACAGGACAAGCTTGGTAATCAGGCAACCTCCAGTGTGTAAGTGGCCACATATACTTATTATCCACAGCCCTATCCTGTGAGAACTTCAACATATCCCATCAGTGCCTGCTGACATCTGGTTATGTCAGTATCATCACAAATGTAGAACAAAAAGAAAGGCACAGTAGGTTTGTAAGGACAAATTGAAGCAGAGTTACAATCCAGGCATACAGATTCATATATTTTGCCCCCCCGTCCTCTTCCCTCCTGCCCTCTCCCTCCAAAAAAAAAATTGCTTGTGAAACATGGGTACAAAGAAGATGGACACAAGCTCAAAAATGCCAGGAGAGGAATGAATACACAGCCAGGTGGGCTTCTGAAGAAGAGCTGATGCCTGAGTCCAGATTGCAGGTATTTCCTTCCTCTAATCATAAGCAAGCCAATCCAGGTCAACAGGAAAAGGAGGAGGAGGAGGCAGCAGAGATGCCACCCAGGGGCAAGGGAACTCACCTGGGAGATAGAAGATTCAGATTTGGATGCTGCTGTCTCTTCTGCCTGGTACAGAGCAGGGAATTAAACACAGAGTTTGTGTCTCCCAAACAAGTGATCTGAATGCAAGCCATCTGCCATCGGGGTTCCCAGTGTCAGCTGTACTAGTTTGTATATTACTTTTAAATACTTGCTTGTTTGGAGAGGAACACCATGCTTTCATGCCCTGGTGTTGGAGCAGTAAGCTGGCACGAATGTT
Organism: Phasianus colchicus; assembly: GCF_987193195.1. Lineage (NCBI taxonomy): Eukaryota > Metazoa > Chordata > Aves > Galliformes > Phasianidae > Phasianus > Phasianus colchicus. Next base: position 51,037,508 of record NC_143439.1, on the reverse strand, counting down.
CAGTACCTTTATAGACAGAAACAGCAGAGACCCACTACAGAATATATTCTAGTTTGTTGAGCTCAGCACTTTTTGCGGGCTTTAGACACAGCAAAAAAGAAGGATCAGGACCTGAATGTCTCCATGCAATAATCACTAGGTTTGAGGCACATAGAAGCAAGGACGCTTGCTTCCCATGCTTCAGGACAGGTGCAGTGCAGAAGGTCTGCTCTAAGAGACTGCACATTTCAGATGAGGTGGAGAAATCTGGAGCTGTGATTGCCTACATGAAGTGGGTATCAGCAGCTCAGAGGCATTAGCAGGGGAGGGAAGACTGTGTGCACGCCCACTGCAAAATGCAGGTATCTTATGGCCATGACTTTTGTCATCAACAACACCAAGGACATCAGCTGCCTCCCAGGCTAAGCAGACCTTGAGCTGGTGGTTCTGGTGATCTCAGTAATATGCAAATATCAACTTAGCCTTAACATTAATCTAGCCCTCAATCTCCAGTCTGCACCTACACTGTGGCACGGCAGCATCACACAGATGAGGCTCTGGGCAGACTCACCGCTCATCCCCTTTGTTCACTTGCAGAAGCATCTTCAGTGCTGGATGAAGGGCAACTCAGCTGTATTTAGGGTGGTGAACTCCACATGCACCCCACACATTATGGTGTATTCAAGGGCATGCTTAATTATGTTTGAGCAAATAGGTCCTGTGACTCTGTGAAGCTTCTGTCTGGCCCATTTGCCCTTACAGTCATTTCCTATGGCCTCCATAATCACCACTGCAATCACTAAAGGCGGGTACTTCAGAAGAGGCAGGAAAGCTAATCTGACAAAGAGAAAGTAGAAAGATAGAAGCTTTTTCCGAGAAATACTCCCGAGGCACACAGGATAGAGAATAGGAAGGAAGAAAAATGAGCGATAACATCACTGCCAAATCCCAGCAGACCAGCATCATGAGTCAGGCCTCAAAGAATCATAAGATTTCAAAGCAGAATGACATTTTTGTTCTTTCTAGTCGCCATCTGATTTTTGAATCCCTAGGGCTCATATGCAAACTTTTCCTTTCATAGAAAAATAAAGATTGGGTTTTGCCATAATCATTTATCTTCAGAATATGCAGTAGCAACAAATACTCTAAAGAGAACCAAGCTCCAAATGAAACCACCAGAGCTGACAAGACTATTAGACAGAGAGCTGGAGAGAGAAAGAAAATTGAGAGAAAAAATTGCAGAGAATGGGATATGTGAAAGAAAAAGGCTATGCACACCTATTTAGGCCTTTCCTCAAGGCAGGAAGAGAGAAGAATTGGGATATAAATTAGGAAAGCTGATGATAGTCAAATCTCTAGGGAGAAAATGCAATTCTCTTCAGCTTGCCTTTCACCCCAAAGAGACTGCAGCAAATGATGAATTTTGATAAACAACTTCAATGTTGAATTTTTGCTGAGAAAGTTAAAACTCAGATGTATAGTATGGATAATCAGTGGCATGGCTAATTGGTGACTTCTACAATCTGTCCTACTCTGAAACATAAGATGTTTCATTTTTGTTTATATTGCAAGTCTGAATACCAAAACAAACATCTGAATGTTTGCAAACATTGCGTTACTTTTTTTTCAGTCAGGGTTCTATTAAGAGAATAAATGTGTTTATTCTCTTAATAAATGTATTTATTCTCTTAGTAGAGAATAATATGAGTGCACGGAGGTTTTTAAAGCTTATTAACACCTGACGCACACAGACGAGAATGACATAGGAAAATATAAGAGGTCATTCACTGTGTCTTCCCTGAAATACCTATTTTGCCCTCATTGTTTCTCTGTCCCTGTGTGTTAAAGCTCTCTGCTCTTGTCTGGAAGAAGGCCCCAAAGACTGTGTGGCTGAGGTACAGAGCTGAGAATTTTTATGAATGTGGGCAATCAGAACGGAGTTGATGGCTTACAACAAGAGGGTTTTGTGTCCATATTTGTAGTGTTGCTAGTAGGTGAGTTTAATATCAGTGTTAAATACATTCACGTAATAAGTCACATGATGGTAAATCAACATCTGATTGTACTGTGAACAATCTTTTTTTGAACTCTTTCTTCTTTGATGTGGAGTCTTTTTTCCCATTATAAAACTTTGTATTTCTCAATGACTTGCTTTATCAATTTGCCAATCAAGCTTCACAGCAATACAAAAACACACAAATTTTAATTCAATTTCAAAATTTGTGGTGCTAAACCATAGATCTTTAAAAATTAATTAAGTTCAAGTCTCTTCATTTCAGCCAAGATTGTATATTCAGATCCAAGCCTTTCTTTTTGTATGGTATCCAATACAAACATACTAGAAGAGTCCTAAGGAAATATAAAAATCTCAGTTGTATGCATAGGTAGAATCTTTAGGAATTCCTAAATTAGACGAGCGTGCATGGGAATGTTTTGATTCCTTTAAACATATTAAAAAAGCTGGCCTCTCTGAGAGCTCTTTAGCAGATGCCTGCCTGGGAACCTGTGAAGAGACTGAGAGTCCATGGTGCCAGTGATCCCCTAACCTCCCTGACATCAGAGATCCCTACGATCCTCACACTCACATTACCTATGAGCATCTCCCTTGGCTCTGCTCAGCTTGGGGCAAAGCAGAGTTCACACCCACAGAGGAACACATGGCTGATACCAACAGCCACTCACCCCAGCCATCCTCCAATGCATCCAGTACTTTTTTTCCTCATCCACAGTGGTTTTCCCCATGAGAGGCTTAAGCATCTGAAATTGCTACAGATTTGCAGAGTATATTTCTTGCAGCATCCTCAACTGAGGGATAGCCTCTGCTTGTAGGTTATGTGCTGACAGTGCCATCAGGCAGACTAGCAAAGCAAATGTCCAGAAGCTCATCTGTATCCCAGCTCAAGTTCACTTTCCAACACTGATGTCTCTGCCTTTGAGAAGATTTTCAGCAGCTGGGAACCTCTCTGGTTTGCATCTGCCTCAGTTCATTCCCAGCTAGGGCCCTTCTTGAGTGAACACAACATGATTCAACATTTCCTTTGAAACAGAAGAGATTTGGTTCTCTTCACAGTTTCACTTTGCTGTGCTGTGACAGAACACAGATTTCACTTTGTTTAGAAGATGTGACGCCAGTAGCAATCATGGATTTAATTATATTTCAGCTGCAAGAAAATTTCAGTTAAGTTTTTTATGTCTCTTCTGACCTCAAAAAGCCAGCTTTACACAGGGAGAGCATTCTTTAATATCAGTGACTGTGGCTAGACCTGACTCGGAAAAGAAATGGCTGCTTTTTGTCCAAAATGTTCATTATGAAAATATCAAAAATGTCTCTTTCATATACATATACACACACTCGTATATTGAATAAATGCCATTATATAGTTGCTTAATTGCACAAATTATATTTGAATTTCATTAGGAAACTGCATAATGAGTGTCTTGTGTATGTATATATACGCATATTGGCATATGTCAAAATCCAGAGTATCTCTCACACATGTATACTGACAGCAAAACTTCTCCATTATCCTTATTTAGCAGATCCACTACAACCCTGAAAGAAAGCAAATATGCGTGCAAAGGATGATCACATCTGTCAAATGCCTCTCAGAAAAAAAAATGACCTGCAATAATCTTCATTTTCTTACATATTTAATAACATTCATTATACCTCATACATATTTCCTATCAACAATTGGTTAATGACTCATATCTGCACAAAATCACTGTCACCTTGGCTTACATAGTTCCTCTGCCCTAGCACTCGAATAATATAGTAGCAATGTTTTAAACTCTTGGTTAAAAATATAGCACTCCTCCATGCTTTCATAAAGGTTCCTTTTTTAGTGAGGTTTGTTTTGTTTTTTAAATTGTGATTTGATAATAGACCTTAAAAAGCACCTTAGAACAAAAGTGGAAATGAGGCGTTGGCATTGCACAAACCAAGAGAGTAAATGGCACAGTAGGATAACAAAGAGGAATATGGAGATATGAGACAAAGAGGGTGGATCTGCTCTCAGCTGTCTGCTGAAGCAAGGGCTCACCTGAGGCAGGTGTGCACTTCCACCCCTCTGAGCAAGGCCACTCCTCCCTGACTGCCATGCCAGCTGCAGCACCTCAAAGCATAGCTTTACAGTTGACACATCTCAAAGTTCCAGGCCCTTCTGCAATCTCAGAAACATTTTTTTCTTTATGGGAGGATGGAAAGGCAGTATGTGCCATGTAGGTATGCAGCCTGCATAGGGTGCTTTCCTTAGTCTTGTCTGCACATGCCAGTAGTTGGGTTTCTTCAAGACTCGAGGATGCTCTTAATGTAGGAACCTCCCCAGTCACCTCCAAGAAACTACTTGGTGTCACAGATGAGACTTGTTGACAAATAATAAAATTCAGGTACTAAAGTAGCTCCTGTTCAAACTGTTTCACAAAATCCAGTCCCTGTATCTCACCAGGGTCTGGCTCACTTTATTCACTGTGCCTTCTCTGGCTTCCTGATAGATTCCATGCCTTGTGTACGTCACTTGGTGAAACACCAGCAGAATACAATATATCCTAATATAAAAGTCTATAAGGTGTAGGACCTCTTCCCTTAGAGAATCAACAGCCTCAGGGGTGGGAGCAATTGTTTTATTTTCAATTGTTCTGCTGGATGTGGATAGGGGAAGGAACTGACAAGACAATATCTAAAAGATGGGGTTCCACTAAATAAAAACAGACTACAGATAGGAAGAAAAACTAAAGAGGAAATTGTCTTCTTTCTCCATTCTTCACAATGCTCCACTTACAGCAACCAGCAGCTGTATTACTGCTGGAGTACTTCCCAGACCAGACTGGACCTGCAATATTTGCTCTCCTACTTCCTATTGCCTGGAAGTAGCAATCTCAGAAATACAGCCTCTGCTCTTTATAGCTACTATAGTAAATACTATTTAAATCTCACTCTGAAGCTTTCAGACTAAAAATTCCAAAACCACTTGTATAAAGCATCCATCCAGTATAAATTCAGATTATGCAAAACATCTCTGGTGGCTTAGCTGTGACCTTCAGGCCTTATAACCCACCACTTCAGCTGTCTGATCTCCTCTACCCCAAGCTTGCACCAGCATAGAGGCACCACAAATTTGCTGTGGCTGATGATGCAAAAATGTGATCACAGGCCATACCTGATCTGAATCAGCTGTGTTCCTCTGGGAGATCCAATCACACCCAGACCCAGCATTAATAACCTTGGAGTCACAGCCTGAGGTATTTCTTAAGAGGAAAGGATGGAGCTGGGAGCTAGGCAAAGGTAAGTGGGTGGGGGTCTGTAGGCAAAAGAAGCCCTTGCTATAATTGTAAATTTTGTCTTTGTGTAACAAAGCTTGCAAAATCTTGTCTTTTGAGAGCTACCAATTAAGCAGTTTTTAATTCAATTAATTCTGTGGGATTGTACTATATCAGGTGCTTTCTCAGCCCTAGGGACCAATGCCCTTCAGGTGTCCAACAGGAAGGAGTATTGTTGGTCCAATTTTCAATCTAGAAGTGGGAGGAGGAATTGCTAACAGATTTCTAGCTACCATAAGGCTATGCTGCTGGGCACTAATTATGTAGCCTTCCTTCATGCTCTCCACGGTGTGCCACATTAGTTCCTTTCCATGTCTTGGCTGGCTGTAGGAGTGCTGCTCCTGCCCTCCTAAGCAAGGCTTGATGCAGGCTGTAGCTGCCCAAAGGCCTTCCACCATGTTCAGCCCCAGGCTGATCCCTCTCCACCAATCCTGGGTTTAGCCTAGTGTGCATAGCCCTGGGGTGTTCAGCAGCAGGCCTCTGGCATGGCAACTAGGCAGGAGCTGTAGGAATCGTTGTTTCCCTGCAGTCTCATCTACTGATTCTCTTTCTGCTACTCAAAATTCTCCCTGTGCTCTGAGGGCAACACCCTGGCTGAAGGCTTTGAGGAGGGTGCTTGCAGTAATTGCAGTCTGTCATAACATAGGTTTATAACAATAGTAGCTTTACTGTAATAGACAGAAATGTTTGTTCCCTTATGAAACACACATGCTGGAAGATTTATGTGGGCAATGCAAACAACACCATTGCAGATTACAAACTGCAGTTGATTTCCATACTGAAGAAGTAGCAAAGGCAATTTATAAAGTCATCAGTCTAAAGCAAAGATTTGATTAAATTATTTGCCTTCAAAGGTGCAACATGCCATCTCCCAGTAATGTTTCTCTTTATTGATAGCCTCAAGTTATCGGCTGTCACTTAAAAATAAAACATGATTGTATCTGTCTGTTCAGGGAGGTCATTGCTGTTGTCTTTTAAAGCATTAACAGACTAGAGACAGCATTAGTGTGCACTAGCAGCTTTCAATTCCTGAACCCCATTATTTTGGGTGCCATGGTGGGCACCTTCTGAACATGGTGAAGATGTCTTCTGCTGCAGATGCACTCAGACCCTTGTGCTGCAGCTTGCTCATGGTAGTTAAAGCAGCTGAAGGCTTTTAACAATGAAACAGTATTTCCCTGTGCTTCTTGATTACAGGTGAGATGCTGTAGATTGCTGCTCCTGTGCTTGTTGTGCTACTGCTTTACTGACCTGTGTGAGCATGTCTCAAGAGATGCTGCCATGTCTTCCATGCAAACCACCACATGTGTTTTGGCAGCCAGTGTCTGCACTCAGTATTGAAAACACTTCTGTGGCACTGGTGGAAGCTTAATTTGTGCAAAACTGATACTTTTCAATTGGGAGTTAAATTTGTGAGATAACGTTTGTGGCTCCACCCTCCTACTTTCCTTGGAGCAAACTTGCAAAGGTACTTGCATTTTGCATAATAGTTCATCTGTTTGTACAAGCTACTGTTCCTCATCTTTAAGTCAGCTCTCTGCGCACTGGGATGTCAGCATGACATGCAAGGATAATAAGCGCAGTGGAGATAACAGCCCCTTTGGATCTGCTGCTAATTCTGCTATTCAAGACATTCCCTCAGGAGAAGCACCCAGGTACACACAAGTCAAGCACAACTGGGGAGATAATCAATATTATGTAGCATTTAGAGGGCACCGCAAACATCTTTGTCACTTTAAGGAGTATAAATTCAGTCGTATTGAACAAATATGTAGGGTAGTCCCAGCTGTAAGGAACTCAAGTTAAAAACATAATATGATACAATGAATGAGGGAGAATTGAAGAAAACAGGATGAATGTGCTATTGACATGGATGTTTAAAGCATTCTCTTCTGAATATTTACTTGTGTAATTGCTGCTTGGACTTGCTCCATCCTTTTAGAGCTTTCAATACACTTGATTTTTAAACTTATTTCTTAATTTAATTACATTTTGAAACCATAGAAGCTTATATTATCCACAGTACTCAGTGCAGATAAATTCTGTTTTTAAAAGTTGCTGCTCTGTTTGTTTGCTTGAACTTCTCCCTGATTTCATTTTACATCCCTTAATCATATACTGCAGGAAACAGCAATTCATCCCCACACGCCTTCTCCCTTTCACTGCATTAATTCTTTTCCAGTTTGTCCTGCCTCGGGTCTCTGTCACAGAGCTCAGGTATCTTGGTCTATTTAAATACTCCTTATATGAAAGCTATTCCATACTTTTTTGTGATGTTCATAACACTTCAGTATACCTTGCATAATGTTAGTATAACCTTCTTGAAAACAGCACACCGTATTCACAAAGGTGGTGTTTCATGAATTTATGCAGTGATGTAATTTTACTGTTACATGCAATTTAGTATCTTCAACTTCAATTTAATTTAATTTTAGAATGATGCATAATGATGATAAAAAGTAAATATAAAGCTCCTGGCAGCTTCAGTTATCTCACGCTGCTTCTGTGATTTGATATTCTAACTTGAGTCTCACTCCCCTATCCTTTTCCACAGGGCTTCCACAGGCTCAAGCAGTATTATTTACCTCACTACTATAGGAGCGCCAAGACTTACGCTGCGTTTGCAAAGCTTTTTGGTCACAGCTGTACTGCTGACGAAGGCATTATTTGCACTGGTGTGGTAAGAGTGTAAACACCTTAAAAGTGCCATCCCTCTTGCACAATTACCTCCTGGGTGCTGACTCAGCACTCTGGGCACAGTGCTGCTCAGCTGGTGTCCATCTACATTGCTGTTGTACTGCATTTCTCTTTGGGCTCCACACTGGCCTGCTAAAGCTTTCTGCTACTCAGCACAGAACTGTCACGGTTCTTTTCTAATCCCAGTGCTTTAAAAACTAAGAAATCAGAATGTTAGCCACTTTACATGGCTCCTTTCCATTAAGGCAAGAATAACCTGTGATAATTCTTACAGAACTTTGGTGTTTCACCTTTTTCAGGTGACATACATTGCTCTGAACTACCAAACCAAATCCACTAGATGAAATATATGAAGAATCCTAGTAATAACCATTGACTTCTTAAAAATATATATATATATTGGTTTTTTTTTTTTGCTTAAGCCTGTAGCTGCTTGCAAATCCCAATGACTCCAAATACTGAAATAATGTACTATTTGGTTAGGGGTAGATATAGTGTGTCTGCAGAATACACAGCACCACCTGAAATCCTTCATCCACACTGGGTAAAAAAATCAATGGATCTGAAATGAGGGTAAAATTTTACCTTTGGTCGCCTTGTAAGAGATAACAGCAGAGCCAACGATAGGACCAGATAAGTGTTTACAATCATAATACTGCATTTCATCAGCTTCTTGCCACACCTGTTAGCATATCCCTGAACTGTAGCTACTGTGCATGATGTAGTACAGTGACTTAAGATACACAAGCAGGGAAATCAGACTAGACAGTCTCTAGAGGTTCAGCCCAAATTATTCTGTGGTCCTGTGAGTTTATGACAACTTGCCACATTTCAGTTGAGGGAGCAGCAGTAAACAGGTGATGAAGATTTTTAACGTTGTTAAATCTCAAGGGGAAATAGCAATAAAATATTAAAGAAAATTAATATAAATTTTACAAGAAACAAAGCAACTATTTACTACAATAAAACAAACCAGAAATTGAGAGGTTGGTAAGGTAGCACCCAGCCAAATTATCAGGTGGAAGCGTAGTTCCTCAGGAAATGGAGCTTATTTGGGCCACAGGAAGTTTCAATACCCCAGAGTCTGTTTTCAACACGATTTGAGATGAAAAATACAGATATATTTTGCAGAAGAAAATCACACGCAGACTTTAAAAATAGGACAAAGAATACCAATGCTAAAAATTCAGGAAAAGTGAAGAAGGAAAGTTAAATGTAAACGAGATGGGAATATCCAAATAAATTTTCTGTTCCAATTTTGAATTTCTTTGGAATGTTTTCATTCAAAAATTCAGTCATTCCCAAACTTCATGAAATATATTTTGTGCCCACAGAAGCTACATTTTCTGAAGGGGAATTTCCATTTTGAAACTTTTTGGCTGTAAGTATATAAAGTTTATGGAGGAAAGTTATGTCTAAGAAAAGAGGCTTGTATTTCTAGGGGCATAATACCTCTAAATGTCATGTTAGAGGGACCAGAGAACACTGTACTATAAAGGTTTTAAAGATGCTTCAAACTGTGGAGAATGAAAATGAGACCCTTTGGGGCTGCCACATAGTTATTGCATGAGGCAACTACTGCTCCACAAAATTGGTCAGGAAATGGTTAAGATTTTCTGGAAGTGGTGTTTCCACAGATGGCAAATTCCTCTTTCTCTTCAAATGAGACTGTCAAAATCAAAACAACCTCTTTCCCAGAGAAAGAAAACTATTTTTCCACCAATTCAACCCTTTCTTCTTCCATCATTTCCTCAGCTGTTGATTCACTGCCAGTTCACTGCATCCTCAGTCTTAAGCTTCCTTTGGTTCTTATGTGTGCTGTTTGCTGCTGTTTCCTAGCCCGTTACTGTACTCTTATGGGCTGTTATAGATCTCCTTTTCTTCTCTCATTTCCTACTTTTTCCTGTTGTCTTTATGACTCCAACTCGTTTGCAGTATCATACATTCAAGTAAGAGACGCTACCTTTCCCTATAAAACCTGATTCATTCACACCTCTGAACTCATAAACTTAATTGCCTAGGGGTTTTTTCTATCTTAACAACTTCATGCTAAGCCTATTCTCCTAATGATTCAGCTTCAGATCTATGTACAACCAACCTCTTTTTCAAATGTTCCTTTTTTTTTTTCGTGTGATAAAATTCATTTGTTTCACTGGTATCTTCTTTAAGAATGTATGAATGTACAGACTTGCCATTTACGTGCACTAGAAATCTTCTCCATATCTGTGCCATTTTTCTGTAGACATTCCAATTCAGTTCATGGTCATCAGCTCAGGAGCATCTAGAGAGTCAATAACTTATGGAATACTGCACTTCCTGTCAAAGTTTCACACTTCCATAGTCATAGGACTTTTAAATTATATATTCTGATTTATATCCAAATCTATCAAAGAATATAAATAAGCTATTTTTTAGATTGTCAAGCCAGCATTTAAAAAAAAATTTTGTTCATTGCAACTTGAACAGATTTAGCTCTTATCTGTACATGTGAAATGAATATGATGCAGAGGAACTGCTACAGAAATTTCATCGCTTTCAAGAAATAAAACCTCATGTAATTGCTTTGATTTGAACACAAATGAAAACTGAGGGAGAGCTGAGGACAAAAATCCCCAGATTCTGAACAGCTGAATTATTTGTGCAGCTGGATCCCTCCTCCTCTTGCAAAGGAGGCATAGCAGAAGGCCACCTACAAAGCTTTTCAAGCCACCTGATGTCAGTGCTGTGCTAATCCATAGGGTATGCCACTTTCAAGCATTTATTCTGCTTGCTCTCCCATGCACAACACACACGGGAACTCTTTTTCTAGCCTGTCTCTATCTGCAGCTAGAATATGTCAAGTTAGAGTTATTACTTCATCACATTTTCTGCTGCCTTGCAATGTTTTTAACTTTGCTTTCACTTCCTTCCTAATTCTAACCCTTCCTCATCAGCATCTCTTCCAGTATCAGTGATTTCTGTCAGCATCTAGCCACTATACCTTAACTGACTGATTCATAGATGTCTCTGGTGAGTACTCCTGATGATGAGAGAGAGCTCAGTGGGCAGAAGGAATGGAAAACTCTTGTTTTCTTGGTCACAATTTCAGTTGTGCAAATAGATCCACCACCATTTCTCTTCTGCCTTTTTCACAGTATTACACACAGAAATTCACAGAGCCTTTGAGAAAGCTATGCTGGCTGGCCAAGTTATAAATAATATTGTCTGCACCTTGGCTTTCCCAGCTCAATTGTGCGAAATCTAGAATGCTTAGTTTCAGCTAAGGATTACCTGTTTCACTAACACTCAAGTGAAGTCAAGCTTGTCAAGTTTTACACCAGGAAATTATGTCTTCAGGTGAATCTGTATTTAACGCTGGCTGTTCAGGAGTGAGGCATGTGAAAAATCAGACCTACACCTCCTGTACCAAGGAGCTGAACACTGAGCATGCAATTCATTTTCTTGTGCTGTGAGCGTGACAAGTACGATGACTTACACAGCAATCTGGCATGCCTAGTATCAATGTTTAAAGAGCAAGCCTACAGAGAGCTGAAACCTGATCTAATACCTTTGTAGAACACAGGCATAAGGACAGAAGCGTAAAGCATTATTAATATGTATTAGAAAGGGATATAAATTCCAACTGTGAAACATTCCTTACAGGATAAAACTGTGAAATAGGCCACAGCCAAAACTGTAGATCTGAGCTTCATATTTCTCTGCTGTGGGGAACTACAATTTCTGATATTATTCTAGGGATTATAACTTTGGCTCCAGATCCAATGTTTTCATCCTTTCAAAATGATGTTCAGATTTGATATAACACAAATTCAGACCCAGGCCAAAAGTCTCAATTCAGGCTCACCTCCATTGAAAATGAGTTATCCAGTTCACACCATATCTAAGCTCATTCAACTTCTAAGAAGGTTCAGCCTCAGTCAAGCTGATTCTGAAGTTCTGTGGTGAAGTTCAGATTCAGATGCCTGGAAAGTCTGGGGAAATTATGATACCTAGAGTCAGAAGAAACAAAAATGATGGAAATTGGAAGCAAAACAGTGGGAGGACCAGCTAGCTGCCAAGAGAAGAAAGAAACACTCAGAAAAGAGAAGATGCAGGCATTGCTACTTAAATCTGTTCAACATTTGTATCAGGTAGGAGGATAAAAAGCCAGACCTAGTGTGGAAGCCGTGGAGTTATGTCAACATGCAATGCATCTATCGTAACAAATCTTGCTTTTCAGGTAGACTTACTGCAATAAAAACACTCCCACCCTAATCAGCCTTGCAACTCTGGGAACAGAGCTGACTTGTACTTCTCTTTGAAACAGCAGCACAACTGCTTTCACCTGCAAGCAGATATCCAGTAATTTAGCTAGCTGACATGTCTGTGCATACATGAAACAAGTCCAGGGAGGCTGGCCCAAGCAGAGGTGACTTAAAACAGGAACATCTCTTAATCTGTTAAAGACCCTCATATCAATACCAAACTCTTGGTTTAAATGCTGGATTTCCTCTAAACTGAAGTGGTAGCATCTAAACTGAAATGGTAGCATCCTTTCTCTGTCTCTGAGAAGGTTATTTCCATAAATGGAGCTGCATATGGAGTACCAATGTTTCAGCTTTGCTATTCTTGATAGAGAAGGAAACCATATATCCTTACTTGCTCTATACTACAGAAAGATGAAAAGACAACCAAGTGGCAATGCTAAGTGACCACATGCTGTGCAAGCAGAGCCTCAGAAGAATGTAAAAGCTGGTAAGAAATAAACCTGAAGCAATCCTGATCATTCTCTTTGAGACTAAACTCACAAACCTCCTCACAGTGTATTTTGATAAGCAAGATCTACTTGCCCTTTTATCACTCTCTCTCATCTCTTGTATGCTTAACATTTAAAGTTACTCCCCTAGATGCTGCACAGACTCTTAAAGGCCAATATTCAAGTAGGGTGGTACACTAAAAACACATGCAAAAAGCACTACCTTTAGAAGGGCAGACACATTGCAAACAATTGCAAAATCATCATGTCTAGCCCATCAGAGTTATATATTTTTGTCCTTTTCTACTATCAACTTATCTGTTTATTTACTTACCATGTGCACATGTGAAAATTGCACACAGATCCACAGGTGCAATTGTTGCTAAACTGCATTGCACACAGCTGCATGTGGGAAACTGATGGCATAGCGCAGGAAGAAAAAATCTTCAGAGAATTACTGGAGTCTACAGTGCATTTTGTCTTCCACACCCCAGACATGGTCATTAGTGGATCCATGCATGAATGCTTATGCAGTGAACTGCATGGTAACTTGACATTACCCACACCGCAAGCAGTGGGAAGCATCTTCTCAGTTAAAACATTAACCAAATTCTTCCACAGGCTTGAAAGAACTTACGTTAAAGTGTAGGGTTTTTTTCTTCTTTTTTTTTCAGTGAGACATTCAGCACTTGGCTCAGATCTGATATAATGTTAAATGTATTCTGCTCTTTTGGATATAAAAAATTTGAGAATACTGAGCATCCCTGAGGACTGGCATTTCAAGTCTAAGGATAGACTTTTCTTAAAGAATCATATCAGGTTACCTTAAAAATTATAGGACAAATGGCAACAATAAAAAGAGCAATAAATCACTATCACAACCAGAGGCCTATATCTCCTTGTAGGCAAACATCTGAACAAGACCAAACTACCAGCAGCAGAATAAAACACAAAGGGTGTGGAGTTCGGGCGGTACGAAGACGTAATTTCTGCTTCATGAACACACTTACAGAAAGAGGAAAGATTTCTGGGAAGTAAGTGTGTTTAAACAGAAAATAAACTTCAAAGGATATCATAAAAAAGGGAGGGTAAATACAGATATGACTTTATTTTGAACTCAGTAAGGTTGATCAATAAAAATGTCTTACATGCAAATTTCTTTTTTACAGTTTCTTTTGTTACTTTGGGCAACGTGCTGTCCTTATCCTGGAGGCACTTCCCTTACTGTTCTTTTCCTTAGAACCTGGAGCTCCACCAGCACATCAGAGTTCATCCACATGAAAGATTCCCAGGGTTGGGGTGTGGAGTGATATTTTTCAGTTACGATCAGCAAAGCTTTCCTGCTCAGTTAGGTTAGCTCAAAGTAGGAGAAACTGGAAATAAATAAGTAAGTAAATAAATAAATAAATAAATAAATATCTCTTTTCAAATATCACAATATCATTTTTCACCATAAGGAACCTACTTCTGATTTTTAAATTAAAAAATGCACACTTTTAGAGCAGCAGAGTGTGAGTTGGCAAGCCAAGTTAGTCCCTGCTTTTCTCTGCCTTCTGGTCCCATTTCCTCTTTTAAAAGTCTCCTCACAAACCTCTCTAATATGACATCTCAGACATTCACCAACCAAAGAGAGGCAAAAGATACAGTTTCTATTAACACCCACATTGTCTTTGCAAATGAGATGGTGAAGATTTCTGTAAGAAAATATGCTTCAGCAATACATACTTACAAGTCTTCCTTTTTAACCTGATAGATTTTAACTTTTCTCAAAAGACATAACCATTTTTTACCCCCAGCTTCCTTATTCTCCTGTGAGCTGAACCAGCTGACATTTATAGCTTTAACTGTTAGCGTGCCACACGTGCTCTATCTTAATTCCCATGTGCACACAGTGACAAGGATTGCCAGAAAAAAAAGACAATTTAAGTTACACTTCTGGATGTTAGTGGATCTGTGGGGAGCTACCTCCCTTCCAAAATGCAAACTATTATTTAACAGTTCTTATAGTAACCATTATGTCAGGCTTTTTCATGTTTTTCAAGCAGATTAATCATTCAAACCTTCTAATACCCAGGAAAGACAAGTGTAATTTCCATATAACAGATCCCAAGAGCCCAAGAAGATAAAAAGCAAAAGGCCACTCAAATCGGAGGAAAGCCATAAGCTGACACCAGGAACTTCAGAATCAAGACTTCAGACACTGGCTTCCATTGTCAGTCACTGCACACAGAGCTGGAAAAAGAAAGTTCCCTATTTACCTACACCCTGTCCTTTTCTTGCAAAAATCAAACTCACTTTGGAGCACGAAATGTTTCTGGAGACCGTGTCATTGTTTTGATCTGGTTAACATTTTGTGCTGTCACTTTTTATAATGCTTTTTGAACAGCGTTAGCAGCAAAATGATCTGCCTCCTTTTATTTTTAAAGTAGTACAGTTGGTCAGATTCCTAGGAGCAACTTTTGGAGCCTAAGGGCATGTGGTAGCTGAAGATCTGCTACACTCATTCTTCTACATGTTGCTTCAAGCAGAGAAAATATGGCTGATAAGGCACTACGATGACGGTTACATTTTCTTCAAAGTAGTAAAGACAATGCTGAAGTTCCCGAGGGCCCCATCTCTGAAATAGAGCAAAACAGAGGGGAAAAAAAATGTAAGCATTGTTTTCCATCTCTCAAGAACTGCCAGTCACAAAAAGACAATGGATAAGCCTTTACTGCATTATATATTTTCTGTATCTTCATGAATGTTATATATACAAAGTACACATGCACACACACAGATGTCAAGACAAAAGAATGTAATTAATGCAGCCACAGAGCATTTTCAAAGTCAGAAAATGCAATCTTAAAACAAAATGCTCTCCCTGAACTCTACCCTTCTGTATTTATTCTCAGATAGGATTTTGTCATAGAAAAGAACAGGAGAAATAGCGGTGATTCCAACAGCACAAACAAGATAAAAACAGTTTTTGTGCAACTCAGCATAACATCCTCTACCAAAAGCACTGTTTGGCTCTCCCAAGTCTTTAGGCTGGAGAACTTCAACTCAGCCAATTTTCTGCAACTCTGGTCACACCTGAATGCCAAAGGTCTATTAATTAAGATAGCTTTAGTTAAACCTTCTTCCTGCTGAGCTATGACACCTAATTAAATTTGACAAAGTTATTCACAACAGACAAGGATTTAGAAATCTAAGCTAAAGATCTCCCTGAAGTAAATAACATAATTAGTAGTATCTTTCTGGCCATTTGAATGCTGATGCTCCCATAAATTAAACATCACAAATCCTACATACATCCAATTTCCCTTTGTTTTATGTGAAATAGTAATAATTAATTAATTAATTCTTTGTACTGATAACAAGAACTGACATTTCATGAAATGCTTTACAAATTCACATATGAACAAAGAGGTTCATAGGTTAGTAATGTAAATGAAGTAACATTAATTCCAACAAGGGATTGGAAACAATAATTCCTGCAGCATGGCAGAAGTTATCGGCTGGAAACACAGAAGAGAAGACTAAGGATGCCAGGATGATAGGATACATAGTATATGCAAAAATAATTATGAATGTGATCCTGAGATATTTCAGCCAAAACATTTCCATTAGAAATAGAGTAACATTCACGGCAATGTGCAAAGCACTGCTGCACCTTCATCTGAAATATTTTGTATACAATTCTGATCATCCATTGTTCAAGAGGGATGAATTCAGGATGCGAAGGCAGTGCAGATGACTCAGATCATCCAAAGAATGGATAGGCTACAAAACACAGGAGTACAATGGCCTCATTTGTTTAACCTAGTGAAATGAAGGTCAAATGGGGATACCGTATAAACATCAGAAAGCTAAAATAACTTCTTCAGCTACAGAATAATGCTGGTATTTGACTGAAATTGAAATGGAAATGGAAATGAATACAGTTATGCCATAATTTATGTTTTTAACCAGCAAAGAAATAAAGTTCTGAAACAGACAATAGAACAAGTGGGAATAGAAACCTAACTGGTTTTACAGTGACATTTGACCAACTTGAAGTAGGGGCTGTATGTCACACTTGCCTGCAACAAGGGAGATGCAAACTTAATGATCCAGAAGGCCTGTTTGAACCGTGATGTCCTGCATGAGCATCCTATATGGATGGTATATAACCCACTGGTTTCCAAGGAATCAGCCACTTCTCAGAAATCCAGCCATCACCAATGTTTCAAGGACTGCAGCAGGAAATACTCCTGAAAATAAATTTTCCTTTTACATCAAGAGCTCTGAGGCAATGTCTACTTATGTTTACTATATTTCCCCCCAAAAATACTCTGGATTGCTATGGTTACATGTGCACTAGTAGTGGCTACTGAAAGCACTTGGGGTCAAAAAGCAGAGGCAAGCTCCTGTGGCCTGGTCCCTGTCCCCAGGTGGGTATTGCTGCCAGGCTCTGCCTGCTGGTGCAGCCTGCTGCTCCTGGTGCAGCCTGCTGCCAGCTGCCATGCACCAAGCACACACTCTTGGAGAGCTGCAAGCCCAAAGGACAGTGCTGAAGAAGCCAGGACTTGAAAATTCTGGCTCTCCACAAGAGGACAGTTTGCTAACATAACTGTGGGCTCTGCAGCTTTCCAAGACCAGAACTTTGACTTCAGCCTGCTTTTGCCAATGATCATCTTCTGTGATAAAGGAGTGGTCACATGCAGGAACTGATTTCTGGTCCATTTGCAGCCCTGTGAGTGTGCACGATCTAGAGCACCATGGCTACTGCATACTGAAAAGCAGCTTTTCCTGCTTACAGCAGTCATTTACCATTCCTTCAGCAATCTCATTAAGCTTTGTTTTGCTTTGCTGACACCAGCACTGCCAAAGAGATCAGCTGGCGAAGGAGACTGCATTAGTAATGTGGTTGGCATTTTGCCTCCTGCAGTTGAGATTACTTCTGAGCACTGGCTCTCTACCAGTCCACATGGATGGATGGCCTAAAACTCTGTCCCTCTGTTCAACTCTCCAATCATTTAGTGTATTTGCCACTGAGCTAGTGCAATGGCCTTGCTCCTTATCACTGATAATATCTGTAATTATTTTTTTTCATACCTTGTATCTTCTCTTCCCTAGCCAGCCCCATGAGCTGTTGAAATACTTGGGAACCTGTGTTCTGTTCCTAAATCTCCAGCTAGACCTGTAGCCCATTTGTCATAACTCATTATGACACTCCTGCTTTACTGGAATATTTCATTTAAATTGTTTTTCATTTGGACTAGAATCTTGCTTTTCCAGGCATTCCAATGTGAAACACTCATCCCTCTCGTTCATACAAATCTTTTCATTTCACTGACTAGTATTGTGAAGTGAAAGCTATTTCTTCTTCATACAGTCAGTAAATGCCCTTAATGCAGCATTCAGGATGACATGAATCTTAGCCATCTAAAAATCAGCCTCATTCAATCATGTAGATTCCCTCTATAATCACAGAATTACAGAATTATAGAATGGTTTGAGTTGGAAGGGACCTTTAAGATCTGCTAGTTCCAACCCCCCTGTTATAGGTGGGGGCACCTCCTTCTAGACCAGGCTGCTCAAAGCCCCATTCAGCTTAGCCTTGAATACTTCCAGGAAGGGGGCATCCACGACATTGCAAAGCAAACTGTTCCAATGTCTCACCATCCTCACAGCAAAGAATTTCTTCCTAACATCCAGTCTAAATCTACCCTCTTCCAGCTTAACATTTCCCCTAGTCCTGTCACTATATGTCCTTATAAAAAGTCCCTCCCAACTTTTCTGTAGGCCCTCTTCAGGTACTGGAAGGCAGCTATCAGGTCCCCCTAGAGCCTTCTCTTCTCCAGGCTGAAGATCCCCAGCTCTCTCAGCCTCTCCTTGTAGGGGAGGTGCTCTCCAAGAGCTCTCTGATAATTTTTGTGCCCCTCCTCTCGACCAGCTCCAGCAGTTCCATGTCCTTCTTGTGTTAGGGGCCTCAGAACTGGACACAGTACTCCAGGTGGGGTCTCACAAGAGCAGAGTAAAGGAGCAGAATCACCTCCCCCAACCTGCTGGTCACACTTCTCTTGGTGCAACCCAGGATACAGTTGGCTTCCTGGGCTGCAAGT
Organism: Phasianus colchicus; assembly: GCF_987193195.1. Taxonomy (NCBI): domain Eukaryota; kingdom Metazoa; phylum Chordata; class Aves; order Galliformes; family Phasianidae; genus Phasianus; species Phasianus colchicus. The sequence goes on along the minus strand of NC_143439.1, from coordinate 51,018,689 downwards.
GCACTTGCCAATTTATGCTGAATCTTTCATCATCCTGGACTCCCAAATCCTTCTTGGGGCTGCTCTCAAGACATTCTCCACCCAGCCTGTATCTGTGCTTGAGATTGCCTCGACCCAGATGCAGGACCTTGCACCTGGTCTTGTTGAATTTCATGAGGCTGGCATGAACCCATCTCTCAAGCCCGTCCAGGTCCCTCTGGATAGCAATCCCTTCCCCCCGCAGCTCTCTGAGTGCGATCATACAGCCAATTCCTTATCCAGTGAGAGGTCCATTCTCCAGTTTGGCAACCAGGATGTTACACAGGACAGTGTCAAAGTCTTTGCACAAGTTCAGATAGATGACTGAAAAGGGAAAATTTATTCCAGAAATTCTGAAAATTTCTTCCAGAAGGAAAACTTGTATCTTGCTAACACAAAAGACGTGTCAGTTTCTGGAAGCAGAGTGCATCTCTAATAGTCAGAAAACTAAAGATAGATGAACCTGATGATTGATGTTTTATTTCTTGACATTATTTTGAGAACAGTAAATAATTATAAGCTAAGCTAAACTGTTTCTAGCTCATTTCAGAGAAGGCAAATAGAAACCATAGAGAATATATGACCAGACAAAAGACAGACTGGCTATCACTGTCAAAGCTGCAGGAAGAATACAGGGGATCCTCAGTCACAGCCCTGTGTTGAGACCATTAAACCACACCTCTTTCAACAAACGTCCTTTTATTTGTTGCCAGCAAACATCTCGATAACAATTTTACAGGGGATATTAATTGTGTGCAACCTTGCTTTGACTAGCAATAAGAGCAGGTATCACACTAAGAATTTTCTGAAAGTGTTGCCCATTCATGTCCCTTAACCTCTTCAAGCCGACACAAAAAAGGAGCCAAGTCCAGTTTAGAGCCATTCTTCACTGCTGTGTGGTCAGTAGAAGTCCACTGGAGACACAGTTGTACAGAAAAAGGTAGGAGTTTTTGGTTCTTTTGTTTTTCCCCCCAGGAAAAAAATGGATACAAGCAAAAGTAATCTTTTCACAGTCTGATCACAACTGTGGAAGGCTTGCTAGCTCCAAAAGCAGTTTCCAGTAAAGAGCAAACCTTCCCATGTACTGTGTCATCTCCCATCCATAGAAGACAGGCCATCAATCTTTCAAGTTCATATGGTATTCAAGCCACTAGAAAAATGTATCTATTTGTGTGTTTGTACATGTCTACATGTACCTGCGAGTGTTTGCATGTGCACTAACAATTTTCTCATTCATAGAAACTAATTCTTGATAATTAAATATTCAGTGTTACTCATTCCACATATGGCTCACCAGAAATTTGTATGCACCTAGAGCAGAATTCTAGAGAGTTTGTTTTCCACTTTATTGAGCCAGATCCAGCCTTCGCAGCATAGAGACCTGCAAGATCAGGAAGGGAGAGGTATGGCTATAAAATGAGAGTAAATAATTAGTGGTGCAATGTAGCCATAAAACCACTGAGCAAATACCCACTTCGTCTCCAGTCCATGGAGCTGCTGAGCTCGCTGGCAGCCAGGGAGGGCATGCCACCAAGCAGCTCAACTGTGTCCTACCAAGCAGCTCAACTGTGTCCTACCAGAGGCCACATGGGAGTCTGGAATTCCTGCTGCCAGCTTATCAGAAACAGTCATAAGACAAAGAGAAGGTTTTGCTCTTTTTAAACAACTCAGTAACAGAGAGCAGAAAGTAGTGGATTTGTTTCTGGTAGAAGTGGCAGTATATCCTGCACTCACTTTGCTACTGCTAGGAAAAAGAAAACATTTGAGTGCAAAGCAATTGCATTTTAAACTCAGGTTATAAATGCTGTATCCTGCTCTTCATGTCCCACGTTTCATGCTGTGGAAAAGCTGCAGCATGCCAGAAAGGAGCTCTTTTTCAGTGTACAGAAATAAAACTGGGAAAACCAAAAACCTACATTATTTACCGCATCTAAATCTTTCTTATGGTAAGCAACAGCCCTGGCCAACCAGCCACAAACGAAAAGACACCTTAGTGGTTCAGGAAGGTCAGAGTTCTTTGAGTTAGATATTGAGCAATGGAGGTGCAGGCTGCAGATGGGAGGCTTGGGTGTGAACACATGCCAAGTGCATAACAAAACTCGATTGAAGGAAGCCAATTTTAAGATTTCCATTTGAATTAGTCGCACATAGATGGCAGGAATTCCACACATACCCTGTTTGAGAAACCAGAATTTTCAAGGATCTTCAATGTGTAAAGCACTGGCACAAAAAAGGACCTTCTTTGATTTGCTTTGCTTTCTCACAACAAAAGTCATCATCAGGCACACCCAAATATACACCCTGGAAAATATGTGGGAGCAAATACTTCTTGATGCAATTCAATTGAGTTGTGCAGGGCATTTTGTCTGTATTCATTGAATCAATGCTTTTTTCAAGAATTGTGTCTGATTCAAAATTAAGAACTGAAGATTTTGCTAAAAGCAACGATGCAGATTCTCAATATTTCAATTTCTTCACTTTCCACTTTTCTCCCACGAATCTTTTATGTACTTTGTTTTGGCATCCTTTTCTTACTTACTCATGAAAAAAGAAACAAGAGCTCCAGTCTGTAAAACTGACAGAAGTTCAAGCAATAAATCAAATTATAAAGAACACAACAACAACAACAAAGAGATGCTGGGGTGGGAGGTACTTGCAAAGAAATCAGTTCAGCCTGCAAAAGCTGATTGCTAATGGGTGGACAGACTTTACCTTGTTTTCAAGTCTTGAATTCTCCCCATTCCTGTAAAACATCCCAATTAATAGTCCACCATTTAGGAGGAAAATACAATATTGATGTAGTATCTTAAAGCAAATGATTCTTGCTTGGCTACAGGGCAATGTTCAAGCAATACATACCACAAGATTTAACATAACAGCAGCTACCCAAAAGAAATCCACTCTGTGTAATGCATTCCACTGAAGGCTAAATAGCCTTTCAGTGAATCTACTGGCTCACAGGTTCCTTGAATGGGATCTTTAAAGAACAAAAGAAGATCTGATAGACATTTCTCTCATTGTAAGGCTTCCCAAATGCATACTGTATCCCTGCTTAGCATGAATTTTTAAGTATGAAGGCTAAATACCAGCTTGCCTTACTAATACCTGACCACACAGCTACATAATAATGACTTGTTTGACTGATTAAGGTGTTTTCACCTAGTTTTGCTTAGATGTTTACTAAAATAAGGAAAGCAAATACTTGGTTCTTACAGCATCAGTCCATTTCACCTGTAAAACTATAGGGGAAAATAATACAAGTAACTCTGTTAGATGTAAAACTTACTGAATAGGCTCTGTTCTGTAGCCCTACCAAAGCAGCCCCTTGCATTCCTTACAATTATTGACAAGAATGGACCATTACTCACATAGTGCTTTTAATATATAAAACACTACAGTTATCATATAAAATATAGTAGTTAGCATATTAAAGTATGTTCCATCTGTTACTGATGACTCATAATGGAAAAATAGATTTTAGGATTTATTCTTCATTTCTATATTTCTTTGCTTAGGTCCCAGTTCTACTCAACCTTTACAGCAAGCTTCTTGAGTCTACACATTATCAGTTGTTATCATCAGAGCATCTGCAGTATAGTAAGTTAGGCACATACGTGTAGAATGCAAGATACTTACTAATTCACAAAGAACGGTATTCTCTTTTCTATGTTATTCCTTTGAAATTACTCCTAAACATTACTCCAACTTAAGGGTTGTAGAGATTTACGTGGGAAATAGGATTTTGCTCTCTGTTTACGCACAGGTGAATTTTGCCTAGTGAGTGTGCATGTTGACTTTCCACTGTAGAATTTCTGATCCTCCCAATTCTTCATTACTACTTGCCAAAAGCTCTGTTGTTAGTTTGGGACTTTGTATACTTGAAGTCAGATTTACGACCTTTGTGGTCAAAATATTCCACATTTGATCCTTTTTCCAATCACTTTTTACTCCTACCCCAGCACTGATCATGACCACTAAAAAAGTTTAAATGCGTTACTACTTTATTAATTGCTCTTGTAACTAAATGGTTGGTTGTTAATAGAGTAATTCTTGGTTTTTAGAGTACTGTGGAAAGAATGTGTTACTGAGGGCTTCACTATGTTGATGATGTCTGCACAAATATAAGAAGCTCTAAATTTCTCAAGTGCTTATTTCTGAGAACTTCCAGCTCTAAAGGACTACTGTTTGCAACAGTTTTCTTTGGGAAAATTGGAGCGTTTAAGACTTCAAAATTAGGGACAAATTTTACAGGACACAGCCTGTTTTGAGAAAAACATTCATTTACGCCTTTGTTATGTAACTATTTGTCCCAAAGCAATAAGATACAACTGCTTTTGAATTTGAATGCTATTTTGCCTGTCATAACTTTAAAAATATTTCCCTTAGGCTGTACACTTAAGCTTACACACCTTTTCTATTTTCATTTTGTAACTGACTCTTTTTATGATCACACATGAAACCTCGTAAGTAAAAAGTCTGATTTGAGATTTCGGTCTTTTCAATTCATACTTCTTACCTATCATAAGCACATAACAAAAATATGTAATTTTGCACCAGGATATAATCCTACAACAATATATTTCCTTTTCAGAAGTCAAGCATTCAGATATGGCAGAATAAAACAAACCGCTGTAAATGGCTTAGGTGAAAACCATTAGGATTATCCAACACGTGTATTTTTTATGAAATACCAGAGGATCCACAAGCCCACAACTCTATATTTCTGACTAGTCATAGAAGACGTGGCCAGAGGTGGAATTTCTCTGACTTGAATCTGGTCTGACCATGTCTCACCAGAAGTTTTGCTGAGGGGGCTCTTTCGAGAGGTGACCATAAGTGTAGCTTTGCTGCTCATGAATGGAGTCCAAAGTAACCTGAAGAGGTCACACTTTCAGTGTAAACATAGGAGAGTAAATATGAATGTAAAATCACCTTCATGTTCTCCTAATCTTGGTCTTCTCAGTTCTATGCAATCCAGACATCTCAGACAGATACATGAGCAGCAAGTGCTTCCAACACCAAAACACTTCCAGTTGCAGCCATTAACATGCCAATGGCTCTTTCTACTTCTGTCTCTCATAAAACTCTCTTACCAGCTCTCTAAAAACATCTTTGAAAACCAGCCAAGCTGCAGTCCTCCCCAGCTCCCATTTCAAGTCAGTTCTCTCCTCTCTGAAGACCTTATCCTCTCTTCTATCTTTCTTGCATACTGCGAAAGGAGACAATATGGGGATAAGAAACTCTTTGGCAAACTATATAGACCCTGCAACTCATTCTTTTGCTGCATGTGTAACCCAGGAGAGGTAAGATCTCATTTCTGGATAGTTTTCAGTAACTTTTTCTTGTTTTGGTAACTGTTTTATTTATGTTTGAACGTTACTATAGATACTGGAATTCAGCCTCATGAAGTTATATAAGCAAGCTTTGCAGAGGCGAGGGCAAGGATGTCAGGACGGACAGTCACATCCTCCTCTATGGACCACATGCAGGAGAGAGCTCAGTGTGGGAGTGTTCAGAGGGAAAGGCACCCTCCATCCGGATTTGGGAGTCTTGGTGGCTACCTTCAGACCGTTGGGACTAAACATGTCCGACCCATGTGGGAATGATTGCATGAAATTAGTCACTGGACACTCATTAAAAATTTTTCAAAGGATTGTAGCAGATTTTGTTCAGATGTCAGGAAATGGCAACATGTACAAGCAGCATTTCACGGTTTGGGGAAAGTTGGTGGCACATCTCAGAGAGCAGAAACTGAAACAGAAACAGGTGATTGAAGAGACTTAGGCACTACTGTCCCATTGGGTGATGTGATTTTAGTCCTTGAGTGTGGCTCCTTTCTGAAAATAGGAATGAATTTTCTTTTTTTCTTTTTTTTCTTTTTTACCCAAAACTGGAATGCAGAGAAACCAACCCAGCTCAGAAGAACCTGGAGCAGAGTGCTGGTGTGGTAATACACTCTGACCCACCTCACCCCAGAGCAGAGCTGGGCAGCATCTATGACAGTGGTCTGCTGGGACTGCCTCCGTGCCTGAGACCTGAGGTGCAAAAGTCACCAACATGCTCAGAGCAAACTCTGAGCAAAATTACCTAATCATGGTGGTATGCTCTGTGGCCTCAGGCATTTTTCTATTACTCATGAATATTTCCCTATCACATGGCATGGAAAAATAAGTTTCTAGACCGACTTGTCAACACTTATTGCCACCATCATGTTCATAATTCTGGAAATGACTTAGAAAAAGTTCATTAGACTCAAAGCCTAACAATTCTCTACTGCTCCAGCAAATATAAATGGATTCAAAATAGACACTTTGATGTAGGAAGAAAGTTCCACAGAGAATTTTCTGGGTTAGAACTACAGTTTTCACCCTCACTTGCTTACACTGCCTTAGTTTTCCATGAGTTAAACAGTGATGAGTTTCCCCATCTTACAAAAGTGCAGCAAGAAGGAACTCCCTTAGCAAGTATGCAATACTTTTCATTGAAGTATGAAGAAAATGACAAGTTTGAAATTATCTGCATCACAGGTATATAACATGCCCGCCTCCTTTTTATTTATATCAGTGTCAGCTGTAATCTCCTGTTTTTTGACCACTACTACGAATGCTGCTTTTACAAGTAGTACAGATGCTGCTCCTTCTTCAGTGAAGGAAGGAGAGTGCTCTGCAAGGCAGAGACATAGGGCACAGTCACTTAGGACTGGAAGTGAATAAGAACTAATAAACATAACACAGCAGTATAGGTGGACAGATTGTGAACAGAATACCTGCTTCTTCTGTTTTCTTCACCCACACCTGCTACTCTAGTTTTATGCCTCAGAGCCCTTTGCATACCAACTATACCGATATTAGAGCTTTTAACATGTAGATTAATATATTTATGTATTCTTCATACATACAGTGATCCAAGTATTTGCAAGCTATGTGTGCAGGACTGCAATTGAAATAGAGTGTCTGAAGCTATTTAGTACATCTGAAGTAAGTATACTGTTACCAATGCTTTGGTTAGTTTTAACAAGTCATGTAAATCAGGTCAGAGATGGGACCATTGAATGTGCATGTTAAAAACACAGGGTTTATGTAAATATAATGAGGGATGTTAAATGATCCAGCACTGATAAGGCAAGGAGGTGACCATGATTCTAGTGCTTGCAGTGAGCAGATAAACACACAGACGTTCAATTTCTATTTCCTCCTTCAGTCGCCAGCAACAAAAGTGATAAAAACAAAAAGGCCAGTTTGCCCTATCTGAAAAATGCCAACAGCCTGAGAAAACAGTATCCTGGATGTACTGACTCCACCATGTTTTAAAAATCTTTCAAAACTGTCTCAAGATACATATTGAAATGTCGAAGACTTAAAAAGACCTTGGTCATTCTGGAAAATGTAATACTGATATTAACAGTTGTATGTAGATAGGGAGGCTCAAGACGTAACAGAAATGGTGAGTCTTCCCTTAGAGCTTAGATTGGGAAAGGTTTACTTGCTAGTAATCCTGTTAGCTTTCAAGATTCCATTGAAAGACACTGAGTGACATTAAAATACTCATTTTATCTGATTCATGAAAAATGATGAAGGTGTTTGGCAAAACACACTGTACAAATGCTTTTCCTATTGTATTGAAAAAACTATGAGCACAACTGGAAGATTTGCACATATTGTGAAATAGTTTCTTTGCTTTCACGTCATTTTAGCATCACTTGATATTTCCCAACAAAATCCTGAACAATAAAATGAACTGCAGGCAGGATACTGATGTAGTACTCCATGCCTTTAGATATTCTGAATGCTGCATGCTCTGCTATCCCAATACCTGTTCTTTAACAATCTCATAGATTGTGCTTGAATTCTAACAGCTATCAGAGTATTTCAAGGAAATTAAGGGCCACTTTAATCAATCAGTTGTCTCTAATATGGTTCCTTGCTCAGAAATGCCAATGTGACCTTACCATTTGCTGAATCTGTAAGCAATTATTTAGCTTACTTATTAAGGTAACACACCCTAGCTAGGATGAAAAACCAGACCTACAAGATAATCCTCATCTCAAGTTTCTGCTGGCCGTATTGTTTCAAAGTATTTGCCTGTATTATAATAGTGAAAATTCATCTGTGTTTTGTGCTGTAGTGGGAAGTATGAGATACTGGAGGTCAAGGCACTCACCATCTAACAGGAGTATTCTTTCATTAATAAACAAGCTTAGAGTTTTGTTCTGCATATAGAAAAATTCCTCACTACAGATAATGTATTGATGAGTAAATAATTAAAATCTTCTGTCAAATCACTTTTCATTAAAATAGGTAAACTGATAATTATATTACTAGGTTCCTGTGTAGAAAGCAGAGGATTATGTTTCATGTAAGTGGAACATATTTCACTCTACAGCCCTTATCACCCCAAACATCAATCTTTTTGTTTATACACTGATATTCTAAACAGCATTGCTTACAAAGCTATGTTGGAAATACCGTAAAAATAACAGTGATGAAAGTATTAGACAGGTTTATATGAAAAATGTGGTTTTTTGAGAGAAATTGCATCTCTGTTTTCCCTACATACTCCTTTTGCTTTTCATACTTAGGATATGCAGTAAGGAAAAAAAAAAAAGATAAAAAATTGATGGTACTGCTGGTAAAAACAGAGAACAATATTTGATCTCCATTTGTAACCAACAGACACCACTCTTGCTGGAGTATATATTATGCATGTTTGGAGTACACTATGTGGAAGACAGTAGCCACTGGCCATTCCTTTACTTTGTTCTTAATGTTTCATAATGGTAATTTTAACCTACAGTTTATTTTCATTCAGCCTTAACAAGTACAACATTTTAAAGGCAGCAGCTGGCATGAAGAGCCAATGGTTCTTCTCTTCCCCTAGAAATGGTACACAGTGTAGAATCACAGCATCAGGCTGAAAGGGACCTCAGAAGGTTGGTTAGCCCAATGTCCCAACAGAGTAGGCTCAGCTCTGAATTCAGAAAAGCAGCTAGATAATTACAGGGGTTAATCCAGTCCAACCTGAATAGATTCTGCAAAGTTTTATCAAGCAGCAAGGGAATGAATTATGCCAACTTCAGTACATGTCTTCGGACAAAAGAATTAAACTCTATGCTTTGTCAAGTAAATCACTTCAGAGCCTCACAAATCAACAAAGAACTGCAGTAAATTTTCAAGTAAACATTCCAGAGTAAAAGAGGGACATTTTTGAGTCCTATATTAACTTTTCAAATTCTGCTAACATATATTTTTCACACAACACCAGCTTTTCCAAAAAGAAAAAGAAGAAGAAAACAAAACAAAAGAACAACATTGTTTCCCAAAATGGCATCCTTTTAGAGGCTGTTTTTGAATAATGGGCATTCTGAGTCATTCGTGACTGTGGAAATTCCAGTAAGTTGAAGGAGTTATGTCAGCCCTGAATTTGACTCTGAATTTCTGACTGTATGTCCTAAACTGAACAAGCAAACAAACTTTCCAAATGAGAAAGGAGAGGGAAAACAGCAAAAATGGACATAAGCTTCTTCCTTTTTTTTTCCTTTTTTTTCTTTGAGATTATTTCTCAATCATTCAGATTAGACTCAATTCCTGCATTCAGGCAGAAGTACACCTGAAAGTTGTCTCTGGATATGAGGCTTACAAAGGTCAATCTGTGTCATACAAAAGTTAAATAAAGCTGAAGCTGAAGCTGCACATAATTAAAAAAAAAAAAAAAAAGACAAAGTAGACAAAGAAATGTTTTAATCAAATCAAAATAACTAACAAGACTTCTTAAGGCTTATCTGTTTTCCCATCAATCAAGCAGATAGATAATAACTGGTGACTCTAGATATAGCAGTCTTAACTATAGACTACTATGGATAGATACCCTTAACCCTCTCTCTACAGAATCACAGAATCACAGAATGGCCAGGGTTGGAAGGGACCTCAAGGATCATGAATCTCCAACCCCCCTGCCACATGCAGAGCCACCAACCTCCCCATTTAATACTAGACCAGGCTGCCCAGGGCCCCATCCAATCTGGCCTTGAACACCTCTAGGGATGGGGCATTCACAGCCTCTCTGGGCAACGTGTTCCAGCACCTCACCACTGAAGATCCATGATACATGTTTCTGCTGGGATGAATCACAGAACCACAGGATAGCTTGGGTTAGAAGAGATCTTTAATAATCACCTTGTTCAGCTCCGCTGCCATGGGCTGGGACATCATTTACAAGACAAGGTGACACTGATCTGGCATTGCAACCTGAGTTGTCTGACTCAAAGTCAAAATGACTTTTATATCATATGGACAGACATAAATTGATATATCTAAATTTCATTAATCAACAATTCCATTTTCTGTCTAACCAAAGTGCAACAAGACTTTTTGACAGGAGCAAAGAGGAGTGTTACTGCTCTGGACTTCCCACTGATTCCAGACTTTTGCAGGGTATTGTGGAACACAGAATAGTCTTCTGTACAGTGAAGGTCAGCAGACTTGTTTCCATTCTATATAGAGTGAATTAAGCTGAACAGACTAACTCACTTATATGCATATTTTTATTGCTTTCTGTTGAGAAAGAATAATGGGCAGAAATTGACACGCAACAGGATTTCTATAATGAAAGTACTGACTGCATATATATTTGTATGAGCAAATCACTTAATCTTTTTGTTTTCTGTTTTACACACTGGGGAAAAAACATACAAACAAACAAACAAACAAAAAAAAAAAACAGCCCCAATCTTCAATGCAAATAAAGTACAGATGTAAAGCTGAAGAGCAGTAAAAAGACACAGACTGTGATCTTAATTACACCAATATCAATATCTACACCTCCTCTGAGCTCACATCACAACAAATTTGATGAGAAGGGAGTCTTCATACCCAAGATTATTGACAAATACGTCTGCTGTTACTGCTATATTTGCTACTATTCTTTCTGCCATTGAAATCTCAAGTCTCACTCAGCTACATATTAGACATAATACTTAATACAACTTAATACAACAATCTTTCTACACATCAAATAATGAAATTCAACCCTAGCACCCGTTGGTAAAAGTTACAACTGCAACAAATACTTGCTTGTTCTCAAAAATATCAACATGTATAAAGAAATTAAATCCTCCTTCTCCCTCTATCCCCAAAGCCTATCTCTGTAATTTTGATTGCTGTCATGGACTTGAGGGCTGACCCTTGGAGGGGTTTTTTATTAAGGGCAGTCATGTGTGACTGTGTGGTTTTAACTAGAAAGAGCAGCCGTCCATCCCTTCCTTGTGTGAAGCTATGAGCACAAAAGAGCCTTGTGTTATGGCAGCTGAAATTTGTTTCTGCACAAAATGAGAATTCATTTAGGGGTGAGCAGTGATGGTAGTTGTCTTGGTTCTGGAGCAACAAGAAGGGGAGGCAGGGAGGAGGAACCTCAGCTGGTCTGGGCAGTGGCACCTGGAGGAGGGAGGCCTCCACCCAATGCCCATCCACCTTATCACCAGCTCTGACCAAACTCCTTGGGTGATGTCCTCCCTCCTACACCTGCATGGCAGACCCACAGAGCCTGACTGCACGCCACAGTCCTACCCTTCCTCTAAGCAGACAGTAAAGTACCAATTATGCAAATGTATGGGATGACTCACATGTTAGTCACCTGTCCAAGAAGCTACAAAATGAGGGGTCACCGTTTGAATATGAGAAGCTTGAATAAATGTTTAGATGTTATGCTATGGGACACGTTTAGTGGGGAAATTTTGATAGTAGGTGAACAGCTGGACTAGATCATCTTGGAGGCCTTCTCCAACCTTAGTGATTCTATGATTCATCCACACAGTGAAAGTATGCTTTGTGTTGTACTGTGAAGTTTTTAGTATCTAGAAGAGCCTTTCACGAGGACTTGTGGGTTGACACTACCCACACAGCTCACAAAACTGCACGAGCATCGTCTGTCAGGAGACAGGGCTGAGTCACACAGCTCACAGCAGGCTATGTCTATACTGCAAGCACAACTGGTGTGATGGGAATATAGTGCAAACATCACTGGGCTAGCTTTAAATTAGTCAGCTCGGGCACTGATAGTAGTCTAGCCATGGAGCTCAGGCCAGCCTAACCCCTCAGCTATTTACCCAGCTTTTGGGGCATGTTTTCCAATCCAGCTGCTGCAGCTGGATTGCTCACAGCTCCCAAGCCAGCTTGTTTAAACCCAGTTTGGATATGTCTGTGACTGCAGTGTAGACATATCTAAGCTTCTAAATCATTTAAACTCCTACTGTTCCAATTTCCACATTTCTGAAAACTTGGAATTACAACACTGGGGTATATTGTAACTGTGCTGCTGAGATTAAACATTTGTTGTAAAAGAAGTATCAGCATACCGTTTTAAATGTGAAATCAAGGGTTTTCCTAAGAAGTGTACCATGTTTAAGAAAAAAAATGAACATTGCTGAATATGCAATGACCTCTCTCATTCATTCCAGAGCTAGTTTAAAGAGTACCAGATGTACAAGGTGAATATCCAACACCTCAGATATGTACAGTGACTGCAGTGGACATTCTCCCTTTATAATGCCACTCACTGACTAGACAGTAAATTTTGTAACATGGATCAACTCAGAATAAATGCCATTGTAATACTTGTGACCAGGAAACTGCTCCAAGTTCTTCCCATAACCTGTAGATGAATTAAGGATTGGAAAAATACTCAAAATTTTTAATTTCACATTTTTTAAATGATTTTATAGAAGCACAATAAAATGCTTTACCTTTAAAAGCCATAAATTTCTGCACAATTTAAGTCACATTCATCACAAAGGTAAGTTAGTGGATGCAAGGGTTCATTTCAACACAGCCAGATTTGATCCTCCAGTAGATATCAGGTCATTTTACACCTTTTAATCTAACGTTTTTAATACTGTTTCTTTCTGACAAGGATGCACACATTCCGTTCCACTCAGCCCATGTACCTCCTCCTGTCTGCCCATATCAGAAATCTGTATTTGCCATCCTCTCCCTGGCACTTCTGAGTGTGAATCGCTCATTTCATGACAAGGGCTCTTGCTATGTGCTACAAACCAAGGGAGAACAGCACAGCATTCCTTTTTTCTGTCATCCCAAGGACTTGCATTCAACTGCTCTTCAGTCTGATTTAAGAGAGAAGTCATTCAGCACATCAACATTTGAACTGCTGCTGGGACAGTGGGCAGAGCAGAGATGGAGGAGGTGTGGTGCTGGAAGACGTTAAGGGCTGCCATCAGCCAGTCCTTTGATCCAGAAACACTTCCAGACCTGGTTAAAACTGCTGGGTCTGTGAACCAGATGGTGGGGATTCTTCACATCCCAAGCTTTCCCCTCCCAGCTTCTCAATTCCCAATGAAAGTAATGAGATTATGTTCACTTCAGAATTTGGACAGCTTTTCCAATTTTTGGTTAAGTGTGAAAAGTGAGCAAAGGAAGACTGAGTGTGGATAGGTGTACAATCCTGCTTTGCACCACAAAACCATCATTAACACCCTCTCTCTCCTCGTTTGCTAACATTAATTCTAAGTGACTTCACAGAACACAGTAAAATTACACTGGATTAAACGTGGTTCATCTGAGGCCACCACAAGATAGTAGTTAACAGGAAACACCACTACTTTACCAGGAGCAGCATGCTCACCACTGCCAAATATTTCGTCCTGAATCACAGTTTGACATCGAAACCACTCTGCCTCTGACTTAAGAGTTGCAGCTAGTAGTGACATCTCTGCTAGTTCCCTGAATAAAACAATGCCAAATTGGGACGCAAATGTGTTATCTTGAGTGCATTTGCTACCACAGCTCGTTTTCACAGCCCTAACAAAATGCTTTGAGTCTGTACGTCTGTTATAACACAACAATTTTGTTTATTTTATAGGCTTACAATAAAAAAATCACACTTTATGAGCTACATGATAATATTTCAACAATACCTTGTTGTGACATGATGCAGTGTAATTATCCAGGAGATACTACAATGTATTGTTATGTCAGTGAGTCATACCCTTCAGGGCTTCAGATCGGTGCCTTGCTTTGCTTTTTAATGCCATTCAGAGTAGCAAGCGAAGTCAAGGGACACATTGAGACATCCTAGAAATAAAGATGTAGACCGAACACGTGCTTTTACAGCACTATTGACTCAGTTAGCAATAATCAAGGAAAGCAGGAATAACAACCCAAACGTGCACAGAGAGGCGTGTTACGCTGGTGCCCTACTCAGGGCGTTAAGCACGCAGAGGGGTCTCAAGGAGCACCTACCAAGCGTGGCGGTCGCCCCTTGCTTGATGCGTTGGGTGCCATTTATCAACCAGGAGAGCACAGGATTTTACACCGCACAACGCCTACATAACAATTTCATACACAATACAGTGCGTTTGCGGCAGAACTTTCACCAGAGCTGAGGCAGCAAGCCGAGATTACTTTTTAAAAACAGTTTTCCGAGGGAAGTCCACAGGTGGCTACGGCGACAAGCGGCCGCCGCTTCCTATCGCTACGGGCAGAACCCCGCCCCGAGCGGCAAGCGCCGTGCTGGGACGGGTCTCGCTTCCACGAGTCCATCCGCGTACCGGAGCCCGCAGGCCGCTCTCGGCTGCCAGAGGAGCCGGAGCGGGGCCGAGCCGGGTGCCGTCCCGCCGGACACCGAACACGCGGCCGGTGCCGCCCGCGGGGCTGAGGCGGCGCGGTGAGGGGAGCCGCCAGCGCGGCCGGGCGCGACGGGCAGACTGCGGCCGTACAAAACACCCCGGCACGGGCCTCAAGCAGCTGGGCCGGGCGAGCCGCCAAGCCGGGCGGAGGCGGGCCCGCACCTCTGCCCCCCGCCCGGCCGCCGGCCCTCGCCTCGGCCCGGTCCTCTCCTCCCCTCCCGTCGCGCCGGGGCGCGGCGCGGGCAGCTCCGCACCGCCCCGCTGCCTCTCCCAGCCCCCGCCGGCGGAGGCAGCTCGGCGGCAGCGCCCCAGAGCGAGCACCTCCCTTCCTGCCCCCCGGGCGCTGGGTGTTGCTGTTGTTTTGCCGCCGCAGGTCGGCCGGGGTGGGCGCAGAGGGAGGGGACGGGGTGCGCTGCGAGCCGGGTGCCAGGCGCACGCCTCTGCCTGACGGCCGGGCGGGGAGCAGCAGCTGGCCGGGCAGGTTTGTCGGCGGGCGGCGGCCTCGCCGCCCCTCTCCGCTCCGCTCCCCTCCCCGGGCTGCTGGGGATAATTAGTGTCTGCGCGGGGCCGTCTGCCCCCGGGAGGCAGGGCGGGCGGCGCGCAGTCAGTGCGTGCCCGGCTGTTTGCGCTCGCTGACTCGCCTCGGCCCTCGGCGGAGCCTCCACCCCGCGGGCGGGAGCCGCCCTCCCGCGCTCCCCTCCGTGACCCTCCCAGCGCTCACCCCGCCGGCCCGGGGAGCCTGGCAGGGCGAGAGGCGCCGCGTCATGTGACAGTGCGGCCCGGTGCCAGCAGCCCGCGGGGGAGGCGGGCGGAGGGCGGGAGGCAGGGCGGCGGCGGCGGCGGGCGGCTCCTCCTCGCGCACAGACCCGGAGCCACCGCGGAGGCGCCTCAGCCGCGGGACACGCCGGCACGGAGCCTCCGCAGCGCCCCCGGCCCCCGCCGCCCCGCGCCATCCCGGCCCTGCGGGAGCGCCGCGTAAGTGCGAGGGCCGGGACGGGAGGGAGCTGCGGCGGCGGGACGGGCTGCGGGAGGGGAAAAGTTTGCCGGCTCCGCGGAGCCCGGGGCGGGAGCGGGGAGAGCGGGGCCGGGCGGAGCAGCGGGGCCGGACTCGCTTGCCCCCCGCGGCTCCGGCGGCGCCTCCTGCGTGGCGGCGTGGCCGGGGCACCGCGCACCTGCGCGGCCGCCGGGGGCGCCCGGGGACTCTGGACCGTTCCTCGGGGGTCCGGCCCGGCCCCTTGCCGCCCCCCCGGGGGTTCGGCCGCGGGAAGGGGGGGACGGTGTCAGCGGATCCCGACGTGGCACCGCGCCGGGCAGCGCTGGGGTGAAAAGAACGGCGGGTTCTGCGGCTCCGTCGGACGGCGAGTGCTGCCCGGCGGCGGGGAACGCCGCTGCAGGAGCTCGCCGTTGGGAAGCGCCCGGCCCGGCCCGCTTAACCGGGGACGATGCGGGCTCTCGGAAATAGGTTTTCCCGCATATCGTCACCGAGCGCGGCACCACGTTGCAGCGAGGTCGGTGAAGTTCAACCACGCAGCGTCCAGGGAAGCGCCACGGTTAAATATGGAATTAGAAATAACGACCGTAGTTCGGCTCCCTTTTCTGGATGTCGCTTTGTAAAGCCGAAAAGGGAGCGGGGTATTTGCTTTGGAGCGGAGTCAGCGGCAGCCCGGGGACGCCAGGCGCGGGTACTGAGGCGGGCGCCCGAGGGCTGCGTGGGGCGCGCAGCGGAGCCGGGCCGCCTCGTGCTCGTGCCGCTGCCCGGCAGCGCGGTCAGGTACCTGCATTGTCCGCCCGCTGCGTGCCCTTCCCGGCCCCTGAAAGAGCAGGAAGTGGAGCTGAGCTCTGAGGGCTGTATTGTTACTAGAAGCTCCGTTTGGGTGACGGGAGGAGAGCTTTGAAGACTTCATTTAAGCTAATAATATCCGTGGATGCTCGCTACCTGCACCCAAGACAAAGGATTACACGGCTCCACGGTAATGACTTTTTCCACTGAGTGCTTTTAAGACGCGTGTTCCTAGTGATTGCATGAGGAACTCCGTGTGAGAGGAGCTCCATCTGGATCTGATAATCCCGCCTGACCCTGAAGAGTTGCTTCAGACCAACTTTCGTATTTTTAAGAACTTTTTGTCTAATATCAAAATACAAAAACCTGAGGATGCTGACGTGAGTGACCGCTTCTGTTTTTGTCCAAGCAAACAAATGCCTTTTTTTTTTTTTTTTTTTCCTCCCCAGAATGCACTGTGCAGACTGTGAGGGAGACTGGGGTCAAGGGCAGGGAGAAAAGATACTAAATGTGTTGCTTCCTTCCACGAGGAACCGGACAGAACTTCCTCTAAGTAGCAGAGCCCTGAGTGAGCCCTGAGGTGCTCTGGGGATGTGACCTGTGCAACCAGTGCCTGCACTGCCAACAGCAAAAGCCTTCAGACAAATAGCCGTGTAAATGTGAGCGAGATCAGACAAAGGTTCTAAGATGTTGGAGATAGGAGTTGTGCAACACAGGTGCTGCTTACAGCCCCAGATACTCGACATGAAGAGGAGCTGATAGGTCAGCATGGAGCCGACAGCTGCTGGAACTGCTGCTGTGACCCACCACGTAGTTTGCTGTGAGGCAGCCTCACCGTGGATAGCATTAGGTGTCCCACCCATAGGGTGCAAACAACCAAAGCGTGTCAGGGAAGATGGTACTGAAACCACAGCTTTGAAGGAAAACACGCCTTGAAGTTGCCATAATGGGCATCTAGACGAGATGTACCCTTGCTCTGCCTCCACCTTGAGGAGTTCATTTGTTGAGCTTTGAGAATAACAGTATTACCTCCACAGATGAGGTCTGTGTGGGACAGAGGGATGGGGAAGGCAAAGTTCTGGAACAATTTGCTGAGCTGTGCCAGATGAAGGAGGCCAGGAGAAGCCCTTTACAATTGAAAGCAGTGCTTGGTGCCTATGGTTCTGGCCGTGAGGGCCCATGCTTTGGACGGGGAGCTGGCTGCTGGGAACAACGAAGCTGTGCTGCTGTTCAGCTACTGGTGATATCAGTCCAGCAATAAATCCATCAGCCCGGGGAAGGCTGCTGTTAATCATCGTGACCCATGGTGTCTGAAAATCTCCCACTCCTTCGTGTTTTGCAGGGCGCCTATTTGTCAATAGGGCAGGTCCCCTGCATAAGGACAGTGTTTTTCTTCACACCCAATGAACAAACACCTCCACCCACTGTTGTTGTTTTAAAAGACTCCAGCTGCTCATGAATATAGGGTCAGGGAGGGCCGCCTAAATGTTTCTCTGTGCTTTCTCCTCAGTGCAGCCAGCAGAGCTGTTTCCTGTTCTTTGTTTCAAGGCTGGGGTTTGCGTCACACATTCCAAGTGGCATATGTGGTGCTCTTTCCTGTTTCGAGCTGTTTTCTGGTGGATTGGTGGCCTCGTCCAGGCCCCTTGCCACTGCCCCTCAACTCCCTATCCCCACCCAGTGAGTTATCATGTCCCTACACACACAGTTGCTTAAGATGCCTGCGTTATGTCATCATGAGATTTCCAAGTTAACCTTTAACGCGCACCCGCGACTCCTAGTATGTTTATGGGGGTGACCTGAAGAGCCGTGCTCCCTCTGCTGAGAGCCAGTTTTCTCCTCTGGCTTGTGATGCCGGCTGGGCTGGAACCACTCCATTAAAGCCACGGAGTTAGGCTGGTTGAGAGAAGAGCCCACATCTGCACAGTCATCTTTCAGAAGGAGCCTTGGCTGCCACCCTCAGCCAACCTGGATGGCCCACTGCGAGCGCTTTGCAGTTCCGCTTCTTGAAAGAAATACACTCTCGTTATCCATACTAGAAGATTCTCTGTCTCACAGATGTAATGCAGAAAATGAGAGTACTAGCTTTTCTTTGGAATAAATAGGTATATCGCTGTTCTACGTTTGGTGTTGCCATAGGTGCAAAAATGATTTTTCAGTCCTGTTTTTATAGTTGACTTCTCTCCATGCCGTTACCTGCTGATACAGAGAAACATTAAGAGAAAATGCAGAAAGGGAATGTAAATGTTTCTCTTGCTTTGGGTCTGACTGCTAAGCAGCTGAAGGACCCAAGCCAAAGCTTATTGAAATCAGGAGAAAGGCTTGCATCAAAATCAATGGGCTTTGAATCAGGGTCTGGATGAAAATGTAGGACGGGCTGTTTATTTCTCTGTCTCTTACACGCTGGGATATGCATGTTTCCAGTACACACTGTAATATTCCAACTCTCCTATTTCATACACACAAAAAAATTCATTTTTTAAAGTAGTCTTTTAGTATCTGACATTGCCCTTTTGGATGCTAAGAAGTAATTGTTTGTGATCGTTTTGTGTTTTAAATCTTAAGAAGTATTTGAAATATATGCTGTAAACTTCCTCTCTTGGGACTTAATTAAAGGGGGAAAAAAATGACAACATTATATGCACATCCTTACTTTAGTTTTCTTTTTTTTTTTTTGGTCTGTTCAGAACTCCAGATAACAAGAAGTATTTGTCCACACAGTTTTGGTAAGTTTTTTTATTGATTATTTTCATTTGTTACTATCAGTTATTTTTACTTATTATTTTTACTTAATTTGCAGAGGATTTCAAACATTGACTCTTTTTTCCCTTGACAAAGGAAAAGGGTTGCATTTAACTGCAGTTTGGTATTGGAAACTAGCATATAGTAAAAACAGTAAACGTTGTGGTTCATGCCTTTTTGTTGCTAGAAGTTTTACAAAATTCAAGAAAAAACAAAATTACAGTAGTTTTGTAAAACAACTTCTTAATATTAATCAGTACTGCTAACAGGAGGTCTTCTAAAGTTCCTTTATACTGTCAGCAGTGGAGCTTTGTGTTTTCATTCCAAGGCTAGTTGCTTCCAATCCAGAATATGAAGTTTGGCAGGGCTGGCTTGAGAGATTTAACCCTTCCCTATTAAGGATTCAGCTGATGCTGAGCCTTCCTTTGAGGGCCCTGTAGCTATAGCAGATAGCTCCCAAGGGAAAAAAGTGCAAGTGTACATCAGCCAAATGGAAAGATAAAGCTCTGGTAGGCTTTTAATAGTACACTAAGTCAGAGTAAAATAATAATAAAGAAAAAAAAGTGGGTGGCCTGCCTATCATGCATACTACCAACAAATGTGATCCATGAAGGCATGTTCAAGAGTCCAAGCTTCTTTGATCACGTTTGTACCCACTGCACTCTCCAGCTCTTCTCCCTGTTGTTTTTATTTCACTTCTAGAGATACACAGAAGTTCATCGACATTTGCCCTATATTCAAACCCTCATTCAAATTAATCATTTAAATTATTTTTCATAAATGTACACTTCCTTTATTTAGGATTAGATTTTTTTTTCTTCTAAAAATCTCTCGTGTGTTTCATGAAATAGTAGAATCCTTTATGTTAGAGAACAGTATTTTCTGTCGTTCTTCCCCCGTAATACGAGAAGTTATGATTTATTTGTCTTTTAAAATTATCTTTGAAATTAACCTTAACATAATAATAAAGTTCAGTTTGGAAGACAAAGATTTTCATACCATTCCACATAGTTCACTTGTTTTTAGAAGTCTGATCTTTTATACTCACTAGGCTATTTCTCTTTCTAAGCAGTAGCCTGAGACAGGAAACCAGACAGCAGTCTGCCCCGATAAGGGAGAATATTGTCTAATGGAGGTGCCTTGAGATCTTTTCTTTTTCTCTCCCTTGGGTTCAGTAGATGTAGAACTGAAGGTTTATCAGGGTTCCATTTTTTCCTTGATAGAAGTGAGGTGATTTTAGTGAGCAGTGCAAGAACTTTTTTTGCCCATTTTTTTTACATTTGAGAAATCCATTTCCAGACACGTGGCTTCAAAGAGCCTGCAAGTGTTGCAAATTTAATTGAAATACTGATTACTCTGCTACACAGCTGATAAATGAACACGTCAAAGCAGTTCTAGGTCAGAGTGATGTCAGCAGAGCTAGACTGTGTGAGCTGCTCAAAGTTGCACATTTTTCAGCGTAGAACACAGATGATTTTAACACCAATAAAAAGCCAAAATAGTCTGAAATGCTTTTCGTGTTAAATGAACAAATAAAATTTGCTGTTACATAAAAGAAGAAAATCTAATTGTGGATTTTTAAAACCAAATTATTTGGATTAAAATAATTGAAGCATCTAGTTTAAAGGCATATTAATCTTAGAATGAAGTAGGTTGGAAGCGCTAGAATGCTATGTATCAGTTCATGGCAGTTTTGGAGAGGTTTATGTTTATTTTTAGATGGCACAACTTAATAAAATCTAAACAGAATATTACTGTTGATCCCAGTGTCTCTTTCATGCCTAACAAGTAAAACATTCAGTAGAAAATTTTTATCTAGGTACCTCTTTCTTCTCACACAACATACTGGCCTTTCCAGCAGTTACTACCATTTCCCAGAGGAAATTCAGTGAATAAGCAAACCCAGGGAACTGCCCATCAGTAAAACATTTCCTTGGTGTGTTAGTTTCTCATGAATTCCCCCCAGCTGTTCCTTGTGGGCCAGCTGTGCTGCTCCCTTCCCCCTGCACCGTTACTGAGCCTTTTTGCCTTCCTGATTTGGGCTGGGTCTGACTGCTCTGCTGTGCAGTGCTGGGGAGGTTCTTGGCCTGCTGCTATTTTGAGGCCCAGCACAGTTCAGCACTTGCTTACTTCCCATTAAAGTTAATGGAACTACAGGAATACTTTCTTTTTTTGTTGACTCAGGTCTTGATGTGCAACTGGTGCTTTTGGTGCAAACGGAATTGTAGACTAACCTCAGCTGGAAGGGTCCCTGAGAGGTCATCGAGTCCAACTTGTGGCTCCACAAAGGACCACCCAAAACTCAAACCAGATTTCTGAGAGCAAATCTTTTAATAGGTTTGGAAAACACTTTTTCTACCTTTTCCAGGTACTTCTGCTCTCAGATGCTGTGTTTTTTCTCTGTCAAACTATCTTCCAGATTACAATTGAAGGGGTTTTCACCCCGCTTCAGGAAACCTCCCCTCCCTTTGGATTTCATCAGTTGAGGGCTATCATTTCTCCTTAATGGCAGGGGAAGGTTGATTTGGGGCTCACAGCACAGCATTAAGTCCCAAGGGGCCTGGTCCAAGTAGCTGTGTGCACCAGGAATACCAACTGTGCTGAAAAAGCTGCAGTGTCTTCAGGGAGGGCACTCATTTAGCAGTAATTCAGCAGATAATATTACATTATTCTGTAATTATACCAACAATAACAGTAGTACCTTGATGCTTCTAGACAAAGCCTCGCTGTACCACAAGACAGCATTCCTTTCTTCCCCAGGCAGAAGGATTGAGAAATCAAACTCCACATGTAGTTTTACACAGAGTGAAGAGTGAAGAGAGGCAAAAGTTCTGGTCACCACTCCATATCAGCAGCAGTAGTATCTGTCAGGTCACTGACTGCTTTTCTAGGTTATTTTGTGAGAGCATATGCTCTACGCCACAGAGGATTTGTAGTGCAGTGTCAGAACTGGCCTCCACTCCACTGTTTCCTTTCACAGTCTGTCTGCAGGAGCTGGTGGATCTTGGAGGTAGATGTGCAGCAGCAGTGGTTGCTCTGGCAGCTGTTGTGCAGTGCAGATGTGCAGTATGGATGCTCTTTTCAGCCACTTGGCTCTTCTTGTCCACAGTAAATGATCTGTATGAATCTTCACTAATTTTAAGTTCTCATTCACTCCTAGTGATGTCTCTGAAACAATAAACCTTAGCAATTGAGAAGTTAATATCAAAAAGTGCCCAGTCCAGACAGGGGCTTGAACTGTCCTGATGATGAACTTCTTTTATGGAAGGAATACTTTGATGCATACTGGATCATAAAGGCAGAGTCTGTGATTTTCTGGTTTGCTGTTGTCACTGGGCTTCACACTGGAAAATACTGAGGGTCTTTGCCTGGACTTTACCTTGCACCTGTCCTTATTTGCATACAAAACCCAATTGCTTCATTTGTCTTTCTGAGGTACAGGGCGTGAGCAAAATCTTATCAGAAGCCATGTCCTGTTTGGACAAGTTGGGCTGACTTGGCAGAGATCCACAGGGTGGAGTGAATGGGAGGAGGCAAGAAAGTAAAACTGGGTGGCTTGTTAGCAGAAAAAGAGAAGGAGAGCGAAAAAAGAGAGGGTGGAATGTTTGCCTATCAGATTGCAGTTAATTATTTAGTTTCAGATTACATGCATTTTAAATTCTTTCAGCCCATGTGAAAATACCTTATTGATGTAAAATAATTTAATATGCAAATGTCAAGGACCCTTATTTTTTAATGCATTTAATGTGAACATATTGGTGTTTCCTTATTCTTTTTTTTTTTTTTCAGAGATAGAAACAAGGGATGGGTAGTATTTTGAATTTCCAGAAGTTAGCTTTATTTACTAAACATTTTGTGGGCTTTCAAACAAATGGGTTCTACTTTATACACTGTTTTCATAACCTAACTGTTTTTCCTCTGCAACAGAAACAGTCAAGACTGTTTACCTTCTCTAGTGCTCCCTTCTCAACTGTTTAGGGATAGAGACTGGAAGGTTTTGATTTAATAGGCATGATTTTACAAATAGACTAAGAAAAACTATTGATGCTTGGTATTTGAGGGAACATGCTGTATCTGTGTGTGTATGAGTGTATACATTACATGCACATGCTTCCTTGAGAACATAGTCCAAGCAATTGATTTTGAGCGTTATTTTTAAATGCAGAGATAATTGGTTCATAAGTTATTTGCAGTCTTGGGCAAGTGTCACTCTGAGCTGTGTTGTAAATGAGAGACTTAAAGCTGATTTATATTAACTTTTCAGCTGCTCTATCAATTACCACAAAATAAGCATCAGACTTACTAATCTCGACAAAGAAGACCAAGAGTTACATTTCTTGAAAATTGGTTTCTGCTTACTAACAAATGGGAAGGAAAACCAACCTCTCATAAGGGTAAAATGTGATAGAGGAGTATTCAATTTCTGGACTGTGATGCAGCAATAGAAATAATCTTTTCCTCTACCCTTCTTAGATGACTGCATCGGAGAAAGATTGAGAATTACTTTCCACTTTCACTCAGTGCAGTGCACTTTCTATTGCCAGCATCACTGTAATTCTTGCATGGTAATTTAGAGCCCTCTCAAGAAACACTCAGTAGCATGAAGTGAAATAAATGTCTTCGTGCACTGTCTTGAAGTAAAAGGAGAAAAGGATTAACTCTCTAAGTTAAAGAAAATCCAGTATTAAAAAAGAATAGCCTGGGAGCATCAGAGCATGACTGCTTACTTAGAACCAACTAACCTTTTCTTTCTTACTTTTCTTTCATGTACTTACTCGTTCTCTTTTGTTCATTTATTTTTTGCTTCCTTCCTCTCTTCCCGAAGTACAGATTGTTTTGTCACTGCTTAAACAGAAAACTGAAAGTTTTACTGTAAACTTTCCTTATCTCTATAAGTACCACTTCTTAATGTTTTCACAATGCTTATGTATGTGTGTGTGTATAGGTGTGAGTGATGCATGGGTATGCATGAGTTCTATCTATGTGAAATGTTAAATACTTGGAAAGGGTAAGGATAACCATTCAATGAAAACTAGGACAGTTGACAACCACGCAAGCAAGATTAAAAAGTTTACAAAATTATCACAACTTTTAGCAAATAGAGCCATTTTACACAACGACAGTCTAGGTTTAAACAGGAAATTTCACTGAGCTGCTGTTTTGAGCTGTAGTTTGGTTCTGTTGGGCCTTTGTCTCTTGTAAGAAAATTCATGAAGATGCTTTTATTTACATTTGACCCTGATTTGTTTCTATTATTAAAAAAGTACACTGTTGTAATATTTTTCTAAATGCCTTCAACTTTTACTCATACACTGGATAATTAATTATAGACTTGCAAAAGTTCATGCCATCTTTCTCTGGAAGCAATTACCAATTTTTAACCTATAAACACAAGCAATGGTTAATTGCAAGATTATTCATTAGCGTAGACTTGTTAGAATGGTTTTAATTTGAAGCAGGAACACCTCAGCATTTTATTTAAATTTCTGGGAAAATTTTCCAGCCAAAACTCCCAATCTGTTGTCCGGCCTTTAACCTACTTCCTTGGGGTGAAATTGGATGAGGCTGTCTGGCTGTATTCGTTTATTTCCAGTGCCATCTACTGGTCGAAAGTAAATTTGTGTAAGTTTTTTATCCTCAACATCTTAGAGAGAATCAGAGCACTTCCTTGCAGGGCAGAGCAGAACTTGCTGCTGTAATGTCAGTTGTGGAACTAGTATGTAAAAGTTTGCCAACATCTGAATGTCTCTGAGAACAGCATAGCTTTGCTCCTCTTGGTTTTACTCTGTATCCTTTGTGGCCCATTCCAGAAGAGGTGTCTCCTCCTTTCCTGCATGGTATCTTTCCAAGCTGACCACGAAAGATGTGTAATCTGGTAGTTACATGGTAATATGCTATGTACTAAATGCTTCTTTTTCAGGCAGTTTGAAATAAAGTAGAATTGGAAAAGTAAGGTTGAACACACCATAGGAAAAAAAACCAATAACCAAAACTGCACAGAGTGTAACCAATGATTGTTGAATTGTCAGTAAATTTATTATTGTAGGAAAATAACTTAGATATTAAGTATAATGTTAAGTCATGGCAGCATTTGGAATATATGTCTCCAAATTAGTCCTGATGTTTCATCTTCTTTCTTTTGCATTGATTTCAGTGTCACTGCACATGAAGATTTTGGCTTTTCTGTCAGGACTCTTAGGAAAGAGATCCACTTCAGAATCAGTTCACTGTGTACCAACTGTACAAGATTAATCTGAAGCTATAATGATGATGAGAAATGCATGGTATAAACTGTGATGCATTTATACATTGACAAATAATGAAAGATGAGAATGAAAGTTGATATGCTGACATGAACAACAAAATTTCACATTAACTTTCATTAATGTGAGCAATGTCCCTTTTTTTCTTAACGGCAATTGGGAAAGAATAAACCTAACAGAAATATTTTAAATGAAGCTTTGCCAGATATTTTAGAAGTTATGCTAGAGATGAATAAATACAGATGTTTATCTGGCAAAACATTAAGTTGTCTCCAATTCAGAAAGCTTTCCCACAGCTTTCTAACACATTGTCTTCCCTGTGTAGGCCAGGACATCACAGGCATCAGAAGAGGTGAATAAAGAAGATGCTCATGTTTGATCCAGTTCCTATCAAGCAAGAAGCCATGGACCCCATTTCAGTGGTAAGACTTCTAAGATATTCTAGCCATTGTAATGATTCTATAGTTTTTCCATCTGTACATTTAAACCAGGATCTTTCTAGGCTTTGTACTACCCTACAAAAAGCTGTAAAACTGTATTTTGATTTTAGGTCAACTGCGTTCACATTTTTACTATGCTTCATGAATTTATTGCCCCTAAATGACCTCTGCCTTTACTTCTGCTGGTGTTCCCATCCACAGACCAAAGGATAGCCAAGAACTTCTCACCCACACAGTGCTAATATAATCACTTCAGGTCATGCTGCTGATGGAAGTGGATTGAAATTAAGCTGCCAGACTTCAGAGTGAATTGGCAAGAACCTGTGGTGTCAGTGTTACACCTTTGAACTAAATGAGCAGCTTCTCACCATCCCCTTCTCTGTTTCTCTTCTGGTCTTGACCACACATGCCAGGGAGTAACTCAGTGCTTTAACCAACAGAAAAATCCTTACAAAAAAAAAAAAAAAGGCTTTTTTCCTGGGTAAACTGGATTAATTCTCTCTCTTACCATGTGATCAGGTGAGAAACAGCAGTGGAGGAGAAATGGGGGAAAAGAAAGGGAGACCTGGCTTTTTATTATAATTTTCCATTGGCTTGGTGTATTGCACCAGCTCAGCATAAATAAGAGCAGGAGGAAAGCATAGCTGAGAAGGGACATAGGGAACTGTGATGATTTAGGTTGCCAGGGAAATAGGACCTTAGGAAGCAGTTTTATTTGGATTTCACCTATTCAACTGCAGGCTGCTGCTGAAAGGAAAGATTATGGTTTTTCTTCCTCCTCTGCAGCCCACTGTCGTATTTGTGTGATGTGATGATGTGAACCCATTGCGTGGATCCAGCCCATTGAATGGTTAGAATTGCTAACGCACCAAAGATATCCTTCTTTTGGTCTAATCAGGTTCACTCTATAGCTGCTCAGTGCTAGAATGAGGAGAGAGAGGAGGGAATAGGACCTATCCTTTCATCAGTAGCCTGCAGTAAGATCAGATTAAGTGTGATATGAAGCCACACCTTAGAAAGGCTGATCAGTTAACACTGAGAAGTCAGTATACAGAAATCAGCGTGTGTTACGTTCATGCTCTAGGTGGCATCTCTCAGTATATGGTTTGCTTACTTGTTATGTAAAGTGTAGAATTATCACCACCAATTGAGTGCATCTGGGAGCACTCTAATTTCTTCAGTGCTGCTAATGACATTTTCTGAGAGTTAAATTTATATGCATTTTAAATTTCAAGTTTGACCTTCATGGGATTTATTTACTTTTAAGCAATGATAGACAAATAGTTGGCCTATTGGGTGTAAACGTATTGACAAATTCCAAATATTTGGGTCAAGAAAGAACCTTAGTATTGACCAGTTGATCTGTGACTTTGATCACACGGTTATTGCATGTCCTTGTTCAGATCAGTGGTGATTCTCTGTGATTATCTAAGGATGTTCTGTGGTATCTGTTAAAGGCAGAAAGTGGGCCACTTCTGCAATAAAAAAGCGTTAATAAATAAGAGACAGAATCCTTAGAGATACGTTGTGCTGTTCTTCTATATATATCTGCCTTCATTTCCCAGCAAAGGTTCTGCAGTGGCGAATGTTTTACCAAATATATATACCTTCCTCTTAGTTATTGCATAATGCAATAATGCATAATGCAAAATAAAAGTAGGAAAAGGGGAATCATGAAACTTACCTGAAACAAAAGGAAATTGTTTGAGTGTGGGTTCCCTCATGCAGATCACTCAGTTCTTCCTCAGGCTGAGGAGTGTTTGTTTCAACTCCTGTAGTCTCACAGGCTGCTGAGCCACAAGCCCTTGAGGCCCTTCTGGCTTCCCTGGTACTATTTGGTTGTGCAGCTTCCTCTGAGCCTTCCTGCCCAGCAGAAACTGCTCTGGAAGCACCTTTAAAGGTGAGCCAGAGGGGGAAGGTAGGACAGGCATTCCCAAGCATGTGAGTGTTGTTGAACTTCATTTGAGGTGGTAGAAGGGAAGACAAACTGTTACAGCAGTGATGGTTTTGTTTCTGGGAGACAGGGTCCAGTTTACTGTGGGTTGATATAACCTGTAGTTTTAAAATCAGGATATATTTCTATTCTGTCATTCTGATAGTATCTTTAGAGGTCAAACTCAATGAAACCTTTTGTGAATTATTGGGTTTTTTACCCGAACGTACACTGTCTGTGGATATAAAAGCTGTCTTTAAAAAATCCCATTAGTTGGGGTGGGAGAGGGAAACAAATTATAGCTTTGGCACCACTGTATTTCAGGGCGTGTGGCTGAAAGGATTAACTATGCTTCTCAGATGGCTGAAGCTCGCACCCACACTATTTCATCACTCTACCAACAGCCTGTACTGCTTATTGAATTGAATTACCAAGCAGATTTTATGATAGTTCTTAAAGAAATAGTGACAGTTATCTGAAGGATATTTTGTGAGGACTTTTTAAGCATTTGGATAAGTACCAGTAATCGTTTAGTGAAGGAAGTCACTTGTTGTGTATAAACATCTTTGGATTGAAAGAAACAGGTTTTTTTTCTGCCCCTCCATCAGTCAAAAAAAACCACATTTCATTCTTTTTTAAGGCAGAGTGCTATGTGCAGCATGAGGGACTGAGGTCTTAAGGTAATGTGTATATTAGTTACTTCACTAGTCTGCTAATGTGCTTTTTCATGTATTAGCTACTATTTGGATTAGATCCTGGTTTTCCTCTTCCATGATACCAATTTGACAACTTGTGTAAGGGTGTAAGCAGGTTCTTCATCTGTTCCTGGCTTTGCAAGAGCCTAGCAGGATTGCAGTTAAATTCATAGGGTTATGTAATTTGTAAAAGATAGGATTTGTTATCCTATACAACAAGCAGTATGTTTCAAATGGTAGTTTAATAAGAGTTTAGCAAATTCTGTCAGGCTAGTGCTTCATAATGTCACCTCATGGAAGCAGCAGTCTTCTGGGGAGTGATGAGTGCTTTCATTGTGTTCAGCTGATCTTTTTTTTTTTTTTTTTCTGAATAGATTGTCAGGGGGAACCTGACTTCTCTTTTTGGAATTACTAATTTGATTGTATGAACATAAGGATATTTTTGAATGACAACTCAAGAATATTAGGAATTGCTGT
The DNA here is from genome assembly GCF_987193195.1 of Phasianus colchicus. Lineage (NCBI taxonomy): Eukaryota > Metazoa > Chordata > Aves > Galliformes > Phasianidae > Phasianus > Phasianus colchicus. The sequence goes on along the minus strand of NC_143439.1, from coordinate 50,989,709 downwards.
ATTCCTAATATTTATATTTAATTATATTTAAACTTATTTTGCAGTTTCTTTGTGAGTTGAGTGCTAGATGCTTTATTATTTTGAACAAACAGCAACAAAAGGGAAATGAACTGCTTAGTGAGGTCCAAGAGGGAAAGTGATCATACCAAACATCAAAAAGACCTATATAGAGACTGTAAAGGAATACACCTTGAATTACTACTCTGCATCTTAACAGTGAGCTGCTGTAGTACAATTCTGTGCAGAGACTTTCAGTAACAGCAGAATTTATAGGGAAGTGAGAATTTGTTGGGTTTTCTTAATCCAAGTCAGGCTGAAGGACATATGCTCTTAATTACAGTAGAAATCCAAGGAAAATGTATTGAAATATATCAGCTTAAAAATTTTGGGCAGACTGAGCAATAATACCTAGTTTTACATTGTTCCACAAGAATAATTCAAGTGGATACTAAGTGTTTCAGATTTTCAATATAAGATACTTTGTGCTGTTGCAGATTTGGTCAGGATCTGATCAGGAAGGTGAGATCAGTGGTGGTGAGTGATGAACACAACACACCAGGCAGTGCTCATGGGTGGAGCGAGACAGAAGTTTCTTTCCCTTCTCTCCCTCTTCCTGCCCTTCATAAATGCTTTAGGACATTCCTACAAAGTCTGATTAAGACAGGGTTAACTGTTTTCCTTGCTGTGTAATTGTCATTTGATCTGCTGACTTCAGCGATGCTGTCTGTGCAGCTTTAGCCAGGCAGGTTCAACTTGGTTCTGCTCTGGGCTGTGGTTAAACAGAGTCATTCATTACAGCTTTTACATTCATCCAGAACAAGCTGTGGTCCCTGGGGGAAGTTCTAGGATTGGTGAGAAAAGACTGCTCTTGCTGTGCATTAAATACTCTCCTGGTTACTGCAGTCGGTGACATTTAGAAAACAACACATTTGTAGTCACGCTTTTCTTGTTTGTTGTTGTTAATGCTCCCAGTTTACAGAGGGAAATCTTTCTTAATCTCCTGTCCCATATCCCCAGAGGGATTCCCTTCCCTGGCAAAGAAAGTGACCAACCAAATCTGAACAAATCTAAAGGCAATTGCTGAGTCCCAAGGAGATGGAAACTGCAGCTTTGCTTTGCTAGAAGACACACAAAGCTTAACTTTAAGGCCAGCAGGAAGATGGATCTGTGACCTACCCCAAACAAATAGTATTTCAACTACGCTTCATTGATAGTGAAGCAAAAGTGCACTCCAAGTAGGCTGTCATTGACAACAGAAGTACCACTTTTGGTTGTTCAAGTACTCTCCTTGTCTTTTTCGCCTTTTCTGTAGTCGGCACTGTTTTTGTACACAGCACATAGACATACTGTAAATAATTATGGGAACAAATCAATTCAGTAAATTCCTATTGTTTTTTTTTTATTTGTTCCTGGACAAGAGACATCTCTCTGCTTCTTTAGTTTATGATAATTGTCATCTATTGTTGTATCTTTACAACAATAATAACAAAAATAATACTGTAATAACAATAATATTTTTTAATAATAACAAAAATAATTTGCTGCACCACATGTTTCTATCTCAACTTTATCTACTCTTCAGGTAGAAACATGATGGTTAAAACCTCTGCAGAAGAAAAGTTTAGAAAAAAGATTCAGCTTCCCCAGACTGCCACAAGAAATAGCTGATGTTAAATCTGTGCCAGATTAATGACAACAATGGAAACTTCCTATGGAAAATAATGCAAGGCATGCAGGATAATGCCAAGTCCCTAAAATAGTCTCTTTTAAAATATAGTTATCTTCTCCCCAATTCTTCGAAAGTATTTCTTGCTTGTGTAAATGTATTTTACTTAACCTTTCCAGTTTACAGCTCTCTGCACAATACTTTAATGGTTTGGTAGCTTTTCAACACACATTTAGTGTTAGTTAAAGAACTGAAAGAGGTTGACTGGTTAACCAGTAAGGTTACAGCTTGGAAATGCTTTGTTCTTTAATCCGTTCAGTGACCAGAAACATTCCTGAAGATTTAGATGACACAGTCTTTTTCCTTTCTAGTATTCTTGCAACTTTCTAAGCTGTAGGGTTCAGAGGAGTGCACTTGTGCAAGGTCTGTAAGGCTCCATTGTGCATGAATTCATGTGTGCTGTGGTACACAGAGCTCTGTAAGTCACAGGAGTTTGTTATTTTCAGGCAGCTGTTACTGAGATATAAGAGCACTTCAGTGGAATGAAAGTGCACATTCACCTGAACATGGATATGCCTTATAAAACAAAGTAAATGTTCCTATGTGATTATCCCTGACAAACTTGCAGAACTGTAAATACACGGATGTACAGTGGTTCAAAACTTACACAGCTCACTGAAGTAGAGTAAACTTTGAACTGTGAACCAACAGCTGTAATTTTAACGGACGTATTTGCGGTTATTTGTCCATTTAGAGTGGTATTTTTTGCCTGTGCTCATAACTTGATCAGTAGTTGGTTGACACTAAATATTATCTAGGTTTAATCCCTATGAATATTCAGTAGTCTTCATCTTTCAGAACTCAAACTACTGCTTGACGCAGTAGTGGTGGCATATCCACAGAGCTTGTTTTACCCAGCATTGTGTGCAGTAATGGCATTTTTATAGAATTCTGCAGAGCCAATTACCATGAAAGATGAACACATACATAAACTGAATTTGTAAGTCATAAAAAAATGAATTAAATAAAGTTTCAGCATTTTTGATGCAGTATGTACTGTTTGAAGATCAATTTATTTGTCCTGTTTTATTTGGAAATAGTGTTAGTTACAGATTTTTTGTGGAATCAGTTTTGTTGATTCTCATCACGAATGTACATGAATGCAGCAGGAAAAAAAATAATGTTTTCTAAATTCACTGTTTCAAAAAACAACTGGAAAGAAAAAAAAACTTTGGTGTCATTTGCAATAATACTTGTGGTTAACATTGACAGTTACAATCAGATAAATGTCCTTTACAAGGGAAACAGAGGCAAACTGAGAGACGTACTGCTAGAAGTTTTCTCTCTAAGAAGAAACGTTTTGAAAAGTTACATAAATGTTTGTATAGATATATGGTGATTTTATACCATCTTATATTCATATCATTTAGTAAACAACCACAGTTTTAAACACTTTTAAAATCTAAAGTTGGTCTGGAAGGTTGTTTAATAATACTGTATTCTGCAATGAATGGTAATACCTTGTGGTCTACAAAAATTATTTTTACTGAAATGTGGAGATTATTATGCAGGTGAGGATTAGCTTTGGATTTTAAATGCTCCTGTGAAGAGAACTGCTGACTGCCACTAAGCAGCAGGAATAGTATATCAAAAGCAGTTTTTCAGGGAGGAAAAAGTTCTCAAATAAGCTTTGAGGATCTGTTTTTGTCATCCGCGTTGCTTCTGAAACAGTGAATTGGTCTGTGAGTAGCTTCCTTTGAGTGAAATCTGATGTTTTATTTCATTCACTTTTGTTTAGAAAATATATTGAAATGCTTTCTGAAAGCCTTCATCTTGCCTCAGTTTATTAGCCATTGTTCTTTTTCAGCAGTAATTTTATGCATGTTGGTTCATTATTTGTTTTTCTTTATTTTTTTCTGCTTTTTCTGACAGTCATACCCATCCAATTACATGGACCAAATGAAGCCAAACAAATACAGCGTCATTTATTCTGCACCAAGCATGTTGCACAATAAATTCTACTCAAACCCTGACGGACTGTCGAATGGAATCCAGATGGAGCCAGTAGACCTTACGGTGAACAAGCGAAGCTCACCGCCTTCAGCTGGCAGTTCTCCTTCCCCTTTAAAATTTCAGACTGTGCATAGGAGAACTTCCCCTGGATTGACTCTGTCCTCACCCAGCTCTCCCATCAGTAAATTCACACCGTCACCCCCAGGAGTACAGCCGTTATCCATGCCTATAACAATCCCTCCTGTAATGGCTGCTGCTCTTTCCCGCCATGGACTGAGAAGCCCTGGAATACTCCCAGTCATTCAGCCTGTTGTTGTCCAGCCAGTTCCTTTCATGTATGCTCCCCATCTCCAGCAGCCCATCATGGTGTCTACAGTCCTTACAGATGAGATGGAAAGTCCAAGCAGCATGCAAGGTTGGGGCTGTCAGAGTTGTGTTTTTTGTCCTCTTGTACTGGGAAAATGACTATATATCCATTTCCTAAAATACACATGCATATAATTCACTATGTAAATATTTCACGAAACTTAGCAAGGTTGCATTCAGTTGCATTTCAAACCTGCGTAAAAGTTGTCATGGTAGATGTACTGAGATTTGAACTGATGAAAAAGTGAATTGAAATTCTTTTCATCATAGTTCATCAGGACAGAAATACAAAACCTTCCAGTTTTAGTATTAACTGCAGATTCTTAGATGTATCTTTTATTTATGTCGCTCTTCATATTTTTGATACGTTGTCTTCCATCTCTGACCTTGCCCTATACAGTGCCTGTTATTGAGTCCTTCGAGAAGCCAGCACTGAAGAAAGCAATTAAAGTAGAACCGGGAAGCGAACCAGCAAAGACTGACTTCTATCCTGAACGAATGTCACCTCCAATGACCTCATTGTCTCCCCAGGAAGTAATGCTGCAAGAGTAAGTAATTTAACAGTAGTTCCCAAATCAGCAAAGTAACAAAATGCAGTTCAGTACAGTATTTAACTGATTTTAAGGAACAAGATAGAAAGTTGCTGTGCTTATAATAAAATCCAGAAAAACTTTCTCCCCAGCTGGCATTGTGGGATGTAGTTTCAACTTTTGTTCTCTTTCATCATACATAGATGTGTATTTCTATGTAGCAACCTCAATTCTAAAGTAATGTTGGTTCCAATCCTACAATTCACTGGATGTGGAACTGCAATAAGCTAGTGATATCTTTATGTAAAACCGGCAACAAACTAGAAAAATACTTCAAAAACATTTAATATTGATCTCTGTATTTATATTATCTAAAATATCCTTCTTTAAAAATATTCCTGTGACTTTCTTGGTGGACCTCTTTGTGTTCTAAAAAATGTTGGTAACTCACTGTAAAGAAAACCCTTAGGCATACAAGTTCTTTGTATATCCACTGAAGTTCCATGTTTACCTGAGGCCACTGTTTTGGGATTCACAGTTTAAGTAGTTCCTGAAGGTCTCTCTCTTCCCCCTCAGCCACTTGTTTCCAGGCAAGTACTGATACAACTGTTACTGAGACCATTGCAGATCTGTCCAGGTTTAAAACAGCAGAAGGCAGAGCAGGGCTTAGGCAGAAGAAATGAGGTCTGGCACAGAAACTTTTTGATGGAAATGTTAAAAAATTCTCAGGCAGTACCTGATGGACCATGGCTACGTTTCCATCTACTGTTTCCCTTTGGAGAATTCTGCCAGCTTATCAGAACCATGGGACTGTCCAGGTCCTGGCTCACCCTTCAGCAGGCACTGCTCTGGGCTTGAATGCTGTCTACTGGTGTGGCATTTTGGGTGCAGTGAACTGGTTGCCAGCTAGCTTTTTAGACAGTATGCTGTTTATTTAGAAGTAAGCCTGTATGTTCTACTACAAGAAAATTGTAAATATCCGTGTTTACCAAATGGATACTTAATTTCCCTAAGAGCTTTCCACGCACAGCAGTCAGGTCTGTCTGTACTTGGACCTAACTTCTGCAGGGTCAAGGCAACCAAATGCTGTGCTTCACCTTTGCCTCTTGTTAGGCCTCTTGAACAAGAGCAGACCAGCAAGGGCTGTTCCTGGCTTACAACACACCCTTCCTCTCAGGGTGAGACTTCTGTAGACTTGTCACCTGCATTAGTGATTTGCATTAATTACTTCCCAGTGAGACCAGTTTCCACAGGAAATCCATCCTCTGAGCAAAGAGTATAACATTCGATTCGAAGTGTAGGCAGCATTGGTACATTATCTGTTACGCTGTTCCTAAGCATCTTCTCTGCTTGACCATGCAGGAGCATTCTGTTTATGAAGACACAGTCCTTATGTTGCAATGACTTCCGTTGTTTCCCAGCAGTCTGCAGAGCTGCAGTTCTTGCTCAGCTCTTTCGAGTTCAAATTCTGCAGCATCTACAGCAGTTGTAGATGGTCATTTTTAGCTTTTTATTGTTTAAAAAAATAGACAAATCATTCAAGTTAAAAGATGAGACTTAAACGTCTGTAAAATTTCCTGTTGTCTCACAGCATCATCAGCCGCTCTCTGCATCATGAGGTGTAATTACACAATCTCTTATCGTTTTTCTTCGGTTCCAGCTGTCCAAAGTATGCTATTCGGACAGAGAGAGGTTACATAAAAGAGACTGAGGAGGCTCTCGGTTTCACTTTTGAGTAACTGATCTTACATCAACATCAGTTTTAGGCAGATGAATTACATACATAATTTTGCTGGCATTTCTGTAGATATTGTGAGACTTGCCAGCACATCTGATAAGTGAAGCAACTATACAGTTGTTTCCAAAATCAAACAAAGTAAAAAAATCTCTGTCAAGTATAAGAAGCCTGATTAATTGTATTTCCTTGCAAGCATGAGTGTTGATGTCTAACTTACACTTCCAGTCCACTGTGATCTGCTGGTAAAGAAGAAAAAACCATGCTGCAATCGTATAATGATTTTTGGAAGGTAACTGTTAAATGATGGTGTTTACCTGATGAGAATTCATGGATTTTTATCTTGCGTAAGAAGAAATTGAAGAAGGGGCTGTGATTTATTATTGACAGTTGTTTAGTTTTTACCTCTGATTTTTGACCCCATTTTAACCATTTTTTAAAGTGCCCCTCCCCCCCATCTGAATATTGTTAACATTCTGTAGTCTTGGCAGCCTCCTTTCCTCCAAAGGGAAAATGAGACAGAGACGGATATTCACCGTTTTATTTATGTACTCTTAGGTCATGAACACAAACAACATACAGTCAGTGCCTTTTGCTCCATTTTTCCAGCTGTTACCATATCCAAAACCAAGTCTACTTGCTGTGCTAAGCCAGAGATTATCCAGAAAGACTGGTGTGCAGTAGCATTAAAACTGAGCATTGCTTTAGAGAAGCTTGTCATTAGAAGCTCAAAACCTGCCTTTCTTATTTAAGAGTATGTACATCCGTGTCTAAAATCGTCGCCTGGGGTTTCCTGCCATTACAGTATTTTTAGCTAGATTTATTGTGTACTTGAAGAGTACGTCAATCAGCAGTAGCAGAAACACCCATGGAGCAGGATTTGGCTCCCAGTCTGAAGCTGGTAGCTCTAATAGCAGAAGAATACCAGAGTGAAACTTTTCTCACATCAGTAATTTCCACCTTGCTGCTATGGAGATTAATGGAAATTACTTCTCTTGTTCAATTACGCACAAAATTTTCTTTGCTATGCTTGATGTCTTTTTCTTTTTTATCTTTTACCAAAGGACCTGTACATGCCTATAGCTTTGCTATGAGAAGCAGTCACACAGCGTTTCTGAAAAACAAGCCCTAGAAGAACTTGGTTGAAGTATCAAAGACTCCTCAGATAGTGATTTTTAATATAAATCAGTTGGTAAAGAAATTTGAAACACAGTCACAGAGAAAGGAGTGGAAGTGTAGAAAGCTTCTCTCTGTCAGATGGAGGAGCTGGTCTTGCCACAAGGAGCACTAATATCTGCACATTATGTATTAAGTTTCAGCTACAGGCTAAAAAGTGCATCAGAAGTATCAATATAGATCCAGTGATTGGCTGGAAAATTCAGCTTTGTGAGGTTGCAAGATTTGTAATGCTGCTTGCAGTTCTGTCACTTCCTTTTCTAGCGTTAACATGGAAGAAAGAATCAAGGTTCTGCCAAATTCTGCAGTCAGCTTATTGATAGAACCTAAATATCAGTAGTTTATGAGTGTATTACATCTTTTAGGAATCCTGGTGTGTTTTCAGAGCCACAAATGTTTATATTTTATTTTTTATAGAGGTCTGTAGGCCCTCACCCTGTGTCTTACCTGCCTTGTACCTGTGGGCTTCAAAGCAAAAAGTGATGTTTATGAAGGTGGAGGACTAACTTCAGACATCCTGTGGGTGTGTCACCCAGGCTAAACTCTGCTTTTAGGAATTGACGTCAGTGGTACAGGGAGGCCGCACCCTCCTGCCAGCACCAAACAGGAAATTCTTAATTACTCTGTAAAGGAGTGGCTGGAACAATAAAGATTGAATTCTGCTTTGAAAGCCTGGAGATACAATTCCTTTAATCGTATGGAATAACTGTTTCCAATTACAGGCCAATTAGCTGTGTTTTAAGGCAGAAGGAAAACTGCAGATAAATAAACAGAAGTTCGCTATGAACTCAGATTAAAAACCCTGGGTTTTTCTGAAAGCGTGGATTTCGAGAGGTTTTTTCCTTTCTAAGTTTAAAAAAAGCTAGTAGAAATGGCTACGTTGTGCCACAAGGTAAGTGAATGCTTACAAATGTTACTGCTAGAATGCATGAAATTTGTTGAAGCCTCTTGAATTTTTCGACGTGCCTGTAATGCTGTTCTTTCTGCCAAGAGACAGCATAGTAGTGAATATGGGACTCTGTGATGGATCATAGTAACTGAGGTTTGCTGTGCTAAATGTTTTTCATTTTTAACATTGAACAGGAATCACCCTTCAGTTATAGTTCAGCCAGGGAAGAGACCTTTGCCAGTCGAGTCACCAGACACGCAAAGAAAACGCAGAATACATCGGTGCGATTATGAAGGCTGCAACAAGGTCTACACTAAAAGCTCCCATCTGAAGGCTCACAGAAGAACCCACACAGGTTTGAGCCTGCTGCGTTTTTCTTTCATCAAGTCTCTGGTAAAACGGTAGATTAAGATTTTAATTTGTACTATTTGCCAGGTATAAAAAACAAAACAACAATTTTGGCAGTATTCTGAATATAATCACAGGCTGAGCAAAAGAGGGAATGTAGCAGGAAAAAGCCATAAGAAGAGACTGTAAGCTGAGGCAAGATGATTCTGTATGCTTTACATTCACTAGCTCTTTGCTCATTTTCTGTCCAATTGCTTGCAGATTACTCATGCTGCACACCCTGTAAGACCAAATCAGTTCACATTGCACTATCACACCTCTTACATCACTGCTAAATTTGACTGAGACTTCCACGGGAGTAGCCAGTTTGCAGAAGTCTGGACTGTGTGCCAAATACAAACAGACCTGGTTCATGTGGACGTGCTAACCACAGTCCAGTAGAGCTCTTTTCTGAGTGGGTGTTATCCCCACCTCAGTTTTCCACAGAGAGATTTATTGTGGCACACTGATGGGGTGTATTTATGTATGCGCAGCCAAGATTTTTGCAAACGTGAGAGACGCCTTTAGGTGAAATTAAGCAGTTCACTTCTATCTTACATCTCTACACAAGCCAAACCTTTACCTATTTGGCTGCACAACACTGTGAAATAGAATGAGAGTCTAATATTAGGAAAGAGTTATTAAGAAAGATTTTAAGTTGAGCTATCTGTGGTAGAGATACCAGTTAATACCTACTTTGGTAACTGTAAGAGGTAACTATGAGATGGTAACTATGAGATTTCTGCCAGCTGTGCTGATTGACAACACCAATACTTTCCCGCACTAATCTACCACAGTAGGTCCTGGTTTTGAAAATAAACAAATGCTTAAGCCTTCACACTTCTAGGCTTAGTGAGGAAAAACAAGCACTAATACAACAGAAAGAGGAGCAGAGAGACAAAAACAAGAATAGGTTGTGGCAGGAAATAATTCTTTATCTGTTAACTTTGCACAGTGCAGAACACTCCGCCAGCCTGTTGCTGGTGTAAGGCTTTTCGCGTAAGCTTAAAAGTGCATGATGAAAATTGACAAGGCAAGAGGATAAACTTGTCAAATAACTGATATATTTGTATCTTGAATCCTTTTTCTCTGTTTCTTTCTTCAGGTGAAAAACCATACAAATGCACTTGGGAGGGATGCACGTGGAAGTTTGCTCGTTCTGATGAACTAACGCGGCATTTCCGCAAGCATACGGGAATCAAACCTTTTCAGTGCCCAGACTGTGACCGTAGCTTTTCACGTTCGGACCATCTTACTCTTCACAGAAAACGTCACATGCTAGTCTGAGTGTCTTCTGTCCCCGACTCCTGTCAACATTTTTTTTTACACACGCATTTTAATTCGGGTTCAGCTGGTCTGAATCTCTGGAGTTTATACCATTAAAAGCTTACATATGGTCAGTACTAGATGTTATCTAACCCTTCTATGTCCTTGCCACGGGTCAGACCTAAAGAATGTGAACAATTGTTTTGTTTCGTTTTTCTTTCTCCTGGGGATGCTAAGCAAACCCTTTCTTCAGAGAGTGTGTTTAATGTATTCATTATGCATAATGCATTGTGAATAAGGGAATTTGTAAACAAACAGCTTTTGTTGGTTTTTTCATATAATCAACCCAATGTGTACTGATAAACTAGTAAATGTTATTGAGTATCCAAAATGCTCATCCTTGGCAGAGACATTATTTATGTGCCCTATGCAAGGCACACTCTCATTTTATGCTCAGCAATGCAATGAATGGACTTCCTCAACCTTGCTGATTTCTGCAATATGATTAATAGAACAGTTTTAGAAAGACTTTAGAAATCCCCTCTGCCCAAACAGTGGGTAACACTGTAGAAATAAATCTAAGCAATATACTTTACAGAGAGATTGGGTCACAGTATCACTCACCTCAGTCAAGAAGAAAAATTAGGAGAAATTGGTCTGTACATAACACTGTGCATCTAAACCAATGCCATCTGTCCTTTGTATTATAGCATAGTATTCAACCATGTTTTTATTGCATACTGCCCTGGTGAATTTGTTAAATGAAGATCTTGTGTGACACTGTATGTCTGTTTTCTGTGCAACTGAGTGGATGGAACATATACGGTACTCTCCTATAACATGGCATTAAAAGATATTCATTGTAACCTTCCACACCTCATTTCAGGGTTATAGACAATCCCTCTGTAATCACTCCCCTATGTTTCCTCTACTCCAAATAATTTTTCTCTCCTTACTGTACCTCAGAAAATAGAAATCATCATGTCAGAAATGCTCCAATGTATTGTTGCAAGTGCCACTTTAATACACTACAGTATTTTGAAATATTCACAATATTTTTATGACAAAATGGCATCAAATATGAAACACTTCTGTGATAAACCGAGTCATGTATCTGTTTGGTTAAAAGTATATGTCAGATCATCCATTTGACAGATCTGATCTGTGGCTCTGATATTCTCACAGTGCTCAGTAGATGGAGCTTCCCTTGTGACTGCGTCCATGACATTAAAACATTGTGTCACCGACTCCCATGTCAGTAGTAAACACAACTCAGTTGCTCAAATACAAGCAAACTGAATTCAGACAACCTACAGCTGATCCTAGCAACGTTCCAGTACTTGGAACTTTCCCACAGGAGGGAAGGTTTCTCTCCATTAGCTGTCAGGTTCTGCGCTACTAAAAAGAAACAGGATCTGTTTGTCTAGACTTGAGCAGACTGTTGAGTGTTTGTTCTTCACACATGTTCTTCGCCCTGTGTAAGGTGAACACAATTCCATGCCATCTAAACTTGTTAAAAATCAGATCTTCCTTTGTCTTGGAAAGCCCCACTGGAAAACAGGGCTGTGGGGAGGAGGTTTGCAGAGTCCTCCAGGAAGAGTCAGGTTGGAGGTCCATCCTCAGGTGGGTACCTCAGGACCTGTGGAGAGCAACGCTGGACTGTGTTGTGGGGAGTCCAAGAGCAGCAGGCTGAAATCATCTGCAGGTGCACAGCTGGAACGTGAGGAGCCTTCCACATTTGCTTCCTTGGTGGTGGGGTTTCCAGCTGATCTCGTGTACCCAGGAGAGTGGAGAGAGAGGAGATCTGTTCTTAGAGAAAAATGTTCATTGTGATAATATAAAATGCAAACTATTGCTCAAATTGTGTAGCAAACCTTACATACGTGAGTATGAAAAAAGATGTCAATTTTATTTAAGGAACATCTGTGTTCTGCAAAGGGCAGAATGGGGATTACCGTGGCTAGGGCAGTTCTGCACCTTCTATAGAGAAAATTTTTAGGCTCTTTACGTTGCCACGGATCCTCAGGACCTAGGGCTTGACTGATTGATTCAGAACTGAAAAACTTCAAAAACCAATTGGTCCCTTACTGTCTGACCGCTCCGTTACTAACACTGATGAACATGCAGGAAAGAGATTGCTATTAATGAGCAAGTGGTTTGAAATTGTTCTTAATCATTGGATTTTTATCTTTTATTTTTGGAGTGAGCAATGTCACAGGGAGTCAGACTTGGCCTCACTTGCAAGACTCCAGGTAGTAATGGTGGTTCATTGATGTTGAGCTGTCACTGGCAGAGGGCAATGTGGAACTGCTGTTGCATCGAACAGAGGCGTACAGATATGTGGTGTCCTGGGATAAAAACAATTCTCAGCTGTTTGAGGGGGCAGAAAGTGGTGAGATCCTATTGACCCATGAGTGAGTTGAAGGACAACAGATTCCAAGTTTAGCTTAACAAATTGAAATGCCTGGAATTTAGGATGATAAAGCAACATTTCTTTCCAATATTGTTATTTCTCTTTTAAGGTTTTCACATTTTATTTTTCATAGAAATCTAAAATACAATAGAGGTGTCCTTTAATTTGTCTATGTACCTTTTTCCTGAAAATATTTATGATAATGGTGGAGATGAAGATAGCGGAGATGCAGTAGAACTTTTAAATGTCTTTAGCTACATGCATTGTGATTTAGGACACCAGAAATTTTAATGTTAAATATAAATATTTCAGACTATTTCATGTAAATGCTTTGTTTATAGGATTTCTCACTTGGGTCTGTGGGTGTCTCTGTGGAATGTCAAAGAAGCCACATGTGCATAGCTTTCATCTTTCAGCTGAAAACGTGCATTTACATCTTCTGTGGTTCATTGACTCATTTAGCAAATTTTGGTTTGAGGGCTGTTGTGAAATTTTATAAACCACACAACTAAATACTTTTAATAAAACAGTCGGTCATTCCATGTATGGCTTAAAGAGAAGCCTGTTTAGATAACAAGACAGACTAATCCTGCAAGAGGTGTCTATCTTAAAAAAAATCCTTTTACTAGCAGTGCTGCACTAAGTAACAGTGCAGTAAGTAACAAATGATACTGCTCCTGCTTCATCCTTTTGTTATAATGTTTTACTGGGTTCTGTGACAATCCCATAAAGCTCAGCAGGTATTATGGTGTGGTTTTACTTAAACTGCAATTCTGCAGCAAAATTTCTAATGCCACATCTTGTCCAAATGCATTGTTGTCTCTGTCGAGGTTAGCTATGTGTAGAAGAATATAAATACATTTTACATATCTGAATAGGGCTACACCAGTTTGCATTACATTTTACAGATACTAGCACTTTTACGCTGTTTATGTACTTCAAATGTTAGAGGGTCAAAATAATCTTTTCGCTTAGCATCTCTCACCTGCAAATATAGCAGGGATGTTATATTTACTTCAATACGTGTATAAACTATGCAGATTTTTTTTTTAAGAAAATGTAATATATTTTATAAGCTAATAAGACTGAATGGGTAATTAAAGGTTTCTAGCGTGCATTACTATAACTTGCAAATATGGAAACATTTTGGTAATCTTTCTTACTAAAGATGTGAATGTTTAATGTACTTTTACTGTTTCTACTTTGGTAGCCAATGGGAATTCAGTAATGACATTTTGTCATGTTGAACTGTGAACAGAAATTTGTACTGTACAGTCCTCATACTATATTTAGTACAAAATACATATCTATGATAACTGTTAATAAAGCCATCAGAAAATTATTTGTAGTCGTGTCGTCATCTACAATGAGAGCACATATAATGCTCAGTAAAGATGCTAGGGAAAATTGATACTGAATATAAATAACACAAACCTCACCTTTAAAGAAGAAAAAAACAGTACTGTCTTAAGTCTGTAAAATGTGTTTAAAAACATTAATTCCTAGTACAAAGAGATTGCAATTAGGAAGTTAAGAGTTCAGCACAAGACAATGTAATAAAGCACCAGTTAAGAGGGGCCTGTAAAAAAGAAGGGAACAGGCCCTTTAGTATGTTCCACTGTGACAGGACAAGGGGAATTGGTTTTGAAATGGTTTCAAAGTGATGGGAGATGTGGATTTTAGAGATGTAGATAAAGAAGAAGTTTTCTACAGTAAGGTGGTGAAGTAGTGGCACAGGTTGCCCAGAGGTGTGGTGGATGCCCCATCCCTGGAGACATCCAAGATCAGGCTTGACAGGATTCTGAGCAGCCTGCTGGAGCTGTAGGTGTCCCTGTTCACTGCAGGGGGGGTTGGACTAGATGACCTTTAAGACTCCCTTCCAACTCAAATCATTCTATAGTTCTATGGCTGTGACACTGATGTTGGCTGGACGATGGTTTTTTGGTCCATGGGCAGCACTGAGGCATGGTAATCCCCAACGCACATGGTTGTGCAAGGAAGTTTCATCTTTATCAAAGAAGTTTTCTGATTCTTTAACAGCAGCTGGGGCAAAATAATAGCCTTTTCTTTACCACTTGAGCCTTTTTTAACGCAGTTCACTTCTTAAAATAGAAAGTATTACCTGACTCCTGTGGCTTTACACGAGCTACCAGTAAAGAGGGCACTTATTTCCTCAGATCAAGACAACAAAGTGTTTTCCTAGCAGATTCCTAGAAGCTTATAAGCCTTGATAGACTGCAGCATGTCCTCTGCCTTCTAAAATCTCTTTCTAGTCACTATTCTCTCATTTTCCCATAAAACAAAATAATCTCAATCTCATGAGAGATTAGAAAAAAATCTTTGGACTTCCATCTTAAAAAAACAGCCGTATATCCCAAGAGAGGCCATTTGGGAACACCCAGTTATCTGCGGACATCTCTGTAGAAATGTCCCTTCTTTCCCTTTCCCAACCCCGTTGCCTTTGCTTTGCTTTCATTGGCAAAGGGAATGCTGTTATGAAGACAAATGGGCAGGCACTGCAGGGGAGCAGTGGGGGTCTTTTCAGGGCCCATAGTGCAGGCTCTGCCTTACAAGATAAGATATTTTAAAAAGGACTGACATCTGAGTGTTGTAACAGGGTCCAGAGGCAAACATTTTGCTGATGCTGAAATTGTTCATAAAGATCAGAGATTTTTGGCTCTCCTGATTACTCCAGGAGAAGAAAAACATTCTTAATGTTGTCTCAGGTAATAAAATGGATTGACATTTTTGGTTTCATGACAACATTAAAATCAGAATATAATGCTAATAAGCTTGAAAAGAAAGAAACAGAAAAAGAAAGAAAAGAAAGAAAAGAAAGAAAAGAAAGAAAAGAAAGAAAAGAAAGAAAAGAAAGAAAGGACAGAAGGAGAGGAGAGGAGAGGAGAGGAGAGGAGAGGAGAGGAGAGGAGAGGAGAGGAGAGGAGAGGAGAGGAGAGGAGAGGAGAGGAGAGGAGAGGAGAGGAGAGGAGAGGAGAGGAGAGGAGAGGAGAGGAGAGGAGAGGAGAGGAGAGGAGAGGAGAGGAGATTCGCTTCACAGCAATACCTCAGATCTCTAATATGTTTCTTGCCATCCACCATGCATTCTGGTGGTGGTCCTGAAACAAAACAAAGCAGGGGGCAGCTGAGTATGCTAGTTCATATGGAGACCATGTGCCATTTGTTTTACTGGCTGGAGATGAAGAGACTCTGTCATACAACTGGAGAATCTTTGGCCTTATTGAGGCAGTGGCAGTATATACAGCTGTACAGACAGGACAACAACTATGACTCTGAAGTAAGCTAATCAAGGCTTTCTTCTACACAGATTTCATATTTGTTTGGCAAGTTTCTGCTACTTCTGCTGACAGATGCTTTGGGTTTTGTACCAATAAGCAGAGAAAATCCCAAGCACTAAGTACAAAACATCCCAGAGCTTAAAGGATCCGAAGATGTTCACAAATGAAGAATAAACTAAACTTGTTAATGTTAAGGCACATTTCAGGAAAGACTAAATATCCTGGGCCACCGTGTAGCCAGGAGTTTCCCTTGGAGGCTGTGAGAGGACCGACCAGATGATGCCATGAATGGATTGTAACTCTCTGGCAAGTCTGAGGTTATTTTGGCACGGTGTCTTTTTAGAGTCTCCAGTGGATGTTGAACAACAGCTAGAAGCTCTGACTCATCCTTGTAATGATCCAACAAGCCATGAGACACGAAGCTCACACCCTCTAGCAAACATTACTGTAAGTGACCAGCTCCAGGCTGATGGATGCTAAACAAATTTATAGCTGTATTTGTCTCTATAGATACATATTTTCCAAGAAACTGGGGATTTGTAAGAGAACTATTCAGTTTTCTCTGAAGTTATGTAGATTTCTGTCAAACCAGGTACTTGTCCCTCTCTAACTGTTATCATGTCCCTTAGCATTCTCGTGTCAGTCCTTGCAATTATTTATATTTTACCACAGAAAGATCAAAAAAAAGAAAAGAGAGAGAGAGAGAGAACTCATTATCAGAAGGAATGGTTACCCAAAAGTACAGAAAGGATATTTATCATCCCTGTAAACTGTATCAGTTAGGTAATGCAAAATAAGTTCTGGTCAACAGGATCAGATAATCAAGGGGTATGTTGTCACAGAGAAGAGTGGGGTAATGATGATTTGAGAGCTTTGACACCTTGCCTGAAGTTTTGCCAGAGTCAGGGAGAGTGCATGGTCTGCTCTAAACTCCATAAACCTGGTGAGGGAGATCATAAGATCAATCACACCCAAAATAGAATTGTAGAAAATAAATCTTTGTACAACATTTGGTGAAACTGCATACTTCATGAAGAAGTATATTATGCCTAGACTTTTATATTGAAAAGCATTTTTTTTTAGAAACAAAGACTCACTGTACACATTTTAACAATTCCTTTCCACTCATGCTGAGGTTTTTGGTTTTTTTCCAGGATATTGGCATATTGCAGAGTGAGTGCCTATGCAATGTTGGTGAAGTACGAAGTTGAAAGCAGGGACAGCAGAGATGAGGCAAGAAAATAAAACCTTGAGAAAACAGCCTTCGTGCTCCCCTTGAAAATAAAGACAGCTCATTGTAAAGCAGCCCAGTGTTCACATTGTAGACTTACAGAATCACAGAATGGATTGGGTTTGAAGGAACTTTAGAGACCATCCACTTCCAAATCCCCGGAGTCTTCTCTTTGCTAGGTTGACAACTGACAATCTTTTAGCCTTTCTTCACAGGAGAGGAGCCCCAACCCAACAGATCACGTATGTCAGTGAAGCAGTACTCACTGCCTGCAGCCCACTCAGTAGGAGCAAAGTAGAGCAGGAGACTGACCCACAGCCACTGAACCAGCACAAGATCAGCAAGCAGGATAGGCACCTCCTGACTCAGAGTTTCTGTTACGCACATTCCTCAAGGGGCCCCTGAGTCTGCTGGACTAATTCAATTATTTATTTCAGCTTTTCTATTGGGAAAAAAAAAAAAAAAAAAAAAAAAAAAAAAAGAAAGAAAGAAAGAAAAAGAAAAAAAAAAAAAGTTGTATATACTCTTAACACAAAGAGGAAAAATGTGCTGTATGTATTTTAGCATGAGTGATCATTTTCAGGAAATGTTCCATGATAACTCAATCGGCCACTGGGTGTCACCCTTTATCTGAGAAAAATAGCAAATTTAAGCTGACAGGAATCATAGGATCACTTGGGTTGGAAGGGATCCCAAGGATTATCGAGTTTCAGCACTCTTGTTGCATGCAGGGCAACCAACCTCCAGATGTGGTACAAGATCAGGTTGCCCAGGGCCCCATCCAACCTGCTCTTGAACACCTCCAGGGACAGAGCATCCACAGCTTCTCTGGGCAGCCTGTTCCAGCAACTCATCACTCTCATAGTAAAGATCTTCCCCCTGATGTAAAATCTAAACCTTTCCTCCTTGAACTTAAAATCATTCCCCTTTGTCCTATCGCTATCTACCCTTGTAAAAAGTTGATTCCCCTTCTGTTTATAATTCCCTTTTAAATACTGGAAGGCTGCAGTGAGGTCTCCTCACATCCTTCTCTTCTCCTGGTGTAGCAGAAATGTTAAGTCACAGCTTGAAGCAGTGATTGAGCACCTAGTAGGAAGGCAGGGCCAACCCAGGCGAGCACAGGTGCATGTGGTGCACCTGGGTGAGTGGAAACGATGGAGCCAGAATCCACCCCTTCCCAGATTTCATTTAAAGGTTGGCAGTGGAGGTAAAGATCTCTTGCTGGTGATCACCGCATACCTGAGGCCTTCTGAAGGTAAGCTGATTTTTTTTTTCCTGTGACCATAGCGATTTTATTTGAGCAAGTCCTTGTTGCAGCCTAGGACCTTGCTATATTGCAGTTATTGCTGTACTTCCCATTGTGTTGCATCAGGCTAGACAAGCCCAGCTCCCTCAGTCTGTCTACATAGGGGAAGTGTTCTAGCTCTTTGATCATCTTTGTAGCCCTTCTCTGGACACTCTCCGAGTCTTTCCTGTACTGGTGAGTCCCAGACCTGGATGCAGTACTGTAGATGGAGCCTCAGGATGGCAGAGTAGAGAGGGACAATTGCCTCCCAGTCTCTGCTGGCCACTTCTCTTATGATGGAGCCTAGGTTACAACTGGCCTTCCAAGCTGCAAGAGCATACTGCTGTTTCATGTTTAGTTTTTCATCTTCTAGGACCCCCAGGTCCTTCTCTCAAGGAGTTTTTCCAGTGTACGTATCTGGGATTGCTCCAACCCAAGCGCAAAATCTTGCACTTTGTTAAGTTGAACCTCATCAGGTTTGTCAAGGGCATTCTGGAATGCATTTTAAGAAAATATTTCTTCACTCACAATTAAGAAACAAAGTTCTTACCTCTGTCTTATTTTCTGTTAGAGTCTGATCTCATCACATGCAGAAATATGTGGAAGGTTTCAAGATTGATTTTGTGGTTTTCAGCCATGAAAATGTGTTCAGCATACCCTTTACAGTTAAAATTCTGGTCTGACCAAACATTAACAAAATCAATACAAGATGTTGTTCTCATATATGCTTTCAGTCCTGTGATTTCAGTGAGAGGAGTTCTTGAAAACAGTTTTATAAATACAGACATTACTATGGCTGTTTTTCAACATTTCAACCAACTATTCATGTCCTGAATCCTGCATGGTTTGAAAACTCCCCAGGAAACAGCCCTATGAATGCACATTAAAAATAAATAAATAAATAAAAATTTTAAAAAATTAAAAGTCTTGCTTAGTAAGATCTATGGACATTGGAAAGTCTGACTTGAGAAATTTTACTTCCTCTTTTCTCATCTAGTGAACAGGAACTGCATATGTACTTGTTGCAAGATTTGTACTTTATACCCTTAGACTGTAAAGGTTTAGAGAAAGGCATTTTAGGAGGGTTTCTGGTAGAGTTCTGGGCTGCAAAGCTCGGATGAGCCCAGGAGAGGTAGAGGCTGCAAAGCCTATGACCAGCTCAATGCGTTGGCCTGTATTTCTGAACAACTCCTTACATATCTGAGAGCTGGGCAGCTTTTCAGACCCTCAATCATAGACAGACTCTGGCTGTAGCCATCATGAAGCAGCCACTAAAGCTGAGCCAGGCAGCTGCTTAACAGCAGTGTTACTGAGGAAGTGAACAGTCTGCACATAGTGAGGCTGTGCAAGTGGAGAAAACCTCCTGAGGAGGACATGCAGCTGCAACTCCTGGCTACAGCCACATTAGATGTCACCTCTGCTATGAATCTGGCAGCCCTTGGTACCTGCTGCCTGGGCTGCTCAGAGGTTTCTATGAGGTGACGCACAGGACAGGGCAAGGTCTTCCCCTCATGAAATCCTGCAGACCCCACGGTGCACCCTGCCCCCAGGCAACCTGCTTGTCAGCCACAGCATCCTTCATCTCCCTCTGTGGGGTTAGCAGCACGTGAGAGGGATCACGTCCTCCCTCTGGCTCACCCACTTCACCTGCAGCAGCCACAGGGCCTCTCACTTCCACCAAGTGGGGAAGGCAACTGTGCAGCTCCTGGCCACCAGACATACCACAGTACCACAGTAGGTTAAGAACATTAAAAAATCAGACATTTATTAGGTTGTCAAAATAAAGTCACTCATAGTGATTTGATGTCTCTTAGAGATAACAAGGGATTTAACCCAAAAAAATCAGTCTTCTGAGTTTAAACAAGAAACGACCTAATTCAGTGACAGTTCTGGTAATGCAGCTCTTTCTCAATGGTTGTGCAAGTTCTGCTTCCTATTGTTCACGTGCAGCGTTACCAGCTTTCTATAAATAATAGGGGTTTTCCTGCAATATTACCATGTGACATACTCTAAATACCTACAAAACTACATTATAAAGCTGGTTGCTTCTTAACAGCTGCAGAGAGAGAGAGCAAGAAGATATCTTTCATTATTTAACAGAAGAATGACAGTGATGCAACTGAGAAAACTTTTTGTAATCAAATTGTAATAGACTGAGGCATCTTTTTTTGTTTGTTTGTTTTCTTGCCCTCAAAGGTGAAAGAGTTCATGATAAGAAAATATGATTGAGATATATGTAACAGTAATTCAGAAAAAATGCAAAACAAATAACACAATACATCTTCATATGAATACAGTAGAATCAATAATATTTTAATAGTATTAAAAATCATAAATTCAGAAGTTAACTGTTATTTTGAAGACTATCAGTGGCGAATTCCATGAAATCATTACTTAATGGGTAAATCTAGGCAAATGGCAATGTAGGGCATAGCGAAGTATGATGGATATTAAACAGGAATTATGGCTCCGACTTCCAGCTTTTACTCAGGACAGTCTCTGTCTCTGACTAAGGGAAAAACTTGCCAGAAATGAACACAGATCTGGGGTAATTAAAAGACAGGTCTGAAGGTGTAGAGATACTATATCCTTGACATCTATTACACTGGCATACAAATAGTTACAAACTAGAGTTTTCTTCTTGTTTGTTTTATTTAGTTAGATCTAAAGGAAGAAGATCCCCACCACATTTACTCCACAAAATCCTCGTCAGAGCAAAGATTAAGGCCATGACTTTAATATTCCTGACAGCACTGATTTGATGAGTATCTCTCTTACTTTCAAATAGGGTTGGAATCAATGGGAAGCACCCAAATTAAAGCAACTTGAGTTGAAAGTATAAGTGCAATCACTAGCAAAATTTCTCTCTCATTCTTTATGTGACAATAACAAAACATCTGACTACTTGCACAACTAAAATAAGTAACAGCAATTCAGGAAGACTTCGCAACATTTTGTGAGAACCGAAGAATACTGTAAAAACAAAACAAAACAAAAAAACTACAAAACACTGAATAGTGAAAAATAATGTAAAATAGTCAAGTCACTTAATCAGATGTTGGGTCATACTACTAGTAGATGTGACGTCACTTTGCTCCTCATCTGTTTCAAAGGATGTTGGCAGCTTAATGTTAACAGCTGCCCTCAGGTTAGCCCAGAAAAGGGCATGCTTGCTCCTCTCCTTCGGCCACTCCAGGTAGGTTCTCTTTGCCATGAGAGCCTTCAGCTTGTGGTACCTCGCAGGGATAACATATGGAGGGATCGGCTCCAGCAAGATCAGGATTAAACTGTTGGAGTTCTCACTAAACAACTTGTGATGGGCAAAGTACAGCTCGTAGTGACACCACTCGCTCTGCACAAAGTTGGGGGACAGCACAAAGATGGACTTGTAGCTCTTCTCAATGCAGTTAATGATATTCTCCACGATGCTTTTGCCAGGGATGAAGTTCCTCTCGTGCTGACACAGCTGGATGCAGCCCTCCCCCTTCTCCAGGTTGGGGATCAGCTCGTTCTTCACCCACAGCGAATCGCGTTCG
This sequence comes from Phasianus colchicus, assembly GCF_987193195.1. Classification (NCBI taxonomy): domain Eukaryota; kingdom Metazoa; phylum Chordata; class Aves; order Galliformes; family Phasianidae; genus Phasianus; species Phasianus colchicus. Next base: position 50,967,920 of record NC_143439.1, on the reverse strand, counting down.
CTGTACGAAATGAAGGCGTGGAACTGCAGAACGGTTTCCCGCTCCTCGGGGCAGTCGTGCCAAGCTCTCCGCTTCGTCTGCGTCCACTGCCACAGCATCCGCACGTACCACGGCACGTCCAGGTAGATGCACAGAAAGGCCGCCACAGCCACCAGCACCAGGGTCAGCAGCAGAGCTGTCACGAGCAGCAGAGTCGTGTTGCAGGCCAGCTCGGTCAGGTGGAAGTCCTGCAGCTGCGTTCCGCTCAACTCCTCTGGGTACTTGCACACGTACGCCTCTGGCCAGCCGGACAGCTTGCGCCCAGACCGCCTTTCCAGGCGCAGGAAGTCCTGCAGCTCACACGAACACTTGAACGGGTTTTGCCCAGCTTGTAGCTCCTTCACGCTCGGGCAGCTCTCGAAGAAGTCGGCACTTGGCGTGAGGATCAAATTCCTCTCTATGTTCAGGATCTCCAGGCCCGCAAAGGCCCTGCACCCTGGCAGGTCGGCCAGCCTGTTGGATGCCAGGTTCAGCTCCCTCAAGGACTGCAGCTCGGCGATCCCCTTGGGGACACTGGCGATCTGGTTGTTTTGAAGGTCCAGTCTGTTGATATTAACGGGCAAGCACTCAAACACGGACTCTGTCAGCTGGTTGGAGGACAGGTCCAGCTCTGACAGAGAATCGGTCCACTGGCAGCGCTTCTCAGCTCCACTGTTACGCAGCAAGTTGCTGCTCATGTCCAGGTACCTCAGTGATTTCATATGGCTGGTCATGAAGCTCACCTTGGAAAGGCTCTTAAATTTATTCCTATTCAAAATAAGTAATTTCAAATTTGCCAGAGTGTCACAATTCTGGAACAATTCATCCGTCAGGGTATTGCGGGAAAAATTTATATACTGAAATGAGCTTGTTGTTTTGGGGCAAAGCATGTGTGGCATACATGCATCATATATTGTCAAACTATCAATATTCATCTCTGAAAAGAATCTGTACAAAATCTCCTGGTTGAAATAATACACCTTATTTCGAACGCTCTCCAAAGTCAGTGCTTTCATGGAGCCACCCAAAGAGAGAAATCGTTCCAGAGGTCTTAAATGGGATAGAAATTTATATTCAGTCTGCTCCACCACTGGTCCCCGAAAAATCAAATTTCTCACAGTTAAGCGCTCCACAGTTGAATCCCAAACTAACAGAAAAATTTGCAGAATGACTGTCCATTCCAAGTCCACAGCTTCAAGCATGAGATCTGTTGCTTTGATGTTCTTCAGAAGCTCTAAAGAAGGGGAGGGAAAATCTCTGTGGCTCAAGGTGTATCTTAAGTTAAATATTTTTAACTTCTCTGAAGTGCTCATTCCGTCATATAAGAGAGAAAAATTGAAGTTTTGGTCTGCTGCAAAAACAATGTGAAGGTTCCTTGTATTTAAAGCTGTCAAACTCAGAGGCTCATACAGAGAAAAGTCTTCTAAGGTTAGGAGGACAGTGTTCAGCTGCAAATGTGTCACGTATCTGAAGTCTGATCTTCGTATCATCATGGCACTTAATCCTAGGTATTCCAGATGAAACATGATCCCAAATTCCTGACAGATTGGCAAGACAATGAACTTGTTGAAAGAAAGATCTAAATGTCTAAGACGTGCAAGCATTTGACAGTATGTTGTCCGAATGTTATTGTGAGATAAATCTAAGTATTCTAAATCTTGATTAAATATGAAGACACTGAAGTCAAGCTCTGTAATTAGATTATGAGAGAGGTTTAATACTTGAAGGTCAGGAAGAGAAATAAATTCCAAGTTAGTAATTTCAGAGATCCTATTATGTGATAAATCTAATACGTGAGTATGGGCTGGAATGTTTTTTGGAACTTTAGTTAGTAGATTTCCTGAATAGTTTGCAGTAATTTTATTTTCCACAGTTGACTGGATATTATTCCAAACTATGGATAAAAACGCACAAGCAAAGACATAGATACTTGTAAGAGATCCCATTATATGTCTCAGAATTTTCTTGGTTCTTCAGAGAAACACAAAAGCATATATATGTTCTCCGTTCAATATGCCTCAGTAAGAAGTCCAACCTATGAGAAGAAAACACATAGATTTTCCTGAATTTGTTGAATTGTAATAAACAGTAAATTCAACTAAAATAAAATACAGTACAAAAATTACATAATTAAAATATATTTTTGCATACTTTCTCTAAGACATTACCAAAAAACATCAAAAATTCCAGTTATTGATTTTCTGAGTTAAGTAGAGACAAATTTTTATATAATGATAGGAGAACTATTGGTGGTATGTTTGAAAAATGCGGAGTTGTTAAAGAATTTCTCAATTATCTTCAGAAATGATACAAATAGATATCAATATGGAGAGTTGGACTACATATCCTTTAAAGGTCCCCTCCAATTCTAAGGATTCTATGATATTGTAATATATTTGGGAGTAAAGGAGAACACAGCAAGCCTCCCATGTGCTTTTTCCCTATACTCCATGTCCAGACACACTTGGGGAAAACCTTCAAAAGTCCCACTGACTCACAGGAACCAGTGCAAAAGAGACATCTTTACTCAAAAGAGCTAAAGGATATTCTTCACATTCCAGAGAGCTAGGATATGGCCATGCAAACCCTCAATGAAACACTCCAATGAAACACAAATATATAGGTGTCTTCTTTTTTCCAGTAAGCTGAGAAGCTTGAGGAATTTTACTGTAACTTATGTGAATATGGTAATGCCAGTGTATCTGAAAGCATACTAACAGGAAAGTTACAGCATACCTGAAAACTCCCTATAAAGAAGTGTTACACTATATTAAAAAAAAAAAAAAACAAAAAAAACAAAACAAAAAAAAACCACGAAACTTCAGAAGATTCCAAGATTTCAGAGTGTTCTAAGAAATTCCTACATTTTTCAAATTATCCCATAGTTGACAACTAAACAGAGAGCCTCTGTAGAAATGATGAGGGACAATGATTCTAGTTCTAAAGATCAAACATCCAGGGAGGAAAATTTTTGTGGCTATGGAAAACGGTCCAGTGGAATGAATAAATGGTCAAGCCTATCAGCAGTCTACAAAGATGGAAACGCATTGGTCATATTATGAAAAAATATGCACTGGGCATTACTCTTGTGTCAAGACAGGATGACACAGAAAACACAGATGCAACACGCAGACACCCGGAAGTATGAATGACTGAAACTCTTTCAGGAGGGAAAGTGTCTGTTGGTCTTTTTTTCCTCCAGTAGTTTTATTTGGGGAAAAAAAAGGCTTTTAAATTATTTCCCTAGGCAATTAGGAAATCTTTTATTAATAAAAACTACATGTTCATTCTTTTATTTTTAGTTCTAGGTGTTAGTCGCTAATAATTTTGTTTGCCTGATATCAAAAGTCATTCCTTCCCTTTTGAGTCTCCTGCAAAGCTTCATCAAATTTTCTTTCAGAAAACTAAAGCCAAAATACATGTAATTAACTTCACCAGGAGCACTAAAATAATGAATCATTAAAGTGTAAAGCTACCTCTACAAAATCCATGTAAAATCCAATTGAGAAGTCAAATTCAGTCTTCGGAAAGCTGTGCTAGGGTATCTGACCACAGAACAGATCTTAAATGAAGCTGAACTTGTTGGCCAATGTACAATATAACTTACAAGAAGAACCAAGACAAGGACCCAGATTTCTTCAAAGGGTAGCTGACCTTGTGTGTCAGAGTCCAGGTTGGCAAAAAACTTCTCAAATCACAGAAACTTTGGGGAGATGCTGAGTAAGGAACAAAGCAAGATATTTTTCTGAAGAGAGGAAAAAAAGGAAAACATCCTCTGGTCCATGCTCTGCTAGTAGATGAGTTTAAATTTACAGTGTATTTCTATACACTGCAAAAAAGGACAGCCCACACTGTATAACCCCGAAGTGTGCCACACATAAAGAATAAAGCAGATTTGTCTGATGGAAAAATATTAAGATCAGCAGTAACCCATCCAACACTATTAAAGAATGCTATTGAATTAGAATTTGTTGAGAAAGAAAATTGCCATACCATTTTTTTTTCTTTCTTCTATGTTGAAATTCAAGATGAAATTGAGCATTTTCACTGAAATTTCAAAAGGCAGGAAGAAGCACGAGCACCTGAGATCTGGTAGATATCGGAAGACATATAACAAAAGAAAAAAAGTAAACAAAGCAGAGAATATCACCCACCTTTTATGGATTGAATTTATCTCTGAGTGAAGAGCCAGCAAACGACTACTGCATGCTCAGTTAACAACCTCAAAACAGGTTTTCAAACATATGTAATCTTCAAGCTGAAGAGTCTCACACAAGATGCTTGTCCCTTGACTGCTATGCTGGGAAATAGGAAGAACAGGTTTTTATGTAGAGGCTGCATAATGCTTAAGTAATAATAAAATTTCCCTGCAATGCAGGTATTAAAAGCATAATGAAAGGAAATTTTTAACAATCCAAACTCAAAGTACTTTTGCTTCTGCAACATTTAATTATCTGTATGGTTTAGGAGGAAATAAGCCTTTCTGCTGTTCTCCAAAGTAAGGTTATGTAAATATTTCTGCATTTTTAATGTTGTCCATTTCTGTTGGTTACACAGTGCACAACTGCATCTCCTCTTTTGCATGCACAGAAAAGAGGAAGCAGAACTTTTACAGACCACTGCACTTCATATCAAAACCTTTGGCAGCACTCTACCCCTCTGAGTTATTTCCCTCAGCAGGCACATGAAGTATTGTTGCATTAGCAGACTTATTAGCTTAGATCTCAAAAAGTATTTCAGGGTAAACTAACACAGTTTAAAACTTCTACAGGTCAGTCACCTTTACATTAGATATGGCATAGGTGTTTAAATCAGGGAAACCCCACGTTGTACTTTAATTCAAAAGTACTGTAAAAACAAAAACAAACAAAAAAAACCTGCCAATACTATATGACATGAAAGCTGTAGGACAGTCATGAAGAATAAAGCAATAGAGGGCAATCGAGTGATGGAGAAATCCAATAGAGCAATCATCCAATTAAAGGTTTGAATAGGGGTAAGAGAGCCTAGTGAGCAAATCAACAGAGCAGAATCAGTGCACTTCACAGTCAGAATAACTGAAAACACACAATTCCCATGAGCCTCCAAACTAATTTAACATGCTTCAGTAAGATTAATTAGCAAGGAAGAAAGAAGCTGAGTAAAATAAATGAAGATTCATTTAATCTTAATGATTTTAAGATTAAATTCATGAAGTATGTAATGAATTCTTCATGTACAAGCAAACCGGAGCATCCTGGCTGATTCTGGACTCAGTTTAGAGCTTACTCCCCACAATAAAACAGCACCTTGAAGGAGATTTAAATGCAAGAAGGCGTTCAGCTGAAAAAAGCTGACAAGTATGAAAATTTATTCTAACAACTGGTGCCAGATATACTTGAAGTTTGCAGTAGAATCCTTCAAAACTTCTCTTTTACAATTACCTTTTCAGTTTTGTAAAGAAGAATATAACCTTTTTGCTTTGCTGGAAGAATTTATCTTTCCTTTTAAGATTGGTGAGAAGGACTTTTGTGCTGAAACCTGATGACAGTAAAGCATTCTGCTTTCCCCAGCACAGTGGATCTGAGTAACTCATTGCTGGTAACACCCTGAGCCATCTGTTTCCCCAGACAAGACTGGGGATCATGAGTGTTTCTCAATAAGCAGCAAGAGTTTGATTGTCAGCTGATATTGTCTTTTCTTCATCTTAAAGGAGAAGTTGCCATTGGTGAACATTAAGCCATGAAAATGAATAGACTAAGGCTCATGTTGACAGAATATTATTATCATAATCAAATTAAGAACAAAATTCTGCAAACCAATGCCAGTTTTCCTGCCAGTATAATTACTGAAAAATCTTTGCTGTATAAACAAAAACAAAAACATTGTCAGCTTTCTTCAAAATTTACTCCAGTATACACAAAGCTGCTAAAGGTACCTACATCATTATTTGTAATATGTTTAATTTCTTCTCCATCCTCCTTTATCAGACTTTAAGGTACATTTAAAACTGTTTTTGAATGTACTTTAGAGAAATTTATACCATAAAGAAAAGTTTGGAAAGAGTTAAAATAAAACCAACACTCCTAACTACTTCTGTTGATTCCTTAAGGGCAGCACTTGATGTTATTTTTCCTAATGCATTCAGGAAAGCTTTGTTTGAGGGTGGTTTCTGTTTACTGATTAAGTCATTTTGCATGATATGAAAGGAAAGCAGGGTATTTCTGTCCATGCATTTTGAATGCAGCAGCTAAACACTATCCTTTGTCCTGAACATACCCTTACTCACACAGAAATCTCATTCTATTTCTTAAGTTTGTGCTGCTGCTGTTTTCTGGAGTGTTTTTTTAATTTTGTTTTTGTAACTGATGTTACCAGTGAGCAATCTCCTAACCAATCTTCTTCAAGGTGCATTTCACACTTCTGCCTACATACTGTATTTCCTAAACTAGAGAGGAACGGCAGCTACACTCAGCTGGATTTCAGAAGCTATTTAGGATTGGTGCTGTCCCTGAGTGATTGACAAATCTCTCCAATGGAAACAGCTAAAGGTAACTTGCATGTGCAAAACACTGAGTTAAAACATATCCAAAGCAATTGGACTCATCCAAGCATTTACTAAATATTAATACAATTCTTAGAAGTTGTTAGTAGCTAGGTTGATGTTTGGTCATATCAAGGACCTTAACTTCAGTAGCAGCTCTTTCATTGTCACAACTTACTCCTATGTATCATTTAGGCAAACTGAATGCTAATGCCACTACAAGTCTGTGATATTGCTGCATTTAATGCCCAAGCCTATTTTGTTTGGACGTAGACAGATACAAGGAACAAAGCATGGAAGTCAAACTCTGTTCCCCATAACAAAGATCCATCTTGCAGAAAACAGAATTTTCTCATTTATTGGTTTATCAGTACTGCTTCCCACAGCAGTGACTGACTGAAAATGATCTTTACAGGAACTCTTGGTAAAGGTTGCTGAAAGAAAAAAAATGTATTGACCTGAAACACTGAGTAAAAACATGGTTTTGGGATAGGCTTTAAACCTTCCCTTCAGCAGAATGCCTCATATCCCATGGAATCCCCCTTTTCCCTCTCAAGCAATTTTCCTTGGTCTCATTTGGTGCAGTTGAGCTTCGGTGATGATGCTTAGTAATGTTTCTAAGATAAAAAAAATAGCTGAGCTCTCAGCAGGGCAGCCCCCAAGTGCATCCTGACTTCCATTCTGTCATGGCTTGGTTTGCTCTATACATACAACTTAAACATATGTAAAATCTTATTTGCTTCATTCTGCACATTTTCTGGGTTTTGAAGGGTGAACTCCTATGTTATCAGTTCTCTCTGTTGATACTATTGTAATAATAGCAACAAATAAAATAGCATTCCCGCTAGTCACTGAGATGACTAGCCAAATGCCAGGAATCTGCTGATATGGTATCTGACATCAGAATATATTTACATACACCCTTTTCTGATACGTGGAGTGCATTAGCAGTTACAGCTTTCTCTGTAAAACCAGCCACAAATACAGATAACCTGTGTGCATGGAAAAGGGCAGCTAGCTCCCCAAATGCAAAGATATTAGTGCCAGCAGAGAGGGTGACATGGGATGTGAGGTCAACACATAGCCCTACGCATGGGAAAATATTCTTCTTGGACTGTAACTGTCTTTATATAAAGTGTTCAGAGTATGGCACAGGCTAAAATAATTGTTTGGAATATCCTGGTATATCCCTAGAGAAATCTTCTCCCCTGCAGAATCTGAGAAACTAGATGCAGCGATTCACAGCATGTGCAGCTGTTTTGCCAGTTATCTAGCACACAGCATGGACAAGACCATAACAGTATGAGAACTTCTGATTTCAAAGTACCAGATTTAATATTTCTCCACTCTTATCACAAGCCTCCTTTTCCAACATAATTCACTCAAGGATATAGGACATATATTAGACCTGTAATTATATATTTTGGTTTAATCACATCAGCTGTCTTGCCAGAGATAGATTTAGTTCACAAGTTTTTTGCAAAATGGTAAGCAAACCCCAGCTAAAATCTTCCACTCTTAAAAGATATGTTTTCCAACATCAGGTGCGTGCTCTCATCTAAGCAGCATGAAGGACTCCTAGGACTCCTAATGCATTCTGCCACTTTCCAAGGATATTCCCTTCTCTCCTCCAGCCAACAGAAGAAGCCAACCGAGTTCTTGGTTTCAGTGACTGCTGACTAAAACTCTGAAGCTTCTGAAGCTGCAAAAGAAATGGACAAATCATACTAAGGCTGTTCATCTTCAGTAGCCTGAAGATTATACGAGTCATACACTGAAGCGCAAGTTGGAAGGGATGGAGGATACACAGAAAACATTTCTTTCCACATTCCTGAATGAAATGCTTGCAATTTGGTAATAAGTTTGTTGTATTAATTTTGAGGCTATATCGGTCAGCCACAGCTGGTAATGATAACTTGGTGAAGACAAACTGTCCAGCTGTCCCCAGTAATGTGTGTACCTCTTTATTAAACTGATGAATGTTAACTTGTCTCTGTGTACACTGAGTCTTGCTGAATGGCAAGAGATTGGACTCAGCTTATCGATCCAGCCTGTCCAGATCTCTCCACAGAGCTTTCCTAGCATAGAGCAGTTTCACAGTTCTGCCTAACTCGGTGTAGTCTGTGAACGTACTGAGGGTACATTCAATCCCCTCATCCAGATCATGGACAAAAACATGAAACAAAACTGGCCCCAACACTGAGCCCTGGGAATGCAACTGGTGAGCAGGCACCAAATGGAATGAGCTCCAGTCATTGTGACCCTTGTAGCCTGGTCATCAGCCAGATCTTCACCCGGCAAACCATGCTTCTGTCCAAGCCATGAGCAGCTAACCTCCCAGAATACTCTGGGAAACAGTGTCAAACACTTCACTAACATCCACATAAATCACATCCACAGCCTTTCTCTCATCTACTACGCAGATCATCTCATCATAGAAGGAGATCACATTGTTTTGATAATAAGCTTAAAATGAGATGCATGCATGGGAAAAAATAAAAGTATAAAGCTAAAGAAAAGGAGGAGGTAGAGAAGTCAAGAGTTTCTCAAGATGCAGCCATTGATAATGAAGGCAATTCTTGTGACACTTTCTTAGTTTCTTTCATCAAGAGAACTCTTCAGATCAAGATGATACCAGGAGTCTATCACAGCATGGGAATTACAACTATGTCCACTCACTTCTTGGCAGCAAACATGAAAAGAAAAAGTAGCTCATCCATTTCTTTTCTTTTTAAGGAAAAAAATCCCTCTTGTTTTCTCATCCAGTCCTCTTTTCTGACACGGCCGTGCCTGCCCTCTTGTGCTAGATATTTACAGTCCTATACCTGGGTCCCATGCTATAAGTTTCACAGTCTGGAACAATATCTTTCACAATAATTTCACCCAGGAACAATATCTCAAATGCTGAACTTTTAGACATCTTCGCAGGAGGCATAATTTTTCTCCTTGCAAATTAATTTTAATGTGAAGTCCTGTGACCAAGATGTCTAAGCTTTGTGATTAATGTAAATCTCCTAAGTCACCAGCAATTAATGCACTCTTCTACATGATTGCTTAAGATTTCATTCTGTTGAGAAAACCAGCATTACAATATTTCAACAATGGTTTCAAAATCCATATCCAAAATCTATCATTCTGCCCATTTCAAGTGAGTTGTAGTAAACTGGGCTGCATGTTTCATATAGTGACAAAGCATAACCAACTATTTAGAAACAAGAGTTTATAATATAAAGTGAAATATATTGAAAATCAATGGAAATCATAAAGTATTTATTGGTTCACAAACAAAAAAAAACTTCAAGGAGAAGAAGAAACTGCACTATAAAGATTTTAATATCTTTCTTCACTCTTCTGTTCTGTTCTGTTCAACAGGCACTGACAGATTGGTGCTAATAGCTGCCCTCAGGTTAGCCCAGAAAAGGGCATGCTTGCTCCTCTCCTTCGGCCACTCCAGGTAGGTTCTCTTTGCCATGAGAGCCTTCAGCTTGTGGTACCTCGCAGGGATAACATATGGAGGGATCGGCTCCAGCAAGATCAGGATTAAACTGTTGGAGTTCTCACTAAACAACTTGTGATGGGCAAAGTACAGCTCGTAGTGACACCACTCGCTCTGCACAAAGTTGGGGGACAGCACAAAGATGGACTTGTAGCTCTTCTCAATGCAGTTAATGATATTCTCCACGATGCTTTTGCCAGGGATGAAGTTCCTCTCGTGCTGACACAGCTGGATGCAGCCCTCCCCCTTCTCCAGGTTGGGGATCAGCTCGTTCTTCACCCACAGCGAATCGCGTTCGCTGTACGAAATGAAGGCGTGGAACTGCAGAACGGTTTCCCGCTCCTCGGGGCAGTCGTGCCAAGCTCTCCGCTTCGTCTGCGTCCACTGCCACAGCATCCGCACGTACCACGGCACGTCCAGGTAGATGCACAGAAAGGCCGCCACAGCCACCAGCACCAGGGTCAGCAGCAGAGCTGTCACGAGCAGCAGAGTCGTGTTGCAGGCCAGCTCGGTCAGGTGGAAGTCCTGCAGCTGCGTTCCGCTCAACTCCTCTGGGTACTTGCACACGTACGCCTCTGGCCAGCCGGACAGCTTGCGCCCAGACCGCCTTTCCAGGCGCAGGAAGTCCTGCAGCTCACACGAACACTTGAACGGGTTTTGCCCAGCTTGTAGCTCCTTCACGCTCGGGCAGCTCTCGAAGAAGTCGGCACTTGGCGTGAGGATCAAATTCCTCTCTATGTTCAGGATCTCCAGGCCCGCAAAGGCCCTGCACCCTGGCAGGTCGGCCAGCCTGTTGGATGCCAGGTTCAGCTCCCTCAAGGACTGCAGCTCGGCGATCCCCTTGGGGACACTGGCGATCTGGTTGTTTTGAAGGTCCAGTCTGTTGATATTAACGGGCAAGCACTCAAACACGGACTCTGTCAGCTGGTTGGAGGACAGGTCCAGCTCTGACAGAGAATCGGTCCACTGGCAGCGCTTCTCAGCTCCACTGTTACGCAGCAAGTTGCTGCTCATGTCCAGGTACCTCAGTGATTTCATATGGCTGGTCATGAAGCTCACCTTGGAAAGGCTCTTAAATTTATTCCTATTCAAAATAAGTAATTTCAAATTTGCCAGAGTGTCACAATTCTGGAACAATTCATCCGTCAGGGTATTGCGGGAAAAATTTATATACTGAAATGAGCTTGTTGTTTTGGGGCAAAGCATGTGTGGCATACATGCATCATATATTGTCAAACTATCAATATTCATCTCTGAAAAGAATCTGTACAAAATCTCCTGGTTGAAATAATACACCTTATTTCGAACGCTCTCCAAAGTCAGTGCTTTCATGGAGCCACCCAAAGAGAGAAATCGTTCCAGAGGTCTTAAATGGGATAGAAATTTATATTCAGTCTGCTCCACCACTGGTCCCCGAAAAATCAAATTTCTCACAGTTAAGCGCTCCACAGTTGAATCCCAAACTAACAGAAAAATTTGCAGAATGACTGTCCATTCCAAGTCCACAGCTTCAAGCATGAGATCTGTTGCTTTGATGTTCTTCAGAAGCTCTAAAGAAGGGGAGGGAAAATCTCTGTGGCTCAAGGTGTATCTTAAGTTAAATATTTTTAACTTCTCTGAAGTGCTCATTCCGTCATATAAGAGAGAAAAATTGAAGTTTTGGTCTGCTGCAAAAACAATGTGAAGGTTCCTTGTATTTAAAGCTGTCAAACTCAGAGGCTCATACAGAGAAAAGTCTTCTAAGGTTAGGAGGACAGTGTTCAGCTGCAAATGTGTCACGTATCTGAAGTCTGATCTTCGTATCATCATGGCACTTAATCCTAGGTATTCCAGATGAAACATGATCCCAAATTCCTGACAGATTGGCAAGACAATGAACTTGTTGAAAGAAAGATCTAAATGTCTAAGACGTGCAAGCATTTGACAGTATGTTGTCCGAATGTTATTGTGAGATAAATCTAAGTATTCTAAATCTTGATTAAATATGAAGACACTGAAGTCAAGCTCTGTAATTAGATTATGAGAGAGGTTTAATACTTGAAGGTCAGGAAGAGAAATAAATTCCAAGTTAGTAATTTCAGAGATCCTATTATGTGATAAATCTAATACGTGAGTATGGGCTGGAATGTTTTTTGGAACTTTAGTTAGTAGATTTCCTGAATAGTTTGCAGTAATTTTATTTTCCACAGTTGACTGGATATTATTCCAAACTATGGATAAAAACGCACAAGCAAAGACATAGATACTTGTAAGAGATCCCATTATATGTCTCAGAATTTTCTTGGTTCTTCAGAGAAACACAAAAGCATATATATGTTCTCCGTTCAATATGCCTCAGTAAGAAGTCCAACCTATGAGAAGAAAACACATAGATTTTCCTGAATTTGTTGAATTGTAATAAACAGTAAATTCAACTAAAATAAAATACAGTACAAAAATTACATAATTAAAATATATTTTTGCATACTTTCTCTAAGACATTACCAAAAAACATCAAAAATTCCAGTTATTGATTTTCTGAGTTAAGTAGAGACAAATTTTTATATAATGATAGGAGAACTATTGGTGGTATGTTTGAAAAATGCGGAGTTGTTAAAGAATTTCTCAATTATCTTCAGAAATGATACAAATAGATATCAATATGGAGAGTTGGACTACATATCCTTTAAAGGTCCCCTCCAATTCTAAGGATTCTATGATATTGTAATATATTTGGGAGTAAAGGAGAACACAGCAAGCCTCCCATGTGCTTTTTCCCTATACTCCATGTCCAGACACACTTGGGGAAAACCTTCAAAAGTCCCACTGACTCACAGGAACCAGTGCAAAAGAGACATCTTTACTCAAAAGAGCTAAAGGATATTCTTCACATTCCAGAGAGCTAGGATATGGCCATGCAAACCCTCAATGAAACACTCCAATGAAACACAAATATATAGGTGTCTTCTTTTTTCCAGTAAGCTGAGAAGCTTGAGGAATTTTACTGTAACTTATGTGAATATGGTAATGCCAGTGTATCTGAAAGCATACTAACAGGAAAGTTACAGCATACCTGAAAACTCCCTATAAAGAAGTGTTACACTATATTAAAAAAAAAAAAAAACAAAAAAAACAAAACAAAAAAAAACCACGAAACTTCAGAAGATTCCAAGATTTCAGAGTGTTCTAAGAAATTCCTACATTTTTCAAATTATCCCATAGTTGACAACTAAACAGAGAGCCTCTGTAGAAATGATGAGGGACAATGATTCTAGTTCTAAAGATCAAACATCCAGGGAGGAAAATTTTTGTGGCTATGGAAAACGGTCCAGTGGAATGAATAAATGGTCAAGCCTATCAGCAGTCTACAAAGATGGAAACGCATTGGTCATATTATGAAAAAATATGCACTGGGCATTACTCTTGTGTCAAGACAGGATGACACAGAAAACACAGATGCAACACGCAGACACCCGGAAGTATGAATGACTGAAACTCTTTCAGGAGGGAAAGTGTCTGTTGGTCTTTTTTTCCTCCAGTAGTTTTATTTGGGGAAAAAAAAGGCTTTTAAATTATTTCCCTAGGCAATTAGGAAATCTTTTATTAATAAAAACTACATGTTCATTCTTTTATTTTTAGTTCTAGGTGTTAGTCGCTAATAATTTTGTTTGCCTGATATCAAAAGTCATTCCTTCCCTTTTGAGTCTCCTGCAAAGCTTCATCAAATTTTCTTTCAGAAAACTAAAGCCAAAATACATGTAATTAACTTCACCAGGAGCACTAAAATAATGAATCATTAAAGTGTAAAGCTACCTCTACAAAATCCATGTAAAATCCAATTGAGAAGTCAAATTCAGTCTTCGGAAAGCTGTGCTAGGGTATCTGACCACAGAACAGATCTTAAATGAAGCTGAACTTGTTGGCCAATGTACAATATAACTTACAAGAAGAACCAAGACAAGGACCCAGATTTCTTCAAAGGGTAGCTGACCTTGTGTGTCAGAGTCCAGGTTGGCAAAAAACTTCTCAAATCACAGAAACTTTGGGGAGATGCTGAGTAAGGAACAAAGCAAGATATTTTTCTGAAGAGAGGAAAAAAAGGAAAACATCCTCTGGTCCATGCTCTGCTAGTAGATGAGTTTAAATTTACAGTGTATTTCTATACACTGCAAAAAAGGACAGCCCACACTGTATAACCCCGAAGTGTGCCACACATAAAGAATAAAGCAGATTTGTCTGATGGAAAAATATTAAGATCAGCAGTAACCCATCCAACACTATTAAAGAATGCTATTGAATTAGAATTTGTTGAGAAAGAAAATTGCCATACCATTTTTTTTTCTTTCTTCTATGTTGAAATTCAAGATGAAATTGAGCATTTTCACTGAAATTTCAAAAGGCAGGAAGAAGCACGAGCACCTGAGATCTGGTAGATATCGGAAGACATATAACAAAAGAAAAAAAGTAAACAAAGCAGAGAATATCACCCACCTTTTATGGATTGAATTTATCTCTGAGTGAAGAGCCAGCAAACGACTACTGCATGCTCAGTTAACAACCTCAAAACAGGTTTTCAAACATATGTAATCTTCAAGCTGAAGAGTCTCACACAAGATGCTTGTCCCTTGACTGCTATGCTGGGAAATAGGAAGAACAGGTTTTTATGTAGAGGCTGCATAATGCTTAAGTAATAATAAAATTTCCCTGCAATGCAGGTATTAAAAGCATAATGAAAGGAAATTTTTAACAATCCAAACTCAAAGTACTTTTGCTTCTGCAACATTTAATTATCTGTATGGTTTAGGAGGAAATAAGCCTTTCTGCTGTTCTCCAAAGTAAGGTTATGTAAATATTTCTGCATTTTTAATGTTGTCCATTTCTGTTGGTTACACAGTGCACAACTGCATCTCCTCTTTTGCATGCACAGAAAAGAGGAAGCAGAACTTTTACAGACCACTGCACTTCATATCAAAACCTTTGGCAGCACTCTACCCCTCTGAGTTATTTCCCTCAGCAGGCACATGAAGTATTGTTGCATTAGCAGACTTATTAGCTTAGATCTCAAAAAGTATTTCAGGGTAAACTAACACAGTTTAAAACTTCTACAGGTCAGTCACCTTTACATTAGATATGGCATAGGTGTTTAAATCAGGGAAACCCCACGTTGTACTTTAATTCAAAAGTACTGTAAAAACAAAAACAAACAAAAAAAACCTGCCAATACTATATGACATGAAAGCTGTAGGACAGTCATGAAGAATAAAGCAATAGAGGGCAATCGAGTGATGGAGAAATCCAATAGAGCAATCATCCAATTAAAGGTTTGAATAGGGGTAAGAGAGCCTAGTG
Organism: Phasianus colchicus; assembly: GCF_987193195.1. Lineage (NCBI taxonomy): Eukaryota > Metazoa > Chordata > Aves > Galliformes > Phasianidae > Phasianus > Phasianus colchicus. The sequence goes on along the minus strand of NC_143439.1, from coordinate 50,952,555 downwards.
AGCAAATCAACAGAGCAGAATCAGTGCACTTCACAGTCAGAATAACTGAAAACACACAATTCCCATGAGCCTCCAAACTAATTTAACATGCTTCAGTAAGATTAATTAGCAAGGAAGAAAGAAGCTGAGTAAAATAAATGAAGATTCATTTAATCTTAATGATTTTAAGATTAAATTCATGAAGTATGTAATGAATTCTTCATGTACAAGCAAACCGGAGCATCCTGGCTGATTCTGGACTCAGTTTAGAGCTTACTCCCCACAATAAAACAGCACCTTGAAGGAGATTTAAATGCAAGAAGGCGTTCAGCTGAAAAAAGCTGACAAGTATGAAAATTTATTCTAACAACTGGTGCCAGATATACTTGAAGTTTGCAGTAGAATCCTTCAAAACTTCTCTTTTACAATTACCTTTTCAGTTTTGTAAAGAAGAATATAACCTTTTTGCTTTGCTGGAAGAATTTATCTTTCCTTTTAAGATTGGTGAGAAGGACTTTTGTGCTGAAACCTGATGACAGTAAAGCATTCTGCTTTCCCCAGCACAGTGGATCTGAGTAACTCATTGCTGGTAACACCCTGAGCCATCTGTTTCCCCAGACAAGACTGGGGATCATGAGTGTTTCTCAATAAGCAGCAAGAGTTTGATTGTCAGCTGATATTGTCTTTTCTTCATCTTAAAGGAGAAGTTGCCATTGGTGAACATTAAGCCATGAAAATGAATAGACTAAGGCTCATGTTGACAGAATATTATTATCATAATCAAATTAAGAACAAAATTCTGCAAACCAATGCCAGTTTTCCTGCCAGTATAATTACTGAAAAATCTTTGCTGTATAAACAAAAACAAAAACATTGTCAGCTTTCTTCAAAATTTACTCCAGTATACACAAAGCTGCTAAAGGTACCTACATCATTATTTGTAATATGTTTAATTTCTTCTCCATCCTCCTTTATCAGACTTTAAGGTACATTTAAAACTGTTTTTGAATGTACTTTAGAGAAATTTATACCATAAAGAAAAGTTTGGAAAGAGTTAAAATAAAACCAACACTCCTAACTACTTCTGTTGATTCCTTAAGGGCAGCACTTGATGTTATTTTTCCTAATGCATTCAGGAAAGCTTTGTTTGAGGGTGGTTTCTGTTTACTGATTAAGTCATTTTGCATGATATGAAAGGAAAGCAGGGTATTTCTGTCCATGCATTTTGAATGCAGCAGCTAAACACTATCCTTTGTCCTGAACATACCCTTACTCACACAGAAATCTCATTCTATTTCTTAAGTTTGTGCTGCTGCTGTTTTCTGGAGTGTTTTTTTAATTTTGTTTTTGTAACTGATGTTACCAGTGAGCAATCTCCTAACCAATCTTCTTCAAGGTGCATTTCACACTTCTGCCTACATACTGTATTTCCTAAACTAGAGAGGAACGGCAGCTACACTCAGCTGGATTTCAGAAGCTATTTAGGATTGGTGCTGTCCCTGAGTGATTGACAAATCTCTCCAATGGAAACAGCTAAAGGTAACTTGCATGTGCAAAACACTGAGTTAAAACATATCCAAAGCAATTGGACTCATCCAAGCATTTACTAAATATTAATACAATTCTTAGAAGTTGTTAGTAGCTAGGTTGATGTTTGGTCATATCAAGGACCTTAACTTCAGTAGCAGCTCTTTCATTGTCACAACTTACTCCTATGTATCATTTAGGCAAACTGAATGCTAATGCCACTACAAGTCTGTGATATTGCTGCATTTAATGCCCAAGCCTATTTTGTTTGGACGTAGACAGATACAAGGAACAAAGCATGGAAGTCAAACTCTGTTCCCCATAACAAAGATCCATCTTGCAGAAAACAGAATTTTCTCATTTATTGGTTTATCAGTACTGCTTCCCACAGCAGTGACTGACTGAAAATGATCTTTACAGGAACTCTTGGTAAAGGTTGCTGAAAGAAAAAAAATGTATTGACCTGAAACACTGAGTAAAAACATGGTTTTGGGATAGGCTTTAAACCTTCCCTTCAGCAGAATGCCTCATATCCCATGGAATCCCCCTTTTCCCTCTCAAGCAATTTTCCTTGGTCTCATTTGGTGCAGTTGAGCTTCGGTGATGATGCTTAGTAATGTTTCTAAGATAAAAAAAATAGCTGAGCTCTCAGCAGGGCAGCCCCCAAGTGCATCCTGACTTCCATTCTGTCATGGCTTGGTTTGCTCTATACATACAACTTAAACATATGTAAAATCTTATTTGCTTCATTCTGCACATTTTCTGGGTTTTGAAGGGTGAACTCCTATGTTATCAGTTCTCTCTGTTGATACTATTGTAATAATAGCAACAAATAAAATAGCATTCCCGCTAGTCACTGAGATGACTAGCCAAATGCCAGGAATCTGCTGATATGGTATCTGACATCAGAATATATTTACATACACCCTTTTCTGATATGTGGAGTGCATTAGCAGTTACAGCTTTCTCTGTAAAACCAGCCACAAATACAGATAACCTGTGTGCATGGAAAAGGGCAGCTAGCTCCCCAAATGCAAAGATATTAGTGCCAGCAGAGAGGGTGACATGGGATGTGAGGTCAACACATAGCCCTACGCATGGGAAAATATTCTTCTTGGACTGTAACTGTCTTTATATAAAGTGTTCAGAGTATGGCACAGGCTAAAATAATTGTTTGGAATATCCTGGTATATCCCTAGAGAAATCTTCTCCCCTGCAGAATCTGAGAAACTAGATGCAGCGATTCACAGCATGTGCAGCTGTTTTGCCAGTTATCTAGCACACAGCATGGACAAGACCATAACAGTATGAGAACTTCTGATTTCAAAGTACCAGATTTAATATTTCTCCACTCTTATCACAAGCCTCCTTTTCCAACATAATTCACTCAAGGATATAGGACATATATTAGACCTGTAATTATATATTTTGGTTTAATCACATCAGCTGTCTTGCCAGAGATAGATTTAGTTCACAAGTTTTTTGCAAAATGGTAAGCAAACCCCAGCTAAAATCTTCCACTCTTAAAAGATATGTTTTCCAACATCAGGTGCGTGCTCTCATCTAAGCAGCATGAAGGACTCCTAGGACTCCTAATGCATTCTGCCACTTTCCAAGGATATTCCCTTCTCTCCTCCAGCCAACAGAAGAAGCCAACCGAGTTCTTGGTTTCAGTGACTGCTGACTAAAACTCTGAAGCTTCTGAAGCTGCAAAAGAAATGGACAAATCATACTAAGGCTGTTCATCTTCAGTAGCCTGAAGATTATACGAGTCATACACTGAAGCGCAAGTTGGAAGGGATGGAGGATACACAGAAAACATTTCTTTCCACATTCCTGAATGAAATGCTTGCAATTTGGTAATAAGTTTGTTGTATTAATTTTGAGGCTATATCGGTCAGCCACAGCTGGTAATGATAACTTGGTGAAGACAAACTGTCCAGCTGTCCCCAGTAATGTGTGTACCTCTTTATTAAACTGATGAATGTTAACTTGTCTCTGTGTACACTGAGTCTTGCTGAATGGCAAGAGATTGGACTCAGCTTATCGATCCAGCCTGTCCAGATCTCTCCACAGAGCTTTCCTAGCATAGAGCAGTTTCACAGTTCTGCCTAACTCGGTGTAGTCTGTGAACGTACTGAGGGTACATTCAATCCCCTCATCCAGATCATGGACAAAAACATGAAACAAAACTGGCCCCAACACTGAGCCCTGGGAATGCAACTGGTGAGCAGGCACCAAATGGAATGAGCTCCAGTCATTGTGACCCTTGTAGCCTGGTCATCAGCCAGATCTTCACCCGGCAAACCATGCTTCTGTCCAAGCCATGAGCAGCTAACCTCCCAGAATACTCTGGGAAACAGTGTCAAACACTTCACTAACATCCACATAAATCACATCCACAGCCTTTCTCTCATCTACTACGCAGATCATCTCATCATAGAAGGAGATCACATTGTTTTGATAATAAGCTTAAAATGAGATGCATGCATGGGAAAAAATAAAAGTATAAAGCTAAAGAAAAGGAGGAGGTAGAGAAGTCAAGAGTTTCTCAAGATGCAGCCATTGATAATGAAGGCAATTCTTGTGACACTTTCTTAGTTTCTTTCATCAAGAGAACTCTTCAGATCAAGATGATACCAGGAGTCTATCACAGCATGGGAATTACAACTATGTCCACTCACTTCTTGGCAGCAAACATGAAAAGAAAAAGTAGCTCATCCATTTCTTTTCTTTTTAAGGAAAAAAATCCCTCTTGTTTTCTCATCCAGTCCTCTTTTCTGACACGGCCGTGCCTGCCCTCTTGTGCTAGATATTTACAGTCCTATACCTGGGTCCCATGCTATAAGTTTCACAGTCTGGAACAATATCTTTCACAATAATTTCACCCAGGAACAATATCTCAAATGCTGAACTTTTAGACATCTTCGCAGGAGGCATAATTTTTCTCCTTGCAAATTAATTTTAATGTGAAGTCCTGTGACCAAGATGTCTAAGCTTTGTGATTAATGTAAATCTCCTAAGTCACCAGCAATTAATGCACTCTTCTACATGATTGCTTAAGATTTCATTCTGTTGAGAAAACCAGCATTACAATATTTCAACAATGGTTTCAAAATCCATATCCAAAATCTATCATTCTGCCCATTTCAAGTGAGTTGTAGTAAACTGGGCTGCATGTTTCATATAGTGACAAAGCATAACCAACTATTTAGAAACAAGAGTTTATAATATAAAGTGAAATATATTGAAAATCAATGGAAATCATAAAGTATTTATTGGTTCACAAACAAAAAAAAACTTCAAGGAGAAGAAGAAACTGCACTATAAAGATTTTAATATCTTTCTTCACTCTTCTGTTCTGTTCTGTTCAACAGGCACTGACAGATTGGTGCTAATAGCTGCCCTCAGGTTAGCCCAGAAAAGGGCATGCTTGCTCCTCTCCTTCGGCCACTCCAGGTAGGTTCTCTTTGCCATGAGAGCCTTCAGCTTGTGGTACCTCGCAGGGATAACATATGGAGGGATCGGCTCCAGCAAGATCAGGATTAAACTGTTGGAGTTCTCACTAAACAACTTGTGATGGGCAAAGTACAGCTCGTAGTGACACCACTCGCTCTGCACAAAGTTGGGGGACAGCACAAAGATGGACTTGTAGCTCTTCTCAATGCAGTTAATGATATTCTCCACGATGCTTTTGCCAGGGATGAAGTTCCTCTCGTGCTGACACAGCTGGATGCAGCCCTCCCCCTTCTCCAGGTTGGGGATCAGCTCGTTCTTCACCCACAGCGAATCGCGTTCGCTGTACGAAATGAAGGCGTGGAACTGCAGAACGGTTTCCCGCTCCTCGGGGCAGTCGTGCCAAGCTCTCCGCTTCGTCTGCGTCCACTGCCACAGCATCCGCACGTACCACGGCACGTCCAGGTAGATGCACAGAAAGGCCGCCACAGCCACCAGCACCAGGGTCAGCAGCAGAGCTGTCACGAGCAGCAGAGTCGTGTTGCAGGCCAGCTCGGTCAGGTGGAAGTCCTGCAGCTGCGTTCCGCTCAACTCCTCTGGGTACTTGCACACGTACGCCTCTGGCCAGCCGGACAGCTTGCGCCCAGACCGCCTTTCCAGGCGCAGGAAGTCCTGCAGCTCACACGAACACTTGAACGGGTTTTGCCCAGCTTGTAGCTCCTTCACGCTCGGGCAGCTCTCGAAGAAGTCGGCACTTGGCGTGAGGATCAAATTCCTCTCTATGTTCAGGATCTCCAGGCCCGCAAAGGCCCTGCACCCTGGCAGGTCGGCCAGCCTGTTGGATGCCAGGTTCAGCTCCCTCAAGGACTGCAGCTCGGCGATCCCCTTGGGGACACTGGCGATCTGGTTGTTTTGAAGGTCCAGTCTGTTGATATTAACGGGCAAGCACTCAAACACGGACTCTGTCAGCTGGTTGGAGGACAGGTCCAGCTCTGACAGAGAATCGGTCCACTGGCAGCGCTTCTCAGCTCCACTGTTACGCAGCAAGTTGCTGCTCATGTCCAGGTACCTCAGTGATTTCATATGGCTGGTCATGAAGCTCACCTTGGAAAGGCTCTCAAATTTATTCCTATTCAAAATAAATGTCTCCAGTTGAATTAGTTTGTCACAGTTCTGAAAAAGCAGATCTGTTAAATCATTCTTTGAGAAATTTACATATCTAAAGGGACTGTCAGATGAAGGACATACCATGTGAATTAACTCAGATTCAGCTATTGTCAAGGCTTCAATGTTCATGTTTGCAAATATGTTATAAATGTCATCCTGTGAAAAGTATAGATCTGTGATTAAAACCTTATTCAGTGCAAGTGCTTTCATGGAAGTATCTGAATAGTCGAAGCGAGAACTTGTGACATCCCCCAGTTGTGTTAAGTTGTTGATACTGAAGTATTCAATGGATGAGTGCCATACAGTCTGAAGTACTTCAGTAAAAAGTTTCCAGTTCACTGATGTATTTGTCAGTGTCAGATTTTGTAGCCTGGAGCCTTTTCTAAAATTAGATAATAAAGTTAATAATTTCTTTACATTGTTATTTGTGATTTCTGACAATGATAGGCTTTCCGTAGTATTTTCTATCACAACCCAACCAAAATTAGCTTTAAGCTGCTGATTATTTGGGGGTGGAGGGCTCAAGATTTTTTTGTCCAAATCATCTTGTAGAAAATTGGTAGGAACAGATGTAAAGAGTTCATTTTTCACAGCCAGGCCAATATTGTTCCAAAAAGTGAATGCAAACAGACAGTTGTAAATAAAAAAGTTCCTGAGATATTTCATGTTCTCTGCCATACTGCTTTATGGCTCCTTGGAGATGCTCAATACTTATACATCCATCTTTGTTCTAATCCTGCAACAACAACAACAAAAATGGTTATATCATTAAGCAGCTATTCAAGAGGTATCATAGAGATTGATTTTTTTAAGGTTCCAATTTGCTATCTTTCCCTTAGACTCAGAGAACAATGAAGAGACTTAGATCTCAAGAAGGACTTTCTTTATTAAGTGACTACTGTAATTTCTATTTGGCAAGATCTGCCATGTTTAATAAAAAGTCTGCTTCTTTCAAAATATGTCTGATTTCATAGGTGTAGATTTGTCCTGCTTACTTATGGAATTACTGCTGTCATACAGTGTACTACATAGTCTTCTCACAACTCCAGGACACTCTGACAGGAAAGTACAACATTTGAGGTCAGTACGGTCATCCTCTTCCCAGATTCTCTATTAAAGGATATTAACTAGACTCAGCAGACATTATTTTTTAACATATACTTGTGTCTACAAAACCTACACTGAAACAGAACTCATAATGACTCTACAATGAGACAGTAATAGCTGCCATTCATTGGAGGAATATAACCTCTGTACCATTAACCATTCCACAGGCTTTCTTAGAATTGCATTACTGGGTCTACAGTGCACATTCTTCTTGACATCACACAACCTATATTAAGATATCTCAACACTTAAATAGCTGACAGTCCACTAATTTCTCCTTTAGTAGAGAACGCCTGAAACTAGACTTGGAAACTGCCAAGACATAACAAGGCAGCACAGCATAACTTGTCCAGCCTTTTTCCAAATTTCCTTTTGAAAAATTATATTCCATTTTACCATCTTAGCCCTCAAAACACATTTGGGCAAGTGCAGAGAACAAAAAATGATCACCATTGTCTAGTCTGTTCTTTTGACTGTTTGGAGAACATTACTCCTAATGGAGTAATGGGAGTGGCATGGAAGAATCATACTTTGTAGTAACATCTTTTTTTCATTCAAAATGTATCCTAAAATCTTTAAACTAGCTAAACACAGCACTTGCAAGATATATGCAGATAAGCAATTCAGTAGACTGTGCAAATCAAATTCACAGTGACAACCCATCCTGTTGTTTAAAGAGATCAAAACTGGGGTTTGAAGAGCTGGTTCTATAAGAACTCAGTATAAAGTGACTAACTCCTAACTTCCACGTAAGAAATAACACAGAATGCATTAAGCTACGATCATTAAGTATAAAGACATACACTTTACAAGTTATCAATATAACACAAAACTCAAGTACTAAAAGTATCTTTCATAATGATGAAACTACTATCAGTTAGACCTAATTTTAACTGTAAAAAAACTACTTCAGTTATATCACTGTGACCCCCTTCACTATGACCGTGGTACAAATATAAAAAGAATTTACAAATATAAAAAGAATTTACAAATATAAAAAGAATTTACTGACCATAAACAACATTCACTCTCATTTTTTACCCATATGCTTATAGGATATCACATATTTGCTAATAAACTTTTCTGGAAAACATGGTCTATTTTCAAATAAGATGCAGAATATAAAAATATGCTGTTCAGCTAACTAGAAAAAGCATAATCCAATAAAAACAGAACTTTCTTACCTGAAATTCCTGCTCTCATAAAAAGTAGAAAAGGTGTTCAGGAAAAGACAAAGAGAAAACTTCCTGTAATTCTATCCTTTTCTGTAACAGTACTTAAAAACAACCACACTTTTTATAAAACTTGTTTGTGCCACCTATTGACAGTTTGAGAAATAACATTTCAGTTTCTCCAGATGTTTTTTCACATACAACATTAATATAATTTCCCCATTATTTAGTTGTTATTTGACTGGGTGTTTTCATGCTTTGTGATAGGGTAAGCAGGAAAAAAAAAAAAAAAAAAAAAAAAAAAAAAAACCCACAGTATTTTTACCAATTTTCTTTCTTCATCATATTAATACAAAAGTAGGTACTTCTTTTGAGCAAGTTTTACACCAGAATTCAAACATCTCCCTCTCTTAATAACAATCAAGGCCTTTGTATTATACTGTATTATATTTTTTTCACTTAGCTCTACTTATTTAGTTGACAAGTTATTATCAAAGCATTATTTGCTTTATTTTAATTCCCACTTAATGGTAAAAGAAGAATCTCTCTCCCATTCCAGCACTGTTGTAACTGGGTTAAATAGTGGACATGGAACTTTTTAATTAAAACAGAGGAACAACTTGAGTACTGAATGCCCAAGCACTTGTGTTATTGTCCTGGCAAAGACATAAACCAGCCCCTCTGTATTTCCATGTAACGTTAGTCAGAAATTCCATCCTAGGAAGGTCTAAATATGGTTTAACTACCGAGGAACTCATCTTCCTTTTTGGCTTAGCATACCACAGTGCACGAACATTTTAGCATGTCAGTGATTCAGTAAGCAAAGGAAATCGTTTTTAATATTACTTTTTCATTTTACAGCATATTCTATATGCCATTGTTCCTTTCTCAGCTTCAAGTGAAAAGAAGTAATCCAGAAAAGAAAGGGAAAGATAGGACCAACAGCACACAGCAGAATACAAAAAATTCATACTCTCATTCTCGTGCTGATAAGTCTTATGGTGGAACTCCTCAGCTCTTTCTCCATAACTGCTGATTACAGACAAGAGTACTCAAATCTGATTTACAAGTGACACTTCGTGATATTGTTACTTATAAGCCATGCTACTGCCTGCTCCTATCTGAAAAGGTATAATCTTAAAAGGCTTCAGTTGTACCAAACATTCACTCCTGTTTTGGAATGTTACAGTTCAACAAACTGAACATGCAAACATATCACTCCAGTGAGTACAGAATCAGACGTTATATTCAGTTAAGATGTAAAAACTGTTCCATAAATTAGGGCCTGTTACAGATGAGCATGCTGGCCACAGGCATAGTCTGAGATCTCCAGCTATGCATACATTATACAAAGACAGGTTTAAGCATACATTAAACAGCAAAATAACCATTCTACTATAAATTACATGCCATTAGCTCTCATACTTACCACTCTTGTGCAATCACTAGAAGATGAATACATTGCCCGAATGTTACGCATACTTCTGTGCCTTGATAAATGTAATCAGATTAAGTCACACAATGAAGCTGTATCCTTCCATCTTTTCTCTGAACTTCTATATTCACTAAAAGGAAAGTATTTTTCAGAGATCCTTCCCAATCTCTATGATTCTGTGATTTTTCTCTGAAACCTATCAAGGACTCTTTTAGAAGGCAACACCACTCAACTTAGAGAGATAACAAACTTCAGTGAAATCCAAGGTGGAGGAGAGATGTTCCATTCTTATTGCTTCTTTCCCATATTTGATCCAAAAACCATTTGCGACATCACTGCAGAGAAAAAAAATACAAGTGAAATTCATTGCTGACAAGTGAAAGAAAAAGAAAACTTACTGTAAAACACGAGTGCTAAATTCAAACAAGTCAGTTAGCAGTTCAAGAAACTAACACAGCCTTCTAGCCCACAGGCATACACATACATTTATAATGTTAATTCATTCTTAACAAAAAACTTTCTATTCGTTAATACCGTCTTTCATTTCTAAAACGTGTGTGGACTTATACAGAATCTGCAAACCTACACTTTAAGATCCGTTCATAGTCCAAATCACAGTACACGATGGGGAAAAAGCCATCTCCAGCTGCCGAGCTTCATCCATTAGAATTCTTCTTAAGACAACACTTTACTCGTCCACAGGTACCATTAAAAAGCAGGGGCAAATCCTCAGGATTACTTCAGAGTTCGGAATGAATACATCTACTGCATTAACATGAAAGGTGCCAGAACGCCCAGCACGCCCCGATACTTGTAGTCTCACTGAAACTCCTCAGAAATCAGTGCGTGACTTAGCGATACAGGCGTTTGTCCTGCTGTCACCCACCTTCACGGGAAGCTTCAGAGATCTGCTCGGTAAGGGCGTCGGTCACGCAGCTCTACCCCTATCTGTGAAGCACTGAGAAATCGTGTTTGTTTTGTGGCCTCCCACAGCAGCTCTCCTCAGTGATTCATAGGATGTGTTATTACGCTTCCTGGAGCAACAGCGAATAATTTTATTCAGCAAAGGAAGCCTGGCGGCAGAAGCGATGCTACAATGAACCCTAGAACTACTGATCTCAGCGAAAAGGCGTGCTTTGCCCTAAGAGGAAGCAGGAAAATAAAAGAGGAAAAGCCGTGAGGGGCACTGCTGGAAGTTTGCGGGCACGCCTCCGAACGGCTCGGCTGCTTTTCCTGTAACGGCCACGGCCGGGGTGCCAAGGGGCACCTGAAAGCGAAACCGCCGTTGTTCAACACTGCGACCACTCACTTCCATCAGCTTTGTTTTGAGGAAGGATCAGAAGGATCAAACTTTCTGTGAACAAGTAAATAAACAGACGGATCGCAGCCCAGTGGCTGCACTCGGTGGTGCTCGCAACACTTCAGCATGCTTTACCGCCCCGGCGCTGCCGCACTGTCCCTGTCGGCCCCCTGGGGGTCGTGGCGGCCGCGGCGGGACGGCACAGCGCAGCGCACCCGTCCAGCAGCCGGCACCTCGCGGCGGCCCCTCCGCTACAGACGGCCGCCTCGGAGGGACGGCGAGAGAGCGGCTGCAGAGCCCGCCCTCGGCGCGGCCCAGCCCGGCCATCCCGCCGTGCCCTGCCGGCGCTCCCTCCTTCCCCCGCTGCTGCCGACGTGGCGGGGCGGGGACGGAGCCGGGGCTGCGCCGCGACGGACTGCGGAGCGGTAAGCGGCGCGGCGGTGCGCGCTTTTCTTGCTGCCGCTTTTGAAACCGGCTGCGGGCTGCTGACCGATAGCTCAGGCCCGGAGGGTTTAAGCAAGAGAAGAGAAAGAAGAAAAGGGGAAGCTGCGGGTTTGAGGGAGCGGCTGTTCCCGCTTTGCGCCGGGCAGGTGGCAGCGGGGCCGGGTCCCGCGGAGGGCGAAGCGGCAGCGGCCGTCGGCCGGGAGGGCGGAGCTGTGCCGCCGCGCTTCGTGCGGGGGTCCGGCGGGTGACGGATTGCCGAGGCGCTGCTCCGTGCTTCGGGAAGTTCGGCAGTCTGCTCTGCTCCCCTCATCTGGGCGGAGAACTGCAGGGCCCTTGGCCACAGCGGCCCCCTAAGTTGAGCTACTCCGGCAAAAATGCGTGTGATCCCTTACATATCGCGCTGCCGTTGGGCGTTTGCTGTCCACATCCATCCCATACAGAACTACGATACAAGTGTCTAAAGGTTTTACTGGTTTTAGTGGAGGGCCGTCCTAGGTGATGCAGATAGAAACGTATTTGTTAGGTCTCACACATCACGGAGTGAGTAGTGTTAAACTACAGCCATGGTTGCCTACATTGAAGCGTTTTAATAGTATTTGCAATATCTTAATGGAAAACTGCAAATGCTTTTAGCAAGTGTAAAGATACCGATGTGTAAATGCACATTTTCTAAAGATAAAATAAGTTCCAGTGTAAGCTGAAGTAATGTAAGTGGCATCTACTGCTTATTTATTTATGACTCCAGTACACTGATCCCAAATGCTATTCTTGGTGCTGTTCAAACAGCTGATCTACATCCAAATTAGATAAACGGGATGCTAAGGCCATAGATGTGCATGATTCCACAGCTTTTAATAAGTTCCACTAATATAAATACATGCTTGTCAGGCAGACTTATAAATCCCTGTCATATTCCACTTTTCACCTTATTTTCCTATTCTTCAGTCCCTTCTAGAACCTCAGTCCTTCAGAGAGGTACTTTGGACTGTGTTAATTTGAATGGGAGTCAGTGAAAAATATAGCATCTCCAGACAGATTGCCTGAGTTCATTTTGTGCCATACAACTCTGTGTGTAGACAAGACCTTGCAATAACAGCTCTCTGTCAAGGTTTGTTTTTCAAGTACACTGCCAGGCTGTTGTTGTTGTCCACAAGTAAATAGTGGCAATCACTTCACAGGGCTTTTGGACTCTGCCACTGCCTCTCCTTAGTCAGCTGTAGGACTTGCTCAGTGCCTGGATCTTTGATCTACAGATGACAGCATTGTGGAAAATACTTTAAAGTGAAAATTGTGTTGAAAGATGCAGAGTAAATAAGGGAAAATCAGTTTTAAACTTAGAAAAACAAAAAACAACAGTAACTGTACCTCATGCAAACTTACATTGGCTTCAGAGTTGAAGTTTAATCACACAGCTTAATTCTGTTTAATTAATTCTTAATACATGACATTTTAGAACAGGTGAGAAGCATTGCACTCCCCAGGCAGTAAGCCTTTGAGACAAGAAATACAGACTGTGTGAGCAATGAATGCTTCCTGTGTATGAAATGGCTGCAGGGACCATGGCCTGTCATGTGTTCAAATTATTTCCCTTCTCCAATACATAAACATTACCACATCTTTAATCACACTGTGCTTTTTTCAGCTTCTTGTCATCCTCCTCACCATCAATCAGCAGACTGTAGGAACCTGTACAAGTGGAAGTGATGAAACTGAGAGTAAGAGCTGCTTGACCATTGTGTTCCAGAGCCATTTCAGCTCAGATTATCCCATTAACTGTTGGCATTTCTTCTATCTCTAATAAAAATCATTGAAATTAACTATGTGGAAGCTCTCATAGTTGACCTCTCCAGACAAACATCCTTTCTCCATCATCAACCAGTATTTTGAAACACAAATTAATAGTGCTGCTCTTTGTACTTGAATGCAGTCCTGCATGGTAAAAGTAGTCAGGGCCGGTGTGACACGTGTATCACAGGGCTCCATACATACATGTAGGCTACACTGTTTTTCAGCAGTAGCTTTTGGGAAGAACTACATATTTTATGGTTGTCCACCTGTTTGTAGAGTGTGAAAACACTGACTTGTTTTCTCTGTTCAGAATTGAAAATGTCTGAAGATTTATGTGATGGCACCCCATCTGAAGAAAAACCTGAAGTAATGGAAATGCCCAGCAGTGATGTATTGCCTCAGGAGTCAGTACTGCACCCTGTGGAATCTGAGATCCTGCCTGTGTCCTCACAAGATGAGCAGGGACAGGCCACTCAGAGTGCCAGTAATGGACAGAAGGGAGATGTATTTATTAATGAAAATCCTTTGACTGAAGAAATAGCTGAAAGTCTGTCTTCCAGTGGAGAGGTGACTGAAGACATGCCCACTGAGTGCATTGAGACTGTAAGCCTTGATACAGAACCTGAGCCTGAAGAAACACTGCCTGAACAAAGTAGTTCAGTGAGTAATGCTTTCTTCCATAAAAGCCCTCCTCCTCTTGCTCTGTGAGAACTGAATTTTGTGAAACACTGATACTGTTCTTTACAAGAACCTTCACGAGGATAGAATCAGTTAGACTCCATCATTGGCTTTTAGGAGCCAGGAACAGCTGAATCGCTCTTTGCTGGTATGATATTAATTTGATCTTGCTAGCTTGGTCGCAATAAAACTATGCCAGAGTCTTAATAAGAACCTAGTCCATTCTATATAGCTGTAGTACTCCTATGATTTTATTATCTGGTTTCCTGTACATATCTGCTTTGTTCAGTTCACAGAACAAAACTTGAAGAGAACAGAATTGAAGCTGCATTTGCAGCACTAAGTCTCGTGCTTTCTCATTTTCACTGACTTCACAAAAATAAAGTATCTTTCACAAGACTCAGTGAAAGCGAGTGAAATGACTTTCTTTGTTCCAAGCCAGTGGTTTTTGATTTGTGATCCTCAAACCTCTGGGGCTACTGTGAGCAAAGGCAAGAAGTTCATTAAAAAGAAAAAAAAAAAAAGAGCTTTTTTTTTTTTTTTTTTTTATAGTCTATGTGTTCAATGCACATGATACAGTTAAAGATGTTCCTGTCTCTGGAAGACTTTCAGGCATCCACAAATTGGAAAAGGTTAAAATACATTGGTTTAGTCCTTCCACTAGGGACAGAGACCTGCCTCAAAGAGGTGATGGATGTATGCACTGCACAGTGCAGAGTTGAAGTATCCCGGGATACTTCATCTTTTTGGTTTTGAGTTAACTGTGCAGAGGTGATACGTTAATTGTGACTCAGACACCAGTTCCTTAGTATGATTTAAACGTGGAATACTGATAACTACTCACTCCCACACATTAATGGAAAAAGCATTCAGTGCCTCTTATGGCTCTGTTTTGATTGAACACAGTTGTGAGAAATTCCATATGCACATTTACCTGTAAGGAGACTCAGGCAGAGAAGCCTCTAGCTCTGGCTTCCTGTAGAACTCAGAAAGAGGGTGAGTTCCTGCCTATCCCAGAGAATAACCATAATAAATCTGTATGGCTTCATAAGATTAGGTGCCTGAAGAAATATTAGTACATTAGAATTAAAGAATCACGATATTGGAAAGGACCTACAAGATCATCTAGTCAGGACATATTAAAGACATCTATGGAGTTTTATGTGCTTTTAGGAATAGGTGCATTTTGAAATAGCCAAAGGAGCAGTGCCACCATTGATAGATGTGTCAGAGTCAGCTCGATGATCTCAGTTTGCTCCTGTGGGGAAGAATAGGTGAAATGAGAACAACAACAGCCCTCAGTGTTGTTAAACCATACCCTTACTCATGGACTACTTTGCACAAAAGCTTAAGCTTCTGTTAGAGGAACTAGTGGCAAAGGTTTTGTCAAGTAGTCATTCTGGGCTATTCCTCCTTATATTCTGACTATAATGAATCATTCTTCAGAAGGCATCACATGATTTTTAGTCAGTAGAGTAATTTATCTGTTTTACAGGCCGCAGATTCATCTAAAGCAAGTAGATGGGGAGCTTGGGGTTCCTGGGGCAAGTCTCTCCTGTCATCAGCTTCAGCCACAGTGGGTAAGTGTTCCATCAGTAAAGTTTGTGGAAATGAATTAAATCATAATTTTAACATCATTAGACACATCATGTTGTATCTTAAAGACAACATCTAAAGTCAGAGTGCTTCCCTTGACTAACAGTACTCCTAGAGTTTTGTCCTGATTGGCTTAGCAAGGTGACAGTGTGCCATGACTTTTTTAATAGGACAAAGGACTTTCCTAAACTGTGTAACATGCCAGTATAGTAGGCTTGTTCGTACAGAGTGAGTTACCTCATTGTGGCTGCTTCAAAGGAAGGATAGAGAACATGATATGGTGACTGTCAGTTTGTGGGTTTTGAAGCCAATGCCCTCCATCCCAGATTCATTCACGTATGTGTGTGTGGTTTATCATGACTTTTAACTGTACAATATAAATTAACTTCTCAAATTATTCCAGCTTTCAGTGACCCACAGTGAAACTGTTAACCTTTATCACATCAGACTCCAGACAGTAGAACAGTATATTGAAATACAGAGCCTACATTCTTTCTTCCAATAGACAGATTTCCAACAGTATCGGTCCAAAATGAGCACACGAAGTGTTCAGATAAAACTTAATTGTCACACATAAAAAACTCATAGAGACAAAAAGTAAAACGTGCAATACTTAGTTCCCAGCAGGTAGTGATTTCTCACAAAACTGCTACTAAGTTGTTAGCTCATCAGTTCTCATCAAGGATCCAAAGAACATCTTCAAAAGATGAACCTAGGTGTATGGGAACTGTTGAGTCAGGGCCTGAACTCCTGATTGATCACCTGAGGAAAGGACTGAGTCAGCCCTGGGAGCACAGGTGAAGGCAACTCAGCTGTGTGAGCCTGGCTGCACCTTTCCTAGATCCCCATTTAAAGGCTGACTGCAAGTGGGGAAGGGTTGCTGTTTGGAGTTCTCTTCCCTGTGGAGTTTTTTTCCCTGTGAGCCTAGGTCTTCAGAGACAGGTGAGCACCTTTCCACTGCACTGATCCTTTTGTTATTACACTTCCTGTATCACCATTCCACTGTGTTGATCTTTCTGATTGTTACACTAGGAATTCAAATTAATTGCTAGTTACTGAAAACTATGGATTCAATGGAGTTACTGGTTTAATACCACATGTAGGGTTAAGTAGTTCTCCTTCCTGTTCCTCTTCCTATTCTCCTTGGACAGTAAGCTACTTCTGTCTGTTCCTCGGAGGAAGAGGGGACTTCCCTATCATCACTATTTTCACCTGTACCCATTGGTTTCCAACTATGTTTTTTCTTCAGGTCATCCACCAGTTTACATCTCTAATAATCTTAGAATGTGTTTCTAAGATGTTTTAAACTGATATAAACAAAGGTTTCTGTTGAAAGGCAGTGTATTTCATCCTTCTCTTACTCTAATAATCACTTTCATGGAGTGATGGAGGGAGCTGGTTTTTGGACTGATTTTAGAAAGTAGAAATGAATGAGACCTGGATTTTCATCTAGATTATTTTCTTAATTCCCTAGTATGGTTCACCATTTGATCACCAAAATGCTACTGCTAGTGTGAGTGGAATGGCAGGAACACAAGGAATGTATAGATGGGTACAAAGGCATCTTAACTAGCTGTGGAACTGCGTGTGTTCTCAGCTTGTATTAAACCATAAAGTTTAGTGCTTCACTTTCAGACTTGTAGAAGGGTGTGTTGAAACATTATTAGTAGATGGAATAAAAGATGATGCTTTGACAGGTTGCTCTGAGCTAACAACATTCTGAAACAAGTTGGGTTTAGTGTAAATAACAAAAGAGGACAACTTATGTGTGTAAAAGTAATTCCGGATTGCACCAGTGGAAATTGTCATGGGGATTAATTTCCTCAGTTCATTTTAATAGTTACAGCATTGGATCTCTTAGAACATAACTCTTTCAGGAGAGACTGATTTTTCACCAGTGAGGTAGCCATGTGTACATTCTGTTCAGATTTTGCAGTGAACAGCCTTGTAACAGAGATTCTAATGTTATGAGTTCTAATACCACAGTGTCCAAATGGACATTGTTTCTGTAGACTTGCAGAGGCGATCCCACTTACAGTATTCTATTGCTAAAAAGTCTCAGCTTTGCAGAGCAATGAGTTTAGTATCACAAAGTACATACTTTTCCTGTGGGGCAACAGAGCCTTTGATACTTTCTTGCAAAACAGACATGAGCTTGCCTGAAAGCGATGAATACTTTGTTGGATGTTGGAAAAGGTTTGGGAGACAAACAATAATGTGTGTTGTTCTCCTTCTTATTGTCTGGTAAGTAAACAGGACATCCTATTTACAGCTGTTTGGTGCTTTTTCTGTAAAGCTGCCAGCATTGTGTATCTGTGAATTGCCGTGTTGTATTTTATATCATCTTGGTTTTTTTGTAGGCTGTGTGAAGTATTGGTTCATGCATATGTCAAAAATTCATTCTTAATTGACATGAAATACCATGCTGCGTCAACATTGTAACTAATTTTCAGTGGGTGTAAATATGCAAAAATTGTGATGCCTAGGCAGTCTGACTCAATAAGATTGTGTGATACTATCTATTTTAAATGGCCATATGAATGCCACCTATATATTTGCAACATGATTATTATTTTTAAAAGTGTGTCATTGAAGCAGATCAAGTTGCCTAGGTGAAGGAGTATCCAAAAGCAGAAAGGAAAATAAGAAAATTTTAAGATAAATTTCTCATGTGGAAGGTTGCACTATGTCACAGCAAGGGTCTGTCTGCTATTTAGTTTACTGGGAGACAGTCTAAAAAACATGCAACACCTCCCCTATTTTCATATTTCCTGGAGCCTACATGTCAGAGACACTTTCTGACCCTGTGGTCCAGGTAGGGTTGAGTTCCTGTATTAACATCTAATAATTTTGAATCTAACTCTCCTGTAGGGATTTATTAAATAAAATATTCATTGAATGAAGCAGAAATCAAATTTACATTCATGCACCCCATAGTCAGATATGTTATTTCCATTTGTTTTTTTTCCTTACAAGATAGTCTAAGTCTGATATTGCATACTAAATCTTAATTAACAACATTTATATTTATTTTCTATGAGATTATAGCTTTGGATGCTAAATCAAACATAATGTATATAGTTCACTGAACCTAAAATAACTCAACATGCCACATTCATTCTCTTACATTTGCTCTAGGAAATCAATGCAACAAGTAATAGAGTACATAGATGGCTTACTTCCTAGGTGTTTGTTACAAAAATTCATGCTTGATCCTGTGAAGTATTTGCACCTGTCACCATCACAGACATGACATGGGACTGGGTGTACTGTGTATCTGATCAGTATGGTAGCCCTTAGCAAGAAGCAGAGAGAAAGAAGAAAAAAGCTATTGGGAATTTCTATAACCTTTCTTCTTTTTATTAAATATTTATTATTCCACTTTGAAGTTATTCTGTTTAATATCTGAGTGAGCAGTTCAACCAATAACAGAGCAGCTTAATCTCCTGTTCTACAGCAGAAAATGGATTTGCCGTAAGTCAGTTCATTTAAATGATGCTAATTGTTTTAGTGTAGCACATAGTACAAGGGAAGCTGTTTTTGTGGAATTAGGCTTTTATCAACACCTTCAATATATGATTTTTTTCTTTCTCTCTGTTGCTGCCTTTGTATAACCCAGCTTCTTGTCTGGTCAGGTGTGACAAGTATTTCCCATTCCTGTTTTTCTGTTTTCAAAATTGTACAGTGTAAAAATATAAGAAACAACTTGGGTTGGGCTAGATAATGTACTGAAGCCCTAAATATGTTCAGCTCTTGCCAAATACTTTCTCCCTAAGTCTGAACTGAAATTGTTGTTCAAGGATCTCAGTCTCATTATCCTTCAGACCCTGATTTAGAGCTTCCAGACAAATCAGTGTTTTTACTATGTGGCTGTACATTTGGCATTGTTGATTTTAGTTTCCAGCAGTAGTTTCCCCGCAGTTTGCATATTCTCTCCTTAACTAACACTATATATTGCTACTGGTTGTTTTGATGGTGGTTTTGTCTTCTGAAGTCTTTTAGCTTTGAACTGACTTCAATGGTTTTTTGATCAAGGTCCCTTTCCCTGGCATTTCTGCCTGTGATAGGCAGGTGTGTGACACTCCTGCATGCAGCAGGTTCCATAATGCCTCCATAATGTCACTGCCTGAGCCATGTATGGTGTCTGACACTAGGTGTCACACTAAGAAAGTAATTGGCTGTGCCATATTTACTGAGATAATTTTGTTTTTAAAATGCACAGGAAGTTTTTTTTTTTTTCCATCTGTGGAGCCACAGTGGAGACAATTCATCACAGTAGCTGGGAGAATGAAGTGGGAGAAGTAAGCTCACTGTGATCTTGAGACATGATTTTGTAGTTATTGTCATTTTACTCTCTTTCTCTTAAATTGTACTGCTTAGTAATCAGCAATTACACAATCCAGTTTTTAATTAACAGCTGGTAAGACTTTAACACTGGGTTACCAGTGCAAGTTAAACCAATCTAATGGCTAGCAGCCACTGAAATGACCTGCAGCTCTCTTTTCCTTGCATGTTTCTTTCTCTTCCATGTGCCAGTGCTCATGCCTTTCTGAAAACCTGATATTAACCTCTTACATCAGTAAGAATAACCTCCAGGTTTATTGGCATAAGAATCTCAATAGAGGAATGAGAAATGCATTTTCTGCCTCTTCAGTACCTTGAACCAATTTGCTGTGGGATGAGTTAAGTGCAAGGGCAGGCAGAATGGACAAATGTGGAAAGCAGAAGGAATAGGACCTCCCATACCAGCATCAGGAAGCCATTAGGTTGGCCTAGCTATAGCATCAAACTTTAAGCCCAAAGGCTTAAGTGAGGAAAATACCTTCTCAGTCTCTATTTGAAGCTTGTGACTTTTGTTTTTGAAAAGCAGCTTGTGTGCTTGAAAGCTTGTGGGTTTTTTTTCCAACTAAGCTATCTACTAGCTTTAGGAAAGCTACTATCTTCTACAAGCCTTGCTGTCCCATTTGTTTTCTTTATGTTTTATGATGTGGAAGAGGTTGAGATACAAAAAAAAAAAAACTGTTGCAATAGCATATATATCTATTACTATCTCATTAAAAGCTTTTATAAATTCTATAAGGAGTTCTGAAAATGGTTTCACTTCAGAGCTTTAGTTGGAATTATTCATGATTTACAGACTGGATAGCTTAAGTCTCACCAGAATTTTAAATAGAAGGAAGGCAGTTTTCTAGCTGAACAATAATATTCTGCTAAAATTACCAGTAAAGAAAAAAATAATTCAGGCAAGAAAAACAAAACCAACAAGACAAAAGCAAACCACATGCCTACTAAAGCTCTTTAACTTCTGCTATTACAGATGAGTAAATAGGGTCATCTGAGGTGTTTCCAAGTTTACAGTATCAGTTCAGTTATGTTATGAAATAAACAGTGTTCTGTTGCCACCTAAAATGTAGGCTTTTCTCTCATAGCCCCTTGTGTTTTTGTGCATTATGGAATCATGGATAATCACTTTCATTTCCAACACAGCATGTAGTTCTGTGATATTTGTGTGGTATGTGTGTGCATATCTTAACAGTGCTGTGTTGCTTCAGTTGCAGTATTCTGTTTTCATCTGGTGGTTTTGTTGTAGCTAAAGGTAATGTGCCATGCAGCTTAGTTCTGCAAAACCACTTGTAGCTGACCTGAAAGACTTTCTTGTCATTGTAGCGCATGTAAACATGGCCTTGAAAATGCTGTGTGTTATAAGGCTATGGGGATATAAGCTCATCTGCAAAATCATAATTTATGCAAATCCATAAATTGACACAAACTTAAATTTTTGTATAAT
Organism: Phasianus colchicus; assembly: GCF_987193195.1. Taxonomy (NCBI): domain Eukaryota; kingdom Metazoa; phylum Chordata; class Aves; order Galliformes; family Phasianidae; genus Phasianus; species Phasianus colchicus. The sequence continues at coordinate 50,931,118 of NC_143439.1, read as the reverse complement.
TACAGATGGTAATGTTTAGTTATCAAGTCAAAATCTGTAAGAAATTTATATCAATGGAAAGAATGGAATTCTCTTGTTGATTTAAAAACTTGTGAGCAGCAGAAATGGAAAGGAATGTGTTACCAAGTATCTTTTACTTAAATTTATCAGCATGGTTAGCAGTTATTTAAGTGAGTCCTGGGAATCTGGGTAAAGAAGTTATTTGAGAATCTATTCATGGTAATGTTTCCATTGAACCAATTAAAATGCCCGGGAGATTGGGATTAGACGGAGCAGTACTTCGCTGTATCTGCATTAGAGCAGACTTCACGGAAGGAAGGACTTACCCAGCAGTGATATACACTGCTGTGGCAGATAACCTAGCATGTCCTTTGCAGTTGTAAGACATGAGATAAAATAGACAAAGGCCGTATTTTCTTTAGACAGGTAAGAGCATTTACGTGCCTTGTCTGTTTGTGTAAAATGTTAGGACCTGATGTCATTTTTTTATATGAGAGTATAAACTACTTGTTTCTGGCACTCTGTTCCTAAGGGAGCATGTTTTCTTTGTATTTTCCTGCAGATACTCCAGTTTTCTTCTATGCCATATTTCAGTAGTGCTACTTCCCATATGGTTTCTGTAGTATATTTATTATTGAACTCGTTGAGCATCTGATGTCCAACCCACATGAAAATCATGAATCATAAATTTAAGCTTTCCTTCTTATTCCATTCCAGATATCTTTTCTACGTCTTTCTTTAATGAGATTTTCGAGAGTAATATTTGTATGACTATATATACACATATATATGTATACATGTATATTTAGATAGGATATAAAATAGAGTATCTGTATTAATGGCTCTATGAAATTATTTATGTAGTCACAGTTCAATTTTAGGTAGAGGGGCAAAGAAGTAATGACCTGTCATTAATACTTTTCCTGGACAGATAATTAAGGTACTCTGTTGTCCTACTGCTGGAAATGATTAGCTTTGAAAGTGATGCAGTGAGTGTGCACTATGCAGGAAACATTTTTCATCTAGAGTTTTTTGTATTGCATTTTAGCTTTATCATTTCTAGTCAGCTAATGTACTGGATGTAGGAGGACAAGTGAATTATTGACCTAGAAAATAAGCAAGTGAGGTAGTTCAATACTTACTCTGATTGCGAGTTATTTTTGGTGATCATTCATGGTACATGAGGATGTTATGCACTGTTAGGAATAACTTTTCACATCATATCATCTAAAGTGCATTTTTGCTGCAGGTCATGGGATAACAGCAGTAAAGGAAAAAGCAGGAACTACCCTAGGAATTCATCATGCAAGTTCAGCATCTTCAGAAGGAGGAGAGCATCCTGTGGCTGAAACATCGCTTACACGTAGGTTTAAATTCACTGAAATCTTTGATACTTTTGACGCTGCCAAATTAATTCAATTCACAGAATTAAGATTTTGATCACAGGATCCCATTTACTGTAACTTGTGACTTTTAGAGGTGAAAAGATGCTCTAGCTTGCTCCCTTTTTGAAAAAAATTCTATTTGTTGTTGTTTGTTAGAAAGAGAAGATTCTCCTGACCAAAGCTCTTCTGATAATATTCCTCCTTCTCCTTCATCTGGATCTCGTGGGATGTTGTCAGCTATCAGTAATGTTGTACAGAACACAGTGAGTTGTTTTAGTGGGCCTCTCTTCTCTAGGGATTTTCCATAATTTTTAGTTCAGTGCAGGTCACATTTAACAATTACTGTTTGTTGGGTTGTAGGTCTTTGTAAAGACAGCTTTCTAATAAGCCTATTTATAGTTATTTCCACTGAAACTGAAATCATTAGCCAATAGAAATTCATTTTCAATGTAGCTGAAAAATTGTGAGCATGGGAATAATGCTAGTAAAAATACACAGGAAAAACAACTGTATTTCTATAGATGTTTCCAGAATAATCACACTAAAATTTTAGAAATCAATAAGGCAGTCTCATTCTGTTCATGGTAGGCTTTGACTCCAAATTTTTCTTGCCTAAAATGTTCCCAAAGATTAGCTGCTGCTTAAGATGAAATGAAAGTGGTGTTCTTAAAATTTTCCATTGTCAACAAGTTTCAGTTCTTCTTGTGTGGGGCTTTTAATTAACTACAAATATTTATGTAGTTTTATTTACTGAAAATGTATTCAGAACATTGTAACATAATTGTATGAGCACAGAAATCCTATTGTTAGCTAGAGCAGAGAAAATCTAGGGAGCTGAATCTCCTAAGATGTTGTCAGTAAATGTAATACTCTTTACAGTTCCTATTAGCATAAAGTGGAAAGGAAATAACCACATTTCATTCTTTTATACAGGGGAAAAGTGTATTATCTGGAGGCTTAGATGCTTTGGAATTTATTGGGAAGACAACCATGAATGTCCTTGCGGAAAGTGATCCTGGATTTAAGAGAACAAAAACACTGATGGCAAGAACAGTTTCTCTGTCTCAGGTTGGATTTATTTTAATACAACACTGTCACTGCAGTTTCACATTCATTTTCCAGAATTTCAGATGCCTCAGGGAGAGGCTTTATTTATTGCAGTAGATATTGGCTAGGCTTATGAAAATAAATATTATACTTTGTATTTGCTCCAGCTTTTTTCTTCACAGATATTACAAAAGGTGATGTATCCTTTCCGCATAATTGTATTCAGTATAGTTGATGAGATAATATATGTGGTAATAAACCATAATGCTCCAGAGAGACAATCAAATTGTTATCATTTTTGTAACAGCTGTAGATAACTGTCTTCCAGCATAAGCATCACTGTATTACTTTACTCGAAAATGAGTAAAAATAGAATATGATGTCTGGTTCATTAGGAATCAAAGCTGCAAAAAGGGGCATCTTATGTCCAAGTAAACTAAAGGTACCCTTGGAGAGGAGTCATGTTATGATTTGTATCTTTAAAGATTAGAGACATGGTAGTAGAACAGCAGTACATGTGCTACCGGTACAAAACCATTTTAGCTCTCCTGAGGGGAAGAAAGCTACAGAAATCAATGCACATGGAAAAGAAACTTTGATTTTTACATTCACTCCCTTGTAGAGAGTGGTAAAGGATTCTTCTTTTAATGAGATGTTTCATCTTTAGTATTGGGCATTTTAAGTTGAAACAGACTTACTGTCATAGCGGGCCAAAAACAAGTAATTCTTGTAGCGAATGTGAATGTAGTTACGTGTATGACATAAATCTGTTGCAGCAGCATTCTTTTGAAGTTAGCACTGATAAAGGGAAAATACACATAGGCATAACTGCAATCTCAGTATCACACTGAAGTCTGTTGTGGTGCAGTTCTGGATGTGTATGTCTAATTAAGTACTTGTAGCCATTGTGCTCAAGCTTAAGTTTGAAGAGTGTATTTTGTGGAAGGCATCCAAAAGCACTTCGCTGTAATGGCACTAGATCTGCAGTAATGAAAGTGGTTCCTATGAAGACTGAAAACTTTGATCTATCTGGGAAAAGCTATCTAGGTTGTAGCATTCACATATTTAAACACAAAGCTGTTTATACAGGCGTATTTGATACCATATATGAAATGCTGGCTGTTTCTAACGCAATAGGTTTTGTTGTTGACTTTTCTTTAATTTCAATGTTCCAAATATTTTTAAACACATGAAAATGAAAGAGACAAGTAGGGTCGTAAAGTAACTCCAAAATCAAGTATGAAGAATGATTAAAATAAGTCTGATACTGTCTGTACACGACAAATCTTTCAGAAGCAAAACAATTTGACATTTTAAATGAATGAGCCCTAGCCACTCCTGATGCTTTGTAATTTGTTAGTCAGTACAGGTAGAGCAGACTAAATTGGGTTTAGCTTTAAACTGGCCTATAAGCAGTTTAAGCCATTCTGCAGACTATACAGGCAGCCTAATAAAGGTACACATGTAGGCTTAAAGTGAGCCTTTGAGAATACTTTCCTAAATAATATGCATATATCCACCCATAAAATCTGATACAGAAAGTGCTACATACTGATTTTCATGGTTTTCATAACATGGTGCTTCATTATAGGTGTTCTGTACATAAAACATACAATGTGTGATTAACTTTTTCATGGTGGAGACTGAAAAATCTCCTCAGTCTTTTGTCATAGAAATTTTGAATGATACAACAGTAAGTGGTGTGAATTTACCTATATACAGGTTTATAGGTGATTTAAGATGGAGTTGAGCTGTACTGAAGGACTTTACAGTGGCAAATTCATACAAGAGACCACGCTTTCCTGGAAGGTCTGCTTTATAAGAAAATCAGTCCAAAATATCTCCAAGTATATGCAGTATAGTTCTGCCCCATCCTTGGAAACAACGTGCCTAATTAGGTCTCTCTTGTCAGTCTTGCTGTCACAAAAACAATTTTAGTATCTACTAAAAATCTTTTATGTACATAGGAAATATTTATGTAGATACACTTTTTTTTATGCAGACAGGTAGGTAGGCCTTGAAATAATATTCTTTACATTTTGTGGTCTGTGGAATGGATTGCAGTAGTCTTTAAGGTTGCATATGAAATATTTTTTAGTTTTCTTCCATTGTAGATACATTTATGAGATGGTATTCATAGCAGACATTGCTTTTGAAGACACAAAGATTATTTGTTTGCTCATTGTTGTTTTTTTTTAAAAAAAAAGGCTAGCAATTACTACTGGGGGGGAAAAACACACTTATAATGCTACATAAATATTTTATTAGACTTGTTTATAAAAAAAGGTTGGGTATTTCTGCAGGTGTGATATAGTCCCAAATTTTATTACTACTTTCCAAACAAGCGGAAGCAGAATGTAATAAAATCTGTCATAGCTACAGTGCCACCAATAAAAACAACAGGAATGATGTGTATTTTTGCAGCTGCTGCGAGAAGCTAAAGAAAAAGAGAAACAGAGACGGGCCCAGCAAGTTACAGTTGAAAGAACAGCACACTATGGACTGCTTTTTGATGAGTTCCAGGGCTTGTCTCATCTAGAAGCTCTAGAAATCTTGTCAAATGAAAGTGAAAACCAGGTACAGTATGCCGACTGGATAAATCACAATAACTGGTACAAAACTTTCTTTACTTTCATTTTGCTGTGCAGTTGCATGTGAAATGAACAGTAATAAGTTTTCCATCAGCTTCAGAGAAAGCTGGTTTGGTCTCAGGGGCCAGCCAGTTTGTATCTTCAGGAAATTATTTCAATACACTTAGAATTTAACTCAAAGATTAGCTCAAAAGAAACAGCTTCACAACTGAAAATTATTTCTGTTGATCATATAGCAGATATCTTTTAGCTTGTGATGCTATGCAGGCAGATGTCTTTCCAGAATTTCAAGGGGGCTCAAGTCTTTTGTTTTTGTATCAGGCATCGATATTTACATTCAGGAATTTCAGACATACTGCAGCTGGAGGATAGCGAGTTAAAATGAATTCCAGATTAGTTATTCAATTCCTAAGTTGTCTTTCTGTTTCAGTTTAAGCTTACATAGGACTACCTCAAGACTAATTCCATTACTGGGAGTATTCAAATGCTGCATGTCTCTCCAAAAAACATCCTGAAGTTACTCACACCTGTCTGATACAGGGTTGCTTTTTAATTTCAGTTGTCGAGTTATTTGTGCTGCTACTAGATCACTGACCGTAGAGTAATAGAACTGCTGTAGATTCCCATCGGTGGAATTTTATACTGAAACATTTTTCTGAATTTATTTCTTAAAATGTTTTCTTTTGTTTTATTTTTGTAGTCAGCACTCCTTGCTCTCTGGGTGGTTTTTAATTCAAAAAACACAGATAATAGAAGCTCATTTTAATAGAAGCCAGGTATATACTGTCCACTTTTTTTTTGTTTTCTACAGTTATGTCTGAAAACAACATTATAAATTCAAAGCCCCTATGTAAGGTTCAAGAGCCTTCTTTTAAAAATGAACAAAACCAAAACATCTTACAAAACAGGAAAGTAATATATAGTAAACAAGTTCAGGCCAATGGATCTGTCAACACTTTTACTGTGAGATACCCCTGGGTAATACTTGCATAACTTATAACCATGGGGTTTCTGATTGCTACATGTTGTGTCTTAGATAACTCCTAGATAACTTGTTCACTGTCCTGCTTTTTTCCTCTATCTGAAAGAGGATATAAGCACACAAGACTGAATGCAACTGCCTGGGTCAACAAGTCCAATTGCCTGATATATATTCCAGAAGGCTCAGAGAACGTATTCCAAGTACACCACACTACACATCCCCAGAACCTATAGTATTGAGACCCAAGTTAGCAGCCTGAAAGCCACACTCTGGGCCACAGGAGGAATGCAAGGGAGACGATGCATTTTTTGACTCGCCAGTCACAAGTAGAGAGTAGCATCATGAGATTAATACATTAGTGCAATGCATACAGTGATTAAAATAATGTTTCCATCTCTCCTGGGTGTTCTATTACATTACATATGCAGGGAGCTGCACGCATCTGAGATACCTATGGATATCTCAAAAGATCTCTCAATACATTCTTCAGAATAGGTTTATCAGTACACTGTCAATAAATTTTGGTGGGATTCTGAGGGAAGAAAAACAGGTATTTTTTTCCAGCTCTTCCCATGGTTGTTCCAACTAGGCATGAATTGTCTGTGCTCTTCTTGCCAACAGTCTTTACACCAAACAATCTCAAATGTATTACAGCTTGCAATTAAACCACAGTTTTATAATTCAGAGTAACTGCTCTGCTTGAAAGTAGAGACCTGATGGTTTTGCAAGGCTTGTTTAATTTTCGTGATGATCATCAGTTTTTTTATGAGAACTAAAAATATACCTATGTATTTTGGAACGTTAGAGGTATTTGGATTTAATGGAAGTTTCCACTAAACCTGTTTTGGCATCAGATTCAAAATTATCATTTTAAGAAAGGCCCTGTTTCATTTAGGGATGCTCATCCTTTCTTTTACAGATTCAGTCATATTTGGAAACACTTGATGGAGAACAATTGGAGGTTGTGAAAAATGATTTAATTGCTATAAAGGAGATTTTTCTTCCAATGGAATCGGATGATGAAGTGGTACAGGCACAGAAAGGTAATTAGAAATGCAGAGAACTAACCATATAAACAATTATTGCTTCTGTATAAAGTCATTTTAAAAATTGCAATCCAAACTAATGTCTGTTATCTCAATACTCCTCATGAGAAAGTCACTAAAATGAATACTCTTGATGTTCTGGAAGTTGGAAGAATACTTAATATTGGATTTATGTTGTGATTGAAGTGTGAGGTAAAGAAAATACAAGGTAAGAATGTATTATACTATTTTGCCATATCATCATTGAAAACAGAAATAAAAAGGGAAAATAATCTGAGGCTTTCTTATGGAGTCTGTTTGTAAAACTGTTAATCAGAAAGGTTAGGATCGTTTAGCAATGCTTTTCCATTCAGCAATTTCATCCTGGCTTTGCACCCTTGCTTGCTAGGTAGGGAAAGGATTAGAATCTAATTAAGGGGACCTAGAAAAGCTGAACATTCTGAAGGAAAAGTGCTTTGAAACAGTGTGGCAAAGCTACCTTCTAGATATTGCTTGGCAAGATGTGGCATATAGAGCATTAGAAACAAGTTAATAAGCAGGAGCATGCCTTAAATATCACTGTGCACAACATTGAACCATCTGGGACTAACATGGTAATCCATAGAACAGCTCACAAAATTGATGGTAAAACATGTGGATCATCTGGCTAGTGGCAATATAAGTGTCTTAAGCAGGTCAGGACTTCAGGCATTCCCCAGAATAGGCTGAGATCAGGAAAAGTTACCACAATTTGTGTCTCCAGGCCTGTGAGATCCATACCTAACATATTCTAGCAAATAAAAAGAATCCCCTTGACTGATGCCATTAAACACTATATTCAGAATCTTTAAAAGATATTTCTTCACATCTTTATGATCTTCTCACAGATGCTTTGCTCATAAATCTACATTCTGCAAGATGGTGAGGTGTCACTTCTCTGCCCTTCAGAAAAGGCAGAGAAACTGTGTTTACATCCACATACTTCAACTGAAAGATCTTTTCCAGACTGCATTCTTTCTAGCAGTGCTTATGCACTATGAGCAATGTCTCTCACAGGTGGACTATTGCTTCTCAGAGGAGCAGCAGGCGTTCAGTGTGATGTCTTAGTATGGATGAGTTTTGTGCTGTTTTAGAGCAAGGATTCATGACGTGTTATGCCTTAACTTCTGTGGGAAATAGCTTCTTGCTGTGAAACCAGACCCCATGAAAAGCTTTGTTTCTTGCATGAAGCGGTATTTACTCTGGTGGTTAGATGTTCTGGTGGTTGGTTGGTTGGTTGTTTTTTTTTTTTTTGTGAAACAAATCTGCTTTAGCACTCTGCTTGAAACATTAACTGCCTTCTTAAACCTTCTTAAACATGCTGGCACCAAGGCAATGAGCACCTTAAGAAAAAAAAAGAACAAAATCAGAGTGCTGCAGGTTGTCTGCACAAACATCATCTCTCTGGGACAGCAGGAATGCTAACTGCACCCTGTCCACCACCTTGCGGTGAGATGTGTGTTAGTTCAGGTGCAATTCAAAATGATGCTTGTCCTTCTATGCAGCCAGACTCCATATTTATTCGTACTTGAACTACAGATAAATTTCATCTATTGCTGTTAAGTTGAATGACTTTTAGTTCCACTGGAGGACACAAAAAAATAAAGAAGTTAATCACCCTTTGGCATTGCATTCTTCAGTCTCCTGACTGGAGATTGTGACATTTCTTCGGCCTCATCTCTAACCCAGAGTACATGCAGCACTGCAGAGAGAGCGCTCTGAACTCCATGCAGTGCTTTGACATGACCCCTTGAGGCAATGTCCCAGTCTGGGTCCTAGTCACAAAAATGTGTTATCTTCATTAAAATCTGTCAGAGGGAGTGAAGGCTTCTTAGGAGCTTCATAAAACATCCTGAGTCAGGGAAAACAGACCTTTTATTGAGTTGCAAGTGTATAGCATCTGCAGTGTTTTTTATCAAGAACAGCAGATGCAAAAAAACCTCAAAAACTTGAGGGCTTCTATGAATAGACCCTTACATGACAGCTGTTAGGAGAAATTTTAAACATCATTTGGCATCCAGCATAGGTAAAAGTACAGTTTAACAACAGGTTGGTTGGTCAGGATTAAAGGCAGCTTGCCTCTTGCTCTAAACAGGAGGCTCCATTCTAGTTTGTGCTAAGCAAGGTCCTATTAAGCACATAATAGATTTTATGCTTACAAAATCAAGTCTGCAAGCCATATATTCATTTAATGGCATATTTTTATTACAAAAGTATGTAGTTTTGCTTAAACTTGGTCATCTAGTAAGAGGGAGGAGCAGACTGTGTTAAAACTTAGGAAAGAATTTTGAGTTTAGTCCTCCTTGCTAGTTAGCTTAAAGCAGTGACAAACTTACCTTTCATAGGTTTTTCCATGCTTCTATGCTTGATAAAACTTGTAGGTTTTTTCCTTTATATGGTGAAGCCACACTCTTGCGGAAGCCAGAGAATATCTATTGGTGTCTGAAGATGTTAAAACTTAGCTAGGAACTGAGCAATATTTTACAAACAAGTTAATTACCACTTCTTGACTAATTTTTTGCCAGCTTCTTGTAATCAAGGTCATGTTATTTATGTGGTGTCATTTACCATGCTATATACGTGCGTGTGTGTGTGTATGTGTGTGTATGTGTATATATATATATATATATATATATAATAGGTTGAGGGGAAAGTCAGTGTCTTGTATTTGAGTATCTGAAGAAGAGTGGCCATTGGTTTTATGTGAGCTCTTAAGATTTTGTTCAGAGATGTTAGTGTGGCTTTCAGTTTCTAAATTAAACACTTTCAGTCCAACACAAGGAGAAATCACTGCAGTGATCCTTGGAGGGCTGCTTTGGGAAAGGAGTGGGGCTGGACTTTGTTCTTGACTTTAAAACTTTAAAACTGGGGTTTGATGTTTTTTATATCTGTGCTAAGCTCAGTGAGAGGTAGAAAATCAACAGGAAAAGAAAGGAAAAGAATATTTTTTGATATCAGTAGGAGAAAGCCCTTGTTTTTCTGATGTTTTCCTTGCACTGTGATTGTGCAGCCCTTTCATGAGATTTTCACTGCAGCATTTTTTCCTTTTCAGCTGTTCATGAAATAATGAGAGAAGCAGCTTTGCCTACATTTGGAAAGCCATTAACAGCAAAGATTTCATGTGCAAGCACATGAGGTTAAGGGAGGAAATTATTGAGATGAATATGCCAGTTATCAACAACTTTGCCAACTCTGCAGTGATCTGGTGAACTGCCTGTCTGTTTTCATTGCGCTGCAGTTTATAGAACAATTTGGCATTGTCTTAAAAACAAGTGAATTCAGTGTGTCTAAAACAGAAACAAAGAAAGGACAAAGCAAGACATGAAACTTAATTTTTGAAGTAGCTGGACTTTTATCAGGCTCACTTGGGGGACTTTTTTTTTTTTTTTAGTTATTAAGCTAAAAAAATGGATTTTGCATATTCCACAAGGAAATGTTAATGAAGATTCCAAACTCAGTCAGTGTAGCTTAACAGAGGAACCTTATTTACCAACTTCTAGGAGCCTGGAACATGCTAGTCAGTGGCAACTGCAGGTGGTCAAAAGGATGTATATAACATAGGCAAAGTTCAAATACCAGTGGTATTTACCTTGTGCAATAAAGATCCAGGTGTAAAACTCATTTCTCAAAAAAAAAAAAAATTCTTCATTTAAGCAAAACTCAATCTTGAAGTCTAAAGAAAACATATTTCTTAGCTGCGTTTTGCAGATAGAATAATTGAGAACATATTTTTCAGTGTTTCATCTGAGACTGACTGTATCAGTATCTGGCCCTAATGCAGTTTTTATTCCTTGGCTTAAAAGATTGGTATCTCTTCTTTGGCTACTTGCTGGGTTGTGCATTTTCATCAGGTAACTAGGAAGCATGCAACTTCTTGCTTACCTGTCTTAGAGAAATATAGCAGAATTTAAAATGAAGTAGAAAGAATAGTCAGTGTCAAGCGAGGACATCTGACTGTATAGCTATGTCTTGCTTTCTCTCCTCTTTGAGCATCTCCCCTTTCCTTATATCATTGTTACCAGTCTTCAAGTTCTAGAGTGTTTGCAGAACCTTTTTGACTAGATTGTGTCAAATATTAATGATAACAAAAAGTGTTTTTCTCTTGCAGCAGATATGGGAGAAGAGTTTGTCAGCATGCTCACCGAGCTGCTATTTGAATTACATGTGGCTGCAACTCCTGACAAACTGAACAAGGTTGGTTCTTGTCAGAGAGCTTGGGCAAGGAGGGATATCTTTGTTCTGGTCTGACACAGAACTGTAGCTAGCTCAGATCAGACAGTTCAGAAGACTGTAGTATGGGAGGTTGGGACTAAAAGTATGAATACTTTCACAGAAGAGCTGAGATTAGTGAGGAATACAGTTGAAATGCCCAACTAGCACAGTAGGCCATGTTAGAAAATCTTGAAGCGGGTAAGTCTCAGCAGAACAGAGATCAGCAGACTTGGTCTTAGGTATGAAGAACAGTGGCAAAGTTCAGGAGGATGTTCCTGAAAGACTTCTCCAGACCTTCTCAGCTAGAAAGGAGCTTTAATCTCATCAAGCTTTAAAGCTCATCAAGCTTTAATCATCTAAAAATATTTTTTTTTTTTTTTTGCTATCAAGCACCTTTAAAGGTAATTCATCTGCTGATCTTAGGCTCAGTTGAATGTTTTTCTCTCTATCTGCATAGATAGTTTACTGATAACCAGTTTAGGCTTAGGTTGTTACATGTTTTAATTCAACTTTATCTTTGAAAAGAGAAATAATAAATTTCTTACTAACTACAAAAGTTGTCTCAGAAGCTTGGATACAACTTTAAGGTTTTTTCCACTTTAATCTACTTTCATGCCTGGGAAGGTAGCAGGAAATATAGGGATTTTTCTAATTATTTTTCTTTTAAGAATTTGGGATGACTCTCTTAACTCTCCAATATTTTTTGCCTTTCTTTATACCAACCTCTTCTTAATTTGAGAAAGTTATTTCCATGTAAATTCCTTTGAACAATCCTCCTTAAGCTGAAATATTAATCATTTTGAAATATTCATAGATATTAACACTAATTCTTTGTGTTGGCTAAGATCTTCATACCTGTACGGGATTGATCCCTGGCTGATCCATCTGTATGTAGCCAGAAATACTTCTCACTACAATTTTTTGAAAACACACTGAACTAAATGCCACCCAGAGGCTTGATATGTTTAAAATCTCTGAATAAAAATAATAAAAATAATAATGCACTGTTAATTAGTACTTAGGAACATTATTTGATATTGCCTATTTTAACTGTACTTTGGGGTTGGGTTCTTTGGCAGGCTAGGATGAAAGCTCATGAGTGGCTGGAAGAAGCCAGTTTATCCACCTCAGCAGACATAGAAGAGAAACTAAAAGAAAAACCTGGAGAACCCGATGAAGAAAAGACTGAAAAAGGAAAAGACAAAAGTGACAGTGATAAATCAGAATTAAATAAAAGCAAAACTGTGGAGGTAAAATACCTTTGGAGAATAAGTTTAATTAAGCAAATGAGATTACTTCTTTATGTATTGGTACTACATGTTGTTCTTGTTTGTTAAACTCGTTGAATTATTGAGAAAAATTAATACGTAACTGCTCAGTGTAGACCCAACAGGAAATTAACTTACAGAAATATTTTTACTGATGGTCTTTTCCCATGAGTAAATATGATGAACAGAGGATTTGGTACTTTTGATATTTTCTTCCTGTCTACATTTGTGTTTGCATGGATATAAACAACATGCAGTGAGCGGAGAGATTCTGTGGTGTAAATCTGAAGAACAGGGAAGGTCGAATGTCTACAGTCCTTAGGAGCTCTTTCTCCCAGCCACAGTACAAAGCAAAAATTCTTCAACTTAAGCTCATATCACAAACAGACCAAACAAGTAATATTTAAGCAATTCATAAGTGCTAATTCTCTTTCTGAAGGATAACACTGAGGGCTAAATGTGTTTTGTTCATTTAGACAGCACTTCTTCTTGAGGTGGTTAATTGTGACTGAATATTTTATGCAAAGTTGCAACGACTTTAAATGTGGTAGGATCTTTGTCAAGATTTTTTAATTAATTGTAACAAAGAAATCATCTGCCATGGTTTCCTTACAGGGGAAAAAGAATCCAAAGAAGGAAATGGAGTTATATCTGTATATATTACAGATTTTTATGCGATTGCAAATTTCCAGTTGGTACCAGCTTGTGAAAAGTTGTGATGCCAGAGTGCTAGATAGATTTTTATTTTTTTATTTTTTTACCATTGCTGATAAGTGCTTTTTTATTGGAAGTTTTATCAACTCCTAATGTGGAAATTCATCTGATGAGTGACTCAATACTTTAGGCTCAATAAAAAAGACATTATGACTTATTCTACGGTAAAGAAATCTTTGTATTTGTTAGGGAAGACTTTAAAAGACCTATTTTAGAAAATCCAAGACCCTGACAAATTTCCTGTCCAAATAAATGAGAGATTTGTTCTTACTAGATTTTCTTGATCACCATGTGGTCTGTATTTTTTTTAATCTGTGGGTATTTCATTTTTCAGTACCATTTCTGAGGATGGCTTTATGGTGTATGTGTGGTGGTATCTCTATCTGGGGACAAGAAGTATTCTATGTTTCAAATTATCACACACACATATATGTATATATATTTATCAGTGCTGCTATTATTGATTATATTACTTTCTATTCTTAATTTAAGGAAATCTACATGCTGTCCATTGAAAGTCTGGCTGAGGTAACTGCTCGCTGTATAGAACAGCTTCATAAAGTAGCAGAATTAATTCTACATGGGCAGGAAGTAGAAAAGACAGCTCAAGATCAAGCAAAAGTACTGACAAAGTAAGTGTTATGTATTTCACATATGATTGTTTGACATTTGCTTGAAAATCATTAAGCTCTGTTGAGCTTTTGACACTTGAAGGTGCGGTATGTTCATGGATCAATAAACAACACTTGGCTTTAGGGGACTTTGTGCTGTATTTCCTCATAGTCAAGTCACGTAGGCTATCTATCAGTGACTTTGTAGTAATACACAACAGAAAATACCTAAGTTTAAGAAGTCAGTTTATGCAGGAGAACTCCGAATTTGGTTTTAAAGCTCTCTGTAGTGATAGATTGTGCTGATTTCGGTGAGTTTTGCTTGCCTCATAAGGATTTCACTCCAAGATGTAAGCACTTGAGTCCTAAGTAAAATATGTCAGCAAGTGTTTGTCTTAAGGGCTAGTAGCCCTAGCAAAGTCCATTTAAATGCTTAAGTCCAAAACTGAGTACTCGAATAAGTGCTTTGCAGAGTTAGAGCAAAAGTATGTTGCACTCCACAGGGTGGGGTTTGATATTATATACTTGTGAATACTTACCAAAACAGTTAAAGATCTAGAATTAGAACTAGGTCTCTTTTTCCTCTTGTACTTTAACCACAAGTATACTTCCTCTTCTGGTACAGAGTAGATGTTTTCTGTGCTTAGATAAGAATCTTCTCACTGTTCTCATTAAAGTTTGATTTATTTCTAACAGTATTTCTGGGAGTTGTGTTGCTGCAACCATCAGAAAAACAACAGTAAAACTAAAAGCTTAGAATTTTAAAAATTGAAACATTATCAAAAAAGAGCAGTGTTTAAGCCAACATCACAACATTTTACTGCTGTAGTCAGCATTGAAATTTTCAGTGGAGGAATATGAAACTCATGTCATGAGCAAAATCTACCCCGAGATATTTTAAAAATTACTACAGGCAAAATTGCTGCAGGAACATTTCTGGCTTCCAAGATGAAGTTGGTGCCTGCAGTAGTCACAGGCTTTTTATCTACTACCAGGAAAAGGTTGTAATTTTGTGTTTGTCTCTCCTTTTTTAAAACAGTTTAACAAGTGCTATGTGCAATGAAGTTTCATCTTTATCAAAGAAGTTTTCTGATTCTTTAACAGCAGCTGGGGTAAGAAAACAACATTTTCTTTACCATTTGAGCTTTCATTAACACAGTTCACTTCTTAAAATAGAAAGTATTACCAGTAAAAAGAGGGCACTTATTTCCTCAGATCAAGAACACAACTTTTTTTTCCTAGCAGGTTCCTAGAAATTTATAAGCCTTGATAGACTGCAGCATGTCCTCTGCCTTCTAAAATTTCTTTCTACTCACTATTCTCCCACTCCCATAAAACAAAATTATCTCAATCTCATAAGAGATTAGATAACTCTCCTTGGACTTCCATCTTAAAAAAAACAGCCTTATATCCCAAGAGAGGCCATTTGGGAACACCCAGTTATCTGTGGCCATCTCTGTAGAAATGTCCTTTCTTTCCCTTTCCCAACCCCGTTGCCTTTGCTTTGCTTTCACTGGCAAAGGGAATGCTGTTATGAAGACAAATGGGCAGGCACTGCAGGGGAGCAGTGGGGGTCTTTTCAGGGCCCATAGTGCAGGCTCTGCCTTACAAGATAAGATATTTTAAAAAGGACTGACATCTGAGTGTTGTAACAGGATCCAGAGGCAAACATCTTGCTGCTGCTGAAACTGTTCATAAAGATCAGAGAAGAATCCTGGCTCTCCTAATTACTCCAGGATAGGGTGAATATACATCAAAGGAAATTTCCACAGCAGTTCCATGAGCTCTTTCAACACATCAGTGATTTAGTTTTTTTTCAGTTATTTGTTGAGAAGATATCTTGGATTGCTTTTGTTCTGAATAATTTACATTCCTTCCCATTACCCTTGAAGAATCTGCTCATTTTGCAATTTGGGATTGTGTTTTATCATATTTTTGTGACACACTTGCAATAAATGCATGCACAAACAAAAATAAATTTCACATGAAATATTAAGCTGGGACAACTCAGAAAATTGGAAACTGAAACTGTCATAAGCGTCACACTAGGTTTTGTGCTCATCAGCTCTCTCACCCAGATTTTAGGACCTAATTGATCTCGTGAATATTTGGATGGACACAGGAAGAAATCAAGAACAAATACACTTCCTGCTGCCAGCATACTCTCTAGAAGAAAGCTTTGTGCTGTCTGGTGATGTTTAAGAACTGTCACATCCCTGCAAGCTTCTAGAGCATGATGTTTTTCTATGATTTGATAGTGAAGCACTGGAACAGGTTACTGAGATTGGTGGATGCCTCATCCCTGGAGACATCCAAAGTCAGGCTGGATGGGGCTCTGAGCACCCTGTTTGAGTTGAAGGTGTCTCTGTTTATTGCAGGGGACTTGGACTAGATGGCTTTTAGGGGTCCTTTCCAACTCAAACAATTCTATGTGGGCCTTCTACTCCCCACTACCAGTCATGGAAGTAAGGAGCACCCATCACACAGGAAGTGCAATAAAATCTGCATCTTCCTTCATGTCCCAGTGGCTTAGTTGTCTCCTTAAGCCGTCAGCAGCACTTGGTTTAACACATTCCAGTATACTGCAAAGTACACTGACTTGTGGGAGACAGAAATAGTTTAGAAAAGAAAACTTTTTTTTTCTAAACATAGTGCTATCGTAATTAGCTATGCCTTTATAATTCAGATATTAGTTGTAGTGCTGTCTGTCATACTCAATAATGCTGCAGTATTTCTAGCAGAGCAGTAATGCAGAATTAAGAAATAGAACCTTCTCTTGCTATGTAATATGTCTTTCAAATTTAAACTTACTGATGCATGCAGTCAATAGTATTTGATACTGCTCTCTATTTGAAACAAAGTTTATTGACAATGAACTACACAGTACCTTCTGTAATGGATTTCCTAATAACTGACAGTAAAATTGCTTTTCTTTTACTTAACCACCTTCCTTTTGTTCTGCAATGTCTGAGCTAAAATGAAGATTCGTCATGTTTCTTTAAGTCTGTAATATGAAAGCCAGAAGGTTGTAAGGGGTCACCCTTCAGTTAAATTAATGGATATTGTATTTCATGTTCCAAGTAAGTCTGCTATTTGGCATCAGAAGAAAGCTAATCTTCCTGGAGTTTAATGTCATTCTAAGAAATACAGTGCAATACATAGAACGGTGAGAAGGAACAAAGGAAAAAACTTTTGTCTTTATGAAAAGCAGAAGAGATGATGACTCTTGGTTTTCTGGGGCTTTGATTCTGTAGCCTCTAGTAACGTCTCTGCTCCATGTACCCATCCTCATTTCTGGCTGGTAATTGAGAAAAATGCTGTGTGTGCTGAGCCAGTCACACGTCTTCACTGGCCAGCCTGTGTTGTCATAGAATCATAGAATCACTCAGGTTGGAAAAGACCTTAAAGATCATCGTGTCCAACCACGACCTAACCATGCTACCCTAACTTTAACAACCCTCTGCTAAATCGTGTCCCTGAGTACCACGTCCAAATGGTTTTTAAACACATCCAGGGATGGTGACTAACCCACTTCCCTGGGGAGCCACTGCACCATCTCCAGGCTGAGGGTCTGCTTCACCTGTTTCTCCTTCTGAAAGGGAACTACTTTGGCCTTTTACTTCCACCTAACCACAGATTTTCAGGAACCATCTAAGAACATCCTTATCCTTCCAAACTTTACTTACCCTTGAAATCAGCCAGTGTCTAAAAAACATTGAGGGGGAGGAAAAGGGCACTGGCAATCAGATGAGAAGACAATGTAATCACACAAATCTCATATCTGTAGGAAACCAAGCAATGTGAAACTCTGCATTACATGAAAAAGTAAAATCCTGTGTCTGTCTCAGTTCATTGTACTCAGTGATAGAAATGTGTGGGGGCTACTGAGGTGTGTATGAAATACAGGCACAGTTAAAGGGAATAATGTGATAAACAATCTGAATAAGAATCAAGGTGAAACAAGACCTTTCAAGAATCCATAAAAGCACCACACAGATACCAATATATTTATGTTAAATGTATTTCTTGTCCTGACATTTCATTATATTTTCTGTTTTACAGAGCAATATGAAGGCAGAGATTCTTAACCCCATCATTGACAGCGTATTATTGGAGGTAAGCTGTCACCTTTCTCACAGTAGGAATGCTCTAGTAAGATTATTTCAAAATGAAACAGTCACACTTATGTCTGAAGACAGAACTCTATATAAAGCAGTGATGATACCATTCTGGCTGCTGAGTACCAGCTCAGAAACCTCTTGTTTTGGTGTTCAGCCTCTCCCACAAATACTGTAGGTAGTAATACTGCATTTGTGAAGGTTCTTAAAAGTGTGTGACTAAAGTGCGACTGACCAGCTTAAGTTCTGCAGCTTATTGGTCAGAGCACAACAGCAAGTTTGCAACGTGCTACTGAGCCCTTCTTTAACTTATGCACAAGTTGCCTGGGCTAGGTCTGCCTTTAACTGCTCTGTTAACAATTTCAAATCTTACAAAGTGTTTCTTGCTTACAGACAGTTTCAGCCTGTGCTTTTCTTTAAAGCTTGGGTTGCAGAAATGCTGCAGAGTTTCTCATCCCCAGGCATTTAGATTTCTCCTAAGATTCACAGTCCAGCTGCACTGATCAGTGCATGGATAACCACATGTCAGACATCAGAATGTTCATGAGTGATTTCTTTTATGATTCATTGTGAGCTATTTTTCACCAGAAAAGCACAGTGAGTAAAATGGCCCTCAGTTTACCATGGAGAGAAGAAGTCAAGTAGGAGTAATATGCTCATAAAGTACTGAAACATGTACTGTCTACAGCCTGAGCTCTCTTCCATCAGCTAATCAGATCACATCTCTTTAAACAAACATACAAACAGTAGTGACTGCAGTTTGCTGTTCTGCATCTAATGGTCACGTTCTTTTTAAAAATGATGAAAAGGTTGTTTTAAAATAAGCAATTTTGCATAATTCAATACCTTTAAGGAAAAAATGAATAAAACTATTAAAGATTACTAGAGATTTCTTATGTTATAGGGTACATTTGCTGTTGCAGCTGACACATCTTTATATGCACCAGGACTTGCAATGTCTGGGAAGGACCAGAATAGTGGAACAAGCTGTTTTGTACTTCTATAACCTCATTAATTATATAGAAGCACCTATTAGTCCTGCCTGAGTTCATTAAGTATTACAAGCTGCTGTGCTGTTCAGTGTTAGAAATTCTGTAAATAATAAGTGGTGTATTTAAATCATTATAATAATTCAAACTTTAATTTCAATGACGCTCCTTCCAGCTATACCAAATTTAAAATTGGTTCATTTGATGGAAGGAAGTTGATTTGTAATTAAAAAGTCAGATCCACTTCTGAATACAATGTCATGTTATTCTACTCACATTACAAACAAAACTCTCCAGGAGTTCAAATTGAGGGAAAATTAGATTTTTATGTAGCAACACAAGCCATTCTTATTTACTGTAAGCCATTGTAATGCATCATTTTTGTTATCTACAGATTCCAAAATCCTGTGGGAATACATATGCTAATAATGCATGATGCAGATCTAACAAAGACACTTTATTCTAAAACTACAGTGTAATTCCTGAAATACATGACAAGTAAACTGATGAACCTCACTTTCTCTCCCCATTAGGGCTGCAACAGTACTACTTACGTTCAGGATGCTTTTCAGCTATTGCTTCCAGTGCTGCAAATTTCACATATCCAGACCAGTTGTTTGAAAACACGAGAGTGATGGTCTCCCAGCAGTTGTCACTTCTGAGCTTAACAGAGGCCACAGACCTAATGCCTTTAATATGTGTGGATGGAAGAGGTGGTATGGAAGATGTCTGGCCTTCAGGAGTCTTGTGAAGACACTCAATGTGGTTTTGCACATGCAATATCAAGCAACATCTTAAAACTCTTTCAGACTTTTAGATTTCAGAAACAGTTAGAAAAGTGAGTCATTTCTTTTCCATCAGAGTATATACCCTTTGCATTAATTTAAATTGGATTAATGATTTATTGGTATTGACGGAAAAGGAGATCCTAATGTTGACCCTTGTGTTTGTACACAAAATATGAAGCAAATTAGAATGCAAGGTTCTTTAAAACATTTCAGCCCAAATAGTAATTTCCTTTGCTTGCTTCCTGTCAGTTAAAAATGTGTATTTCAAAAGGTGCTTTCAGTATTTAAGTTTAGTCAACATGAACAAATTACCATAGTGTTGCGCTTGTTAAATATTATTTACAGTAGTAAATGATAACTTTGTAATAATCTCACCACTTACATAACACTTTGTGTTCAAGGAGTTGCACAGTAATAGGCACTAACTTTGCTGAGTTAAAATTCTGGAGGATATGCATACAGAATTATACTAAAAAGAAATGGGGTGAGGCAGAAATTTTCCCTTTTGATTAATTGACTGTGGTTTACAAAACACCCCCCCAAATAATCTCCTGTCAGATGTGTTAACAGGTTACAATTTGGGGTTCTAATTTGGTGCTTAAATATTATGAACCTTTTTACCAAAAGGAGTTACAAACACTGACAAGACAGAAGTATCGTTTCGGGGCACAACAGTGAAGTTGTGAAGAGGGGTGATGAGACGATTGCTGTGGGTATGTTGGAACAGTCACCCTTTCTTTGAGGCAGTGGTTTGGCATGCAGCTGAGCAGCAGGAATGCTGCAGGATAACACTAACAGCTGTGATACCTTCACATACTCTTAGCTTAAAATCCTGCACTGTGAACCTCAGTGTCTCTCTAGCCCAGTTTACCTCCAAAGACAGGAAGACCCTTCCAATATTTTATGTAGCCTGTTCTCCTGGATTTTTGTTATTACATTTCTCACAGATGTTTTTTTTTCCTCCCGATACACTCATGAATTTTATTGAAATATTTTTTAATTGTAGCTAGCATCTGAATATGTTTAATCATAGGTCCATAGTTCATACGTTGTAAAAAAATAATGGTACGGAAGAAGTAATTTCCTGTTTGTTAGAAAGGAGAAACCATGTATCTGCTTTGCATATGGTGAGTCCACAGAAGTGATGACAGGAAGGTTTGTTTCTGTCTTACGCTGTTGGCCCTGATCTGCAGCTACAGGCACTGCAACTGTAGGGAAGGATGAAGTTTTCACCGCCCCTGCAGTCAGTTTGTTATGCAAAATGTATTTTCTGCTGCTCTGTAATTTTAAAACATCTTTCTGAGAAAGTAGAAAGGGTACATCCTTCAAATCCACTTGCACAGAATGTGCTTTAAAAAGTACCGGGAGCAAAAGCAAGCAAACCCATTGGCAGCTGGAAAGGGAAGGAAAGTTTGACATTCATTGGTATTTATGCCATACTGAACAGCTGACTTCACTACAATGTGGTTTAAAAAAAAAAAAAAGGACACTGGAAAATGTAACTGGTGAGCAGACTCAGCAGCCTGAGGTAGGATACACCTCCCTCCAGTCACGATATCTGTGCTGCTTCCATCTGACATTGCTTTATTTCTGGAAATGTGTTTTCAAATGAAATTTTTTTTTAACTCGATGTTTCTCTGGCCTCTGCACTTTGAGAGGAATAAACTTACTCCTCAATGGTAGTCCTGTCTGGTTGCTGGGAGAAACACGCACGTATGTGACCAGGAGTGACTCCTGTATGCACACAGGCCCAGAACAACTCCTCGGTGTGGATTACTGAAGACCACATGCTTTCTCCATATACTTGACCATGAGCAGTTTTCAGTTCTAAATATCTGGACGCCAATTAAAACAGTAAGAAACTTGTAAAAAGTTCTTTTGTGTAAAGCATTTTTTCCTGTTCTGTGCTGGCAAGCAGAATATGAGACCTGGTTAAAAACTGTTTTATTTTTCAAACAAAGACTGTCAAGAAAGCCTGGTGTTTTCAGCTCTTGATCATTACAACTTGGACTTACTCTTACTTTAATTTGATCATAATCTTTTGTCAGGAAGCCTTGCTGCCCCTGTTGGTGTAGAGCTCCATGGCAGGTACCTGTAAGCACGGTATTACTGCCCATGGAATCATCCAAGGGACGTACCAATAGCTCTTTTATACAGCTCCTGTGTTGAGTTAATGTTTTCTGATAGAAACGATTTTAGTTACTTTTCCTTATGGACCTTTTGTTTTCCTCTGAAATACAGTGCAGAATATATAGTGTTAAACCTGTCAGAAAAATGTGGTAACTAATAGTGGTGCTTTTTAGCGGGGGCTGAACAATACTGTATTAGAAGCCTCAGGGGATAATGTTTAAATGGTTGAGGGACATTCTTAAGACAAAGATTGCTTGTCTGAGCTATTCCTTGTGAGAGGTTTCGCTGTCTTGCTTAAATTATGTATGTATTGAATAAAGTACCTTGCCCTGAAGGAAAAGAAGTTATAAAAATAACGTGTAGCATTGAGTGCTCGCATCCATACAAGATAGGAACAGAAACAGGACACAGTATAAATCTAGGGATACTCCATGTGATCTCAGATTTATCCCGGGAGAACTGTGATGCTGAATCTTTAAATCAATTTTAGGCAAATACTATTTTATTAGAAAAGCACCACATAGATGTAACCAGAATATTTTGTTTATATTGGCTTGTATTTTTCTATCAGTCAATAAATCATTTGAGATACAGAACTGGGACAGCGTACTAAAAAGTGTTATAAAGAATAACATGATGGGAAGCAAACTGAGTGAAGTACTTCTGACTTTGTGATATACCTTTGGATTGATGAATGGGATTTTATTGAGAGCCTGACAGAGACAGACATTGCCATAAGCTTTCATGGGAAATTCTTCCTTCTTTCACCTTTTTCCTAGTCAGTACAGTGAGTGTGCTCTGGCATTTATTGAACTACTGGGTTTTAGGTAGTTATTTAAAAAATAGCCTCAATTGTGGAAAGTGCCTGCTGTCTTGAGCAGCTTGGGTTTTTGTGACATTTTGTTCACTGTTGAGTACACCTTTGCACACAGAAAGGAAAGCTTTTGGACACACAGGCTTTTGAACACTAGGCTGAGAAATATACCAAGATTAAACTAAAACAATGTCTGCGCACCCACAGGCTCACAGATAAGCCACTACTACACGTCTCAGCAAAGTAAACTATGAGGTAAGTCACTTACCATACTTTTAATATACAAGGTATTTGCTTTTTCTTTCTTTCTTTCTTTTTTGCAAACAAAGCAAGCTGTAATTTGTTTGCTGCCTTTTAGGGTGTAGTCTATTCATGTGTAAACATCTCTTCCCCATGATTTGCTCCTACACTCCAGCATCCATTGCTTCAGACAGCTACACAAAAGAACTGTCTCTTCTACTTCTTTCATGTTGCTTAGATCACCCACTGAAGCCCTGAATATCATTCTCTAAAATACGCTTTCATCGTATAATACAAAATTACAGTTATTACAAGTTGACATCTTTTTAATGTCTCCAGTGTCACCCACGGGTCAGAATTCACAATAATCTGAATGAGTCTGAAACCCCGCAATATTTTGAGTGACAAATACAGATTTTCACCCCCCCCCCTTTTTTTTTTTTTCCAGAATCAGAGAAGTGGTTTTTAGCACACAAGCAGTCACCCTGCTCATCGGATTATCTTTGAGACGTTCTGCTTCTATCTCAAATGACAGCCCTGTCCTTTCTGTTAGTCTCAAAAAAATGTAAAGAGTGGAAAACTACTTTCCTGAGTTCTTTTAAAAACCATCTGAGAGCAAGGCTTAAAGTGACACCCTCAGCCAGTCTGACCTACTTTGAGATTCATAGTCTGACTGGAAAGCCCTCTGGACTTGACGCATTTTTTTCTGTTTCAGGTCAACCTTTGTTGCTGAGAATATGAGAATATGAACAGCTGCTTTTTTGTGCAGCCTGTACGTTTTCCATGCTCAGATACCAACCTCAGTGCTCACAGTGCTCAGTGTTTATAGAATTGTATTGCTGATGGCGTGCTGTTTTGCATTAAAAAAAAAAAAAGACAATAAAATGTCAAAAATTGACCTGTATTAAACAGATGGAAGAGGAAAGATGATTTTTCAAAGGCAAAGAAGGGCATACTGTCTGAAAACAGAGATGATTTTCAAGGTTGGACTAGAGAAAAGAGTCTTTCAAAGAATTTCTCAGCATTGTTCAAAATAAACAGGAGATGACATCTGATTAGTTCCAGCAGAACTGGAATAACAGCACTTCTGAAGTAAAAGAAAAATCTGCGTGGAGTTGAAGGAAGTAAGGCAAAGACAAGAACATTAAAGGCAGTGAAGCTCAAAGGAAAGAAGACAGCTAATTTGATTGTGCTAGATCTGCAGTGCTCATTCTTCCTTTATCACCTGTACCCCAAAAGTCTCTGAGCACGGATCCGCTAAGAACTTATTAGCCTACCCACTTTGATCTCCTTTTCGCAGCTTCTCTTTACTGTCTTTTGGATGGATGCTCTAATAGACTCAAGAAAGAGCACCAGCTATTCATTTTGCCTTTCAAACATTTTATCCAAGGAGTGAAAGAGTATTTCTTCTTTAATAGTACAATAATGGGCAAAAGGAGTCTAAAAAGTCTGCTGCAAGGCCTAATCGTAATTCTTAGTGAACTGAATTTGCTGCTGCTGCAAAGAGGAAGGGGTGAAGACATTACTCAAACAAATGTAAGCTATTCCTCTTCTGTGCTAAAAGGGTGAAGCTGAAAGGCATTCAAGAAAGAGTGCCAGATCCGGAGTCAGACAGCGTCACTTAAATGAAAGTGAGAATGCTGGGTAATTCAAACAACTTTTACACATCTTTAAATGACTCTCAAGCCATTTACTAGAATTGTAAAACTGTTATTCATACTGCCCTGGCTTATCTCACAGTATCAGCAGCCTTTACTATTCTTATTTTTAAGGTGACAGAGCATCTGTCCTTCAGTCCCCTCATCAGTTCTCCCTCTCACCCCATGACTATTTCACACATTCCTGTATGCCACCAGCTCTGCCTTTCCGTCATTTTTGTTCATCCAGCTCCACCTCACCTGCACACCTCCTTCCCCCACCAGCTTCTGGGGTTCTTCCTCCTATCCCTCACCTTGTGCCTGAGAGGCTGCACCAGGACAGCCTTCCTCTCTTCACATGTTCAGTTTTCAAAAAACCCAGGGTGAAGATAGGGGGTTAAGATGACTAAGCAAATCACTTGCTTTTTAGCCCCTTCCTTATTCCTTCAGTGAAAGTGAACAGGTTCAGGAAACTGTCCAAGGAGTGATTCCTTCAGGGGGACACCGTACCCCTGCCCCTGCCCAGCAGCCTGGCCTATGCCTGTGCCAGCTCCATCACCAGCAGGAACCAGGTTGCCCTGGATAAGTCAGATCCTTCCTCAAGGCCCAGGAATGAGTTTGGTTACAGAGCTTCTCCTGGTTGTTTCCATGCCACACATAGATGGCCTCCATGGCAAAAACATTCATTCTCACAACACTCTCAAAACCTAGAAAAGCTTTTTCTTTTCAAATGCAGAAGTGAAAAAGAGTAATGAGCAAAAAGACCCTCATAAAAAGGCGCCTTTAACAGCATGACCTTTCTATCCAGGAGAGGAAGTCAAGGGAACTTATATACACGCACCCTTGAATCATGGTTCTTTGTGGGTGACATGGAAGAACTGTCTCACCACTCCAGCACACAGACTGACTGGGAAGCAGCTCTCTAACAGGGACCAAGAAGCCTTGGTGGAGGGCAAGTTGGGTGTGGCTAACAGCCTCCTCAGCTGTATTAGAAAGAGCACTGCCAGTAGCTCAAGTGAGCTGATAATCCACCTTGGCACTCGTGAGACCTCTCCTACGTGATTGTATCTGGTTTGGGAGTGAAGCATCAGTAAACTGGAGTGAGCTCAACAGAGAGCCAACCTGCCTGGGGCACATGTCCTGTGAGAGACTGAGAGAAGAGTCTCTGCTTTCCTACAGTTTGGATCCTACCTGCAAAGCAAGGTAAGCTCTACTCAAGAGAGAGATTAAAAGATTTCTCTTGTTCTTGGTGTCTCAAAGTGGTAACTCAGGAGATGCAAACTTTCAAGGTAGTAAAACACTTAGAAAGCTGTTGGATAACTGTGGGTAATAAAGTCACAATTTCTTCCTCCAAGGAGAAAAAAAGGGAGATGCTATAGGCAACAACAACAACAAAAAAAAAAAAAAAAAGAAAAAAGAAAAAAAGAAAGAGAGAGAAGAAATAAATTACAGGAGAAAGGAAATTAAATTGGGGTCACAAGGAGCAGGGCTAACTCTACCACCAAAATCCCAGGATTACTGAAGGGGAAGAGTGATAGATAGTGCCATCATCTGAAGCATTTAAAAACTGACTCAAATGGCCTTAGCAATTCTACAGTGACTTTCGATAGGTATTTGCCTTCCATTGTAAGTAGCGGTTCCACAGAAAGGGGGGGGGGTGGAGGTTTATTTTATAGACTGCATTAAAAAATCCATTTCTGAAAAGCTTTAAGTTATTACCATAGATAAGCAATGAAACTGAAAAGCCCCTAAATCAAGAAAGTCAGTATTTTTCTTTGACTTTTTTTTTTTACAAGATGTTAACAAACAACAGAAACAAATGCTACAGTTTTGTACAACTAAACTTAAAAAAAACCATATGGGCTCAAATTATTCTGAAGCTAATGTTCACAACTATTCCTATTAAATCTGAACCGCATCATGCAGTGCAGTGGCTGGAGAAGCAATTTCAGAAAGCTTCAGGAGGGAAAAGCTATATAAATGTAAGGGATGAAGGTTATGAAGTATTAACGTGACGCTAAATTGCTGCATATCATATTTGCAATGGGCAGTTTACAATCTGTTCATCCTGATGGATTTAGCACAAGGGAGTCTGAAGCCCTAGCTCTGCAATTTCTGTCTCTGCCTACTAATTTATGGTTAGATTATACGCACAAATAACGTGTTAGAGCCGAATGACTTTGGGACCCTGCTCAGCCCAAACAGCTCCATTATGCTCAGAGGAGCAGTAATAAATGGAAAGTAAGGAAAAGTTCCAGGAGATAATGAGTTTGAATACTAATGACCTAAGCTAATCCAAAAAATAGAAATGCAATTTTTCAAAAAGTACAAAACCCATTTGGCATCTTAATGGCTTATAAAATAAAACAATAATAATGATTTAGTGGATTTAAGCCAAATGTACAAATTTTCCACATTTTTTTTTTCTTTTTCCCCCGAGATGTTGCAGAATTTATGAATGCCTTCCTAGTTTGCTGCAGAAATTAAAATGTACTGCAGAACTCTCTCCTTCTGTGTTCTGTTGGCCATCTTCCTCAACAGCTAGAAATGATCTTTCTTTCGCATCTCAGTCACCTGAAAACTATACTCATTTCATGAAAACATAGGTTGATTTCGATCTTTTATCAGTATTTTATTCTATGGAGAATATAAATTTCCTCCCAGTTAGAAAAATAAATTATTGCATGGATTATTTCAGGACCTTATGATTAAGCATAAATCTTGAATGAAGAGAAAATAGATGGGAATCCATAATTTACAAATGAAGTTGATTCTACAGCAAAGTGTGTTCGTTCATTATTCATATTTTCTTAATACCAAGTAGTTCTGTTAGATAAAATAAAGCTTCTCAACTAAACTGCACAGCTGGCATTCTCCTAAAAAGATGGATAACAGAGTTCCCAAACTGGAAATAGAGATCTGGTCTTCTGTGGTGTATTGTTTCTTTCTTTCATGCAATAGAAATTGTATTTCATATGGTACCACCTGAAACAAAAGAAAACATTAATTTCAGAAATAAGAGGAGGTTAAAAAGCAGTGTTTTCTTAAATGTCAATGCAGTGCCCTTCACAATGCTACATTTCTTTCACATTTACAGTAATTAATTTTCCTCTATTACAAAAGGCAAAGAAGGGCAAAAAGGAAAAAAAACAAAAAAATCTAACTAAGCAGTTATTTACATAGAAGATATACACCAGATTGGAGGTAAAAAGCTACAAAAGACACCTGTCAATAGAATGATGGTTTAGGTACCTGGTCCATGGGTAGAGGAAACCCAGAAAGATCCACAGGCCCTCATTTTCAGGGCAGCATGGGGCTGTCTAAAGCATCCAGCAGGGAGAGACAAGCTGCATGGGAGAGCACTGGCCACACACACCCAGCTCAGTGAGCCAGTAAGATGTAAAGTATTTCAAACTGGGCTTCTGCTGTCTCCATAGAGTTCATTGTGGAACTCTCTTTTAAAGTAGGTAGGTGGTGATTGTCTCCTTGAGAGTGGAAACTTGATCAGTTATTTCATCGCCTCTCCTGGCAGCAAGATGAGGAGTTTTCTGTGTAATATCTGCCTAAATCCCACAGACTCTTTCTGACTGTCAACTCCTGGACATCTCTTTGTGAACTGATCCACCTGCTGCAGAGTGTTCAGAAGTTATCTAAGTAATTCTTACTTAGTGCTACTAAGTATGAAAACTTGCAGACCTGTGCCCAATTTCATTTCACGTAGAATACTTGTTTATAGCAGGACAAAATTGGAAATAAAGAAATAAGAACAGCTTTTTCCACATTCCCAAATGAAAACCACTCTTCAGTAATCATCAGTCAGTCTTTTGAAAGCTGGACTGCCGCTCCTGAAGCCGCATGTGATGCAGAGAAGAGATGTGAAAATGCCCAGATCCAAATCAAGCTCAGTTTTAGTTTTCAGGAAACTATAAAGTGCTTGGGAAAAAAATTGCAGCATTTCTTTAGTACTTATTCTCAACTGAGTGAAAAAGCAAATGCAGCTTGTCACCCATTCTGGTAGTTCATGTAGCTGAGGGCTGAATAACAACATCTGTCTCTCTTTTCCTTTACGCTGTGAGAACTAGGATAAGAAGTGTTTCTTTGGCTGTGAAATCATACTGGAGGCAGCAGCTGCTGAAGCAATCTAGCAAATGTGTAGGCAGGATACAATGCATCAAAAATTGATGCCAGCTAATGGAACAGAGGTTTCAAACAGACTGTACAGTGTCTGTTACAGTCCAGTTCTGAAAGCACACAGGACTGCTTCCCTTCAAAAACTTCCAAATGTCAGTCTTGGAGAAAAACACATCCAGTGTGCACTTTAAGCTGAGACCAATAACCATGCCAAGTACCCTGGAATGTGCTCAGCAGTTTGATTCTGTGAGCTTTTTCTTTCTAAAAGAAGTTTTAATTTAAATGAGTAATAAAGATTTGAACCTATTACAAGAGCAGAAACAGTAGGAGAATTATCTTCTGTGATACTTAAAAAAAATAATAATTTAATATCAGATCAAGTAACTTCATGTAGTCCTCAAATGGATTTAAAACTGCATATGGGCATAAATCTTTTTTCATTGTTATCTACAGGGATTCATGAAAGCATAATACATAAATAAAATTTCATGTTCCAAGAATGGCCAACTGGAAAATCCAGATGTGGCTGAACTCAGCGTCATCACATCCAATTTTATTATGGCTCTAATCACCAGACACTTAGCACTTCTGAGCACTCAAATGATGCTTTTCAAAATCTAGAAGGATTCCATCAATTTGAAATCACACCTACTGTTCTTTACAAACACAATTTGCAAAAAAAGCCTAACTAATCTCACTCTCGTTTCCAAGCGCACTTGCTCTGTGCTTCCTCTGCTAGAATGTTTTGAACAGTTTCACTGTTTCCCCTGCATAATTAGTGTCTTCTGTTGTTTGTGTGGGTGTCTTGCTTGAAGACATACAACAAGGAGTTCTTTTAGATATGAGAACATTTATGTGAAGTCACAATCACATAAGGAAAATCAAGGAATCAGAATGGTTTGGACTGGAAGGGACATTAAAAACTATCCAGTTCCAAATCTCTGCCATGGGCAGGGCTGCCACCCACTAGATCAGGCTGCCCAGGGCCCTGAAAAGCAAAACTATTTTTAGTTATCCCATCTGTTTGTGCTACTAAATTCTGCAATGAAGATATTTGAATACCTCTTTGGGAAGGCAGAAGGGACCTCAGCCCAAACACAGGTAATGTCCTAAACAGACCAGCACTGAATTAGATGTTAGTGTGGTATTAGACTGGACTCTGTACAGCTGAATTTCTACGTTGCTAGGGAAAGGAGATATCCTTAGGAAATGACAGCAGTGATGCCAATCTGAATGTAGCTGGGTAGGAATCAAATTGTCTCATGCTTACTTGCTTACTTGCTGATCTCTTGTGCTGCATGGGAGGTGACATGTCCACATGCTTTTGGACTGCTAGAGAGGAAAAGGATACATCAACTTCTTTTATTTTTGTAAAAGTGGTTTTCATCTTTTTAGCCATATATGTTCCTCCCCTGTGCATCCTCCCTGTCAGTTACCTGTCATCTACCTTATGTTCCAATTTTGTAATTCATTTTACCTGCAGATAAGATTGTGCCTTAAATTATACATTCACTGGGAGACCAACTTGTCTTGCTTAACTACACAGCTATCTGTCACTCAGAAAGAAATACAGAGATGTGAAGCGCTTTACGTATTCAAGGATCTGAAAGCTCTCTATAAAGAGAGATGAAAGTGCTGATGGCAAAAGGAAGCACACTAAAATTGTTGGCAATTGCTGATGTGGAACTTTCATTAGCTATTATGCAGCCTTTGACACATCAACCACTTTTACTAAGAGAATTAATGGGAGGCAGGACAGTAAGATTATTTCATCTTGTCCTTTGGGGCACTGACTGTCAAAGAGACGGATGCAGTAAATAAAGTGCTTAGGGTAACAATGACCAAATTGTGTGAACTTGATATAAAGACAGCCCAGAGCATGACACTGGACACTGTTAAAAAATAATAATAAATGTCCACAACAGTTGACAGAAAGACAGTTTTCTCTTTCTCCCTTCTTCCCTCCATTTTCTTCCTGTTTTTCCTGTTCTTTCTTTCTTTCCTTTTCCTCCTTTCCTCCTCTCTGCTTTCCTCTCTTCCTTCTCTCCCTCCCTCAGTCCTTTCTTCTTTCCTTCTCCCCACTCTTTCCTTCCTTTTCTCCCTCCCTCCTTCCTTCCTTTTCTTTTTCCCTTCCCTCATAAAATGACAGCACTTCAAACAAGAACTGTCAGTTCAGTATCTGCCTCTAATTTCCCCAAATAAGGCAGAACACTGTTCTGTCCTTAGTCAGCTGTGAAATCCTTTAATGCTCCTTTTGAGACAGAGAATACAACACTGCTTCCCTTTAAAAAGGCAGAGGACAAAAATTGTGAGTGGGCTCACAATACTTTCCAAACCATACATGTGTGGTTGTTACTCTGCTCTGATCAGTGCAAGACTGAAGTGTGCCTGTGGCATCGGAGAGGCCAGCGAGCCCGGAAGCATCTGCTTTGGGGAGGACAGACCACCACCAAGGGATGGACACAGACACAGCTGGAGAAAAGTACCTTTGTTCACCACATATAGGGCTGTTCTAATGAGCACAGTGAATTGGCTCTTATTTGTTCACTTTTATTTCTTACTGCAATAATCCTTTTCCCTATACTGTTTTAGGGAACTGTCATTGAATCAGGTGCATTCAGAAATATTAGTTTCCTTATGGTTTGTCATGCTGAATTTTTTAAGTTAAGGAAGCCTAGCTTTAATATATCAATTCAGTCTGTCGTCTTCTGATCTGCTCTCCTGGATTGCTTATCAATGCACCTTCTTGTTTCTGTCTTTTTATTTATAACAGAAAAGAATATTCATTGTTGACACTTCAGATTGAAAAAAAAAACCAAAACCAAAAAAAAACAACCAAACAAACAGAAAAAAGCAACAGACCCAGATAAACATCTCATAGCATTTTAGAGCTGCTAAAAATAATAGTTGATGCCAGTAGGGTTCATTAAGAGTACAAGTTGATGCGAGTAGGGCTTCATAAGTTAAAAGCACAACACAATCTCTTAGTTTTAGCTGGGAGCAAACATTTATTGTCACAGTGCAATTAGTAATGAGGAGTCACCAGAAGAGACTGAAAAAGAAGTTGGGTCTCCAGGGCTTTATTCTAGCATCCTGTCCCCTGAAAAGCAGTGCCTCCTAATGCAAACGTTTGCCCTGAATAAAACGCTCATGCTTTCTAACCAAATAAACAGCAGCCTTGAACTCTGCAGTAATTCTTATGTCACCATTTGACAGCAGTTAGGAAATGTATCTACAACTGTCACATATAAACAGAGAACTGTCTTACAGCACCTGAGAGACTTCACTCATTTATTTTTTTTCAGGACAGTTGCTAGTATGGTGGTTTAATGAAAGATGGCAGAAATAGAGAAGGATTCTTAACTTCAGCATTCAAATGTAATAATAATAGTTTTCTTGAAAACATACAGAGATATTCAAGTTACCTAGGCTGAAAAGATTCTCCTTTGTCAAAGGATGCAGAAGATGTTGAGAGTTCTATCAGCTGAATATTTTCTTGTGTGCCTGTTGGTATGTGTGTGCTTAGAGATATGCATAGTCCCCATTACTTCCTGTCCATTGGTTACCACCACACTGCCAGACTTCATTTTATTAAGCATTCAGAAAGAAATCACCCGTATTTTACTTACTTTGATTTAGTACGTTGTCAAGAGGAATAGAGCATGTTGGGGACAAAGTTTAACATAGCTAACAGAGATCTCCTCCTGTCTCCACAACATTTTAAATCATGTCTTTCCCAGGAAGATTTAAAAGCAGTAAAATAGATGGATTAAAAAATGAATCTTATCAAACCTTCATTTCAGAACTCTCAAGGGTACTAAGATATAGGGCACTACAAAAAATCCACTTATATTTCACATCTTAAAAATGATGGACGCAGAATGCAATGTTGTTTGTTAAAAATGAGATTTCCTTTCTGAAATCTTAACAAACAAAATGAAGACTACTTATTTCCTGCTCCTTACAGCTTGTGTTGCACTTACTGTGTAGCTAATGTCATTACAGAAAAAGCATAAACACTCTGTGCTGTGGTTGATGTTTTCTACAAGCAGATTCAGCTACGTGGAATCCAGAAAAAGCATCACTCAAAGAAAAGTGGTTTGCTTGAAATACACCTCAGCAGCTGAGGTATTTTCAAATGTGTTCCTCTATAAAGTGTGCAACTCCAGAGAAGGTGCCTTGGCCAAACTGAGAGCTCATCCAACAGCCTGGGCTGCCAAGATTTAGAAGTGTAAAACACAAGTGATTTAAAAGCTTATGTGCATGCAGGGGAATGGGCACACATTAGCTTTAGGAACACAACCTCATGGCTCTTGAGTTACCAACTTGCCTCACAGATCCAGGGCAGGCACTGTAGTAACTTTTATCGTTAGGACTGAAGTCAGATATGGAGAAGGGCAGCTGTGAGCACTATCACCAGTGGAGCTCTGGCAGATTTTTATCTCAGGTTAGAACCCTTCTTTTCTACAGGCTTCACTCCAAGTTCCTGTATTTGTGATTTGCAATCCATGTGTTTTGGGGAACCAACTGAGAATGTGATAGAAAGGTTATGCTCTTTGATCAAGAGGCTTCTGATACTCCACACTACCCTTGTTGTGAAACAAAGAAACCAATCAGATTTTATCAAGTTGATCACATCTGTGAATGGCTTTGTCAATTCTTTGAAATTAATAATCTTATTATTTTTCAGTCTCAGTACTTAGGCATTCATGCACAGCACTTTAATGCAGCCAACTCTTCCCTGTTGAGCAAACTAGTCCTTGCTACCAAAGACCAAAGCGCTACAGACTTAATAATGACCCTAGCACTCATGAGAGAAGTAGATCACAGCCTCCTTCCACATCCAAAGAAACCCGATGTACTTTCAGCCAGCAAGATTTACTGCAAGCTGTAACTGCAGTGTTGTTAGCTACTGATCCACCCACAAACATAAGTAGTAATGAGCTGCATTTTTGGATGGAGGAAGTGTTTCTTTGCAGGAATTGAAGCAAGACTGAAACAGAAAGCACTTTTCTTGAGCTTTGAGTCTATTCCTGTGAGAAATGTTATTCAAAATCCAGTTGCAATGAAAGACGAGATGCAGATCTAATTCTTGTTTCTCCAGGCACAAGTAAGTCCTTCTCCAGCTACACTCTTAAATAATTTTTCCATCCCATGTCTTGTGACATTAAATAATCATGTTCTGAATATTTATCCCACATACTGCATTCATTTCACCTGGCTGCCAGCAGTCCCTCTGAAGGAATGTTATGACCATGAAAACAAGACTGTTTTGATACAGCACAGCACTGAAACAAGCTTATTTGGTGTTTCTCAAGACACCTAATCTTTTTCTTTCAGTGACAGGCTCAGAGATTAAACAAAGACATTACTTCAATCAAAAGTGTCCTGAGTCTCATATGTTATCTCACAGAGTTCCGATTAGAACATCTACAAAGCTGTTCCATTCCTCCTTTCTATTCTACAATACAATACAGAATATATAAGAGAATAAAAGCAAAAGAGGTACCAGCAGATCAATCTGAATGGTTACTCCACCTCCAGGAACACAGACATTAAATATGCATGGGAATGGACCATAACATTTTGTTTCTAGAATACGAAGTTTTGTGAGCACAATAGAAAGTCTAATGCTGAAGTGTTTGGATCTCCTGCAGAAAGGAAGAAGGAGCCCTACAGAAAAGCTGATGGGAGTCTAAGAAAACTTATGACATCCAAGTGGCAAATAGATGAACTCAAGTGATCTGAGAGGTCTCTCACCTGTTATAAAATCATAAAATCATAAAATCATTTGAGTTGGAAGGGACTCTTAAATGTCATCTAGTCCAACTCCCCTGCAATGAACAGCTCAAACAGGTTGCTCAAAGCCCCATCCAGCCTGACCTTGAATGTCTCCAAGGATGGGACATCCATCACCTCTCTGACTTTCCAAGTCACATTATCTATCTCTTGGTAGCCTCATTTTAGAACAGTAACAATGTCAACTTTCCATCTTTGTAAGTTCTCATAAGATCTATGGATGGGAACCACTTAAAAATTGCCTGTAGTTTTGTGATAATATGCTGCCCCATAACCCAGCTAGTCTCTTTCATAAGAAAAAAAAGAATCTAGAATCAATTATTATTTGCCAGCATTGCTGTTCCAAATTGCTTTTTTAGCTCTGCTATCAGTGCACAGCTTTGCTGCTTATGGTTCCATATGAAGCACAAAAAACCAAAGCATACATCAATATTTTTAATATGTGGAAAAGATTCATTTTTGAAAATACATCATCCAATTTAAATACATGTAAAGAAGAATTTCTTACACTTTTAGCCTTAAAAAGTCACCATAAAAAGTAATATAAATCTATGTAAATAGCCATAACCCTGTTTATAAAATTGATGTTAGTCTGTTTGTATTATTTATTTGAGTAATCTGTTTCTAGGCATTACAGGTATTGTCAGGAAGAGGTATATCTTCACTGCACTTTTTTTTCAGACTTTTTCCAATAATCTTGACTTCCTGAAGCACTTACTAGAATACAACAGCCAAAGAAAGTTAGAAACAGTATACTAGCTTTGGTTCCAAGCCGAAACCAACTTCTTGTCACTTACTGACAGAACAATTAATTTATTTGTTTTGTGAATTTTATCATTTCAAACACATGATTATTTCCAGAAATTATTTGAAAACTGCTTCTCTCCTCTGCCCTTGTCAGAAACAAATATCAGCAAATTGCTGATGTCTAGGATTCAATGTTCTATACCAGAAAAATAGAGTCAGAATTAGCACTGCTGCTTTCAGGAGTACGCAGCACTTAAAAGACTAACAGATTAGTTTACAGATAACTCTTGGTACCAGAAGGAAACTTGATTTTGTTTTCTTGCCATCTAGCTCCCACAAAACACATTTTCCTGTTTGTCATCTCATATATTTGGCTAGAAGATGTAAGAACTTTTTTTTTTTTTTTAGCAGATGACACCACATATGGAGTACTGTGTCCAGTTCTAGACTGCCCAGTTTAAGGATAGGGAATTTCTAGAGAGAGTCCAGTGGAGGTCCACAGAAATGATGAGGGGCCTAGAGCATCTCCAGGCTGAGAGACCTGGGACTGTTCAGCCTAGAGAAAAGGAGACTGAGAGGGGTTCTTATCAATGCTTATAAATATCTAAAGGGCAGGACTCAAAGTGAAAGGGGCCAGGCTCATTTCAGTGGTGCTCAATGACAGAACAAGGGGTAATGGGCACAATCTGTAACACAGAAAGTTCCATACAAACATCAGAAAGAACTGATGACAGTGGCAGAGCACTGGGTGAGGCTGTCCAGAGAGGTTGTGGAGTCTTGTTCTCTAGAGATATTCAAAGTCCACCTGAATGTTTTCCTGTGCAACCTACTGTAGGGAGCCTGCTTTAGCAGGGGGTTGGACTAGATGATTTCCAGAGGTCTTCCAGCCTCTACGATTCTATGATTCTGTGAGTCTGTGTTTGCTTAATACTAATGCTAAAAATACGAGGCAAACAGAAAAATTTGAGCACTGTAAGGTACTTACGTACATTCAATACTTGATGTACTCAGATACAGTGTTCTTGTTCAGGAATTATGGGCAGTATCTTTATGGCCTGTGCAGTAAGTGAAATCGGTTCTTCGTTGGTTTTCACTGTTAAAAGTTAAAATATTTTTAACTCACATTGTTAAACAGCAAATACATCTGCAGAGTGTTTGAATATGCAAGTCTGAAAATCATTGAGAGCTATCTGATTACAAGACAGAGGTGCATAACCAGTTTTTCAATAGGATTTCAGTGTCCAGAGATGCAGATGTATGTCTGGAAGTCCTGCAAGTATTAACCATGTTCTGGTATTTCACTTCTTCTGCATGCTATTTAGACTACAGTAGGCTGAAGTCTTTATGGAAAGCAGCTGGGAGGTAGGCAACTAAGTTGCTCGTAAAAGTTTACTGTTAGTGAAAATACATGCAAATTTGGGTTTAACTAAAAGTCTCCCTGTATGGAAACTGTTGAGTCACGGCCTGAACCACTGATTGATCACCTGAGGAAAGGACTGAGTCAGCCCTGGGAGCACAGGTGAAGGCAATTCAGCTATCTGACCAGAAGTCATAGGCAAAGCCTGGCTGCACCTCTCCTAGACTCCATTTAAGGGCTGGCCGCCACTGGGGAAGGATCTCTTTCTGAAGGTCTTTCCTCTGTGGAGTCTTTCCTGCTAATCTAGATCTTTGGATACAGGTGAGCATTCCTTCCTGCTTGTTTCTTTTCCCACTTTCACCATGACAATCTTTCCAGCTGTAACACTAACTGTAATGCTCCCCAAATACAAAAACCTATCACTGGCTGGTTGAGAAGAAACAAATTTAGAATGTAAACTTTCCAATTCATTTTCATATGAGGATAGCCCAGATGATTGTCACACAGGAATATTTGATGTGGTTTCAGATAACTTGTCATATGCTCAGGGAGAGTATCTAGGTCTCATATGGTAGTTAAAAGAGGTAGCATCATGCACCTCAGAAACAGGGAGTGATGCAATGATGCCTTTAGCACACTGCCAGTAAATATGCTGATACAGTATCTTACTGGAGTACAGATAAAGAAAGACTGAAATAGCGTTGCTAGGCTAATGAAGTCAGAGTTATTGATGCAATAATGCATTTTTCAAAGAACTACAGAAGAAGTAGAACCAAAATAGTTTAACTTCAGGTCCACCCTGTCTCTGACAATTCATGACTTCAGTAAACTTACAAGTGGGTTTCTGCTGTGTTTATAACAAGAGAATGTAATATATGTTTAGCTTCATCTCTTCTTCACTTACTGTATCAACTGACCAATTAAAAAGTGGAGTTTAGATCTTGGTAATTAAGAAACTGAATATGAAAAATAAAGTTAAAATAAACCTAGGGCAAATTTTAAAAACGGATCTTATTTCACCCTCAGGCTGAACCCCGGAAGAATGAGAATGTAGGCTTATATTTCTTTCAGAGCCTATGTGTAACACTACTCTGCATGCATGCAAACTTAACAGAGAAAGAAAAGGCCACTCATTTAAAGCACCCTACAGAAAGCATACAGGAGCTATAAAAGTTCGTAAAGATTATCTGTTCCTTCTTGGTTTTATTCTCCTTTCTGAAACAGCAAAATACCCTAAGTGGTAATTAACTTTCACATTTTTTTTCTCTGGAGATGTTGCATCTTTGTAATGAGCAAGTCTGTGTTTAGTATTAAACATCATAATAAGCTTTGCTTTTCCCAGCATTATTTGTCTAAGTTACAATGGCAAGGACAACAGCTATGTCAGGAACTAACTGGGAAGGATCAGAATCAAATATGTGATGCATCAATTGGCCAAGATTAAGCAAATCTCTCCTGTCTTGGCTTTGCATCTAATTAATGCTGAAGAAGTTGTATCATGTCTGTCCTCGTGCTAAAAAGAAAATGTATTGCAGAATACAAGGACTGAATCTGAATTCAATGGGATGGCAGCCCTAACACTACTGAGCCAGGGATTGCTTCTACTTCCAACCTGTCAACTAACCTGAAGTTGCAGCAGTGCCTCAGAGAGATGGTAGAATGTGGCCCATTTCCTCTACTCTTGTAGGCTAGGAACTATTATTTTAATATGATAGCATGGAAAGCAATGTAGGAATTCAAATGACTGATGGGCAACTTACCTACTTGTTTCTTTCATGCAAATTATAGTTGCAAAGCATGCTTATATCAGATGCTATGGATGTCACAAAATGTAAATAGTCCAGAAGACAACAGCAGGCCTGAAAATTTGAAGTTTTATTCTCCAAATTCTGGTTGTCACTGTGATCCTGCATTGACCTTCTTTAAGAATGAGTTATAAAACTACCATTCAATTGCTTAGTAGCTGAAGGTCTTTTTTAGCATTTTATAGCATGTGTTTTAAACAAGCCACCCCACTTCTTATGTTCCTGAAGTGTCCAAAATTTCTGTATCTGAGAACTGCAACTATTTCTCTTTGCTTGCAGCATTTATGCTGTTCTTCTATTTTTCCATCTCTCTTAGCCTGAACAAAGAGTGTCAAGCCATGCACTCAGATTTGCTAATGCATTGTCTTTTATTTTTATTTTTTTCTTACTGGCATACTTTAGGCTTTTTAAGAATTACTTTTCCATTTGAAATGTAGATATAAATGTTGATGTACTGGTCTCTTGCTTCACTGGATAGTTTTAAGTGTTACACTTTATGCTAAGACTGAGCTCTGTGTCACAGGCTGGTGGCTTTTGTTCAAATTGACCACAAATTGTTCCCCTAAGAGAAACACAGCACACCTCCTCAGCAGCAAAAGCCACATGAACTGCTGGCCATCTGCCGCAGCCTGACCCCTAGGTATGGGTAACTTCTGCTCTTATTGTTGTATTGGGAATGGCTCCTAGCCTTCAGGAGGAATTTCCGTTGCTGCTGGGAATAGAGGCCAAAACACTGATGCTGATCTTAACTACCAGTGAGCTCAATGAACCATGGAGTAACCAAGTGCTGCGTGCATTTGCTGACTCTGGGCTACATTCATTTTCACTAGAAAAAATTTATAACTCTAAGATTTCAGATAAGTAGCACAGATGTGAACATACTAATACATCTTGTAACTCACATGCTAGTGAAATCTCAATTGAAAATGCTACTGCTTCAATAAGTACAGTCTTTGGAATACTCAGCACCGTGACTGGGATAAGTTCAAAATCTGTTTTGGCAAATGCAGTATGAATGTGAATTAATTTGGCATGGCTGAAAGCCAGGAGTGTCATAATATAATCAGAAGAAAACATACATTGGAATTAACTTTGCATTACTGTGAGCAGACTCAGAGATTGAGTCAGGGAATCCTGTATTTGTATACCAAAATGTAATGAGCCGAAGTATGACTTTGTGAGTCAGTGGAGTGTTGCTGAAAATGAGAGAAGTGAGACACAATTTCAGCAGTGTAGCAGGCATTATGTCTGAACTAAGATAGCTCACAAAGACTGTAGAGTGCTAATATGATGATATTAGCAATATGGTTTCCTTTCTGTACTGTACTCTTCAAGAACAGAAGTGGGAAGAAGACTTTTTTCAGCAGACTTTATGCTGCATTCAAAATAGGACAAAATTGAATGTCATTTTTTATATGCTGGAAAAATGAGATCTGGAATTTATAGAGGTAAACTTCTAGTATGAACTCGCACTGTATCTTTTAACCCACATACTTTCATTAATGAAACTTCTATACGAATCTGCCAGGCAGATTCACTCATTGGTATTAAACCCCTTATTTATGCAATACATATTTCTTATGAAACTATTTTCTTTTCTTTTTCTATTTCTTTTCCTTTTTTCTCTTTTTTTTTTTTTAATGGTGTAGTATATAGTTCATACACACTGTTCTACTCGAAACAGGTAATTACGTACCACACCCCCAGGCTTAAATTCTTTTTAGGATACATCTATATGAGCACAGCAATATTTAATGAGTTGCTAATAGTGGAAAAGGTATTTAAGTGGTTTGGCAAAAGTGGATTAAGGAAAAGGTATACGAGCAGCGTAAGTACAGCCACCTTCCATTTTGCTGGAATCAAGGTGATTTAAGCAATGAGTCACACATGACAATTTAGCAGTTTCTGAGGTCTTTTAGAACACCTTGGGGAATACTACCTAGTACTCATAATTGCTATTATTAATTTATTAAGCTGTTCCAAAACCTTTTCTACTGCCTCTTCAATTTGAAAGAAAGGAAGTCTTGAAATAAAAGCCTCTGATGTGGGAATCTCCCTAAGATTCTCTGTCATAAAAATCAGTTTCTTGCTCTGTGTTCATCTATACTTTGAACTGCTACTGTCAAATCCTATCCAGTATGAAAATGTTCCATGTCTGGAAATATAGGTCAGCCATTTAAAGAACTTCTTGCACTGAACAAAAAGCATCCTGTGCTGTTGCAGCTGAATAAAGGGAAACTGCATTGTCAGTTTAAACCATACAAGGGAATGTTTTACAAAAATGTAATGACAGATCCAAAGTCTAGATAACGTGTACCACTCTGTACGTACTTCTTTTGGCTTAACAGAACAGTCATGATACAATCTACATTCATGACCAGAAGAACACACTAAAGCTTCCCTAACTCACTGTATGTGCCTATTCCTTTAAAATACTATGATTTTCTTAAGTCATATTAGTTATTATTTCAGTCCCCCCTTGGAGAATATACTGTAGATCTTTCCTCCTTGCCACTGGGCCGGATGGTAATGATACATGTACATAGTGGCAATAACAGTTTTACGTATGTGCTGTGAATTATCTGTTTGTAGTAACACATTGATACTAAGCCACTAATTTATTGTGTCTGCTTAAGGAATTATTCTCAAAGTATGAGTTTCCTTCTTTGGCTTTCCTTATCCTTTCTGAACTCTGAATGCTTTGAGAAGTATCTATACATCTTTTCATCCATGAGATACCTTCCCACCCCCTTGTAATACAGAGTTGTTTATTTTCATTACAGTATTTCCAGGATGGTTGTATTGTCTTCAGTGAATCTCAGTGTTATGTTTCTAGATTTCAAGCTATATACTAATGATAAATTAAGTACTATCAAGGGCTGTCAAATAAGTAACCTCTCACAATTTATAACCTACTATCACAGTTGCAAATCCTGGAGCTGGAATGAAGTAAACACTTTCCATATGGTTCTGATTCTACTTTAAGTTGTATAAATTGGGAAATTATCTGGATTCAGTAGAATCATAGTGTGTGAAATCAATATCAGATTAGAATAAGGCCCATTGTTGCAGTCTATACAACTAAGCATCATTATGAGTTAAATGTATAGACTGAAGCAGGAGGAACATGGAAGTAAGAACAACAAACCAATATGGGATTCCTGTTCAGTACAATAAAACTACATTTGAATTTCCATAAAATTTCATAATCAAAAATGCCTTTGGATATTCAGCACTAAAGATGACATTGTGCTAATAAAACAGGTATGGTGAAGCTACAAAGACAAAAGATGTCAGGGAGATAATCCCTTTCCTGGGGGATGAAAATAATGAGCTCATAAATATACCTTAGAGGTAGCTTGTGCTTTAAAACTGAGGAGTATAAATTGTACTCCCAGGAGAGCTCAGACAGACAGGGAGATATTCACTCTCTTCTAGGTAAAATTGAAATGCCATGAGTTACTGAGTTGCAGAGGGAAATTGCGTTTTCTCTAATTCTTCAAGAATTGACAGGACAAACAGTGAGGCACCCAAGCCTAGACAAATTTAAAACCATTTATTTCATTT
Organism: Phasianus colchicus; assembly: GCF_987193195.1. NCBI lineage: Eukaryota > Metazoa > Chordata > Aves > Galliformes > Phasianidae > Phasianus > Phasianus colchicus. The sequence continues at coordinate 50,889,122 of NC_143439.1, read as the reverse complement.
ACTGGCTCTGTAGCTGTTCTTGTTCTGAATTCGTTCAAAGCTATTATTCTTCATGTTTATGTTTATCCTTGAAAAGACAGAGCTCCCTTTGTGGAACCAGAATTGATTGAAGTTATTGAAGCATGTGACTTTTCCTGCAATATCAGTAACACTCAGAGCCATATTTGCTAATTTACCCTCACACAGATTTATTATTAAATCCTAATTTCTGCAACTAAAACTTTGAGTTAAGCCATGCCCCTTAATTTATCTGTGCTAAACACACTATACTTTCAGAAGACCATACTTTAATACTGATCTGAAACTATTAAATTTTACTTTGTTGGAATTTTTCCGTAGCACTGCTAAGTGCCAGCAGAGACATTCTCTGAGCCATTTTCTGCTATCTTTGTCCATCCCATCCTTTAGTAGCGGATTTTGTCAAGTCATAAATACATACAGCACACACATGATTGCACTTGTGTACACTTTCCATACACTAACAAAGTACTTGGCTGCAAGACTTTAAATATGGCACACAACATGACTAGCCATTAAATTGAAGTATTAAAAACAACAAAACAACAAAGGAGAACAGTCCTTAATGTAAATCATTTGGGAGACTGACAGAAGCATTCCCATATAATATATGTGATTGTACAGACTCATTGTGAGAATTATTTATTTCTGATATAAATATGTTTTCATAACACAAGCCAGATCAGTTTTTCATAGGATCAGGGTAACTCTGGAACAAAACAGAGGCATCCCTTGAAGGAAAGACTCAAAACCATTTCTTGTACTCTCCATGTTTCAAGATGTTAGCTTTTTATTTCATTTTATATTACCTACCAGAAAATAGATGAACTTTAGTAGCAGAAATGGTTCTTACATCATGACTGGAACCACTTTTCCATTGATCAGTAGAAACTGTTGCTGCTCCTCTATGCTTACAATCTGTTTTAAACAAAATGAGATATTCTTAGCTATAAAATTATATGCATCAGTCATTAGAGGGAAAGTGGGTAAACACCCTATACTTAAACTGTTTAACATCTCGCATTTAAAAAAAAAAAAAAAAAAACAGGAATGTTTTGTGATAAGGTCTTGAGAAAAAACTTAGCCTGATGTTTCTTATTTTCCAAATTATATTTTATGTCTTTATGCTTGCCCTTTTCAAATTATTCTTTTCCTCCTCCAGAGCATGTACCTTGAGAAAATTTTGGAAGGTTATCAAAAAAGTCACTCTGCACGTTCCAGTGGAGGTAAAGAATCTCACTGCTGACAGTGGAATAGCTAGAGTTGAGTGTACTGGCATCCTAGGAAGCCTACAGCTTATTTGCTAGTGTGTGGTGTTCACCTTTGGGAGCGCAGTGTAAGAACAAGCTCTGTATCACTGAGAGAAAGGTAGAGATGATCTTAATAGCACTGATCTGTAAAGATAAAAGTCCAGGTCTCAGCATCCAACAACAGACTTGCCCCAGTATTTTTATTTTGGAAATGCTAAAAAAAAAAAATCATCTTTAAGCAATTCATAAAATTGGCACTGTTTAGGTCATGGTATTTTGTGAACACACAAGTGAGATATAATATGCTGAAGTCCTAGGTCTGTATTCTAATGGTTAATGTTAAAGGAAGCTCTGGAATTGGCTTTAAGGCAAGACTGGAAGAATAATGGTGAAAGAACTAATTTCTAATTTAGCTCCTTTGTCATGGATCAGTTGCAACCTCCTCCAAATTTATTTGGCTATTTTATTTTATGCACTTTTGGAAATAACTTCATTAATGTTTCAGAGTCTCAGCATCTGTCAAACAGAGTATCTTGGAATGTCTCGAGGAAATGAGTAATTCCACATTTCTTAACAGATTTTAGCAGTGCTCAGAAATTAAGAGAAAAAGTACTGACTGAACTATGACGGTAAAAATTCATAGCAGCTGTTTTAGGCACACAGTAATATTCTGACAGATTCTTCAGGCACCACTGAAAAAAGCAGTACGTAGACTTTTGATTAAAGATGGCATAATGTATACATATAAGGAATAAAACTTTCAAATCTAATTTTTATGTGCTTGTCTTTTTGCCAGTAAGATACTGATGTTGTACATGATGTTATAAATTGTAAATTTAACTAATAAAAACACTATTCCTCTACTAACTGGAAATGTTCTGTAGAAACCGATCAGAAATCAGAAGCCCCCAAAGGGCATCTTTTCTTTCCTGCCTGTGCCTACAATTCTGAAAAACTTGCATTTAATAGAAAACCAGTGTTTAAGAGTAAAGGTAGTAAATTGTTAATCATCACTACTAGCAGCTCTGCATTAAAATGAGATGTTATGACTCAGAGCGTAGACAATCACACCAATCACACTCGTGACATTTGTGGTAGCTTTCAAAATGCAAATAAAAGTCCTTCAAACCAGAGCATTTAATAGCCCACTTATAAAGACCTATTTTACAGTTCTTGGAGTTTGTACATACATTAAATAGCATTCAGACTTTGGTTCCAGCAATAAATAAAAGGTCGTGCATTTTAACCAAGATAATATGATGAGGTGATTGTTTTGTCATTTTGAGGGGCTGTCATTTTAAGCAATTGTTTCGCTTATTAATTAAAAATATATGCATAAAATATTTACATTATGGAGATACAAAAAATCACAGAAACATTCTGATCATAGAAACATCTTGTGTGTAGGCACTCTTCTGCCTTCTGTTCAGCTGTCCTTAAAACTAAACTCCTATTGCTCTTTCATTACAAATCTGCCTGTGGATGTAGTTAGGATGATAATGGGAATGCGTGTAGCTTATCATTTTTTTATTACCCTTGTGACCAAGATCTCCATTCTGTAGCTCCTAACTACAAGGAGAATGGACATCTGTCTGTTAATAGGAACTAAGTGCTGGTTCTCAAGAAGCTTCCTAGCCACTCAGGCCTGACACAAGTAGAAAGTCTCAGGAAACTGCTGTGAAAAGCATTTGAAAGCTATTCTATTAGGTAAGAGGTTAAATAACTTTTCACAGTGATGAAAGTGTGTGCTTCCTGTACCACATAGCTCTGACTTCTAATAAAAAAAATAAAGACCAGCAGCTGATGAGAGGTCAATTTTCTGCATAGATTTTGTGTAGAGGACTTTATTTTGGTTGTCCAAAAGTCTCATGCTTAGAGTACTCCTACACTTTTATTCTTGCTTATCCATGGTGTATTGCTAGAAGAAATACTGTGAATCCTAATTTCAGACTCTGTCTCCAGTGAATTGCATAGGAAGAGCCTGTTTTGTTCAATGAAGGCAATGTGTAGAAATAATTGTTTCTGTTTCAAAAGAACAAGTTATTCCATAGAGGTGTTAGTTTTTGAATTGCTTTGAGTAGGAAGGGGTGTTTAAATCTGTTTGTAATGGTCATTGGCTTAAGACTTAAGACTTACATCAAAGATCAGCTGTATTCATTTCATCTACTGAAATGAGTCTGAGACCAGAAGTTATTTAGACAAAAGACCAGAGGCTACCAGTATTTGTCAAAAAAAAAAAAAAAAAACACAACAAAAACAAACAGACTTCATTTAGCAGCGAAAAGCTTGGATTTGCATCCACAATTCAAAGATGAAAGGGATCAATCATCTGAGTATTCCAGAAGTTTCTACCACATAACGATTAAAATACTGTTGTCTGAAACACATTAGACAATAACAAAGCTATTGATTATTATATTTTTCATAATGTAGATGTTTAGTTTCATGTAAATGAACTTGTTACTTACAGTTTTGGCCATTTTCTTGGACTATTTTGTAGATGACAACTGAAACAGTCATGACAATGACAACTGGAATCATAGTGAGCCATATGATCTTTGTCATACACATTGGATCTGTTCATTAAATGTAAAGAAATCAAATTAAGCTGGAAATCACAATTTTACATGCAGCTCAGCCAGTAAGAAAATGCTTCAAAGATCAACATTTATATTTAATGTAAAACAAGGAAAATACATATCCTCTCTTTGTTAGCTTTTTAATGGGACACAGAAGAAAATTATTCACTGTTCAACATTCACCTCTACTGGCACTCAATTTCCTGGTCCATCTTCACGTATCAAAGAAGGAAAAATATTACACATAGAAATTTTCATTTTAAAAAGTAAGAAAATACCTCCCATAGAAAACCTATGGGGAATTCATTTAACAAAAGCTACTTTGGGGAAGAATTGGTGAGAGTCTGGGCGTGTGCAGGAGGAAAGCTGCTCTTTCAGACTATGGCTACTAAGAAATTAACCCACGTTCCTGTGGAATCAGTTCAGTACCTAGTGCAAGCCTGCACTGTGTACCACAGAGGAAGGGCATGGAGAACTTTCCTCCCCAAAAGACCTTTGAAACCTCTTTGGCACTGCATGCTAATGCATACTTTGACATTGTCTTATTTAAGATATTATAAAAAAAACAACAAACAACAATTTGACTCTGACTCATAAAATCAAATTACTGGCTACAGCCAAACCACTGTTTTCCCTCTCTTGGTATAGAATACTATAATTAGACCTATACTAACTTTGAATGCCTTCTCCTCTGAGAAGTCAAGAGGTAACTACCAGTACGGCTTTCAAGTAAGCACAGTTCATCCCTCCTAATTCATAACTAAAAAGTACTTTTTATAGAAGTCATTTAGGCCTTCTCCTTTCAGACAGGGTACTGTACTCCGTCTTTTAGTAACTTGTATTGGCTTGCATGCCAATAGTGTCCAGTCAAAGCTCTGTGTACCTCTCTAGCTTTGTTTTGAAGTAAGCAAAATAGTTGTTAATTTTTATCGATAACTTAAAATTACTATTAGGAAATGGTGATGAGATCATAGCTTTGAATGTAGTGGGCAAGTTGAAAACTATACTCATATGTAGTCCTATTAAAACAAAAAAATTAAAGTGCCCTCTCTTTACTAGGATATAACCTGGAAATATTTTACACTGGTTTATCCAACTTGAAAACACTTAACTTTCCCAGCAAAGGCATAGCATAAAATGCATTTGCCTTAAAAAACTAAATGAATGCAATGATTTAGCAATTCCCCAATGAAAAGTGTAGCATACATGGGCTGGAAGGCCTGACTGTGGTCAGGCAATCTCCTGTACCACAAAGAGAAACTTAAATAGCTGTCATGCTGTCCCCTGGGAAAACTAAACCTAGCTCAGCGGAATATTTCTTTTGTAAGTAATGCTGAAAGTAGAATGTTGCTGCACAACATTATGAAAAGTCAAACTTGTCTAATGGTTGTTCTGCCTTCAAAGTTAACTGGAATTGTTTAATTCACCTTCTAGACAGCAGAATTATGCCATTATGGGGGAGGGAAAAAGAAAAAAATGTAATTCCAGCTTCTTTCAAACATGCATTTTGTAAGTCTGTCATCATTAAGTGGAGAAAAAAAAATATGAACATTTACAGACGCTTATTTTTCTGCCTTGTTTCTAGGAAAAAAAAACCACCAAAAAACAACAAAACATAGCAAAATGTGTCAGTTGACTACTTATGATGGTCTTTTACTAAGGGATGATCAAAATTGCATTGTTTTGTTGTGAAATAGCTACAAATAGTTGCTGAAAGCAGATAACTACCTACTGCAAATTTTTTGCAAGTTGCAAATTGTTTCCAAATCTCCTTTGTAACTTACATTCCACGTAAGACTTCAGTTGCAGTGAAATGTTCATACAGTCCTTTTGGTCATTGATCATATCCATGAGACAAGAGTGATTTAGGTATTCATCAGCTGCATTTCTTCCTCTGACTATGGAGTTGTTGATGTGGATTTCCAGACTGTAGTAGGTACTGTGCTCTACTTCTTCGTTTGCATGAAGCATGGTGAAATTAAAATATTTATAAAAAGAAATAGCATCTTCTGTGTTCACTTCAGATGAGTCTTTTGCTACAGGAACAACAAATTTACCAAAAAACAAACAAAACAACAACAAAAAACCCTGTTAAATAACAGTATACAATGACAGACAACTCTCAGAGCAATAAAATATTTTCTCTGTCTTATTTAAGAAAATAAATAGTGCATTTTTACATTACTGACTATAATAAAATGGACAAAAGGATGTAATGTGCAATCATCCTGAACAGCTATGAGGAATACTGATTATTTTTACAAAATACATTTCCCCAGCCAATTATTGCCTTTTTTTTTTTATCTTATAACTAGCTTCAAATCTTTTTGTTGTTGTTGTTGCTTTGCCATGTGTTGTCAAAGCTAACAAAGCAAATAACTGAGCTATGAAAGAAAAGAAACAATAAAAGCTGTACAGTGATAGACATCTGCAGTGCACATCCAGCTCATGTGCTATTAGTTGCAGAAAGCCTTTGTTTCATTTCAAACCACAAGCTGTGAGGCTTGTAGAATGTCAACAACAAATATAGGTAAATGAGACATTGTCAGTAGTGTTAGAGTTGTATGTGTATAAGTGAGAACAGAGTTTGTCCACATATTTGCTTGTTTTGGTATTTTCCACGTTTGGAAGGACAGCTCTATTTTTCAGTAAGGAAATGATGCAGTTTTAAGAGAACTGCATTTCTCGCATTCAGGTCTTGGCCTCTTGCTCCTGTTGCTGGCAATGTTAGCAAAGCAAAATTCAGAAGCTTCTACTCCTCCAAATGTTTTCAGATACACTGCAAGTGCATAAGGCACAGAAGGAACATATTGCTACTACTCTGAAAGACTGTGGATGTTGCTCAGTGTTTCATACTGCTGGGCCTGTCCTTATTCAGTGCTGCCTTCTATTAAACAAGAAATGCCACTAAACTATGGACATCATAGATTATATGCACAAAAATTTATTTAGTTCTTTTAATTTCTGCATAGCTGCCATTTAAATAGTTACCATCTTCAATTTATTTCTTCAGATACTTGATTGCAAATTTTCATCATATAATATCAGCCATCAGCAAGCAGAGATCCACAGTGACTCTTAAATTAAACTTATCAAGAAAACTCATCAGAAACTACAGAACTCTACAAATAAATATTTTATAAAATCCAGCAAAAAAAAAAAAGAGATCAAAATGTGTTCATAAAACCCAGCTGGTAGGGGTCAAATTTGCAACAGAAATACTTGGACAAGACAATCTCACAACACTCCTTGCAGACCTTAAGATAATGAATGCTCTCGCATACACAAGATCCTCAAAGAAAAGAAATCAGCACTCACAAGCAAGAATTACTGCTGCTACAAATATGACAAAAAACGATGTTTTGCAGCAATGCAAAGAATGCTATTAAGGAAAAAAAATAAAATCCAACCAACCAAAAAAAAACCAACAGCAGTACCGATAGAGTTTGCAAAGACAATGGAGAACCAGCACCATATTTATCATCTTCTTCAACTACCAAACCAAGCCATGCATCTCATGCTATAATTAATTATTTCCAAATAAAGTACTTTCCTTTTCCTACTTACTTTTTTTATCTATTGATCTTGATTCTTGATGATCAACATTCACATCTCTGCTGGATTCAAACTCTGAGTACTTAGTATTTGACTGTTGTTCCCTACTTGAGGAGAGGCAAATACATGGAATATTTTGGAAATCTGAATGATTTACAATGGTCTTCAGTAAGACAATCTGATTTTCTCTTTTTTGTTGCAGCGATCTTTTGCAAGAAGTATTAAAAGTACAAAGTGGAAAGGTGGTGTTATTTAATGAACAGGTATCCATGCACGATACAACTACGGTGTTAGCTGAAAAAGAAAGAGTAACTGTATTAGCCAAACCATCTCTTAGAGTACAGGGATAAGTAAGTGCATTTAAGTTTCATGTAAAATATCCTTTAACCATCATACAATGAAATGCACTCCTTGAGGATTATGGCAGAATACTGCATGCACCATCAAGCAAGGAGAAGCGAGCAGAGAATATTCTCCCAACATACATGTTGGATTTTATTGCTGAGTTACATGGAATATCTTTCAGTACTGAGCTGCATTTGTGGTGATCTCTAGTGTCATTCTTGTTTCAAAGTTGTTCAAATTTCTTGAAGAGAAAATGAAACCCACTTGTGTTTGAAACAGGAAACACAGCCCTGCAACCATGCAGTTGCAACCCACCAGAGTGATCACACTGTAAAATAGTTAGGAGAATGAAAACTTTCTCTCCAATGACACTTAACCCACAGAAATACTGCTGAATCCTCCAGCCACCCTTCCTGGTTTTTCTCGATTCAATCATTAAACTTAATGCACAGTTTTTGTTAGTTGTATTTCAGTACCAAATTACTGCAGCTGAAGCACATTAATGCAACAAATAACAACAAAAAAAACAACCCCACAGTGTTAATTATTAATGCATGTTATTTTAACCGTCTTCTACATAAAAGCAAAGCTTTATTATATGAACTCTGTTTCTACTTGAGTTAACCTTGAACTATTTTTTCAGTATGAAAGAAATTGAAGATTAAAAATCTTCTGGGACTCCGCCATGAAATATGTATTTATGAACACAAATAATCCCTCCCATGAGTTGATGTGGTGCTAACCCATAGTATTGTAGCTAAGCTTCCAATTCTGGTAGTAACTTTGCATGTCTGTGATGTGGAAATTCTGCATCTAACACTCATTATGAGTGATATGTTCATAAATCCTTACATATAGATAGGAAAACAGCCTTTGATTGCTCCAGTACTTATCTGCAATCTGACAGTTTTCAACAGCCATCTGTGCTCATATCAGAGCTGACTGGCCTCAGAAACAAATCGGTGAAGGATTTCAGGCAGGAACAGAAAAAAAAAATCCAAAATCCAGTGCCAAAGTCAGTTACCTTCACTTTACTAACATTACATCAGAAAGTGATAAACTCATAAAACATAATACATTGAAATGTAAGATATCATATAAGCAGGTAAGAAAAAATCTCAGATTTTATCTTTCCATTAGGGAAGTCAAAATATTTTCCTCAAAATGCTTTTGATCTGACCATCCTGGAGTGGAGCAGGCTCTTGAGACCCAGTTCTTCCAGCTGCAGGAGGTGGTTTGGGCAGCCATCTTCCAGTCAGATGAGCCAGCATCAGAGAAAATGTTTACCTTCCTGGTAAGGCATACATGCATGTGGGGAACTGGTCAAAGATTACTGCCACAGTTTTCAAGGTCAGCAAATGGCAGTTCCCCACCAGGCCCCTTTCACCAAGTTTGTACACAGCCCTGGGAGTCTGCTGACTGTGGTCAGGGGGGTCTGTGCACAGCACCATGAACTCCATTTTGCATCTCATGCTCCACGTGACCAAAAAGGCTCAAGAACTGCCTAATGCTAGCCAATTTACAGAGCTTAAGGAGTATGCTAAATGATTGGAAAAGTTTGAATGCTGTCCTGTTTGGGAGGGTACTTAACATCCTCTGAGAAAAATCTGTAACCCACAGATTTAATATTAAGAAGTTCTCTGGTTATTAAATCCTTTACTAAGCCTCTATTTACTTGTATGTTTTGTTTTCTACTGAAAATTCAATTCTATTAAAATGAAATTATTCATAGGGAAAATCTGAATTTGTAAAAAAACTTATTTGCCTTTAAGAAAATAATAAATATTTCATTTTGGATTAGCTTGACTGGTTTTTTTTCTTCTTTTGATCTATGATACTCAGTTTCAAATCAATTCAGCAGTATACAAAATCACATTTTTATCACTTCTTTGCAGAAATAGTAGCAAACACATAATACATCAGAGATGTCAGAGGCCTACAGCACAACATGGGGAGTACACAAGGATAGATTTATAGGGGACACGGTCCATCAAATAGCCAGACCTAGAGGACAAGACCAGAATTGAGAGCATCAAGCTCCAAAACAACAACAGTATCTTGTTCTAAACCAAGGTAGTGTAAAGCTTCAGAGACTTTCAGCCAAATAGATGCTTTACAAATTTGTAGGAAATAAGTTTCAGTTTTGGTGATACTGAACTGTTTTCTTTTGATAAGTTTTTAATGGCTTGGGTTAGATTTCTCCCACAGAGAAGGCATAATCTTCAATTTTATTCCCACTCTGGAGTAAAATAAATGCTCGAACTTTTCCTAGGGTAAAAAAATTCAAAGTTTCACTTACATTATATTAAAAACCTGAAGTACCTGCAGTGTTAATGTGATCTTAGACAAGCCTGTGGAACCAGGTCTCAACCAGTCATTTAGGAGCCGACCATAGAAGGCACAGTGGCTACTTTTTACATGTCAGTGAAGATTTCCAGTAACAAATTTTTGTGGGGAAGTAATGTTCACAGCCTCCTATGGAAGCCAGCAATTTGAAACACCTACGAGAAAGTAATTCTGTACATTTTAAGCTTGCTACACACTTTGGATTAAAAACAGTTCCCAGAAGGTTTTCAGTGATACAAACACCAAATTCCTTGAAATTTTCATATTAAATTGTTCAGTGTATTTACTTTCTCACATAATTCAGACATTGTTGCACAGTCTTTTATTATTCTACAATTTTTAGAACATCCAAAATATGACTATGATTCTAATCTTCCAAATACAATTCTGTGCAGCAGCACGCTGCTCATATTCATTTCATACATAATGTGATTAAGACCATACATAAATTCCAGAATTGTAACAATCATGTTATTGCAGCATGAAGCAACTCCAAGAAGAACAATCTAGGACAATTACAGTGGAAAAATGCAATTACTCTTGCATGTTTGACAGTAACATCAATGTTTTCTTCTGCTGATATTCATGGCATTGTTTATTTGTGTTGTCTGTGCTTGTAAGTCCTTTGATCACTTCTGTGTGGAGGTAAAACATGCATTATTCCCACATCTTAAAATGAATGATTGTTTTCATAATGTTTGAAACTTACGATAGTTCGTTGGTTTATTATCTATGAAAATCTGTAAATTATATTCTAGCCATTGTCACAGTGGCTGGTTTTGGTGAATCAATATAAAAATGTAAATGTAAGTAAACGAATCTTGGTATATTTGGTATTAATTTGTTTGCAGAAAATTACTTCATAAAGAAATTGCTTCATAAATAATGTAGTAAGGTCTAGGAACACACCAGCTGTCAAGGGGATTCTTTTTATTATAAGATTTATCTTATACAAAAACTTACATAGGAACAGCTGTGACAAAGCTATTTTAATATTAATTTATTTATGATTTTTTTAAGAAAGCGCTGAATGCATTAGTTGCACTCATATATTTTGTATTCATCTTAAATACATTATTGACCTTTAGGATCACCAATATGTATTTGGGATTTCTGTAAATAGATTTGCTTTATTGAGTTATAATACCAATTCTGCGCTACTTTTTTATCATGGTACCTCTGCTTATATCCTTCATAGGTTATGTCTCATACCAGATACTAACCTATGAAGATTTATAGCCATTTGTGTTGAGAGATTTAAAAAAAAAAAACTTATTTTTTAAAGACATAGGTAGCTGCTACTTAACATACACCTTTCAACTACTAACTTCATGAGGAAGCAAGTAAAAAGTACAGTTAAATGCATATAGTTACCAGAAATTTTGCAATGTACATGAACAAACAGCAAACTATTTTCAAATTACTATATATAATTAATTCTGTTTAACTTTGTTAAAAATCTGAAGAAAACAATCTATATATACAACTTACACAGTTTATACGAGTATAGCATCGTAACTATCACTTTCAGGAAAGCACATGCCAACTTTTCAATTGCAATTAGACTTCAGAACAAGCAAGGGGTCCATTAAAAGCTGATCACTCACCTTCATGGACTTTGAAAAACTCAGGTAAACATAAAATAAACATGGTGAGAACTCCTAGTGCTAACCTGAAGAGTTCTGATTTTCTCAAAATCAAGCACATGCCACTGTAGCACTCCCATTTAGCACAGTGGTGGCAACTTCCTTCCTGGTTTAGCTTTCAGCGTGGTGTGGGCTTTATGCAAAACAACATCTATCCATTTCCTTTTTCTAATATGACTTTTTCTTTTACTCCTTGTTACATTAAGTTGTAGAGAGAGTAGTTCTGTCCTTACATTGGCATGTCTGAGAATGATTCAAGTGGAACAGTGAAGATAAAATTAATGTATCAGGATGAAAATACAAGAAAACTCACACATAGAAAACATTTCATTCATGTGGGGCAATTTTGTTTTAGGAACATCACCCCCTAATGGCCATTTTCATATACCTTCTGAACAATAATACAATCGTCTTTGTGAAGAAATTTTGTTATCCTTTGGCCAAGAAGATTAAAAAAAAAAAAGTCAGAACTTCACTAAAAAATAAGTCAGATGAGTCAGATATGTAGATTTTATCGTTTCATTTATATACATGTGCACTGGAGCCAGGATGTGTGCATATGATATTTAACTTCGTGTAATACTGTATCTTTAAGACTTCGATAGATCGGTGATTCAATCATTACAACTTCAAGTTTCTGATATGGTAAATAAGCAATGTTTTAAGTCCAATGAACTGAGGATGAGATGTTCATAGCATCACTGCTGCTCTATTCTCAAAGGACAGCAGATGTGTTGCAAATCTGTACCGTGTCTTCAGCATGCTATTAACTTTTACATCATGGAAAGTCTGGAAAGAGCCATTACTATTTCTATACTTAGTAGTCATAGTTTTACAGCTAAACTTTCCAGTTAGAAAAGTGAAATCCAGATGAGACTGCAAAGAATATTTCTGGAATGTTCTGTATAAAAGTATACTGGATAATGCATATGTAAATACAATTTTTCTCAAATGTAGAGCACCTAAAGTATGAGAGAATTAATTAATGTAGTTGCTTTCTATTTTTCCTAATTCCTGCAGAATTTTTCCTACAACCCATTAAATAGTGAGTACTGACAAAAAGAAGCAATGCCATTGAAGTTAAGATAAGAAATATCCCATGAACCTGAAATGCCCCCAATGTTATCTAGTGGCCTCAGAAGTTGAGTAAGGCCAGGTGGAATTTAACCCACTATAGAAAGACTTTTGATGAAGCTTTAATGAATACAAATTTGTTAACACAAAAATTTTAAATGTAGCAATTTTATGTGATGAAATCAATTAAAAGAAAGCAAAATGAACTAATTTTATTTGGACACCAGGGTGTAACTTAAGTAGCAATCATTATAATAATACGTAATACATCTGAGTTGGAAAGGACCTTTAAAAGCCATCCAGTCCAACTCCTCTGCAATGGACAGGAACAGCTACAGCTGGATCATCACCCAGAGCCCCATTCTGCAATGATACAGAAAGTCACCAGTATGACTTTAAAATATAAACTATAACCGCAGCACCATTTATATGCCATCTTAGCATATTAGCTCTACATTGTGAGAGACTGTGCTGCGCCTGAAATATCTCCCATATTACTTATACTTTCCTAGGTTTTGCTGGTGTTTACTCACCCCTTTCGCCCAGACGGAATGAAGAAGTCTTTCAGAAACTGCAGGAGGACTTTGGCAAGTAATATGCATGTCTATCCTTTTCTAAGGCACTCAGACTTTTTCCAGGCACGTTTTAGCTCAGTCTCCAGTTCAGGAGAACGGCACAGGACCTGTCCCTGCACCCCAAGGACATCCTACGCCTACACATGATTACCCTGAGACAGCTGTGTGTGTGTAAATGGGTGTCTGCCTGGACTGACCACTGACTGCAGTGAAAAGCGGGAGTTTTCCTGCTCGGAGACACACTTCTGTCCACCTAGTTAATAATTTTTCCACAGCTTGAAGCAATTAGTGTCTTTGCAAACACTACTTCTCAGTGAAATTTAGTGAAAACTGAGTAAACCTTTCAGAGTCAGTCATGAGGACCACAGGCAGACGGAGCACTCAGCCGAGCAGGCTGCATGTCCTTACAAATTAGGCAGTGAAAGCCCGACATACATCTCCTTCAAACACGTCCCACCACGCTTCACCGATGATCTCGCACACCCTTAAATCAGCTTTATCAGTCAGAGGCACATCTGACTTGTCACACAGTCTATTAATTTGGAAAATTATTCTACCTTTGGGTGGCAGAAGTCAGCGGTAAGGTGCTATGAGGAGTGTGGCAGAGGTCAGGGTGCGCCTGTGAAAGGGTGAGCACAGGCTGCCACAGCCCCACGCGGTGCCACGAGAGGAGGTTAAATGTTGTGCCTTGTGTCACTGCTGATTTATTTCAACTAAATGGAGGACGGGGAGAACGAGAGAAATAATTCGCTTCGCGGTGTCAAAATGCAGACAAGGGTACACAGCGCGCAGAACGAGGTCCGCACCCGCGTTAATTAAGGAGAACTGCACAGGCGGACCAGCGCCTCCCTTCGCCGCCCAGCCGACAGGGGGCGCGCGGCGCCGAGGGGAGCAGCCCGGAAGCGGGGCCGCTGGCTGGGGCGGCGCGCGGGCCACCCGCTCAGGCCGGGGGGCGGGGCCGGCGGAGCGAAGTGGGCGTGGCGAAAAGCCCCGCCCCTGCCGCGGCTCCGCCCCGCCCCTCCCCTCGCGTGCGCGGCCGGCCCCGGGGCCGCAGCCGCCGGAGAGCGCCCGCGGGGAGGGGCCGGCGGCGGGGCCCATGGGGACCCGTTAGCGGCGGGGAGCGGCCTCCCGTTTCCCGCTGCCTTTCCCGGCACAGAGCGGCAGCGGGAGGGCGGGGGGTGCCGGGGCCTCCCTTGTGATTTTTTTATTTATTTATTTTTTTTCTCCCTCCTTTCTTCTCTCTCTCCTGGCCCCTCCCGGACCGCGAGAGGTGAGAGGGCGGCGGGAGCTGCACGGCGAGGAGAGGGGGCTGGGGCTGCCGGCTGAGGGAGGAGAGAGCGCGGAGGAGGAGGGCTCGGGGGGCGGCTCCCGCGGCTGAGCAGGGAGGGAGGGCGGCGGCGCGCGGGCGGGTGGCGGTGCCGCGGCGCGCTGTGCCCCGGGCGGGCGCCCCGGCTGGCACCGTTAGGGGCGGAGCGGTTGTCAGCCCGCTGCTGCTCCAACTTCCCGCCGTCCGAAGAAACCGCGAAGAAATCGAAGTGTTATTTTCAGTAAGAGCCGTCGCTCGGGTCTTGTTACGAGCGTGGGTAGGAATAAAAAGCTTGAACTCGCGGTCAGGTCGGCAGCTTTTAAGGAGACAAACGCTTTGTGTTGTGGGGATGCGTCACGTTGGAAAACGGGTCACAAGACGTGTTCAGTGATCTTTCCCGGAACTGTGCTTTCCGTTCTTGTGAAGGTGTTTTTGCAGCAGAACTCCGGGAGATGCACGCAGATAAAGACTTTTTAAAAACACAAAAAGAAAACAAAGCAAAAAAAGAAAAAAGGAACAACAAAGCTTGAACTTCAGAGATGCATTCCTCTTAGCGGAGATCACGTTTCCAACTTAACGCTTTTCCTGTTTTCTGCTCGCTGAACAATGCTGAGCGGCACGATGCAGGACAGACCCAAACTGATGGCAGTAGCCCTCAGCTGAGGCAGTGCTTTCCTCTGCTGCCCTTCAGCATCATCAGCCTCATGTCCTTTGAGGATGTCCTTTGGAAGGGCAGGTCTGCTGCTGAAGCCAGCCAGCATGTAGATTTTAAAGCGTTGTGTTAGAAAGGCACTGAATATGAAGTAAGAAGAAAATCCACAGAGATTGAAAAAAATCTTGCCTTAAACTGTTATGGTTCAAGCTAATTGCAAACTGTTGCTAACTGGTGACACACACTGGATGAAGCTGTGCCGTTTTACTCTAGATCACCAGTATCAGTGGTACTGATACTCCATGTTAGTATTGATGTAGTTCAGCATTTCAAGTTGTGCTAAGGGAGATGACCTAAACGGGCAGAACATCACCCAATAATGAGAGATTTTTCAGCTTTTAGGAAATTCCTGTGTTTCCTTTTCCTTTACAAAACACAAGGTGAAGGTTTGCCTCCTCTTTATCGGCTAGATTTCCCTTTTATTGCAGCTAAATGGCAGAATGCATTAATTCCTCTTTAATTAATTAAACGATTAATTAATTAAACCTCGCTATCCACCTTTTGCTTTTTTTCTGTGGGAACAAAATTGTTGTTAAACTTTCATTCAAAATAACCAACAAAGCAACTTGAGATGATAAATATGTGTATTAATTGGCTGCATGGCCTTAACAAATGCAGCCATGTAGGAGTGATGAGTTTATGGGCTCCAGGTGAGTTCTTGTTACTGTTCTCATAGCTGGAAGGTCCTTGCAGCTGGTAGGAGAGATCAAACTGTTGCAGGTCAGATATGAGATATCACATTATGCACGCAGGTGCCTTACAGGGCTGTTTTCTTTCTTCTTAAAGTGACTGTGGTCACTTTGATTCAAAAAGTGGATGCATGCTGTCTCAGCAGGCTGGATTCTTCCTGGAGCTACAGCTAGGCAAAGTAGTGAAAATGTACTAAGGTTATTTAAAAAAATAATAATTTTGTAATGCAGTGTTTCTTGAGAGCTTATGTATTCAGATTTCATACTCTCCCCCTCTTTCTTTGAACAGTTTGTTGTATATGTAACGTGTAAGTTGTGGAAGGATCTGAGGAGACGGTTGCGCAGTGGTACACTTTAATCTCCTTTTTTTCAAGTTATGAACTCAGGGACAACTGAAAGTTCTGACTGAATAGAGTAGGCAGTCTGTTCTCAAGGTTTTTTTCAGTTCCTGGTTCTGACTTCTTCTCACTGTTTTCTGTCTGTAGATTATTTTCTGCCTACCTCATCTTCTTGGAAAGAGGAAGACAAATGGAACTACGTGATTCTGTACACACCTAGAGATCATTCTGGTGTTATAGGTAATTATTGTACTTACTCAATTCCAGTAGTGAGTGATGCTACAATTAATGCGAATTCAGTCCACAAAGGATTTGGGCCTTCATGGTTACACCTTCATTAAGTTTTGTACTACACATCTCTGAGGGCTTCCTCCTGATGGGTGCACACAAGCAGGATTTGACTTTGCTTTGCTTTTGTGGACTCAGATTCTAATGTTTGGAATGTTTGTATGTGTTTTTATCACTTACCATGTCTGTTGTTTATCAAAACATGCTTTATAGAAGATGTCAGTAATACTATAACGCTCATTATAATCTTTTCAAAATACGTGAGAAACTTCCATCCTCTGATCTTCTAATCGCTATAGAAAAAAATGGAAAATTTCTTACTGAATTTGTAAGAGAAAATATTGCTGTAGAAAAATGCCTATGATAGAAGCCTATGGACTGCTCAGTCAAATCTCATTACATTGATAATACTGACTGGCTTTTACTTTCTTGCATTTTTTAAATGGAAAGTAGTAAGATTTTTCTAAGCCACAGCCATTTTCAAACGCAGTAGCTTTGACACATACACAAAGCAAAGGGGTAAAAGAATGTTCGGGGGAGAAAAAGGAGTATTTGCCACAATCTGGCTTTATCTGAACTCTTTGTAAAGTAAAATACTGCTGAAGAAATAGTGATGAGGGTAAGAAAGGCAGTGCTGAGGATGTAGAAAAATAAAATTAAAAAAAATCTGTTTTCTTCCCTGTGAAATATGTCTGCACTGGGGATGTTGATAAAACAGTTTCTGTGAAATAATTGTGTACTTCACCATTGTCCAGAATTCATTCATGTCATGATACAAATGCTGAAGAGAGGTAGTCTTTATTTATTTCTTTATCTGTCAAGTCAGTAGTGATTTAAGATGTACATACATCATCATACATACATCATATATACTGGTTTTGATAGAAGATGCTTTATTTTGTTCTGTGGAGCTGAGAGCTTTGAGTGGCTTTGCAGGAGCAGAGAGTTTAGAGGATTGTTGTAATCTGCACACTGGAATAACAGGAAGTGTGCTTCAAGTTGATTCAACTCAGAATGATTGCTGAGCACTAGATATCCTTTGTAGCTGTCTGCTGAGACAATTCTAGTCCAGAAGTACACAACTCAAGACAATTTTTTTTTAAAGGTGGTGACAAAATAACTGAGAATTCTGGGCAAGAGCTATTAAAAGGTCTTATTTTTCTTTGGATGTTTCCTATGCGTGGCCGTAACGCTTCCAGGTTAAGACATCCTTTGTTTTGAAAGTTTTCAACTTGAGTCTATTGCCATCCTTTGTCCCTTCAAAGTGTACTGTGAGCAGTATTGGTCACTTTGTAGTTTTTTTGGGAGTTGGTTGTTTTGTTCTTTTTTTATTGCTTCTTATTAAACACTTGGAAGTATTCTTACTCTAGATTGCTGTTTTATAAGATCTGTAAATTATAATTTTCTTTTGTATCACAAATATTTCTCAACAGTCAGTGTATTGGAAAATGTTAACATTGTTAGTTGGTATGGTAAGTATTTAGGTTAAATGAAATGCATACCTGTGAGCCTCTAGCACTTCAGTATTTTTATTTCTCTAGGTCTTGAGGAACGAAAAGCTTGTTGGGCATTTCAGCACCATATCCCAAGTTTAGCATTGCCTTAGTGGTAGTGATAGTGGCAGTAATTGGCAGTCAAACTACTTTTGATAGGTATGATGACTGTCAGTACCTGCAGTAGGAGAGTATTTGATGTTATACTGGTTTACTATGCATTTTCCTGGTAGCTCACTGTAGGAGAAACACTTCTGTTTTACTGCAAGGTAGAACACCTAATTATCAAGCAGGGCTGCTGAAGAGTAACTGTATCTTATGGACAACACTGGCATTTTTAAAGAGGACAAACTATGAAGTTGAGAAAGGAATTAATTTCAGTCAATTCATAGGGTTGTTTTACCAGCTCGTTACCTTTTCAGCTACAGGTGCAATTGATGTTGAAATTCCATGTATTCCTTGACAACAGGATTGAATTTGAAGAACGATTTTTGACTAGTAATCTGTGTTTTTTCCAAGAGTATCCCTCGGATTTTCAGACTTAATGGAAAACTTTATATAATGGTGCAAGAAGTATTTGTAAAGCAGAAAATTAAGGTTGAAGAATGGCTCCCTCTCTTCTAAAAACACATCTGAAAACTTGTCGCCGTGCCTTAGCTGACACACTGTCAGAATAGTCAGCCTATCTATGTTAACTCTCCATTAAATTCTTTAAGAAACTCTCAGTAAAATTCCTTGAAATTTGCAATAGGTTGCAATTCAATAAATTCTCACTTAATAGAACATTCTATTTTTATGTGTGAAATCTTGTGTGGTCTTGTATTATGCATTCAGTGATGGTAGGCTTTTTATCTTCAAATACTGTATTTATATTTCTGGATGTCCTTTAAACTGTATTCTAAGTGCTTTCCTATTTAAGGGGTGCATACCTTTTTAACTTTGAGATTGTCACAGAAACACAATGATAAGGAATTATAAGGGTTGGAAGGGGCCTCTGAAGATCAGGTTCTCCAACCCCCCCTATTAAAGCAGGTTCTTTAGAGTAGATTGCACTGGAAAGTGCAGATGGGTTTTGAATATCTCCAGAGAAGCAGACCTCACTTCTCTCTTGGGCAGCTGTTTCAGAGTTCTGTCATCCCCTTACAGTTTCAAAAAGCCATAATTTGTCCAAGTGTTTTGCATGACTACAGCTTTTTAAGCCTTTGAAAAATATCTTGAAAATGTAAGCTGTTTCTCGTTCTTACACATCCTCAATTTTATGCAGGGAAATGAAGGAGAGGATAAGTTTTCATTCTTTTTGTATTAAACATTAGTAACTAGCAGAGTGCTGTGGATAATTTCTCGTTTTAAGGCCCGTTTCTAGTAGTCTTTCTTTAAATGTTTCCTATGGCTTGCAATTGAAGACTTCAGCTCCGTAGGCTTTCTGTCTTCATCAATAAAGCAGTTCTCAGCTTGGCAAAGCATTACACAAACAGCATTGGAAAGGAGAACATAAAATGAAAAATTAATTAGCTCTCTGGAACACTGGGCATTAGGAGGCCAGAACCATGATTACTTATTTCATCATTCTTTGTTCTATGATTACAGTGTTCTGGAAGATGTTTGTGTTAAGAAACAATTTCTCCTTTCCAATATCAGTTCTAATTTGAGCTTAAACCTTTGAGAAGAAAAGTTCTGCCGCGCGCACTTTGCTAACTAATAGCTGAGGTATGTATTTCTTCTGAAAGATCACATTAATAGCAATTACTAAAGAGAATTAAAAAAACTGTGACTAAACATGAAACATAAAAAGTAGTTCAACTTTGCAACTGTGAGAAGTTTTGATTTTTTTAACCTTTTTGCTCTCTCTCCTTCCTGCTAGTTTCCTTGAAGCTACTTCTTTTCATTTAATTAATAGGCAGTATTTTAAAAGTTGGACTTAAATGGAGCAAAATGGACTTCCTATTCCGCTTCTGTATGTTTCACAGTGTTTTCAGAATAAATGGAAGAGCACTGTGTTTTCATTTACCTGTGGTTTGGTAACTATGATCAGTGTTTGTTGACAGCCATATTTTTGACTGCAGGAGCTATTTGCACATAACCTTTTCAGTATTATCATCAAATATGCACATCTTGCAGCCTATCAAACTGTTGGCTGTTTCACTTTCTAAGGACTCCTCTTTTTTTCCCTTGGAATTCTTAAATCCAACTTACTGTATAGATTTATTGTAAGAGAGAGAACAATGAAGAAAGACAAGGGAAGGAATTCTTTCCTCCTGTGCTGTGGTCAGAATGCCTTCTGCATCTTCATATCAGCCTGCTCTCAAAAACTGCTACATTGTCATGCAATCTTAATTAGAACAAAATAAAAATAATTATAAAGGAGAGAGATAAGTAATCTCAAATCTCTTAGGTTATTTTTTTAAATTTCTCGTGTTTGTTTTCTGATGTTCCTTCTGTTCTGCCACCTCGCTGTTGTCTCCTCTTTTGAAGCTGTAAAAGCTGAATACTGATAGTATTCTGGTATGATATGGGCTCTGAAGGCAAGATGAAGATGGTAAAGTAATCTGCCTAGTATAGATTTGAGTTGGTTTGGGGAGAAATGGTGTCATCCATCATTCTAAAAATAAAAGCGCACATCTTATGCTTACCGTAGTCTCATTTTCAGAGTCAACAGCATCACCTTAAAATACTCCTCTAGAATAAATGAAATATTCACAGTACCTGCTAGGTAATATGTGTGCGTATTCCTAATGTAAGAATCGTGTCCAGAGAGGTTTACTATCCTTTGCTGTAAAGAATGCAGGGAGCAGCATGTCTGAATTACGAAATAAATGATGTGCTGATGTGTAGCATGTACACGGTGAGGAGAAATGACAGAACTGATGGGGAAGTAAAACTTTTCTCGGTGTCTTTGGTGATGGAACTTGCATGCAAGCAATCCATACTTGGTATGAGTAGACAATCTACATTGTTGTTTGTGTAAATAAGCTATTAGCTTGCTGGTTGCCATTCCAGATAAAGTATTCTGCATTGATTATTCATCGTACACTGTGCAAGATGCATTGTTGGTAGATATTATAAAATATATTCTGATGGCCTAAAAGCTGCTTTTGGATATTAAATGATCACTTTGTCTTTGCCGAAGATGAAACCAAAGTTTAGATCTTTTTACATTTAGTGAGCGAAACAGTAGTTTGGATGTTAATGTAATCACAAGCTTGTGTATTCAAACTGTCTAATTAAAACATTACAAAAGTAGAGCATCTAATAATGTTATCATAACTTGATAAGCCTGGCAAGCTTTTCACCAGGAACTGTAGCGTTTTAAGCATGGAAATAAAGCACATAGAAGTAATGAACTAAAATTAATCTATGCGTTTATAATAAATGTGGGCAGATGAAGTGATAAGTAACAACTTTTCTTGGCAGATTTTTTCATTACCAAATACAAATTAAAATTGCACTTTTGATAAGAAACAGACTGGAGAGCAATTACACTTAAAACAGATAAAGTGTTAATTTCCTTAAATATTCAGGCATTATTGTCTGAAAATTCACAAGCTTTATAAATATGAGTGCTTTATAAATATTGTAAGCTAGGTGAGTACTTCTTTTAGTACTTTCAGCTAATGGTGAAGATAGGTTGGCAGATGATTGCAAACCATCTGAAGCTAATGAGTACTATATGTGGTTGTGCAATATGTTAGTTTCTTATTTTCCTTTAGATTTAGTTAGATTTGATGGAGAAGAAACAACATTTGATAAGCCAATAAAGAAGGCTTTTTGTTAATCGTACTTTTTCCTTCTTACAGCTTAGCCAACTGAGTTTGAGTTTTCTTTAAGCATACTAGCTTGACCGTGGATGCCATACTGCTAGGAATGACAACAGTTCTTGTACTCCCATTGTTTAGTGTCCTGTGTTCCTCCTGGCACTTTATTTATGTTGCTGTTGCGTAGTACTCTCTCTGCGCAGAACAGGAAATGTTTTAGGAGTCTTATGAAATCAGAGGTGAGGCAGCTGAGATGATGGGTCTGTGCGCCTCTGGGATAGCTAAACAGTTAATTCAGTGAGTGCTTTAATGATTTAAAGACTTAATGCTACCGTTGTTGCTTTCTTTCTCAAGGTCATTTTAACTTCATACAGCTGTGGAAAGGTAGGTCTGTGTTTGAATGCTATGTTTGAGCAATCTGTCAGATACTGTGATGGTTTTTTTGTTCCACTTTGCTTATAAATCCACACTCGGGTGATATATAGCCAGTCAAGGTGAGGCAGTTGTGCATGCCCAGAAGCAACAGATAAGAAACTTGTGAGTGTGTAGTACGCCCAGAGAAGCTGGATTTGTGTCTTTTGGTTTATCAGCCCTCACAATAATTCTTGTGCCTGTCTGTAAATTTCAGTCAAACTCTGACAGTATGTATCGTTTTGTATGCTTGAATTTCTAGAAGGTATAGAAAACATACGAGTAGGTATGGAAGTCCAATAAGTAATACTGCTTGACTTGCCACCTGGTGAGCCTGTCTGCTTCTGGGCCTAAATACGGCCAAGGATTTTCTTGTGCTACCTGTCTGCCACAAGGTGGGGAGGGAAGTGTGGCTGTGTGTAAGCAGGCTGTGAGATGAAGCATTCAGGGGAACTGGAGTTAGTGTTAGAAGAGCCTGTAAGATAAGTGGAGAGCCTGAGATTATTTTTGCACAAAACTGCAGACAGAAAACTTAAAGTGCAAGAAATGAGTCTGGGCTAGTTCTACAGCTCCATTTATTTACTGGCAGTGGTTTACTTACTGACATTGATTCAAATAAAATTATATTTGAAAAATACTACTCAGTGTATGTTTTCTCTTTGCTTACTGTATCTATTTCTATTGTAAGTTTTATTTTCTGATTACAAAAATATAAAGTAGAATTTTTTCAGATTGAAATAAAATAATTTTATTGATGTTGTTCCTCACTTATATCTTGATGAGATTATATCTTGGATACTGATTATAAATATATAATATGGAATATGTAGTGATTTGATACGAGATTTAATCTGAAATTAATTAGCATCCAATTACAGAATTAAAGACGTTTTCCCTTCTGTGCCTTAGATTCGTATTATTTGTGGAACAACATTTCCAGGAAGTTTTGCAGAACTCGTGGCTTGGCTTTTTCTCTTCCTCTACATCCAGTTACCTTAGTTAGCAGTCTGCACTCGTAAGGATCATAACCACAGTCAGGCAGTAGATATGTTTTCTATCTAGCCAATCTTGAGCTCACCAGGGAGGTTTATTTCTATCCAGCTGTTACTTTAAGGCTCTTATGGTATAAAGGCACTTAATCTATGGAAGTACAGAAATAGAATTGGGATGCCTATTTGATTGTATTATCAAATGCAAGCTGTTAATAGTGCAGGTCTCCCATTGCCACAGCAACTAGTCCTGTAAAGTCAAAGGGCCTCCTCTTATCTCCAGGGCCCTTATCCCCATGGGACTTTTTCTAGCAGATCCCTGAGGATACTGTATCTGCTGCACAGAAGCTTGTATACCTCGAGCACTGTGTGCAGTTTTGGGTGCCGCAGTATAAGAAGGACATAAGGCTATGAGCGTTCACAGGAGAGCAGCAAGATGGTGAAGGATCTAGAGGGCAGTGTGTATGAGAGTGGCTGAGGTCCCTTGGTTCAGCCCAGAGGATCGGAGGCTGAGGGGAGACCTCCTGGTGGCCTACATGGGGGGAGTAGAGGGACAGCACTGATTTCTGCTCCCTGCTGATGGTGACGGAATCCAAGTGTATGGCATGGAGCTGTGTCAGGGGAAGGTTTTAGGAAAGGGTTCTTCACCAGAGGTAGTGAGCATGGAACAGGCTGTCCAGGGCAGTGGTCACAATACTGAGTGCTGGAGTTCAAGAAGCATTTGGATTAAAACTCTCAGACATAGTAAGAATTTTGAGTGGTCTTTTGTGGAGCTGGAAGTTGGACTCAGTGATCTCTGTGGTGTCCCTTCCAACTTGGGGTAATCTGTGCTTCTGTGATGTATCTACTGAGCAGTGTTTGTGCCATAACTCATCCATAGCAGTGATGTGTCTAGGGGAGGAGGTGATTTGTTTTTACTTCTCTGGATTAATTTTACCTTGTTTTCATTAGAATCAACTATACTAATATTTTTGGAGTGTATGAAATAAGAATCTTCTGCTTGTCTTAATATATGTATGACTATATGAGCCTTTTGGTATAGAAGACTGTTTTTTGTCAGTTTGGGGATTGATGTCATAGTGTTGTCTATTTCATATTGTAACTGAATTTTAGCTGGAAAAACACACTATACGTGGAATACCAACTTCTTGAGAGTGAATAAGCTTACTGCAGTTTTTCCTCAGAGATGGTTCTGTGTTAGCTTGTAAATGGTGCCATTCCTGATGATGCCTGAGCATCACCTGGATAGAGAGAAACAGATGTGCAATGTTCCAGTGTTAAAGAATGTAAACAACTTGGTCACAACTGTTCTGTGTGAGCCACTATGTTGCTCAAGCCAAAAAAATCTAGCATCTGGTAGTGTAATCTTCCATAACGTATGGAAATCTGTCAATTTTTTTCTTTCCTTTTTATTTTGAGTAAAATAAACTGTAAAATAAGCCCTTGCTCTGTAAAGATCTCTTTGTGCTAGCGTAAAGCTGTGTGCTATGAAGACAGAGCATTCTGAGCAAATGGCTTGCACCTCTCAAGGGTGGTGTGCAGTGCTAAGTAGCAGAAAGTTGCAATGCAGTGCGCAGAATTTGGCAGCAGCTCGTTTCTGCTTTGGCAGTGCACTCTAACTGTAGTGTTTTGTGTTGATTTTTTTTTTTTCCTGGGTGAATTACACTGTTGCTGCTGAAAGGGACTTCTTACATAAACATGAATCAGAAGTGTTTGTACTTAAAAAAAAAAAAAAGTTGTTTTTGGAAGTGATTGTTTTATAGAATCACAGAGCATGAGCACAGCTATCTTTTCTTAAGCAATTTCTATAACTTTTGGACTAGAACACAGCAACTGGGAAGAAAAATAGTGAACATTTAATACTTTAGCATAATCATACAAGCAGGATTGCAGCATCAGGGCTTGTCTATAGCAGGTTTTTTGACAATTATTTTAATGTCGTGAAATAATTAAAAGCTTAAAATCTCTTTTCAAAGGGTGTTAAATTTTGAATGCCTTTTTATGCTCTAAGTATGTATTTGATTAATTCATGAACGTCTTATGGTCAGTGAACTGTTCTGGTGCTTCAGAATAAATGTCTAGGCTCTCTATAAATACTGGCAGTAAGGTATTACCTCGTTATATCTTAATGAGTCTAGTTATGTCTCAGATGCATCTTTTGATATGTAATGCTTTTGCTAAGAAGTGGGATTTTTTTTCAGGACAGAGAAACAACTCTTGCAGACAAAACAAAGACTTCAATTATTTTCACATTTTCATTCTAAATTAGCACTTAAAAAGATAATTAATACAAGGACTAGCTGAGCCTTTAAGTCCCTAGCTCTTCAATTGGAAAATGGGTAATTTTAAATTCATTTGACAGAATAAGTACCTTGAAAATGTTATGTCTGAAATGCAGTGATGTTGGACAGCAATAGTTTTCTGAAGCCAAAATGCAGGGGTGACAGTA
This sequence comes from Phasianus colchicus, assembly GCF_987193195.1. Taxonomy (NCBI): domain Eukaryota; kingdom Metazoa; phylum Chordata; class Aves; order Galliformes; family Phasianidae; genus Phasianus; species Phasianus colchicus. The sequence goes on along the minus strand of NC_143439.1, from coordinate 50,863,307 downwards.
AAAATGTTGCCATAAAAAGTGATGTTGAGATTCAAATTTTAAACATTTCTCAAAAATGTATTTGAGAAACATTTGCTTTCTTGAAAATTTAACTGACTTTCCAGTGGAATAAAAAGTCACAATGAATAAAAACACACAGAACTAATTTGTTAAATAATGATTTTTCTATTTAGCCCACCAGTGTACTTAGATGTATCTGAGTATTTGAAGCATATCTACCCTGGAATTATGCACTAAAAGTATTTTAAGAGTAACGGGGTGTTACTTAAATTTTAACTTCTTGTTGGATTGTAATCTTCCTTTAACATCTGTATGAACAAACAGTTCATATGTAATCTTTGTAAATGTCTGTAAAAGTTTTTTATTAAAAAGTTCATTTTGTTGTCTTTTACTACAAGTTTAACATAAAACATGCATGCAAATGTTCATTTAATCACAAGGTATAATCTGGACTCCTCTCCTGCTAACTGTCTGCAAGGATTAATTTCTTACTCCATGGAGCTGCTCATATGAGAGAAGTTGCATATTTAAATGCTCCACTCTTAAGAATATCAATCATATCAGTTAAAATCCAAGTTCTCAAAGCTGTCTTCCAGTAATTTTCCACAACCTCATTAATGTCAACAGAACCTTGCAGAATCGTGTTCACAAAGAGGGCTGTGTACTTGTATTCAAAAAATTATGATTCCCAGCAAGATAGAATATGGTTATTCATCTGCAACTAAGGTCAGAAAAGACCTTTGTGTGTAAGCAGTTTGGGATTCTCTTTGAAGTCTTTTGCCTTAGTAAATTAAAAAAAAAAAAGGAATCCTTACAAAGTGTGTTTATACTGTGTTTAATTAAGATGCTGCCACCCAGTTTACTTTTTAGCAAGTTTCTAAGAAATGTGTTAGTGTATTAGAAAGACCTACAATAGAATGTAGTCATGGGTGTGGGCGTTTGGATTTGTCAGCACCCACCCGAAGAAGGGATATCAAAGGTGAGGTTTGAGTGGTCCAAGTAAATGGCTGTCCTACCAATTCATTATCTGAGGTCTCCAGAAAGGTCAGTAACCCCCAGCAGGGAGACCTTATAAAATATATCGCATTGCTTATATTAAGGAAGCTTGTTGAGAACAAGAAGGGGGCATCAATTATTTCATGCAGCCTTACCAGTTTAAACTGAATTAAGTGCTGCTTGCTTCATTTAGTCATTCTTTTTTATACCAGCTCATATCTAATTTATATAAAAGAAATATATATAACTGTATTTTATGTTGAGAGCATATAAAGATGCAAGTTTGTATCCTCTAGAAAAATGGAAGAAAATAGAAAACATTCTTTCTTCTTTTAAAACCACAGCAGTTTCTTTTCTAATTTCTGCTTGAGCCCATAGCTTCACAGCTGGAAAAAAGCAATAATTGGACTGTGCTTCTCAGAAAGTCATAAGAAAGTGCTGGAAAAGTGACAGAGTTGGCAAATCTGCCATTGTCTTAGCTTACTTTTACTGGGACAGTTTGAATTTCAGATGAGTCTGTTACACAAGAAAAAAATCAGGTCAGTCCTTATGTATAATGCATTTACCATACCAGTAGAAGGAAAAGTATTTAAAACTTACTTTTTATAGTTAAATGGATGATTAAAATGCTACTATTATAGCAAACATTATCAAATACACTGGTAGCTTCTCTTGTTTATCCACCTTTGAGAAACAGTAAACAGCAGCACAAAATGTAACGAGAGGATAAATTAAACGATGCCATTTATTATTTCTTGAATTGTACTGTAGTTTCATCCAGCTTGCGGTTGCACAAAGGATGATGTTTGAATGGTACAGCTAAAGCTTCTGAAATTTACATAGCTGTACAAGCTGGATAGGGACTAGACCTCATATATTTTTGGTTTAACGTCCATGTAATTTTTATGCTGATCCCCAGCAAAGATGGTAACAATCTTGTATATTTATTTACTTGATTGTCTCATTTTTTGAGTTGCCCTCAACTATTTTCTGGATATGCTGCAGCTGACATGGTACATCAGTTTTGGTAGACCAGGATGTTAGCAAGGTACAAGTTCTGAAATGCAGCATCTCTTGTAGAAAATAGCTGGAATATTGTTTCTATAGAAATGTGCTTTGATGGCTTTTGTGAGAAGCAGTTTCATAAATAACTGAGTTCTAAGCAATGGTGGGTGAGTTTTCCAGCTTAAAACTGGCCTCTTCAGAATTGTAGTTCCTAAGAAAATGACATAATTTTCTGCTGACATTAAATCAGCGTTGGCTTTGGGTGATGAAATTATGCACTGTGGAAATTTTCTTATGTTCTCTGCATACAGCCTGTTATGAAGAGCACTACAAGTATCCCAATTGCCAGATCAGAGAAGCATATTCTGTAGTTTGCTTTGTTCATCTGAGAGATAGTTAACTTCCACTCTTAATGGCAAATGTAGGTAAGAAATAAAACAATTCCTATAAATTGATTAAATTTGTATCCTTGAGAGCTGAACAGACCAGATGAACCGTGAAGACTGAAAATGTAAGTCTATTTATCAAGGACTGATAAAATCCAGCGTCTCTTTGTTATTCTAAAATTGTTGTTAGTATTTGCATGTGATTGGAATTAGTCTCAGCAGCTTAGATCTAACTAGCTCCATATGTCACAGAGGGAATAGGCCATTTTTCAGAGGAAATATAAATCGGTCGTTGTATGTTTTGTCTTTGTGACTTGATTTCTTCCTCTTTCAAATAAAGGCATTTTGGGACGCTTTAATGCATTGCGTACACTGCTCATCTAATGGGAATTCTGTCTCAGAAGTACAAGAATTTCTTTTTCTCTCCTCTGTCACAGGACCTTTAAGCTGATGTAAAACAGCTGATTACATATGATGAGAGAGAAGCAAAGGTCTCCTGTTGGCCATTGGCAGAGGGTGCCTCTGGTGTCCTGGGCAGTGTCTGTTAGCCTTTGTTGCTTTTGCTTTTCGTGATGTGTTAGTGAATGGAAACCATTAGCTCATTTCAAATGTAGAATGCTATAAAATTTTGTTCACTGCAGACCTAGATTTGAATCAAGGCACAGCAGGATGAAAGGCGCTATTGCCCTGTACCAGTCCTTCTCTTCCTGTACTGCTTTTTGTTGTTTTATTTTTTAGTTTAAGTTACCATATGTCCTGCAAAGGGAGAAATATTATTTACAGTTCAGTTTTTCCTCAGTACAATCAAGTATCTTTGGATGGGTTTTAGTCCTTTCTGTAAATTTATTCTTCAGCAGTGCAGCAAGAATTTTGTTTGCTTTGTGCAGTTTTTTTCCCCTGTCTGTAGAAGCAAGAGTTAACGGAATGAGAGGAGATTCTGAGATGCGGTACAGGAATTACTTCTCTGTCATTTGTGGTTTAAGAAAAGGGGGTGGTATTCATCTCTCGAAAGGGCTTTAATGAGTACTGTTTGGTGCTTTTGAAAGCTAATGGTCAGAGAGCAACAGAAGCAGCCTTGGAGCTTTTAGGGCAAACGGACTGGCGTTTTTCCTGATGGAGGCGATTGTTTTACCTTCTCTCTTTACCTCGGGATTTTTCATCGCCCGTTGCCTTTTGTTTATATTCGAATGACGTGCCGTTAAAGAAGCGTTTTTGTGTGATCGCGGTCCTTTCCCCTCCTTCCCCTGTACAGCCGCTGCTTGCCACAGACGGGCAGAGCATGTGTTTCTCTTGTCTTGGTTGGGTGCACAAATCTTCTTTTATGCGTGCTGCTTCTTACCCCGTTGCCTAGACGATCGCTGGCTTTCACTGAGGATGTCTGGTTCTCGTAAAGACTTTGACGTGAAGCAGATTTTAAAAATCAGATGGAGGTGGTTTGGTCATCAGGCGTCAGCCACTAATTCTGCAATTGAGAGCCACCAGGGAGACTTCTGGAGCAGAGGGCAAAATGTAACGACTGGTGGCACAAAGTTTTTAGATTCGAGTGACCTGCCTTTAACAGCAGTTGGTTACAGGAGGTCCAGCCAACAGGATTTCCAGAACTCACCTCCTTGGCCAATGGCATCCACCTCAGAAATCCCCGCATTTGAATTCTCCGCAGAAGATTGTGGAGGTGCGCGATGGCTTGGCAGACAGGAGACAGATGATAGAGCAAGTGAAGAAGAAAATGAATCGGACAGCAGTTCGTGCAGGTTAATTGTTACTTTCCTATTGTGGGAAATGTGTTTTCGTTTCATGTATACATATAGCGTGCATGTAAAAGCTAGCCTTTATCCTAGATTAAAATGTTTCAGAAACCCAGCAGTCGCTGTGTATCAGCAACAGAAAATGTTTTATAACCAGGCTTCGGTGTATTTACTATGACCTTTTTAAAAGGCAATGCTATTTACTCAGTGTGAGTAAATAAAGCTTGAGCAAGTGCACGCACTTGTGTTTTCAGTATTATACCCAACACATGCTGGCATGAGCAAGGTAGTGACTACCATGAGATGATGTTACTGGATGCTTTTAAAATTATTTTGAAGTGATGCTGATTGTCTGGGTATGGTGAGAATCAGTCTCCTGCCAGTTTGGAGGGATCTGGGGACATTTAAGCCTCTTGTGACTCTTATCTGTTGTTTCCAGGCATTTCTATGGATAAGGGAGATGGCACCTTAAAAAACAAACAAACAAAAACTTAGGATGTAAGACACAAACATCATTTTTGCTTGTGCATATACAACTTGAAGAAAAAAATAATCTACTGTATGTCAGTCAGGTTATGCTGTAAGCTAATACCAAATGGCTGCTTTAAAATGATTGCAGTTGTCTGTGGGAGTGTCTTAAACTGTACCCAGTTCAAAAGGGAAAAAAAAAAAAAAAACAGTTTATTATATCTATGAAAATAGTGTTCTTTTCTCATGTGTGTAGTTCATCTAAAGATGAAACTAAAAATTTGTTCTTCAGTGAAAGGTGTTTTTCAGTTGGTGGAAAATTAGACAAGTTAATATCTTTCTTGTTAAACATTAGTTTATTTCTTTTATCTGTTAGTGCATTCTTCACTGAAAGTATTTTTTCTCTTTTGTGCTGTTTGTAGCACAGTAATGGTTAGTTTGCCATTTCATGGAAATTTTAGGGTATTTTCTTGCTGGATTTTTCAGATAATTTGTAATCATAAGGCTTTTTGAAAGTATGTTGGTTTGAAAGGGTACACTGCTTCATAAAGCATATTAGCGGCAGATCAGTGTAGTTAGAGCAGTTTTACTGTTTTGCATTCCCCAGGAGAAGAATTCATTTAGTGCAAGGGTAAAGCAGTCTAGAATATAAATGCTAACTGTTTGTGGTTTATATAACCTTTAAAGATTGGAGGAAAGGAGGGAAAGTAAAAATGCTTAGGAGTCTTCACTGTGTATTTGTTTTTGTCACTGACATACAGAAGTACTAGTGTTACAGTGAAAGGAAGTTCTGCATGCTGATTCTTTGTAACAGGCAGTCTTATCGTGCTGCAACAACCGGGTAGCTATTTGTAACATACCTCTAAAGAGTTCTTATTTTAAGTGATATTCAGGTATGATTTTTTAAAATAGCAACATCACTAGGTAGTATATATGATATAGATGTAACATCAGTCTATCACATCTGTTCGTGATGTAAATTTTTTGGTATAGCATTACCCCAAATAAGATATTCTCACCTTAGCAAGGCAATCAATACAGAAAAAAACCATGCTGTTCAAACAGATAAATATGTAGCTTGAGATTATTACAGATTTATTTTTCATGATAGGAGAAGAATTTACACATGACAAAACTAATTTGTTACTTTGTAGAGCTGATGAGCTGCAGAGGGAGTGGGAGAGAACTATACATCACTGTTATTTTATTTTTTCTTTGCAAACAGACTAGTAGACTTCAATGCATGTATATTTGAACTTAGTAAATTTGACGTATCTTTTAATTATTCATTTAGTCACAAATAGCATCTGGAGTTGTCATTAATTCCTTTGTTGTTTTGTAATTCTTGCTAGTGTTTTAATTACACACTTTAAATATTTAAGGTAGTTTTTCAGTTCAGTGTTGGCATACAATTTAACAAGGTAACTAATGGTAGTATAAGGACTTGCTTTGTATCGTTATCTATAGTTTTATTTTCAAGGGTAGATTGTACTTAAACTGTATCTTATTCTTTTATTAAGAATGTTTAACTTACATAAGTCTACCCAACAACTGGATTATCTTTCTAATGTTAAGAACTTGAGTAAGAAGTTGTCTTTTTGTTATCAGAAATACAACTTCTTATCTACTGACCTCATTTTGTAGTGTTCAGAGAGCTTTTTCCCATGCAAAAACACTGTTTCCTACATTAGAAACAAATTGTGTGTATGAAAAACCTCCTTTTTAAAAAACAAACAACTTTTTGAAGAAGCTGTGGGAGTTAGCTTGCTTCTTCAGTCCTCTCCAACTTCTTGCCCAAGCCCTAAAAGTATGAGATAACGGAACTGAGCTCAGTGCTTTGTGTATTTTTCTTCTTTGCCCTGTCATATGGCACAGGTTGAAAAGCATTTTGATTGGATCTCTGTCTTTCTGGGAGCTTTGGATCATTATGGGATTCATTTTGAGAAGACAGTGTAGGGTTCTTTTCTTACAAGTACAGAGCTTGGTGGCATAAGGGATAAACAAATCCCAGATTTGCTTCTGAATTTCTGACAAAGGCTGCCACAGCTGTTTGAGATGGAAACATCATTCAGTTTCAGGGATAGGAGCTGGTTGGCTGTAAAGCTCTTTATATCACTCTCTTTTGTTGAGATCATCATCTTGAATGCTTAGTTAATGAGTCAGGTTTGAAATCTTCATTGTTTTTCATTTCCCATATTTCCTCTGTTGTGGTTGTTGGTTAACTTTCCTGAGGTGTTGATTGTCCTTTCGGATTTGTAACTTCTTAAAGTTTTCCAGTAGGTGTACAGATCCTTGTATTGCAAATTAAAGCCTGTGAGCAGTAGCTCTGTTTTTCCTTAGTTTTTGTGGGTGCCTTAGAAGCAGTCCTCAGGCCTTGGAGGCACCTCAGATAACACACTGATAATACCTCAAATGCACCTACTAGGCAATGTGTCATCTGGTTCGTTTCATCCTGGCATGCATTAAAATGTTGGAATTGTGTTACTGCAGATATATAAGTATGGGAATAGGTTCAAATATAAACACATTCACACGTGAACACTAAATACAAGCACTGTGTCAGAAATTGTCATTTGAGGCCTAACACTGAACAGTTCGGCAAGATGCCTGCGATCTCTAAGACAAGGTCTGGATGCAGAGGGTGATAACTACTCTGCATTTGGATTCTGTATAAACAGTGCAGGAGTTAGTACACTAGAAGTTCCACCCCAAGCCTCTTCTCTCCAACGCTAGAGTTCTCAGTTGCAGCTGAGGTTTTGTCTTAATAACTTTAAGGAAGCAAATATATAGCAACATATGAAATTGTGGAAACTAGCATAGTATTACTTTGGTAGGTTATGTTCTGGTCTCCATATGCAGTGTCACTGAACTTGGTGGAAGCAGTACAAACAACAAAATTGTTAAATTATTTTTAACAATATTTTGAAAAGTTTTATTTTAAAGCAATCTGAAAGCAATATTGAAGTTATAAAATTCAGATTTGTTTGAAGTTGCAAAAGAAAAGTCTTATGTCCTAGAGATGCTCTCTGTGTTTTCTAATGCTTAAGGAATTGACTGACATTAATATTTTTTCCTATTACTCTCCTGTGAAATGTCATTATACTTACTTTGTTTTAACTATCTGTTCACTTTGAGATATCCATATTGGCTTGTTAATTTTCTGTTTACTTAAATGTAATGGTTTATAAAAGGTAATATTGCACATTTTTCAGAAAAAGATTTAAAAAATCATTTTGAATTTGTTTCTCTATCTCTGTTCCAAGGCGAACAGTTTGAAATGTGTATTTCAAAATACAAATATGGAGGCATCTAACCTAAAAGACATACTCTGAAAAGTAATTCAGAACATAGACCATGAAATAACATGCTTGAAAAAAAGATTTTTGCAAACTTTGTTACAGTCAAGGTTCTTACTTTAATTATGTTCATAGGTTATAACAAAGATGTGTGATTGCTATGAAATAACTGTTGTAACTCCTGCTTTGAAATGAATTTTGATACTTAAAACTAATTAAAAGAAAGATGTAAATCCTTGTACTAGAAGCAGATTGCTTCTTCCCCATAAAAAAAAAAAACAAAAACACAACCCTCTTGTAGAAAGATTTAGTAAATGTGGGAGGAAAGAAGGCTGCTATGTGTTCGAGTTTTTGTCTTATTTTGCTTTTGCATTGAAAACTCTGCTGTGGATTTGTTTAAGCTATGAGCATGAAACCTCAAACAATAGCAGAAGGGGAGATATGAATTTAGTTCTTTGGTTGTCATCATCCATGTTGTTACTTTTGAAACTCATTTTTGAGTGTTTAATACCAACTAAGTTAATTGCTTCATTGCTCTGTAATAAGCTGCTTTAATGGGCAAAGCACCTCATTCCAAACATCCTTCTGCAATAAATAAAATACTTTTAAAAAGATTGTTTTTCTAGCATTGCTGCTGTTAATTTTGATTTTAAGGCATAATCATATATAAATATTAAACGGAAAAGTCAAAGGAAGCTCGCGTCTTTAGAACATTAATTTTTGTCTGTCACTAGGATAACAAAATGTGTAGCTCTCAGAAAAGAGCTTGCCTTTAGGGTAACTTACATTTTTATGATCATGATAATTAAATAATTAATGAAATTATTCATTGTCCAGCGCCAGATAGGATCTTTTTGACATAAAGAAAAGAGACCAAAAAAGTAGAAGTTGAAGGCTGCCAAAAGAAAACCCTACAGACTAACGTTCTAAAATACTCATAACAAAAAATATTTTACTGAATTTGGTAAAAATGCTATTTTAAAGGAATGCATTGAAAGTGTTTTTTGGTATGTGTAGCTATTTTATGTGCTGGCAGCCTCAGTCTTTCCTGTAATTATCCTGTTAGTAAGTGTGAGGTGTGCAGAAGTCCCTCTAGCCTTCAGGAAGGAAAGTTTGGGCTATACTTAGAAATAAATCTGAATGAATCATATTCAAAGGGAGCAGAACTACCTGTGATGCTCACAGTTGTAGGATCGTATGGCTGAGTGCTTGCCCCGAGTATGCAGATCACAGATCAGCATTCAATGCGGAGTTTCCTTGCTGGGAGGAAATGACATCCACCAAGAATCCTGAGTGATTTTGGTACTGCCCCTGGGATGAGGAAAGCAGGTTCTTCCCTTCTCTGTTCTTGCCTTGCTCGTGTATTCTCGCATTCTGTCATTGCTGAGACTGAACTGAATAGGGAAACAAATTTGTAAGAGTGTTTGAGGAAAGGGTTAGGAAGGATTTAAATTTTTCATAGGCAGTCACTGTGTAATAGGCATAAATAGACCTTGAAGCTATAGCTTCCCTTTTGCGTAAGCACTTCAGCTACCTCTTTCATGTTCTCTTTATGGATCACTGAAGCTTAATGTTTCTTTCCTTTTCCTTTTTATTTCCCTGAGGAAAATGGTTTTTAAGGTACTGGCTACAAAAGAGAATGGGTATGGTGTTGAATTTGTTCAAGTAGGGAGACTGAACTGAGTGTGACTGAACTTTGTTGTGTCCTAATTGCTTTATTTTGGTCTGTGGAAAACAGGCTCTGCTGCCAGTTTCTTTTCCATACAGAATGAATGTGGTGACTGCTGGTGAGTGTTGCAGAGAGTGCACATGTGTGCTGTGAGGACTGGCGGTGGCTCTGGTTAGGGTTTCCTCCAGGCAAGTGTTACCTGATGAAGATTTTTCCTTCTCCATCCTAGTTTGTTGCCTCTCTGGGTGTATCTACACAACTCTTTGTGAGGCTTTAATATAGATCAGATCCCTGATACCATGCAAAATTTTGTTTTCTTTTGGATAATTGTTAATGGTGTAAGCTGAGGGATCTGGCTTAAAATGAAGTTCAACAAAAAAAGAGGTGCTTTCTCTGAGTACGTGCTCTTTCACTGTGAAAATGCTACCCAGTTCTGACAACATAATGGCTTTTATGGTTACGTGGTGAGTCAGATAAGGGAACTGATGTGGCACAAAGTAGTTTCTTCCAACCCTCATGTGTTTTTCAGATATGAGTTCCTTGATTCTGTTTCCCACATGGCCACAAAGAACACTTGTTCCAGCATGTCAGAGGTCCAGCGGTGGAGCAGAACAAGTGACTCAAAAGGGATGAGAAGAACTCGTTACAGCTTAAATAGATGCCTAGCCACTACTTCAGAGCACACTTAAGATATTTAAGTCCTTAGAGGGAAGTAGGAAGGCAGGTGTGTCATTTCTGATCCATTACTAGATTTGGGTTTCAATTAAGTGTCATATTACTTGGCCTATTTAGCTATGTGAGTACATGCCCAGGCGCGCATACAGACACACAGGAAAAAGCTTTATGGAACGTTTTTCTCCTGAAGATTTAGATGAGCAGGATGGAGATCATGTGAATCCATATGTTTCTAAATACTACAGTAGATCTAGAGTATTCTTTTAAGTTATCTGCATAGTGAAAAGTGGGAGAATTGTAATCAAGAAAAAGTATGCTTCCCTCAGTATCTTTAATTATGATCCAACTCCTTTATATCCTAGGTCCATGCATTCTTTTTACTTACTGTTTTTTGACAATAGCTATGTGCATTTACAAGGACAATTGTTTTCTCCATCCATCCTTGCTTTTCCTCCATACGGGCTTCTACTCTGTTAGATCTCATTTCAAATACTTTAGGCTTCATCTTCAAGTAAGATGATGGTGGTACAGTGGTGTTTCTTGGTTTATATTTTTTCCCTTACATCCATAAAGCTTTTGTATGCCAAGTATTGTTGTAGCCATCTTAAGCTAAGTGTGTATTGGAGTGGCAAGAAGTGTGATTCCTTATTACGTTCTTGCATCACTTTTTCACTTTGTGGGGTCTTGTTGGGTGCCTGTTTTCCACAGTGTCTACAGTGCTATAGAACTGATGTCTGTGTATCCCTTAGTTGAAGAGTACAATGAATCATAGTTTCTGTTTTTGCAAGAGCTTAGATAACGTTTGGAAAAAGAAAGTATGAAAATAAACAGAAATTAAATTGGAAGGGAATATGCGATTTTCATTTTATCGTCTGTATAGAGATTGTTATAATTTAATACTGTGTGAACTAAGTTTTCTGTTACTGTCTTCAGCAGAACCTCCAACAGCAGTCATACCATATCATCTTGTCAAACTATGGAGCCCTGTACATCAGATGAATTTTTTCAGGCCCTCAATCATGCTGAACAAAGCTTTAAAAAGATGGAGAATTATCTTAGACACAAACAGCTATGTGATGTGGTGTTAGTTGCTGGTGATCGTAGGATTCCAGCTCACAGGTAAGCTTATAATGACCTGAAGCAACTTTTTATTAATTTACAAATGTGTCTTCAAAGTTTGTGTTCTTTTTGGAACATTCTAAAAAATTTGGAATACTTTAAACATGCTTTAGCTTATTAACATGTGTTTGGAAGCTAAAACATAATTTGTCATAAGTGATACAGAGTCAAAAACGACCATGATGTTCTCACATTCTACTTTTTGTCTTGAAGCATACAGTTGGATGTTTGCATAGCAAAGTAAGTCTCAAATGCACCTTCATACTATTAAAAGCAGTAGTGGCTTTTGTACAACAGAATGGAGTAAACAAGTTTTGTTAGACTAATTTTTTCTTTGTATTTCTAGTTAAGTTCTTGGATTCATTGTTAGTAATAAGGACAGTCTGTCCACATAGTTTTTTGGGTACCGTATTAACAGGAGTCTTTTGACAGTAGACAGTTAAGTCTTAAAAAGCAAAATTAGATCAAAACTTACCATCTGTTTTTCCATGCCAGGAGAATACTTCAGATTATTCAACAAAAGTATTAATAACAGAAGCATATTACAGTATATTTGATGCACAGTTTTAATAGTTTAAATAGGTATTTTAATAGTTTAAATAGGTATAAGTAAGCTGGGCTTCATAAAGTTATTTGTACAACAGAAATAGTAGCCTAAAGCATTCTTATTTTCCATTGCCGATTTCTCCCATCACAGTGAAGCTGCAGGTTAATAAGGCAGTAGTTAATAGAAGGATGAGGAGATGTTGCTGGTTTGGGTTTGGTATTTTTCTGGGGAGCAGGCAGATAGTTACACCATAAATTGTTATTGCTTTCTGAGTGAGCCTTCATTTTATGAAACTTCATTCTTCTGAAGATAAAAAGCACACCTTATTGCAATTAATAAAAGAAACAGGTGGTCCTGGTCTTTACCCAATCCCTGATCCCAATTCCTTTGTAAACACTTCTGTGGAAGATAACAATTTTTTCAGAGGGATGAGGGCAGTGCGGTTGAACAAGCTGATTTTATTTTCCTTATGGTTACAGAGTTGCATCCGATCAGTCTTTGTCATATTCAGATTCATCACAAAATTTCATCATTCCAATGGAAAGAGTAAATCAGATGGAAACAGGGAGTGCTTAGTGCTCTTGTGAGGAATAGTGTGTGCAGGTCTGGAGCCCCCAGTACAAGAAAGACAGCTGTTGGAGAGGGTCCAGAGAAGAGCCACAAAGATGATCAGAGGAGTGGAGCACCTCCCCTATGAAGACAGGCTGAAGGAGCTGGGCTTGTTCAGCCTGGAGAAAAAGAAGGCTGCGGTGTGACCTCATTACAGCCTTTCAGTACCTAAAGGGAGCCCACAAACAGGAGGGGAATCAACTCTTTGAAAGGGTAGATAACTGCAGAACAAGGAGAAATGGTTTTAAGTTGAGGGAAGGGAGATTTAGGTTGGACGTCAGGGGGGAATTCTTTACGGAGAGAGTGGTGAGGTGCTGGAACAGGCTGCCCAGAGAGGTTGTGGATGCCCTGTCCCTGGAGGTGTTCAAGGCCAGATTGGATGGGGCCCTGGGCAGCCTGGTCTAGTCCTGAATGTTGAGGTTGGTGGCCCTGAGTGTGGCGGGGGGGAGGAGCTTCATGATCCTTGAGGTCCCTTCCAACCTTGGCCGTTCTCTGATTCTGTGGATTTGCACCCACTGAAGTAATTTAGAAGTCAAAGAACTTTTGACTGCTTGCTCAAAATTGCTGTAAAAAATAGTGATTAATAGATAGAAAAAATAGTGATTAATACCGATATAATCTTACTTCCTTATGTGGCATGGTAGCATATTTGCAGTATACAGTTCTGGGGGTTGAGTTTATTTAATGGTTAAAAAGTGCGGAAATAGTGCAGAGGACAGCTGCTAATATCTTGTATGGACTGGAAGAATTTGTTGCAAGATGAACAGAAATAAAACATTCTTTATACTAAAAAATTCTTTAATGTGGTTCATACTTGTTTCTCATTTATTTATAGAATTGACTTTGCTTTCCCAGTTTCTGCTACTGCATCTATTTCTGTAGCAGTGAGTGCGTGCTCCCACCTGTTATTTGCATTGTTCTCTTAGGAGGCAAAGCTTCTTGTTGTAGTTAGAATGTTTTGTTTTAAATATACGTAAAAGTTAAGGCCAAAGAAGTGCACGTTGTGCTTTTAGCAGGAGGTGGAAGCCTTACGCTTATCGTTGGAGCAACCTACAAAGAAGCTTTGTCTTTTGCACAGTAAGTTATTTCTCTTACTGTTTTGCTTTTCCAGACAAATATAAGAATGACTTACAGTCCTCATCTCAGTATATTCAAAGCACATCACTGAAAATCAAACTTTTCTGTTGCACAAAAGATAAATGTGGAAGTGTTAAAGTTGGCTCATATTTTTACAAAACTTCAGTAAGATTGACTAAGGTAGCCTCTGTTGTAAGGAAAAAAAGTGTAGGATTTTTTTACTGTCCGTCCAAATTTAGACTTATTTAGCATTATCTACAGATAGGAGCACTCAGTGTATTTTATCATTCTATTGATTATTTAATCTTAAGACTTAATTAGTAACAAAACATTTATTAAATAGATGCTAGATTAAAGGCTTGCCAGTAGAAGGCATGGAAGAAAATAGGAAGTTCATTTACAATGGACAGTGCTTTTTAAATTAAAAATTGGTAAGAATGTTTTTCCACTGTTATTAATTCTTCTCTCATGCATGGAGTTTGCAAACTATCTCTTTACAACTTGCTATGTCTAATATCTTCTACATTTTTTTCTTAATTGTCAGTTTCTACTTTTGTTTATATTTGAATGTTCTGAAGTGTATAAAGTAGTTAGAGAAAAGAGCAGTGAATTTGGTATTTGACAATAGTAAAGAAGACAAGTAATAAATTACTGTAAAATTCTGAAGATTTTTCATTTGAATCTATTCAAAGAATTAAGGCTCTAAGTCTACTACAAATAAGGGTAGCATATAGTCTTCCTGAACATGGTGTTCTCTATTCTTTTAACTGTTTATCTTTTCAGTCTGTGCTGAAATTATAGCTAAGAAATTCTTCAGTAAATCAAAATTCTAAAATTCTTCCTAATTAGAAAGGGGGACAGTTCTCAACAAGGGAAAAGTGCATTATATTCCCGCTCCCTTAGCCTGCACCTTCGTAAAGAAATTTTGCTGGGCTCTATTAAATGTCAGAAATGGAATCTAGTTTTTCATATCAGATGGTAAATGTCTCTACATTCCTGTTTATTATGCTCAGCTAACTGTAGGCCCATAATAAAAAGTTTGGTTTAGTTTCTTATAGCTTGGTGTTCAGGACATTCACTTAAGAAATGGGATGCCTCAGTAAATTCCTGTCCAGAGAGGACTTAAAGCCTCTCTAAAGACTTAAATGTTGTTGATACTGACAGATGAAAGTATAAAAGGCACCAGACAGAAGACAAATGGAAGCTTGTGCAGTCTCATAGTTAAGAAACTTGTCTGGAAGAGTACAGATCTTGGTTTGGAAACTTATTTTTACTTTCATGGTTATTTACCTGTGTACTTCTTTTCATATGATTTAATACTTCCTTTGTTTCACACACTGTATCATTTTACTTTGTAATTATTTCATTGTTGTAATCACATGTTTACAAAACTTTTACACAGTGTGTGTCTGAAAAATCAAAGTACGTACAAAAGTAGTTTTTTTGTGTTAGGTATTTGTTGCTACTGGCTGGGATAGTGTAGAAAGAGTTTCCTAAATTTATTGCAACCATCACTTCAGTGTGAAAGTGGCAAAAGAATTTTGAAAAGTTTGATTTCCCTGGATGAAATTTTTTACATTCATCTGTATTTTTTTTTCTACATGAGAGAATCATAAGTTGGACTGAATGATCCTTGTGATTCTTTTCCAACTTGAGATATTCTGTGATTCTGCATTTTTCTGCAGAGCAAAGAAGAGAAGGCAATTTTGTGGGTATAATTCAGTAACCAAATTCTGCAGTTTTACCTTTGTAGAATTTGGCAGTTGCTGGTAATTAGATAAGGAGAGTAAAAGTGGAATATGTTCTACATAAACAGGAATACAGTGCCAACTGCATTATAGCTGTTTCTTTCTGACATTTGGTACTGTTAGAGACTTCTGTAACGTCACCATATGCTGATTTCAGGTATTTGTAGGCATTCTGTAGGCTGGTTTTGAGAGAAATATTACACTTAGGGGAAAAAGGCACTATAAACTCAGAATACAAAAAGCATAATTTAATTTTGTAAACTGAGGAAAGGCAGTATTTTTGGCATGCATAATTTCCAGTGAACTCTTGATGCAATTCAGATATTTTAAAATTAATAATTAATCAGTTGTAGAGAATCATTTGTAAATGATGGCATAGACTAACAGGAAGATTGGGGATTTTACTTTTAAATGTCATTTCTAGAGTCATTGCTTAGATTCTCTTTTGAAACAGTTAGTTATCAGAGCTTTTTTTAGTAAAAATGTCATACATGAATGTAATATACATGAATGTATAACTGCTTCACAATATATAATCTGTATGTAGGAATGCAGTTTATTTTCAGACCAAAAAAAAAAAAAAAACATTTGATAGAAAAATCAGTTACGAGTAGTGAGACTAAGGAATCAATGAAAAGTGGATGTCCAGTGACATGAGTAAAGTAGTAATTGATTTTTATTGACAAGTGACAGAAGGGACAAGAGACGAGAACAGGCCAGTTAACTGGAAGTCTGCCTTGGTTTTTTCTTACTCTATCTCAGTGTCACTTGATGTGTTTCTTTGAAAGTAGTTGCATTTAGAGAATTATAAGGATGCTTGTTGTCTAAAATCAAAACGAAATTATTACCAGTATAATTTATGCATTTGCATATTACTTGTATTAATCCACTCTCAGGCTGCACGTGCTGTTTTGGCATATGCAAGTCATTCTCAGGAAAGCAACACTCTGAAGCCTGTCTACCTTCTCATGATTCTTAACGGAAGTTAGCAAAAGAAGGAAATGAATTGCATCTTACATTTTTAATAATTTCTTTTGGAGGACTTCAAGACTGGAAATCACAGGGACCTTGCTGATACCACAGCTGGTAGATGGTATTTGGCATTCAGCAGTTGTTGCTAAGATATGTACAGTCCAGTCATTTACTGAATAATGGTGCAGCAAACTGAAATAGTTGTACTGTTAGAAAAACAGAAAGAGGTCTGTGTCAATATTAGGTGTTAGGTTCTGTTTCCCATGGCAGAGTCCTTTCTTTTTCAAGCTGCATTCCACACAAATTCAGATCAGTACAGAGACTGAATACTTTAAGCTGCTTGTTTTTTATTAAAAAGAAAAAAGTTAAAATATTATTATCATTCTATCGTTATTTTGATGGGAACTGAAAGTTTAATACTATTTTAAAATCTTGTATGTTTAAAATATTCCTTTTTCACATGCATTCCTACACAACTCTATTCAGTTAGTGAGTAAAAAAAAAACATTACTGGACTGTAATTCTGTCCAAATGGTCATCAGTCAAAAGATGTGCAGGAAAAAGTAGTTGAGAACAGTAAACAATTTATTACTTTGCAGTTAATTAACCAAGAGACAGTTCTTTGCAGTTCATTTTGCATTTAATTAAGAGGCAGATCTTTCTAATTTATGACTTCAAGTATGCACCTGCAAATCCTTTCTATTGATATGTTTGAGATCTATTCCTAAGCACTGGTGCTTACCTTTTCAGTGAATTTTACTCTTTTGAGGTTTCTGATCTCCTTCATCTTAGCAAGCCAATATAAAGACTTCACAGAATAAAGTAACATTTTCTGAAGTATGGGATTCATTGAATGTATGCATATATGTCTGATTTAGTGTTTAGCAACCCTGTCCCACAAGCAGGGGGTTGGAACTAGATGATCTTTGAAGTTCCTTCCAACCCAAGTTATCATCTTCTTTCTCATGCACTACGTGCAGCGGCATTGAAAAAACGTGGAATATATGCAACAATAATTCAAATGTGTGATAAGCAGTACCATGTTTGCCTACTCTGTATCTTTAAATACTCAGAATTGTTAAAAATAAAAAAGCTCCATACATATTCACAAACAACATTGCTATGTTAATTAGTTTCTTCTGTGCAGCATATTCTTCTCCTTTTGGGGTTTTGTTGTCTGCACCCTCTCTGTGCTGATTGTGCATAGTTTTGTCAGCAGTAATAGTCGATGAATATATGTGTGCACCAAGAAAAAAAGTTTTAAAGCACTTTGAAAAAGGACTAGCAAGTCAATCTTTCACATTTAGAAAAAGTAACTGATATAATACAAATGGAACTCAACTTTATTTCAGTCATGTTTATTCGTATTCACCTTCTAATTTCTGTGGTTTTGTGGGTTGTGTCCATGTTGACTATTAAAAGTCACTGAGCTTTGAAAGAGTAATTCGTTTGCTTCAACAGCGAATGTAGATTCAGTAACAGTACTTCATTATTCATAGAGGGGAACTGGAGTGTGGAGCCGTTTATCAATTTAAAAATGTTTTTCTCACTACGCTGTTTCTCTAAAGGGCAAAATAATGAATCATAAATTAACAAACATCAGATTGACTAAGCTTTTTTTTCTTTTCTTCTCTTTGTCTCTCATTTTCTCCTGCACTATGTGTACAGATTGGTTCTCTCCTCCGTTTCGGACTACTTTGCAGCAATGTTTACTAATGATGTAAGGGAAGCAAGACAGGAGGAAATCAAGATGGAAGGTGTGGAGCCAAATGCATTGTGGGCTCTGGTTCAATATGCATATACAGGTAATTAGAGTGAAAATAGGAATTTTGTCTAATGAATTGGCCTCCTGTGAGCATTGTATTCCATTACTAGATAAGAAATACTCTTAGGAATTTACATAGTTTCTTACTTATATTTAAAAAATTGATTGTTGCTGTTACCTAAGGTAACATGGTCAGATATGGTTTCTCTGATAATACTACATTCTGATGGTTTACAAAACATCTTAATATTTTAAATGTATCTTGACTGAAAAAGGAATCTTATTAGGTTTCCCTTTCCTTGCATCATTATAGATATTAATTTTGAAAGGCTGGTTACCTACTGCCAAAGGGGATATTTTCCAAGCCTTATGTTCTGCCACATAATCTGTAAATAATTCTCTTGTGTGTGAGTTTTGGGGAGTTTAACAAATCAAGAAAGCGAAATTATATCATCTACTTTTTAATATCGATAGGTCGCCTTGAATTAAAAGAAGATAACATTGAGTGCCTGTTGTCTACAGCTTGCCTTCTTCAGCTATCTCAGGTTGTAGAAGCATGCTGTAAATTTCTCATGAAGCAGCTTCACCCATCCAATTGCCTTGGAATCCGATCTTTTGCTGATGCACAGGGTTGCACTGACTTGCACAAGGTGGCTCACAATTACACTATGGTACGTTGTTATTTTAAGCATCACCCACTGATTTTAGTAAGGAAAATACAGAATGTTTCTCTGAGTAAATACTAATGGTTTTCCCCCAGAAAGCCTTGATCATTTTTCAAACAAGAATGCACATACGTTACCGTGATGAGAAATGACAAAATAACTGCAAAATTGCTGGCTTAGAATTGGAAGAAAGGAGGCAGGCATAATGTTTCCTGTAGTGATATTGGGATTGTGTGACGTGCATTCAATAAAATCTTTCAATGTCTAGTTTTTATTTCTGTCAAGCTAAAAACTATAAACTTAACAGTTGGCAAGCTGCTGTTGTCTGGCCCAAAATAACAGATGAATTAATGGAAAAGTGTCATAATGAGCAGGTATATTCAGGTTCTGAGTTACACCTGGGGTATGAATGTGGACATTCACAGAAAAAGATTCTGCATTATACTTCTTTGCAATGGAATAGCAGCATGGCATCAAACAATTTGATCTCAGGCTGTACAATATGTGGTTAAATAAAAAATAAATTTGTCAATGATATTTTCACAGCTGATTTAAAGAAAAAACTGACCTGCTAACTAAATGAAATTTCGTCTTTTTAATAACCATCCTTCTGTTTTAATGTAGAATGTTTTTTTACTCACAAGCATATTCTAGTAATATGCAGAACAGCAGAAGGAAGCAGGATACTTATCTCTGAGTCAAGTCAGTTCATCTGTTATTTGCAGATTTTTGTGAGGTATTTTCCTCTCTTCTTGATAAAATTTCACCTACGTAAGCTCTGGGACCTGAATGAGGGTACAAAGATACTGCATAAGAGATGTGGGAAATAAGATAGTACTTAACAAGCTCATGTGGCTTAGAATTACATTATCACTACGCTTAGATGCAGGGGGTGTAAATTTTTGTCTTGTAATTACTATTAGAAACTCATGGCTTTCTGTTTGTGTTTGGTTTGGTTTATTGTTTTGGGTGTTGGTTTTTTTTGCAGTTTTAAGAAGTGCTGTTGTTTTGTATCATTTTTTTCTTGACTTAAAATATCTAGATTTAGTATGTATAACAGCTTAAAGTAGCCGTCTTTCTTCCAATAATACAATTTTTCCTCAATGAGTAGATCTATTTAAAATTACTTACATGTTGAAATTTACCAAAACAGGTCATCAGTGTGCAGATTGTAGCTTATATATTTGTATTTTTGACCTTCATTATGCTCAAACAAAATTGAGAAGACTACCATTGGATAGACAGTCAGATGAAACAGTAAAGATAGATGTGCTTTGTGCTTTTGAGTATTAAAATTAATGCAGAGAGAGACAGTGTTTAAAAAAAAAAAAAAGCAGAAAAAGAACCTCCCTCCTTTGACCTGTTTGTTCTTTTTTCAGAGTAACCTTGTGTTATTTCCATGTTCCTTACAGCTTTTATCAGCTGGCTGACAAAGATCGGAATAGTAACAAGCGTTAGATCAGTGTAGGTGATTTTAGTCTTACTATTTTGATTGGCAGTTCATGATTTTTTGTGGGGAAAAGAGGCTATGGACTTTCTCAAAGCCATTATTTTAATAGCCTTTTGTTCATATCACAGGAATATAGTTCTTTGCCTTTTGGACTTTATTTACTTCAGTGGCAAAATTGTGGCTTTTTAGGCTTTGGTGTGGATGAAATTTAAATCAGGTGAATTTTAAAAAACCATTTTTAAAACTAATTAGTTGTGCTAGATGGATTTTTCCCAAGGCCTTTTTTAATGTTGTTTAGTTCCAATGGAGATGTGAAATTGAATTTTTGTAATAATGAGTAATAGAGAAGCAGCTTCTATGGTTCAAAATGAATGTTGCTATGGAAACTGCATAGAAATACATAGTCCAATTGAATTGTCAATTAAAATAAATCCCCAAGTAATTTCATTTGTTTAAAAGCTTTTTGAAAGGAGGAAATATTCAGCACTATTAAGTGCTGGCCACTTGATGTTCTTTCCATTAATTGTTGGATAACAACAGTTACATACATCAGTAGTACCTGTAAATTGTTTGGTGAAACATGATGTAATCAATTAGGGATTATGCTGAGCAGTAGATACTTTGAGCATTTTCATGTAATTGTCCTTCTTTCAAACTTTGTGAAGTAGGAAGTAACAATTTTAAAAAATAGTTGTATTTTAATTTATATATGTTATTTTCTATGAGTTTTCCTTTGAATGTAAAAGTAGATTGCCGTATACTTTTGTCCTCAACTAAAGCAACTTCTCAGTTTTAACAGTTTTTAAGAGATGCAGATATTTTGATTAGCATATTAACAGATTCATTAAAATAGAAGTTTATATGAAGATCAGAAATTAAAATGAAATTAGCATTTGGTTAAATTGAAGGACCAACCAGTGAGTTATCCCAAAAGGCCTGCTTTTGTTAATAGACCTGCTCTGTCTAAATAATGCTCATTAGTGTCATTGGAAAATACTAGCATGATTTTATGGCATGGCTTTAATTGCACAGTGCAATGTGATTAAAAATATAAATGAATAAAGTGGATTTGAATGCCACAGCTCTTCATATTAAAGGTACAGACACCTTAAAGGTAGGATATCAGTGGAGCTTTACTTTATTGCTTACTCTGCTGGCAGTTAAGCTGTTGATTCAGAAGAGAAAAATATTCAAGGTTGTCATCAAAACAGGTCAGTTTTTTGATATTGCGAATTAAGTGAAGCTTGAAAAATCCTCAGGATGCATTAAGTGAAACGCGAAATAAACTGATCAGTTGTGGATGTAGCACTCTTTGAAGAGCAGCTCTGTTCTTTTTTTGATTTTTAATGCATCAAGGATTTAAAAATACAGTTGACATGATCATGAGATGTATTTAGATCAAGGTATCTTTTATACAAATAGTTGCTTGTTTTGCTGTAGTTTTGGAGTCATATAAATACAAATCTAGGAATTTTACTAACCTAGACAGTAATGTCTCTGTTCACTTAATTTATAATGCCTTTTCACATAGAGTGCCTTCTGTGCAGTTTTCTTGCCCTCTAGCGTAATGCCTACTGATCAATTTTAGCAGTCTTCACGTCTGAAGAAACAGCGTTTTGTCTTGTTTGTTTGAAATAGTTGATAGTGTACTTAGAACCTACACTAGCTCCTCTTTTACAAATGAAGATGGTAAACCAAAGAGAAGTTAATTTCAGTTGAGAAAAAAGTTGCCAGTGTTATTTTCAAAACTTGAAGTATCTGTGGTGAGCAGAGCTGTTCTTAGGTAATTGGCAGTATCTTCCTCTGTAGTCTAATTTGTACTTCATTAATTACAACTTAAGGAAAAAAAAAAGACATTTTAAACATTAAATCTGATAGTGCTTTAGTTAGTCTACCTGTAGGTGTCTTTGTAACTTTTGTTGTTCACCTTTTCACACGTTAGAGATGGTTGTATGAGTCACATTCAGTTTCATCAGAAATCTTCCAGACATGAAAAGAAGAGAAATAGCCACACTTTTTTTTTTTGTCCTCAAGAGGCCTGACTCCTCATTTTCATTAATGCCTCAAACAAGGATTTTATATTTTTGCATATATCATTGTAATTCACTGAAACAGCCATCAACTACATTCTCCTTCAGATCTTACGAATCAAGCACTTCTTGCATTTCAGTTGTGTCCAGATTCAGAGTATATACAGATCTCTGTGGCTAGAACTTCCTTTTGGACATCTGTGTACAGTTCTCAGCTTGGGAGTGTTTTGATGCACTCTGAGATTTTTTTTATCCTTCTGATGGAGAGCAGGGCGGGCCTAACCATCTAACTGGATTAAACTTGAAAATAAGTATCATGACCTTTTTCATGTGTCTTAGTATTTTTTGCTCTGTACCAAGACCCAGGCAGACCTCCGATTAAGAATGTAAGTATTATTCATTCTGCAGCTGCTTAAGGGTGAATTTAAGGTTGTGATCTGAATGAACAATGCTGCTGTGTCCCTGTGTTAGCTAGCACGTAAAACTCAGACTGCTTGTCTGATGAAGTTTCCAACTGAAACTGCAGGCCATTTGTTCTCTGAAATATCCTGTTCTTCCACAGAGAGTTCCCATAAGAAGAAGGAAAGCAAGGCTAGTGAGGAGGTTAAGAATGCTAGGAGATACACTGGCTCCTCCTTCTTGTCTTCAGAATTTGTCTGTAGAGGAAGAGGAATTGTCAGATTTTGATTGTATAAAAAAAAAAAAAAACCCAAACAGACATAGGCCAAAGATTGTGGCTATGAATGCTTTGATACTATGTTCAAAAGGAATCTCTACTCCAAAATTAGAATGGGAGCAAGAGGAAGTTGAATTTGTTCCCATCAGAACATGGTTGTCTGCAAGCAGCAAGAAGGAAAATCCTGCTTTTTATGCAGAATAGCTGTTGAAGTGATTAAATCCAGCTGGAAAAAAGCTTTCCAGAGACGTCTTCTGATTGTCTTAGACAAGATCAGCTTGTTGCCTTCAGAGACAAAGGAAACTTTCCATACAGGTGCTTTTCCCTTCTTCTTCTTGTGATCCAGATAGACAGTGTAGAAAGTTCAAGGTAGTAAGTGTTGACTTTCCTGTGTCAGTGCTGTCTGCTTCACCAAAGCTAAAAGCACTGCTCCAGCTTGCATTGCATATGCTCCAGGACAGAATCAACTGAAAACCAGCAGTGAAAGAAATAAATTCAGTAGAATCTGAATTTCTGTGAACTGCGTGTTCAATCTCTGGAAATAATTTTCAACTGTAACTTACTCCCAAACTGAGTAAAATAAACAAACTGTATGCGTAGTGTTGCTGAGTATTTGTGTGGTCCTTTCACTGTTTATAGTTCTTATATTTGTGTATTTTCTTTAATTTTGTAGTAAATACTTAAAGAGGAAAAGACAGTTCTGTCTCCCTTGTAATCATTACAATTTTCACGTGGAACTGCTACTTTTATGTAGCTGGTTGGATCACTCTAGTCAGAAAGCTTTTCAGATAGTGAGTGTAAAATTTTCCTTTCCAAATTCTGTCTAGGAATACACAGTTGCTTGCTATGTGCACAGATAACACTTTGAGGTCTCCTCCTAATATCAAGTCCAAGGATGCCAAACTGTATTGTATGTTCTTCGTGACATTTTCTGCTAAATTCATATCTGTTTTGCAGTGCTGGTATTGCTTCTGTTTTCAAGTTTCTCAAGTTTCAAGTTGTTTTTCTAGCTCTAAAGAAGTTTTTTTGTGTGTGTATGTCCTAATTCAAAGTTTTTTCATTACTGTGCATTTCTTTCTAAGTCATTAAACAAGATACTAAAGAGAACTACTTTTGTTACGGGGCACAGTTAGACTTCCACAACTGTGGATCTAGTGCATGTTATCCTCTGAGGGTTTTGGAGATGCATGGAATGTAAGAGCAAAACCAGCATGTAGTTATTTAGCTATCTAGCAGTCAACAGTGCATTTACTAAACTGATGATAATAGTGTTTTATTGTTGTGAAGCTACTCTCAGTTTGGAATACGAGGTAGTCAGGTTTTGAGCTATTAATGTGTAAGAACCTGTTTATAGATTGCTTCTACTTTTCTTTCCTTTGTTGCCTCGTAAAGGTGTGTGGCGAAGGAAGTTAAATATAATCTTACCCCTTTCTCTTACATTTAAAAATAAAAAATAAGTTTCAGGTTTCTCACTGTAAGTGCGTGGTGCTGATTATGTTTCTGTATGCATACTCTTCTGCTATTTCTGCCTAAGCTTTTGAGAGTCCAGAATCCATATGGAATATTCTGCATGTCCCAGTGTTCTGAAGTAATGGGATATCAATGTGAGAAATGTTATATATTGTGAATTTTCTTACCCCAAAGTAAGGATTTGTTGCTGGAAATGATAGAGAAAAGTTATAAAATTGAATCTTAATAAATGGAGGGGTGTACAATATTTTGGATTCTTTGTATGTTTTGCTCCTGCCAGTCTGTTCGATCAGCTATATAAAACGTACAAAGTAATAAACTTCAAATGCCTCAATGAAAATCAACAATGAAATTACTTTCTCTGAAAACAAATAGCCATACTTTAATCTGCCAGTAATGAAATATATTACAGATGTGCAGTAGCTGCTTGTAGTATCTTGTGCTTTTTGTTTGACAAAGTATCTTCATAGTCAACAGAAACAAATCGTACTTTTTTAAATGTACTGTATTAGAAGGGCCATAAATGTCTAGGAAGTAACTATTAGTCAAAATAACTCAGTACATATTTTTTCCTTCCAGGTCAGTTCTCCAGTGGTGTTTACTGGCACAACTGAGAGATGGTGTGAAGGAGGGACAAGTGGGAAAGGATAGTAGGAATTCATTATTAAGAAGAAAAGGAAAAAAAACAACAACAACAACAAAAACCTTCAACTGTCGTCAGATGATGCTGGCAGCTATATTAAAATTACTTTTTTTTCTTTTTCAGGAAAATTTCATGGAAGTAATTAGAAACCAGGAATTTCTATTGCTGCCAGCCACTGAAATTGCAAAGCTTTTAGCAAGTGATGACATGAATATTCCTAATGAAGAAACTATATTGAATGCACTACTTACATGGGTTCGACATGATTTGGAACAGAGAAGGAAAGATCTGAGTAAACTCCTGGCTTACATTAGACTGCCTCTGCTTGCTCCACAAGTAAATTGTTCAATTCCTCCCTAGTTTATACCATAGTTATAGTGGGCACGCCTACAGCATCCGTATAGAGATGGTGACAAATCACAAAAGCATCACAGGATTCTTTAGTGTTTTGGGTTCTTAGAGCTGCATGTAAGGACTTAACATGTTGTATAGTCATGATACTTTGTTGTCAACTGCAGCATGTTCTGATCCTAACCTGAGATCTGACTGGACACAAGAGGGGGAGCTTCTATGAAAAAAATTGCTTCCATTGCCCAAAAAGATTATTAGCGAGGATATATTTGTCACTAGAATGTGTCCTTTTAACTGTCTTCTTCATGGAATTTGAACAGCATATTTTGAACAACTCTATTTCCTTCATACAGCTAGCAGTTGTCCTTGAGATTTAGGAAATGCATTTGAGTAAATCTTTTAGAATCGTTTGTTTTTTTCTGTTAACTCTTGGTAGTCTGTCTTTGGATACTTCTTGTTCTTCCTAGTCATTACTTTTTCTCCTCGTTGGACATTTGCATGTGTCGAGGAAGACAAGTTTGTTTTTTTTAAGTAGTTTTGAACGACAGGTTTCCTATGCTAGGAGACAGTTCCTCTTATTAGTGTGACCTGTGGCACTGTAGTTGTTATCTGTTAGCAGGCATGTAAACTATTTGATTTCTTTTTTCTTGTGCTAGTCTTCCTTGCTGTCCCTTGATTTAGTAATATTTAACACTCATAAAGTCTAAGTATTTTGTCTTGGATTTTCAGTTTTATTGAGAATTTTCTCTATAAAATAAGTGTTTTTGTTTTTTTTTTTTACAAAATGTTAATACTAGTTCATTAACACAGCAGAAACTGAAATTAATTGATTCAGCGATACATACAAATCATGTTGTGTATTGCCTTTAATCCAGAATCTTACTGATGGCTTGTAAGATGCACAAGCAGGTTTTGTGGTACTAATATTTTCATACTGTTTATTACATACGCAGTGGCAGTATTTTCTTGCTTGTGACCTTGACTTAGCAACATCCTGCTTCTGGAAGCATAATACAGTGTAAGAAACCAGTTTATCTTGGAGGAAATCATTCTTTTTTTGAGCTTTTAATTAATTGATGTTTAAGTATAAAGTCTGTAACCATTTTTGCATTACTTTTATTTAACTGTAATTGAAAAAAATGTATATGTTGAAGGTACAGAATTTTCTCTAGAAGTATACACTGTAATCAAATTATGTCCAGTGAATAACTGATTAGGAAAATAGCAGAATGCCACACAAAAGCAATATCATATTTCACATATTGTGAAATTTATCTTTAATTTTTCATGTCTTTGCCAAATATATACACTTAAATTTTTAATACGATATTCTGCTGTTGCCCTTTTCTTTATTACTTTAACAAGTTGTAGTGCATAAGCTGAGGGAGCAATTAGTGCAACAAGTAAATTGGGTTAAAGTGCCCCAAACAGCCCTAGTGAATTTTCACAATCATGTTTTGTTTCATGATGACATGAGGCAATCTGACAGAAAACATAACATAATGAAAAGGTTTCCAATTTTACAGTTGAAGAATTAAAGCTATTTGAAAGAAATAAAATTAAAAAATTGAACAACTTGCCAAAATCAATAATGTTGCAAGCAGAACTATAAAGAATACTAGACTGAATATACTTGAAAAAAAACTTTGGGAAATACTTCAAAACTGTAGCACTGGAACAAAAAACAAATGTGATGAATTGTCAGTTTCATCAGTTGTATTTCTATGCATCTCTTTGTACATAACTTTGAATTGTCTATTTCATTAATGCAAACAGTGTCCGAAATACGTGTAAGAAGATAAAGATGAAAATTTGTCAGCTTCTTAAGTTGTAAGGTGGCCACTATTCCATTTCTGATAGATAAATAAATGAAAAAGATGATTAACCATTTCCTGAGTTACAATATGGGTTCATCTTCCTTTCTGGTCAAGTATCTGCACTATATTTCTCTTCATTGGGTTTCCAGTGACTACAGTTTCATGTTCACGTATCATTTGTAACTACTGAGTTATAAATGCTTCTAGTACAAGGAGCTACATAAATAGTAAAACTTGGAAATAACAGGAAGGAAAATTTTCACTTAAGCCAATTTGAAGTACTTTAATTGAAGAATGTTTTCAGAATATTCTTGTACAGTAAATTTAATTTAAAGAGCATTTGAAATTTTTGAATACCAAAACAATTTTCTGTGGGTTGCTCTGAAAGTGATGCCTCCTGTTTATTTCCATGGAAACTCCAGCTACAAAGAGAGCAATAACACTATTTGAGCAAATTCTCAGCTACACAACACTGGTTTTCAAAGTAGCCACAACTCTTAGCCATGTATTTTTGCCAGAGATGAACAAGAGCCTGCATGCCACACTTCTAAAAATTTACATGGTTATCTGGAACATGGTTTGTCTTTCATGTCATTGTTGCCACTGCTGAAATGCATTACCCACTGCCTCATTGTGCTCACACCCACCGATAGGTCTCCATAAATATCTCCATAAATATTCAGCAAGCACTGATGAATGTCACTAGGTGCAACTTAGTCCACATAGAGCATTCAGTGACACACCTTTGCTCAATACACACTTTCATGTTGGAATACCACTCTGTCAGAGTGCCCCTCCACTCCCATCTGTCACACAGCAACAAAATGTAATGGAATATTGGTGGGAAGCTTCAACCTCTACTGCTGTACCACCACCATCCACCTCTGATGTTATGGGTCAACAAAATAAGAGGCATTACGTTCAGAGCATCCCTTGTAGATTGCATTTAGTTTTATCTGAGATTAAGTTATTTTCAGAGATTAAGACTGTACTATGAGAAAACTTCTCTGTAGTTTGGGAGAGGGGATGAGAAACCAGTGAAAAAGGTAAGTTGGTTGTGTTCTGTTATTGGCTGTCAGCAGCTCAGCAGTAAGATCTCATCATGGCTTTTGGACTTGGTATTTCTAATGTTTATTTGGATTTTGTGCTGGGGAGCAAGAAGCAGTTCTCTTTCTTATTCTAACTGCCAGTGTCACAGTAGGGTGTTTCTCTTGTTTCTTTTCTTCTGTTACTCAGGTCATGTCTTATAGCTCAGAAGAATGCCAGTTGTCTAGACTTGTAAAAATTGCAGTTGGGACACTTAATCTACTATGGTATTTTTAGCAATCTAACAAACATGGAGTACAAAAGGCTCCAGAATCCTTAAACTTAATTTTTATTAGGTCAGATAGAAATGTAATCTCAAATTTGCTAGCTTCCTTGACAATAAAATATTTTTAAAATGTTTGTAATAATTGATATCCTACTGTGGATACTGTGACAGAGTCAAGGATAGAATACATATTAAAGCATTTAGCCAGTGCCTGAAGCAGCTTTCACAGGCCTGGACTGGGTGCATCTGGGGATCAAAGAGTGAGGTTGAACTGACTCACATACCTGAAGTCCAGTCTGTTTCCTTGAACTTACTTGGGGTGGCACTGAAACATGAGAAGATTTTGTTTTCTTCTTTGGACCATTAGGCTTAAGTCATCCATTAAGATCAGATGGCCTTCCTGTTTTTCATACTCAAGGGTTCTGCTTAAAATCTGATTTTTTTAATTGCTGTTTTATCTGTATCCTAATCTTGTTTATATGAACTTTTTGAATATAAGTCTATTCTAAATCAAGCAATGGAAGTTTTAAATAAACTATTTTTCTTCTAATTTTGTTTTTATACTTTGTGCGGCTTATAGCAATTCAGTTTGTTTAATTTCCAATCTTTTTTTGCAGTTTCTGGCAGATATGGAAAATAATGCACTGTTTAGGGATGACATTGAGTGTCAAAAACTCATTATGGAAGCAATGAAGTACCATCTGTTGCCAGAGAGACGACCTATGTTGCAAAGTCCTCGCACCAAACCTAGAAAATCTACAGTGGGAGTGTTGTTTGCAGTTGGAGGAATGGATGCAACAAAAGGTCTTGGCTTATATAATGATTAGTTGCTGAGGGTTGTTTTTTTTGTTGTTGGTTTTTCTTTTTCCAATAAATGCAGGATGTATGTTTTTATAATATGTTATAATATATGTTAATTATATACCATATGTTAATTATATAACATATTCCGTTAAGTCAGACATTTTGCAGTATAGAAAACATCATAAAAGGACAGTGTATATTAGATTTAAAAAGCCAGGGAGCATTGAAGATATCACAAACATCCTGGAAGCTACGCTCATAATTGATTTGAAATTGTCAGGGGAATATCTGATTTCTAAGTAGTGAAATGTTGAATTGAGTGAAAGCTAACTCGCATTTACTTGAGTGGGAAGTAATCTGGAAAAAGAAGACAATGACAAAAAATGTACAAAGGTGACATGCACAGGTATAAAAGCAAAAGTAAAATTGCTTTTTGACTAATTGTTGAAGAGGCCTGTCATCTGCTTGGTTGGTTTTTTTTCTTATATAAGCTTCAATACTGTCTAATGGTAGTGTTAGAAGGAATCTGGCAAGTTAGAAAAGTTATGGTAAATAATGCATTTTCATTTATTCTGTATTTTGAAGTTAATGCTTCCAATTTTTAGTTATTTTTCATCTTATAGTCTGTATTGCACTTGAAAGGTTCATATCACAGAACTCCAGATTTTTTTCTAATATTATGAAACAATCGATTTCAGTATATAATTGCATTTAACAAAGCTGATTAATATTCCTAAAATTCAATTTACTGAAGAATTTAAAGATGCTAAAAATTCTGCTTTTTCTTTTGAAAAGCACTGTAAAAATCCTTATCTACTATGCTGTGGCTGGTTCTTGAGAAATTCAAAAGGAACTATTTGTATACCCAGTTAAGAACATGCTGTAGTGTTTTATGCTGTCATGTAGGATCAACATATTGCTGAAATAATGGCTACTTTAATAGCTCAGATTAAACTTGTTTTACTAACTTGTGGGTGTTGTCATTCAGGAGCTACAAGCATTGAGAAGTATGAACTTCGTACCAACATGTGGACTCCTGTTGCAAACATGAATGGACGAAGATTACAGTTTGGAGTTGCAGTCTTAGATGATAAATTGTACGTTGTTGGTGGCAGAGATGGACTGAAAACCTTGAATACCGTGGAGTGCTACAACCCTAGAACAAAAACTTGGAGTGTAATGCCACCTATGTCCACACACCGTCATGGTCTTGGTATGTAGCTTTCTGTAAAAGCTGAATGCTTACACATTTTAAAAGGTTAGCTGATGAAAAATTATTCAGGAATTACATTTTGGAAATAGTGTGGGAAGATGTCTTTCTTTTACTGCCAACTTTTTTATTGAACTACTTTTCTCCTTCGGATTATATCCAGCAATGGCTGTTTAAAGGAAAGCTGGATTTTGTTTTAAAATATTTTTTCATGCACACTGAATAGGAAAATGTAATCTTTTTTCTTTTTTTTTTTAGGAGTAGCTGTATTGGAAGGCCCCATGTATGCTGTAGGAGGACATGATGGCTGGAGCTACCTGAATACAGTAGAAAGATGGGATCCGCAAGCTCGTCAATGGAACTTCGTAGCTAGTATGTCAACTCCAAGGAGCACTGTTGGTGTAGCAATATTAAATGGAAAGTATGTGAAGGCAACTTCCAATTTATCTAATATGTAATTACAGGTTTTCCTAAATGACTTGTTTCTCTTGACATATATAAGATGTTGATAGCATTAAGAACCAGTGAGACTCCAGTGATTTCCTCCTATTGTGATAGCTTGAAGAATCAGCTTCCAAAATCATGTGAAGTTAGGGAAGAATACTCACATTGTATCTTATTAACTCAGTGAGAACAGTAAACTGGCAGAATTAAATCTCATCTGGAGTGGTACCAGAAATTTCTGAAGCTGTTTTTCAGTGAATATGTACTTAAACCCTTGTGCAAATCATACTCAGACAACTAGGTCATTTTGTGCTGTCACAGGATGTGGTTGCAAGATGCCTCAAGTTTTCCTGATCCTGTCAGTTACCACAAAGCTGAATCAATTATATTTAAAACTCTCACAGCAAAAGAGATTTTATTATCCTTCTCCAGTGAGAAAGCTCCAGTAACTTCCCTGAGCAACCTGCTTAACTGTTAATACAGCTTTGAGTTCTCCATTTGTTAATTCACAAGTACCTTTTGCTGGTTTGTTATTTTTTTTTGTTTGTACTATCCGAAGTGACTGTGGAAAATTACTATTTCCCTTCCTATTTGCACAGTATGTTTTATTAAAAGATGCATATCCCTTAAGGATTCTCTCCTCAAGAGAGAGTAACACTAGCTCCTTCAGTCCTTATTAGCAGGCCATGTTCCCTAGACTTTCAGTGATATTTTTTTCCTTTGGACTAAGCTTAATTATTTGATAGAGTCCAAAGTACAAGTGCTACTTGAACAAAGTAATTACCAAAATAAATTTGGAGTCACACAATACTAGATGAGTTAGGGTTGGAAGGGATGTTCTGGAGTCATCTGATCCAGCAACGACTCAAAGCAGGACCAACCTTAAAGTTGTAGGATCTAGTTTCAGTGTTAACTGAGATAGTTCAGGTAATCTCTGAGTTTTAAATGGCTGCTAAGGATGGAGATTCGAAAGCCTTTCTGGGCAACCTGTTCCATTATTTTCCATCACTATACCAAATGTCTTTCCTCTACAATCTAATTGGAATTCCCCATATTTCAACTTGCCTCTTGTTTTCCTTTCACTGTATACTTCTGAGAATGACGACCGTTTTCTGTATAACCTTTTATTAGGGGTTGGAGACGGCAGTAAAGTATCTCCTTAGCTATCTCTTCTTAAGACTGCCCGATTCTCATACGTTATGTTCTAGCTCTGTCATCATCTTAGTGATATCAGCTTGCACCAAAAGCCCGAGGATGGACACAGTATTCAGTGCAGTCTTATACTGAATAAGGAGGAGACCTTAGCTGTGGTTACTTTAAGTCCAAGTCTATTTTTGCCAAGCTGCATTTTCTTCAGTCATCCCCCACCCTATATTATTGCATGGGAATATGCCATTCCATGTACAGGACTTCACCTTTGCTAAACTTCTTAAGACTGCAGCCACTTTTGCTGCCTGTATGAGTCTCTCGGAATAACAGCCAGGCCCTTCAGCAAATCAGCTACTCCCCTTAATTTGATGTTATTAGCAAACTTCCTAAGGCTGATTTTCCATTACATTTCTTTAGATAATTAATGAAGACATTAAGCAGTATCAAGGCACTTTATCAGCCTGGGAGGAATGGCACTAGTAAGCAGCTGCCAGCCAGTTACTTCATGCTGCTGATCACAGCCCTTTGCACTCAGCAGTCTATCCTGTTTTTCACCAGCCCTGTAGTCAGCTTATCCAAGTCGCATATTTGTCATTATGGCTAGTGAATTCCAAGTTAACCTAATTTACTGTTAAAGTTATGTCAGAATATTTCACTCTCTTGACCATGAACTTTTTCTTCCTGGTTATGTCCTGTCTGACACATCTCCCTTGAGCTTGCCTGAGAACTGTAAGCAAGCAAAAAGCTTTTCATTATTTCTTTTTTTTTTTTCTTTTTCTTGAAAAGCTTAATTAGTACAGCTAAAATGCACTTGCAGACGGTCCTGTGAGATATGGAACAAGTTCAGGAATGAGTAAAAATGCTCACTTGGATGCAGGAAGGAGGGAAGAACTTGAACTACCAGCAAGCAGGGTGTCTTAGGCTGCTTTTGGAACTGCAGATTCAATGCCTAAGTTAGGTCTGAAATTTCCTGTGTATCCAGCAGAGTCCCAGGTGTGGTAAAAAGCTCCAAAAGTAGTCTCACATTTAGAACATAGTTTAGACCTTTAACATAGACAGCAACCTTAGATGCTTGTAGTTAAGGGCGTGAAAGGGCATGCAAATTTATTACCTTTAAGCTGCAAACAGTAATTTCTGCACATTCTAGTAATATGTCTGTGAACTGATAGATTCCAGATGATTTGCTCAAAACCTTTGTGAATAGAATATATCCTAAGTGTGAAATCACTCCAGAAGTGGTCAAAATTCTGTCATGTTTCTAGTGGAAGGGAGAGCAATGGGCTTCGTTTAAATGCTATGTTGCATAAAAGGATGATTCTTAGTCATAATTTTTTTGGAACTGCAATATGACTTTTTAATGTACTTCTGTACGTTCCATACCTTAAACAATTTGTATTATTAAACATGGGCACTTCCATGGAAATGCATTATTTTAAGAGTATTAATTTTTTTGTAGTTAAGTTTGTTGGTTAATATATATATTCTAAAAAAAAAGATACAATGATGTTTCCCAGTCTGAGAACATCTTGAATACAGCTTCACAGTAACTGCTGGCAATTGTTAATGCTAACATCATATAGAATAACAGAATTGTTTGCTTGGAAAAGACCTTCGAGATCATGTCCAACCATTATCTAAAACTACCAAGTTCACCACTAAACACACACAGTACTTTATGTTTGTATGATAAATATTTAACTGTACTCTAATTTGCCTTAAACTATGACAGGATGTCATAAGTGATAATTCAGGTGATATCAAACTGAAATTCACCTCTAATGTGTTTCTTCTTTAGAATGCCTTCTGCATTCTTTTCAAAATAACAATGCTGGGCATTTCTGCTTCTAAGCCTACATTGCTTATAAATGTTGCCTAAACTCTTACCTAATTTTTTTTGTTAAAGATTCATCAGTGGTAGTGGTGCAGTGCACCTAAACCAGTCTTTTCTTTCCATCCTTATTTTCCAAAGAATTAAAATCCTGGTAATAACAAACGTTAGAACTGAGGAAGCTAGGCCACCTAGTGGATGTAAGGGACTTAACATAGCACTGCTATTCATAAACTAAATTTCAGGGTCAAAAATACTTGATGCCTAAGAAGGGGCAGGGCAGAGTTCTTGCATGAGTCGATTACTGAATTTGTCCCTTTGACGCTGCTAGAGATGCACCTTTGTCAAATCACACATTTTGAAAATCTTAGCTATGGGCACAAATTGGAATGTAAGTGTGCTATAGGTATAATCAATTTTCTGTCATTATTATTGTGTGTTAATCATCACAGTAGGAAAAAATTGGAGCAAAACTGTATGATCTGAGTTTTAGAAATAGAATATTCTATTGAAAGTCTAAAGTCTTTTAAACTTAGCTTCTTAAGATATTTGGAAGTTCTTCATACATCACTGGAAACTTGAGTTAATTTGCATCTTGTTCAGGCAATACTTACTGACTTTTTTTTTTTCCAAACTTTATAGACTTTATGCAGTTGGTGGTCGAGATGGAAGTTCTTGTCTTAAGTCCGTAGAATGTTTTGATCCTCATACAAACAAATGGACCCTCTGTGCTCAAATGTCAAAAAGAAGAGGTGGTGTGGGTGTAACTACATGGAATGGGTTCTTATATGCCATCGGTGGTCACGATGCCCCAGCATCAAACTTAACATCCAGGTTGTCAGACTGCGTAGAAAGGTAATAACCCAGTGAAAGCATATCCTCCCAGTGGTTCTAAAAATGCTAGTCTGTAGAGTGATTTACCATTATTTCATGGAAACAGCTTCTTAAAAAATTACTTTAATCACATAAAATCACAGTAAGTTTCTGAATAGTTATTTACCACTATATGCTGCAATAAAAGTCAGTTTTTCCAGAGAAGTATGTTACTTTATAAATGAATTATGAAGTAACTTAAATTCTATCTGCAGCTTAACAATTGCCCTCTCTCAGTACATTGTACTTCTTTGTGCAGCACGAGCTTTGTCAGCATTTCCATACTATGATCATGTTTGCATAAAACATACATTTCTGCAGTACTTGGAATAGAGAACAAAAGATGAAATTGTTAAGAGTTCATTACATCCGTGTTCTTTATGCAAACAAATTAAGACCACTTGCTTCTAGGTAGTGTGATCTTAGGATGGTCTCTTGGCCAAATAAATATGTTCTTTGTGTAGTTCCTTAGAACTCTTCAAAGCCATGTGGTTCCATCAGTTGTATTGTAAGCATCTGTACTTATTTTTGTCTTTGTCAAGTTAAAGTAAGTTTCTTAACATGATAGCATGGACCCTCTTACCTAATTATTAGTTTGACTTGTAAAGAATGCTGATGTTATTCTAGAATGACATTTTTCATTAAACTGTCTTTGATTATGCTTATACACAGTTATGATTAAGACAGTTTACAGTATTTCTTAAGAGTTTTGTATTTCCTCTAGAACTTTCTCCAACAGGGTTCTTCAGAAAATGGTGCTCTCTCTCTTGACAAGTAACTTTCTTTAGAACCACATTCAGCTTGAACAGCCCGTGCTGTGATAGTTAATAATTATCACATATTCTCTCTACTTCAGAATAGTATAGCAGCAGAACTGGTTCCAGAGTGGTATGTTTTTCAGTGCAATAAGAAATAAGAACAGCTATGTTTATATTGCTGCATGGAAAGCAGCACAGAGTGGATGTGTAACTAGTACTGTTTATCAGATGACTAAAGAAACATTTTAGAAGAGAGTATCAGGGAAAACAGTCTTTTGAATGAAATTAACACCTAAGTCTGTGTTGCAATACCTGTTCCCTACTACATAGAGAGTGTCAGTTCCAGTACTTTTTCTTTATTCTTGAAATTTTGACAACAGTTTTAGAGCATGACACAAATTATCTTTTAGGTATGATCCGAAAACAGATATGTGGACTGCTGTGGCTTCTATGAGCATTAGCAGAGATGCAGTGGGAGTATGCCTTCTTGGTGACAAGTTGTATGCTGTTGGGGGATATGATGGTCAAACGTACCTTAACACAGTGGAGTCTTACGATCCCCAGACAAATGAATGGACACAGGTATAGTTTCTGATTAGAAGACGCTACACAGTTATTTCAAGTGTGGCTCTTTTTACAAAGAGAATACTCCTTTTCTATGAAAAACTCTTGTTTGTCCTCCTCTCTCTGTCCCTCCCCCCCATTTCAAGCTGATTTACCTTGAATAGACAGTTGCTAAAGTCTGAATTTTGGGCCAGTATTGTATGTTTATTTTAAGTCAAGATAGCTGTGTGGATGGTACCACCTCTCTGCTGCAGCTGTGCAGCCATTATTACAAACATCAAACATGGTCAATCTTAAGAAAAAAGATTTAAACCTGACTACGTTACTCTCATGAACGTGTATTTTGCTTACAGGTTGCACCGTTGTGCTTAGGAAGAGCTGGAGCATGTGTTGTGACTGTGAAACTATAGGTTGTTTTCTTTGAGAAGGTGACTTTCTCCACTACGACAGACTCAGCTGATATCTTTTTTCCTCAAGCCAATTAAGAATATGAGGTGCATATCTACAACAACAAAGTGTTTGATCTCCGACGTACATACATACATATTATTCTTTTGGACCAATATTGAGCACTTTTTAAAGAATTATCTTTATTACCTGCACAGTAATTACAAGAAGAATTACAAGCAAATCAGCTGCAACCAAGATGTTGCCAGCAAGGGACCTCCATTGAGGAAATTCTAAGAAATGAGTGAACTCATTGTGAACTCACTGGGATAATCAAATGTGATTGATTTATGGCCTTGACTCCTCAAACATGCAGAGAAATCATACCATTAATAAATACAATTCCACCGATACAATTTGAGGATACCTCTGGGTGAAGCAAGTTACAGAATTTAACCCCGTATATTTAATTTGCCTATAATAAACATGTTTTTCTGTGGGTATCTGAGCTATTACAGTGCAGGCTGACAAACCAATGCAAACCATTGTAAATGGCAGGTGTAATGCTTGCCTTAAAAATGAAGTTGTGTATCTGGTGAATATTTGCACTTTTACCATCATTCCTAGTTTAGAAATATTTTTATTTAACCAAAGCCTTATTTTAAATATTGTTGTATAATGCTAACAGAAATCTGCTATTTAATTATGTCTGCAGGAGGTTTCTGAAATCCAGTGTACTACTTGGATATTCGAAGGTTTTCCATAAGATGGGGAACATTGTACCTTTCTCTAATTTGGTTTTTATATTTACATTGCTATTTTTAAGGTAAACTCTATAAGCATGAGTAACTAGTGGAAAGAATTCTGAAGTGTGATTAGAAGTTAACCAATTTAATAAGAGCACTTTGAATTTTTCAAAGCATTCCATTGCATCTAGACTAAGAGTCTACTTTGATTCTCAATATGTTTTTATGTGAGGCTTTGCACTAATGTGAAAGGTATAATTTTATAAGGTGAAATGAAGCAATTGTCTGTCTTTATCTCCAGCGAGGTTACTTCAGAATGCAAAGAGCCAAACCGCCACTTGAGCATGTTCAGCATCTTGTAGGAGAGTCGCGTATGCCTCACAGGATCTATTTTTTTTTCCAAATGCTTTATAATTTGCCTTTTTTGACTCCTACGCTCCGCCACACGCTCGTTTGAACAGTCTGAATGTTCTCTGGAAGTCTTTTTGTATTTGCTTTTCTGTGCCTTGTTCCTTCTGTTGTCAAAGCGGCGGGCAGCGCGGCGTGCTGCTTCCCGAGGGAGCGTCCAGCTGTCAGCTCACAGAATGTTTCCCAGGAGTTTGAAGTGTCCGACACCCAAAGTCTTTGTACGTTTGTAATTTTAAATTTCATGTGTTCGTGCTCTCGACGAACTATTTATTGGTTGAAAGGAAATTACTAAGCAGTGAAACGTGGTGTTGAAACCTGCTTTGTTTGAAATCGAATACAGCTCAACTTAAATGCACTTTCAACGGGTTGGTGCCTTTTTTTTTTCTAAGATATATCGATTTCGCGTCCCCGAATCTGTACCTTTAATTAAGAAAGGTTATTTTTACAGCACGCCTTCGTTGTACGCGGTTTACGAAACCACCCTTTTCTCTCTGCCCGTTCGCGGCTTCCCGCTCCTCGCTGCGACGTACGCTAACGGCCGCGCGGCGCTGCCGGAGGAATCTCCGCTTTCCCATTGGCTCGGGAGGGTGGCCCCGCCTTCCGCCTCTGATTGGCTGCGGTCTCCTCCCGCCTTCTCGTTTCCGCGGTGACACGGACGCCGGGGGCGGGAGGGTTCGGGTTTCCCCCTCAGCTGGGGTCGAGGGTTGCGCATGCGCGCGGGGCGCTGCGCGGCGAGCGGTGGGCGCGATGAAGGTGAGTCCGCCCGGCCGCCGTACGCGGGGAGGCGTTCGCCGATGGGATCTCGGCCTCGGGGGCGGTGGCGGGGTCGACCCGGGCGACCGGGCGGCGAAGTTCGTACTCCGCGCCGCCTCGGCCGCCTCGGTGCGGTGCTTGAGGCCTGTGAGGGGCGCGCGGGGCGCTCTCAGCCGCGGGAGTCCCGGGCCGCGGAGCCGTTACCGTTGGCCGCCGCCTTGGTAACGGCCCCAGGCGGCCCCGCTGTGCTCCAGTCCGCCCGCGGCGGGGATCGCCGCGATCTGCCTGCGGGGAACGCTTCTTGCGCGTGGTTAGGGGTTGGGTGACCTGTGGGGAGCTGGAGCTCGCCACTGCTTTACTGAACTTTTCATTAAAATGGCTTCAAAGCGGAACGCGGTTGTCAGGAGTCATTTGTGCCCGTGGCACGCAGCGCTCGAGTTTTTACGAGTTAGGGACCCCTGGGGAAAAAAACACAAACCAAAC
The DNA here is from genome assembly GCF_987193195.1 of Phasianus colchicus. NCBI lineage: Eukaryota > Metazoa > Chordata > Aves > Galliformes > Phasianidae > Phasianus > Phasianus colchicus. Next base: position 50,824,409 of record NC_143439.1, on the reverse strand, counting down.
AAATATACTTGGGTGTTTGGGGAACCCCAGGCACGGTGTTCATCTGACGATGTGGTAGGGGAGAAAAGGGTGAAGTTGTTGGCGTTGTCTTACAGCCAGCTTACAGAACAATCTATGCAGATGGAGTAAAATATCCTGGAAGGTGGTAAGTTCTGTGCTGAGAAATCAAAAACTTGTACAGCTGAGTTGTTTTGCAGCCCCGGTTTGACCCAACAATTTAGGGAGAGCAAAACGACTACACAACTGTAAAAAGTGGATACTGGGCTCTGTTTTGCTGTCCCCTATGACTGAATTTGGTCCTATCCTTTTCCATAAAATTCAGAGGATTAAGTATTGTAGTCTTTGGATATGAAGAAAAGAGTCTGATGCAGTCATGCAAGGGAAAGAGTGGTCCCACTCCTTCTAAAAGTCACAGCAGTTCTCAGTGCAAACACCCAGTGTCAGCAACTTCAATTCCTCCAGCTTAAGCCAAAAGATTATTCTCTTGAATTTTGATACTTTGATACATTAGAATCATCTGGAAGCTGGTGGTGTTTTTTTTCATGGGGAAATTCCAATGTTGTTTTAAGCTTATGATGGTAACGTGTCATTTACCCTTTTTTTTCTTTTTTTTCTTTTTTTTTTTTTTTTTGTGTGTGTGTGTCTCTAGCAAGTATTCAGTCTATCAGAAAAAGCTTGGTCTGGTTCTTCAGTGCAGTTTGCTTGGCAGAAAACTTTGGGACATTTCCTTGCTGTAACAGGGTAAGATTGCAGATATTTACTGCATTTGTCCAAAGTAATCATTAAGAGTAGAGCAAAAAACCCAAGTTGTTAAATAAATCTTAACCAAAGCAAAATATCTGGTATTTCCTTACAGTTGTAAGGATCATATACATGATACTTCTGAGCTATGTTACTGCAATTAGAAAATCTCAATGTAGGAAAAGTTTTTATTTGTAACTTGATAAAGAATAGGTGATAATAGATGAAGAAAGGGAATAATTTTATGTGTTAATCTTTTTTAGAGGTGATCACACTGTGAAAATTTTTGATCGTCACGGTCAGAAGAGAAATGAAATAACTTTACCAGGGTAGGTACTAAGATAAGTTTCAATTGGTTTTTCTTTTTTATTTTCAAAGTGTTTATGCAGTCTGATAACTTCATAGGAACAGATGGTGGTTGTACCTGGAAAAAAAAATTGATGAGCATGTATGGAATATGATGCAGTAAAATTTGAGCTTATGCTAAGCTATCAAGGATAGCTGGAAAAATATATCCTCGTATATCCTGAAGTGATATTTATTATTACTAATAATAAACTCAATATGATTCATTAAAAATATTAGAAGATGCCTACTATGATAGTAAGAAAATATAAAGCAGTCACATACAGGATATCCATGTTATATTCTTTATGACTACAGTCTTGCCAGTGCCTATTTTCTAGCGATTTGTATAATAGTCTCACTGAGGAATGATGTCCTGTGTTTTGGTGTCCTTTTGCTTGTATCGCTGGCATAACGTATATGTTGGCATTTTTGCTTCAGAGTGGGAGTGTGCTTCTGAAGTGAATCTCCCTATTTTTCCTGCTTAATATGCTTTCATTCACTCTGGAGAATGATGTTTAGAGTATAGAAACTGGTTTTCTCTCAGACTTCATAAAATGTCTAGTGGATTATTTAGGAGAGATTATAAAATGAATTTGGCAGACAAAAGTCTAGAATCTCATCTGGCATACACTGACTTGGACTCCTCACTACAGGAAAGACATTGAGGCCCTGGAGCGTGTCCAGAGAAGGGCAGTGAAACTGGTGAGGGGTCTGGAGCACAAGTCCTGTGAGGAGCGGCTGAGCGAACTGGGATTGTTTAGTCTGGAGAAGAGGAAGCTCAGGGGAGGCCAAATCGCATTCTACAACTTCCTGAAGGGAGGTGAAGAGGGGTTTGGCCTCTTCTCCCAGACAACAAACAGGACCCGGGAAAATGGCCGCAAGTTGTACCAGAGGAGGTTTAGGTTAGACTTAAGGAAAAACTTTTTCTCTCAGAGAGTGGTCAGGCACTGGAATGGCCTGCCAAGGGAGGTGGTGGAGTCGCCATCTCTGGCAGTGTTCAAGAGGCGTCTGGTTGAGGAGCTGTGAGATCTGTTTTAGTAGCTTGTGGTAGCAGTAGTAGTGTGAAGATGGTTGGACTAGATGATCTTATAGGTCATTTCCAACCTTGTGATTCTATGGTTCTATGCAGTCTCACTGCTAAAAGGCAGCCAGTCCACCAGAGTAAAGGTGGCCAGGTGTATACACTGTGACTTCATGCCTTCACATCACTGTGTTCTGTAAGTCTACTTGTGTTGAGCACCATTTCCACCTGATGTAGCAGTAGGTACTAAGAATGTACTTCAGAATATCAAATACTTCCTGCTCTAATAGTTGAAGTCACAAGGGTTCTCTTACCATTCCATTGGTAGAACATTTTTTAATACTTATCAGTTTTTTTTCCTGTTTGTTTTTTTTTTGTCCTTTTTATTCCTGTTCTTGATGTTCTGATTGGCTCATAAGTGTTCATACATTTTTTTTGGGAATAGACAACTTTTTTTTTTTCCTAGGCTAAACCCAGGAAGGTTTTAAAAAAGGAGAACTTTAGTTGGAGGCTTACTGGGTTCATTTGTAGTAGTGTGAGTTTCGGTAGGACACTTCTAAAGTTGCTTGTATTAGGAGTTTTAATTTGAGTGGCAAGAACTAAGACTTTCAAGGAAATACCTTTTGAACCAGAAGCTGTGAACTTGCATAGTAGAAAGAGAGGAGTTGTGTCAGATGGTGCTGACACTTAGTCTGTAGTATATGGTACTCTATATGTGTGTTTTAAACAATGCTGTTTCCAGTTCATCAGAAACTCTTGGATAAAACTGTTCTGATCATTCTGGGAACAATTTGCTAAAGGATTTTTCTGCTTCTGAAAGACTTTCTTATCCAGGGTCATTACACTTTTTGAAGTAGGAGAAAAAAATCCCAACAGTGAATAGACTCTAGAAAGATAGGACCTTACAGGAGGTTTTCACTGTCTCTTGAAAATTCAAGTGGCAGTATTTCAAGTGCTTCAGCCTGTGTCATTTTTACTGAGATTTGAGTTTGGGCATGGCTGCTATAAAAATACACTTTCCAGATAAGTCCATCATGGGCTTGCTTGGTAGGAAAGGGGGAGGGCAGATACTTCAACTGCAGAATTACAGCTCTTTCTGTATACTTTTAAACAAAGTTTAATGTAATTAACGAAACTACATGTTTTTTCTTCAGTAACTGTGTTGCTATGGACTGGGATAAGGATGGAGATACCTTAGCAATAATCGCAGACAGATGTAGTGCCATTTTTCTGTGGGATGCCAACACAAGCAAAACAAGCCAATTAGACAGTGGCATGAGGTAAGAAAGTTTTTTTGTTTTTTTTTTAAGAGGTCTTTTTGAAGACTTAGACCACTGTGAGCTGCTGCAGCAGCTTATTCCATTACCTCATACAGCTTTTTATTACTTCTGTTATTTTGTGCAGAACTACTCAGGTAGTTCTGATACTTGTTGTAGTGGCTGTTTGCTTCCTTTAGAAATTCTGCTTTGGTGTGTATGGTTTCATAAAACTTCAAAACATGTATGCAAGTATGACCTCATTGTGGCCTTCCAATATTTGAAGAGAGCATTTAAACAGGAGGAAGTATGACTGTTTATACTGGTTGATAGTGATAGGACAAGGGGGTTTTAAACTGAGACTGGGGAGGTTTAGGTTAGATATTACGAGGAAGTTTTTCACACAGAGGGTGGTGACACACTGGAACAGGTTGCCCAAGGAAGTTGTGGATGCCCCATCCCTGGAGGCATTCAAGGCCAGGCTGGATGTGGCTCTGGGCAGCCTGATCTGGTGGTTGGTGACCCTGCACATAGCAGGGTGGTTGAAACTAGATGATCATTGTGGTCCTTTCCAACCCAGGCCATTCTGTGATTCTATGAAAATGTTTTTGTCTGTAAGGACACACAGAAAAATCTACTATGGAAAGTAATAATTTTCTTTATTTTAGGGATTCATTGTCTTTCTTATTATGGTCTCGAGTAGGAGCTTTACTCGCAGTTGGAACGACTAAGGGAAACTTACTTATATATAATCGTCAGACTTCTCGCAAGATTCCTATTCTTGGTATGCATTGTTTTGAACTTAGGCTTTCACTTTCGAATGGTGGAGTTTTGTTAATATGCCTACTTTCCTTTTTTTTTTTTGTTCCATGTGAATATGCAAATCAAAAATGTGTTTACGTTAAACTTTCATCATCTATTTTGTTGTAGTTACTGGAGTATTTCTACAGTTCAGTGTGTTAGCTGTGTAAGACACCTCTGGACAGAAAAATTAAGGGTAGAAATTTAATTTAAATAAAAAACAGAAGAATGGGCTGTGCAAGTTTCTGTGAGGTCAAAAGGCTTCCATCTAGGATTGGAAGGTTAAAAATTAAAATTTGACTACTGAATTTTAATTTATCTGTTAAGTTTCTTCACATTCTGATAATCTGCATTTGAGTGGCCAAATGCAGTGTATTTCTGTACCAGATTTTTTATTTTGTTTTGTTCATTTGTGTTGTATGTTTCTTTTCCAGGTAAGCACACTAAGCGGATTACTTGTGGTTGTTGGAGCACTGAAAACCTCCTGGCTCTGGGTGGTGAAGACAAAATGATTACTATAAGCAATCAGGAAGGGGATACTATAAGACAGGTAGTATTTATAATCTCTGTTTGATTTTAAGGCGTACAAGGATACCCCTGGTTCTTGAGAGAGCTAGAGAGCTACAGTGTAAAGGGTGTTGATGCTTTTTCCATATTTCTGCTTTCAGGGACAAGGAGGCTTTGGGAAAACTGATAACAGTGGGAGTGCAGATCTAAATATTTGAACCTCTGTGTTGTGCAGCATAATTTATGGTATTAGGATCTCAATAGCTCTGCTTCTCTTATCTGTTATCCTGACCTATATCTTTTACAGGAGAATCCTAGGAGTGCAATCTTAGGTTGACTTGCTCAGTAGCAGCACAGGACAGGTCTCACACAACTGTTCATAAAGTCTTTAGAGTTTGTTTTGCTTTAGATCAGTTAAATAAGGATCTTGCCTCTGGAATTCAATGATTTCTTCCAGGCTGGCCCTCTCACATCATTGAGAGGCTAATTTCAGTGTTTCAGATTCTCTTATCAAGCATTCCATTTGCTTGCACATATCAGTCCTCCCAAGAAGTGATAGTTGCTGCACAATACGCAAATGAATATAATTCTCTTTCTAAATTCAATAAATGGTGTTTCACTCATGATTTTCAAAGGTCTTTCATAGCTCACTTCATACATTTCCATCTTTATGTCTAAAGACCTTTGTGGATGAAGAAATAATAAATTAAGTTTTAAGGATGTGTCTGTACTTCAAACTAGCTAGCTTCAGTAGGAGAAGCAGTGTAGTCAAAACAGTAAAGACAAAGCAAGTTTCCTTATGAGGTTTTCTAACCTCATATTGACTACAAAAGCAACTACTTTACTGTCACTGCATGGACCAGATTATTTTTAATATTATTTTATACATTGTAAATACTGCATATATCGTTTATGGTGATTATTCTCTCTGATTTTGCAATAGTCTTGTTTCTATTGTATCAGTTAGTGGTGTCTGTAAAACACTGTTGTCCAGAGCTTCCTACTCATTTGGATCTTTCCCTAACTAAATTTCTAACTTCTTAAGATACTTTTCAGCATCATTCATAACTCATCTTTATGATTCAAACTAATTTCATGTTTTTTTCAACTTTTTTCATTTTTGTTACTAAATGCTGTAGCTATTCTACCTACCTATCCTTAATGCTTGAATATACAGGGCAGAAATAATGCAATTATTTATCATTGATATTTGCTGCATTGTGTACTGATTTTTTCAATCTGAATTTCTTTCTTGCAGACTTCAGTGAGTTCAGATCCCAGTGATATGCAGTTCTCAGTTATGAAGACTGATGAAAGAATATCAACCAGGGAAAGCACAGTAAGAAGTCAATACAAAATCTTGCAAAAAGTGTTAATTTGATGTTTCAGGGTTTCTGCTAGAAACCAGCGTTGGCCAGAAAGTAATTTTACTTTTTCCTTGACTCAGTACTTCTCTTTGAAGCTTTAATTCTCCCTACTACCCCTACCCCCTCAGATTCCTTTATTTTCAATCTTTACCCCTTTGCTCATTAAGGATGTGTCCATGAAAACATGGTGGCTAGCAATAAGACAAATGAGAGTAGTTTTGCAGTAATTTTAAACACAATAGATGGAGGTAAGTGTGGGTACTTAAAATACACAGTATAACTGTGCAACAGTATTTGCAGTGTGGTACATGGGAAACAGCGTGGGAAAGTCTCAATTATAGAGATGGTTTTCAGCAGTCAGTTTTGGAAATAGATCAGTACTCATTGGGTTTTTGTCTTGTGCATACCTCAGTGTTGATGAGCTGAGAAAGCCACCTGTTAAACCTCTCCTATAAGCATGATGCGCTCTCTCTAAATGGCTACACTTTCACTGACTTCATAATCTGTCTTGAGGGAATCAAATTCCATCAGATCCATCAATGGTGAAGTACAGAAAAATGTGGTAATGATGAGTGTAGCAGCACATACTAGTAAATGATCAGTAACAAAGTACCAAAATGAGACAGAAAATTCATGGATAGCAAAGTGACACTAGTGATACTGTGCTTACAATTAGTCCAGATCTGTATACTTAAATATGGACAGCATAATTAAAATTTCACAGTCAGATATAATCTATGCAGTATAGAATTTCTCCTGTATTATATTGACAAGGACTTGCAGGAGTGTTTTTCTTCTCTGCATGAAGTGCTTTCTCTTCCTAGGGAAATTTTAATTAACAAATATTTTGAAAATGCAGGAACTTTGTCACTTTAATTTTCCCTGCTACTTCAGGGGGTGTGCAATATCCTAGGCTTTTATATTACTGTTTTTTTATTACAGCTCTCAAGTTTACTGTAGAATGTTGAGGAACATCTCTAAGCCTGTGGTTCTTGGTGTTAGACTTGAATAGTCCATCAGCAGTTTAAACCATATAGCATTTATTATCTGTTCTTGTAGAAGGTTTGGCTTGATAACGATCACTTCCATTCTGTTACTTATGACACTGGAAAAAAAAAAAACCTTCAAGCTGGAGCAAAATAAGCAGTGTGTTAACATGCATCGCAATGTAAAATAATTCTTGTACTTTCTTAGAAGAGTTCAAGAAATTGTATTTCTTAAATATTTCATCATTAATTTACAGTGGAGTTATAAGCAAACTACTTCAAGTGACAGAAATAAAATTTTAAATTTGGAGTTAATTTAGGAATTACAGGGCAGACTTTAAGTTTGTACTTCTGAATTAATGGATTTTTAGGTAATTTTTTTTCTCAATTTGAAAATACCTCCTATTTCAAAGTACAGCTTTGTATTTTAACCTTCCAGCTCTGTACAAAAATAGTCTTCTTTTTAGACAAGGAGGACAGCAGCAGAGGGTAATGCAAAATTAACTTGTAAACAGCCCTTCAAAATATCTTCATTAAAGAACAAGGTGAAACAATCTGTTCTTCCTTGTTTTTTTCTAAAATTAGTGTTTTACTTTTGTCTAACAGTCACATGCTCTGGTAGCAAAAATGGTATCAAAAAGAAGTTCACTCAACCTCTCTTTAACTCTGAAGTCCAGCAAGTGATCCAGGTTTGATCAAATTAAATTACATACCTAGACTGATAACAAACTGAAAAGATGTGTGTAAAGAAAGCTGAACAGACTTTCTTACTTGAGATAGCAACGTTCTGATAGTCTTCCCTTCAGCTTTCCAGATAGAAATTCTGTGGATCAAAAAACACATCGTAGTGCAAGTGAGAGTAGTCCAACAGGATCCATGTGACCTCCTGCCTTTTCCTCAGAAGAAATGGGGCTCTCCTAATGCTTCTGCAGGGACAAGCAATGAATTTGAGATGCTACCGAGCTTGCATTTAGAACTGTGAACCACTGGCTCACAAGGGGAATAGTCTGAAAATCTCTTCCATTATTAATAAGGATTCAGGATTCAAATTCATAGCATTCTTAAGGATTACTGTAAGTTCCAAATCTCATCTTTTAGTGAGGGTGTTGAGCCTTATTTTAATGTGACTCTATTCCTCCTGAGTTAATTTTTTCTTTTCATTCATTGGCAGGTAAGTGTAGTGGTTGGCAAGAAGACTCTCTTTCTTTTTAATTTGAATGATCCTGATAACCCAATTGATCTGAAATTTCAGCAGCCTTATGGCAGTATTGTAACCTACAGATGGTAAGCAGAGCTTCCTTAATGCAGCATTCTAATATTAACAGGCTGAAGATTTCCTCAGTAGTTCTGATAAATGCTGAAAATGAAAACATATATCCCTTGCTCACGAGGAACTTTTCTTAAATGTATGAAGCTATGTTTTCTAATTTTTAACAATTAAATGGCTGAGAAATTGCCAAAATGCCATTGGTATGTTCTGCATTAGAATGGTAATACTGTTACTGTCCTGACAATAGATAAAATTGAGGGCTTCGTAGGTTTGGATGAGTTGCTAATAGAAGAGCTATGGTGGAGTTGCATCTTTCAACTATTCTGTTTACAAAGTTAGGTAAAGTTTTTGTAGCTCCCTTAGGTGATACTCTTTTGAAGAAATTCTGAGCTGGAAGCTTCAGCTCTGCACCCAGAAGTAGCTGTACTGTTTCTGTATTTTTGAATTGTGACACGGTGTCTGTTCAGTCGGTGTGTTGTTTACATTTAATGCTTATGCTTAAATTCTGTAGCTGAATGCTTCTTTACATACCTGACAAGGTGTGCCCGGATTGTTTCCTATGTAATATTGTATTTTTTCCCAACTAAGCAAATGAGACATTTGTTTGGATTAACTTTGGCATGCTTGTAACTATTTCTGTTTTAACCTGCTTATTTGTACTTGACACCATGAATATTAAACTGTCTATTCACAGATGTGCACTCTGGCTTTACTACTGTGTTTGTAGTGGTGTGCCTTAAGGGCTGAATGACTGCCATTATTATTTTTAGCATAGCTGATAAAAGCAGAGTCAGCAATAACCTTGAAATTGAAGTTTTCACCTCCTGGCACATTTATACTAATGAAGATACCAAAGTTCTTTTTCCTAGCATCACTGCCATGTATCTGCTTGCAGAAAATAAAGAGGCACAAAGGAATGTAGAAGAGGATAAAGAGGATTTCTGATTGAATGCTGAGCACACTTGTCTGACAAATTTATATTTGTTCTTTAGGAATCTTTGATTTTGTTTTTCCATAATCTGTATTATACCCTATTGTTCTACATTATCTGTATGGATTCCCATAACTTGATTATTTTTCCCATTAAAAAGAGGCATTGACAGATTACCTCAGTAGCCTGAAAGAAAATGCATTTTGCATAATACATAAATAAATCTCTTTTGTTATTTTTTTTCTTTTTATCAGGTATGGTGATGGCTACATTATGATTGGTTTCTCACGAGGGTGTTTTGTAGTCATCTCTACGCACATTCGTGAGATAGGTCAAGAAATCTTTCAAGCTCACAATCATAAAGATAATCTAAGCAGCATTGCTATATCACAGTCATTAAACAAAGCTGCATCGTGTGGTGACAATTGGTAAGTGACAGTTTTTATACATAAAGAATAGACTTCATCTCATGTAACTCTAGCTGTTTGGCATTAGAGCTAGTCTTCAAGGCTTCCAAAGAAATCTGTGAAGAGAAGATGAGAAGAATTGCTCTCTGGAACTGCCTCTTTGCCTAAAGTTAGAAGAAGCTAATGTTGACCAATATCTCTGCACTTGCACTTAACTTTATTGTCATTAATTGTGTTTTTAGGGTTGTTTTGTTTTTGTTTTTTTAAGTAGATAAAATTCAATACTGATTCTTTTTCTAATCTGTTGTTCATCAACTGAAAAGTCCACATTTCTTTACTATGATTGATTGGACATAGCTGCTTAGCAACATAACTATTCACTTAAATCTGTACCGAATGTACTGATATCCTGGTAACTTCTGCCACTTGGTCTTAACTGCAATCTAGAGAAAAGTATAAATGTGCAAGCAGTTAAGGAGAAAGTAGTTATAGACTGGAGTTATTCCAAAATATATTGTGCATATGATAGAACATGCCCTATAGCTCCTCTTCCACTACTTCCTGTTCCTGTAATAACCTGAATTCTTCAGTGGAGAAGCTGAGTGACAGCAGGAGTCTGTTCTGTCCTCAGTTCTCCATGTGCATATGACCTTAGCAGACTGTTGATCTAAGGCACTTGCACATCAAGAATTATATACCTATGAGAAAAGCATGGTACAACTTCACATCAGTTATTGTACAACAAGTATGGTTTTTTTAAGTCATTCTTTCGCACATACATACCATGAAAGCACAAGAAAGCTATCAGTCTCTTCACTGTTTGTGTGTGTACATTGCTCTTTAGGAAATTTTAGATATTTTGCATTCATGCTCTCATTTTGTTCCATTAGGCTGTCTTAACTGGGTTGGGTTTCTTACAATTTATGATGAGTGAGAATTGTGTTAGTGAGAAAGACTGTTTATTTTTGTTTTAGCATTAAAATTCATGATCTGTCAGACCTGAGAAAGATGTATGCCATAATAAACTTGGATGATGAAAACAAAGGTATGTTAATAATTTCCTTGAAGGTGGAAATTTTTATAAATCAGGTAAAAAATAGAATTTTGTGATTGTTTACATGTATGTATTAACAAAAAGTATTTTTGCAAAACTATGCAGATATGGAATTTATTATGAAGTTTTTATTTCCCAACTAGTATGCACTAAGTGATCCACAGCAGAAATGAGAACATGCAGTAATTTTTTGAAAGCTTTATTTTATCTTTTTGAAGAATAGAGCTCTAAGAATATTTGATCAATTAGAGTTTTTTAGGTTTTAGATTTGTGATTTTTTTGTGCGAGTTTGTGTTGTTTTTTCATCTGTAATATGGTATATTCAGATAATAAGATAATGCAAACTGTTTTCTATTTCTTTCCATGTTTTTTGAGTGGGTGAATTTCTTAATGCTTTTCTGCATCTCATGTACTTAGGAGGGATGATACTTAATCTGGTATACAAGTTTTCCTCCAATGGCTTCCAGAACATTCTTATGAGACAATGTTCTTAGGTAGTGAGTTACCACTATTATATTGTGCATCTGTAAGCATTTCAGTTGTTGTCAAGTCTTTACTCTTAGGAAGATGCTATATTAGTAAATTATGGGTTTGGTCTGAGTGATTCCATTTTATCTTGGAAGTACTTTAATTGGTTTGGTTTGAATACATTAGTACCTATATTCCTAAGTGTGAATTCCTACTATTGTTACATTTTAAAGTGAAAATATTGCTTCTTTGTTTCATTTCAGTAGTCAAACAAATGATCTTTTGCCAATACTTGTAAATGTTTTAGGTGTTGATCAGCTGGCTTGGACAGATGATGGACAGCTGTTGGCAGTATCTACACGAAGAGCATCCCTCCATGTTTTCTTGACAAAGCTTCCAGTCCTTGGTGATACTTGCAGTACACGGATTGCATACCTCACTTCTCTTCTTGAAGTTACTATAGCCAATCATGTGGAGAGAGTATGATAACCTTTTCCTTTTAAACTTCGTTTGGATAAAAGGAAAGTAAGAATTACTAATGGATGGAAACTGATACTGTTTTTCTTACAGGAACTACCAGTCACTGTCTCTGTTGAAGTAGAGCCCAGTTTCATTGCTGTTGGTGTTTATCATTTGGCTGTAGGAATGAACAATCGGGCTTGGTTTTATTTGCTTGGAGAAAACAGTAAGCATTAATTTCATTCTCTTATTTTAAGCAGCCACATCATTGCTTGTCTTTTTTAATGAATGTGGTATTATGCAGTGCTGGACATTCTGCATTGTGCAATTAAAAAGAAAGAATTGCCAAATATTCCTATTAGGACAAAATAACAATTTTCCCAAACTGAAGAAGTTATGACAAGACATTGTAATTAAATGAAATAAAACTTCAAGTTCCCGATATTGGTAATGAAATGTTGAATGTTCCTTTCTCTCTATAGATGTGAAAAAGCTTAAAGATGCAGAGTATCTGGGTACAGTAGCAAGCATGCATCTTAATTCTGATTACGCTGCTGCTCTCTTTGAGGGTAAAGTCCAGTTGCATATGGTAAGAGCTCAGTCAGTTTGGATTTCTGAATTAATAGATTTAAGCTGAACAAGTTCAAGAAATTTTTTAAATGAGATGAAGTGGAGTAATCTTCTGTTAATGGAGATAGAAATAAAGTGCTTTATTTTTGATGCTGGCTAATTAAAATATAAAAATGATTTTCTGGAAACCTTAGAAATATAAGCTACTCTAGAACAAGTGAGAGAAGCTGTTTTCTTGTGAATTATTTCTGTGATAGGAAAACTCATTTCTGGACAGCTTGGTACAGGCAAAACTTTGATATTAACAGTGTAGTTACAGTGACTTTAAGTTCATTTTTTTTCTTACGTTTAGATAGAAAGTGAAGGTTTGGATGCTCAGGAAGAAAGAGAAACTCGGCTCTTCCCAGCAGATGATGATAAATACCGAATTTTGTGCCATGCTTTAACTGGTGACTTCCTCATATATGGCACAGATGTGAGTATTATCTCTGTTCTTAAGGATCTTTTAAAATTGAATATATTTCTGTTTGAATGATTTGAATTATTATCATTTTTTGAAGAAAAAATGATGCTACTGAGAAATTTACTTTGGATTATTTTCTGTGCAAAAGCAGTCAAGATTGCATCCAACTTTTCCTTACTATTGCACTTACATGAGATGTTTTGGCAGGAATGTGGTCTTACTAACATTTAGTTCAAAACACTGCTTTTTAGTAGCAGAATTTAATTTTGTTGTAGTAATCAAAATATCTTCCAGATATAAGAAAAAAGTATAGGGCTTATTTTGAAAATATATTGATTTAAGTGGTAACATGATAGATGTGGACCCAAAGATAATAAGGTAGGCGAGTATTATAGTGTAAATGTAGGTTGACATGAAGAATAATGTGAAAATGCTCATGGACTTTTCAGGAGATCTTCCCCTGTATGAGGCATATATTTTTTTTGTTTTAGTGTTTTCTGCTACAGGGAATGCAGGGCATATTTGACATTGTGCTGTGCCCTTTATGACACATGGTGATGTACTGACCTTTCAGAGGAAAGACATAGCTGCTCTCTCTGCTCTTATCACACATTTACTAATTTGAATGGTTTTGTAGCAGTTGAGGGCTTTCCTATTTCCTCAGCTGCCTTTTTACCTAGTTAAAACTACTACTGATAAATTTTAAATGCTAAATTCAGAAGTGATCAATTTGGTGTGTGCAAGTTTTACAGTTGACTTCAAAAGCCGCCTTTTACTTCTGGTGTTCTTGTTTGTGCAACACTAGTTGAGAAATAGTGTATCACCAGCGATCACCAGTGATTGCTTTTTCCCCTGTATTGAATAAACCTGTACTTAAGGATTTCCGTTTCTTCTTGGGAGGCAAATTATTCAGCATTGGTTGAAGGCTAGATTTCTTTCAAGAAAGAAGCAGGCATTTCCCCTCATTTCAGAATTGCACTATAATGTCTCTACAAAGCAGGGTGAGTTTTCCTCCCTCTTTTCTAAAACTATTTCATGGTTATCTTCAGCTTGAAGACAAGTGAAGTAAAAGGAATCAAAACAGGATTAAATAAATAGCACCACTTAGTTTCCATCATTTTTTCTGTGAAGCATTTTCAGTTGATAATTCAGGTCTTGGCTGAAGATCTTACTTTTACAATGGTTAACTGTGCTCTTACTTGGACATCCAAAGTTTATTTGAATTAATTTAAATCTCTGGATTCTTAGTTTATTTCTGGGTATTTTTTGATCGCAGGTAGTTAATGATAGAACTAATGCTAGTTAGAGAAGTAAGAAATAATAAACAGCTGTTCCACTCTCCTGTTACAGTAATAGATATTCATATTTTTTCATTGGGAAAGACAGGAAGTGAGGTAGTGAGGTTGGGTTCTTTTCTTTCAAATAAAAAGACCCTCCTTTTTTTTTTTAATCCCACCCCCAAAAAGCCTCAGGTTTTCCTATCCTGCCTAATAATGTCCCACAATGAGGAAAAAAGTCAAAAGAAAGCTGGAAATACTGTTTTTTTTTTTACATATTCTTCATACTCAGATCTCTAAGATGGGAAAAAAACCACCACAATCAGATTCATTATCTACTTGCCTTTTACTAGCATCAATATTAGCCTTTTCTGTTTTTTTTTCCTCATTAGACTGGAGTTATTCGTTATTTCTACATTGAAGACTGGCAATATGTGAATGAATATCGTCATCCTGTCAGCGTGAGAAAAATTTTTCCAGATCCTAATGGAACCAGACTGGCTTTCATAGATGAAAAAAGTGATGGCTTTGTCTATTGTCCAGTAAGTCAATGCGGGATAGCCATGCTGTTATATGTACAAGTTAGGTCTCCCACTATCTTGTAAAATGTGTTTTATAAAGAACGATAAAACTTCTGTTACTCAACACATACACTAGAAGAAGAAATTGCCAAAAAGGCTTGAACGGTAATGTAAGGAATAGTAATGTAAAGAAATAAAATGTGTCAGGGTAGATCAGGGTAATTTAATTAGGTTAAATGTCTTTCAGAAATTGTATATTAGTGTATTCCAATATTGATATTTTAGCTAATGTTAAAGTGCTACCTTTCAGTTTCACTGCCTGTCCCATTGCTCGTCTTCTAAGGAAAGTAAATATCATGCCTGTGACGTGTATTTTCTCCGTTAACTTCCTTTCTGAATTAAACAATTATGCTATTCAGAGTCACTGCTTGTAAGAAAACTTTTTGTAATAAGAACTTCATATTTCTGTGCCACTTCTATTCCTCTATTTTTAATCATTATCTGAATGAAAATTTAGCTTGTTTCATTAGTCTTGCTTCCTTGTAATTTTACTTTTGCATTCTTCCTAGGTAAACGATAGAATATATGAGATTCCAAATTTCTCACCAACCATTAAAGGAATCCTGTGGGAAAACTGGCCAATGGATAAAGGTGTTTTTGTTGCTTATGATGATGATAAAGCATACACTTATGTCTTTCATAAAGATGCCATTCAAGGTACTGCAGATGTTTTGAAAATCTCATCAATTACTTCAGTTATTAAAGCAAAATATGTTCTGGTTTTGATTTGTGTTAAATATTTCCACAGCTGCATATGAAAATGAACAGTACAGAGGTTTTGAAGTGTTAACTGTCTAATAAAAAAATAACTGTTGCGTAGGTTTCTCTGCAAATTTCCAGCAGGAGACACTTTGATTTTAACCCTTCAAGCTTCTTGCTCCTACACTTTTTTGTCTGATGATTGCACGTTATGCTTCAATTGTATTTTGTATGTTGCAAGAAAAGCTCTTAGGATCAGATAAAACTTCTATTCACTTACAGTATTAAATAACCATAGCTATTTCTAAATGAGTGGCAAGTGCCAAGAAATTTATCTATCAACATTTGGAAAATTATTTTTATCATTTATAGTTTTTAACTTTTTCTATTTCACTGGCAAATGTACTCTTTTACAGTAGATTGTGACTATCACAATTAGAGACCTTGAGTTAATAGCCAACAATCTTGACCGGTTACCACATTTTTTAGCAAGTAGGGTTTTTTTAAATGATGTCTTCTTTCTTCCCAATCTTTGAATCTAGGATCGAAGATTATATTGGCAGGTGGAACAGAAGTCCCCTTTTCCCAAAAACCTTTACTGTTGTATAATGGAGAATTAACTTGTCAGACTCAGAGTGGGAAAACAAACAATATCTATCTCAGTACTCACAGTTTCCTTGGAGATTTGAAAGACTTGGGACCTAATGAGCTGGCACAAATGCTTACTCAAACGTTAATGTTGAAAAGGTACATCTGTGTTCTAATTTTATTGTGTAAATATTTTTTTCTGTGCTTATAGCTCTGTACAGCATACCGTGGTTATCTGAAAATGTCATGCTGAATACGGATAAATTAGATTTGATCCATCAGGCCATATGATGGTGTCTATGCAAACCAAAGTAAGAGAAATAGTGCTGCTTTCTGCTTTTCCACTGTCAAGTAGAAGTAATTTGTTCAAGGCTGATTTGGGGTCCTATGACAGTGTCTCTTCCAAAACTGGCTGAAGGTTCTTCTTGCCTTACTCATCCACTGCACTGAAGCAAAGCAAAATTGGAAAAACTGCCAGAATAGAGAAAGCAGGTGATTTCATGAAAAAGAATGGTAAAAATAGCGGAAACAGAACTATAAGTTATGTGTTTGTACTTCTCTTTGTTCCTGGTAATTGTCTATCTCTCCAAGGCTTAGAAGTAGAGATTTTTTTCAGTTTTCCCTGTTGTAGTATTAAGGAAAAAAAGAGTAGAGAAGGAAATTCAGGTACAAGAAGTATTGGTTTTAAATTACTTTTGCCTTCATAGATTTTCTGAGGCATGGGGGATATGTATACTTCTGAATGACCAGTCTAGTTGGAACGAGCTGGGCAAAGCTTGCTTACATCACATGGAGGTGGATTTTGCAATACGTGTTTATCGGACATGTGGAAATGCTGGGATGGTGATGTCACTAGAAGGAATAAAGGTAAAACATAAAGTCCTTTTTAAATGGGGAGTAGTGTGGTTTAATTCTTCTTAAGAATTTCTGATTTCTTTTTTTTATTATTATTATTATTTTTTAGATAATGGGTGGATCATTTTCAAGAGAGTTAGTTATAGAGGAGAAAGCATTCAAACCACAGAACTCTTGCTTTGTTTCCTCTTCACATGGTTGCAGTACTCTACTGGAATGCAGAATTCTTTCCCATATTTTCTTGAAAGGAGTAGAATATACATATTCATGTGTCAGATAAGCTCTCTATCCTTTGCTATTTGTAAGAGAGTGTTTAAGGCCACTAATACATATTTTTTAAGCAGATTGTATTTAGGTATCTGAAAGTGTATATTACCTTAAGAATATACTTCTGCAAAGTGTTGATTTTAGACAGCATTTGTGGCTTTGAGGCACAGTAAGAAAGTCAGGACTTTTTCTGGTTTGTAGAATCTGTTATGCATTGTCAGATGTGGGGATGTATTGCTTTACTGTGTATACCAGACTATGTTACCTATAACTTCTGTTTTTTAATATTGTTGCACCTATTGTGTCCTTTTGCAGGGAATAGAAGATCACAACCTTTTAGCAGGACACCTTGCCATGTTTACTAGTAATTTTAACCTGGCTCAGGATTTATACTTGGCATCCTCTCGTCCTATTTCAGCACTTGAGGTATTCAACATGAGTAAATATTTTGTATGCAATTTTCTTCACCTTAATTCTGGAATATTTTACCTTCTGGTAACTCTGCCTTCTGTGGTTTTGTTGTTGCTATTGTGTGACTTGCAGACACTCTTTTAAGAAAAATGTAGCTCCCTCAAATAGTCTACCTCCTCTAGAATACTAGCTCTATAATTGCATTTAGACTAATATAAAATTCATATTACAATTCAGAATTTGATGTCTCCATCAGAAAATGGTGCTCTTCTTTGTTAATAGATGCGAAAAGACTTGCAGCACTGGGACTGTGCACTTCAGCTGGCAAAGTGTTTGGCTCCAGACCAGATCCCATTCATATCAAGGGAATATGCACTGCAACTTGAATTCACGTAAGTTCTCCTGTAAAACTGTAGTATAAGAACATGAAAACCAATGCTCATGCTAACTAGAACATGGAATTGAGAAAACTCAGCTGTAATGCTGAGCTATCAGTTTTTGCAGCTGTAAGACCAGAAGAAAAGTTTTGTAAAAATGCTTCATGCTCGAGGCATAGGTTAGTAAGTAATAGTGATTTTTGATTAATTACAGTACATTTATATTTTTTTTGAATGGTAGGTCCACTATGTAATATCAACTCCTAAATAAGTACTTTGTTGCATGTGAGCATTTGGAAAATAGAGAAAATTCACAGCATTTAAGACTTCTTGCATTGGACAAAAGCCATGCATTTTAAACTTTTGCTTGTTTTTCCTCCAACACTCAAGCCTTCATATTCTTATATTTTAGATAGAAAACCAGTTTAACATCTAACCTGAAGTGAAAAGCTCTGTATATAATTCCCATTTTTTTAAAATCCCCAGAACTGTTGGAGGATCCAGTCACAGACAGGAGGGAACTGAGGCAACTGAAGCAATGAGACATCTATAACTTCTGTTCTGAATGTACTTTAAAAAACCAACAACAACAACAAAACAAAAAAAAACCCACCAACTTTCACTGTTATGCTGGGGGGAAAAAAAAGTAGATTGGTTTATTTTCCAGCAATATGTGTAGAAGTAGAGATGAAATTATTGAGTTGCATTCCATACGTGGATATTCTGTGCCTCTCTGTCATGGAATTCGATTGATCTCAGTGTAAAGGAATTGAGAAACAGACTTGCCTTATGATTAATAGCTTAATAAAGGGAAACACCATAACATACTGTGTAATTCCTTCTTTTGCATACTTCACATCCTGATTTTTATTTCTTTTATCTCTTAAACAGAACAGCTACTTGCATAATCTGTCTGAAAGAACTGCTAGGTAGGAAGGTTACGATCTCTTCCAATTAAAACTTGTTTCACATAATTTCATTTTTCTTTCAGGGGTGATTATATGAATGCTCTGGCACATTATGAGAAGGGAATCACTGGGGACAGTAAGGTATTTCATTTCCACTACTGATAGTATGTGTAGTATCAAATACTGCACTTTCAAGTGTTTTGTTTCAGATGATTTGAATTCAGTTGTTTTATTTCAGTGCTAAATCTACACAACTATTGCTTTGGCAATAGCAGTCCTTTATGTACTTTTCTGTGTATTTTTAATGCACAGAATGATGCTTTCTCTACTCATCAAACATTATTGCCATTGTTCGAATAGAATAACAAGACTTAGTTTGAGCAGTTTCATAATAGCTGTGCAAACACTGTGGGTAACGTTGCTAATTGTTAAAGCACAAATTTTCATTACTCCTTTGGTTATTCTTTGCTGAATTTTTATCTACGTAAAGGCAGGCTAGGATTACATTACAAAATAGACATCTTACTCAGTAGATATTCCTTTATTCTGGCATTATTTTGCCTAATATTTGCAAAATGCCTATTATGAAACAGCTGAAATAATACTAGGGGAATTTAATAGAGAAAATAGCAATGTTTTCTTAATTCAAGCCACTTGCCCTTATAAAGTGTCAGTGGCCTTACCATCTTTAGGGAAAAAAAAGAAAAAAAAATAAAAATGAAGAGAGATTACAAGCACATTTCCTTCTTTTTTTCTACTGTTGGCTTTGAAGGAAAGAATGAAGTAGTACTGAGCCACTTGTGATAATATATTCTCTGTATGCTTGGCCGGGACAGATCTTGTAAGTGAAATACACAAATAAACACCAAATGTTAAGGAGAAAAAAATTAAGCAGAGTTGTTCTTAACTAGTAAAAAATAGCTGAAGCTGAGCAAGAATTTCTAGGCAAAAATTGATTTCACCAAGTCCATGCAATGTTTTGTTATTATGAATCAGTGTTTTGTTACTGTGGCTTTTGTGGGCCGCAATTTCTGATACGTAATGTCTCTGCTTTCCATTTTGTTGCTAGTATCAGGAACACGATGAAGCTTGCCTTGCTGGAGTGGCTCAGATGTGCATTCGAATGGGAGATATCCGTCAGGGCGTAAACCAGGCCATTAAGCATCCCAGTAGGTTACTAAAAAGGGACTGTGGAGCTATTCTGGAGAGTATGAAGGTATTCAAACAAATTAACAAAGCCTAAGGTTGAATATGTGAATATATTAAGATACTTAGTCGTAATCATAATTTGCAAATGATATTACCATGATTTTCAATATTACAGCAATTTTCAGAAGCTGCACAGCTGTATGAGAAGGGACAATATTATGACAAGGCAGCATCAGTGTACATCCGGTGTAAAAACTGGTAAGTACAGATTGCAGGGAGGTGTTCTGTTTGTTGTAACAGAGGACTTGATGTGGTGCTCTTTGGTAAAGAACAAGTCTGCAAATGTCTCTTTGGTTTTGTGGTTCCTCTCCCCAGGCTTGAACAAGAACAGCATTCACCTCTTAGAAACTTATGTTGGTTTAATTATAGTCTTACTGGTAATGGGAGACTTCCTTTTTTTCCCCTTTTTTTTCCTGTTTTTGTGTCACGTTAGCTGCAGTTTACAGTCCTTTTTTGCATGTGTGAGTGTGCATGCATGCGCACCCTGCATTTGGTCATTTAATTCATGCATTTTCTTTTAAGTTCATTAAATTTTGTTGGTCATCAGGTATCTAATTAAGACTTTGAATATTCAGACAGTTGGAAATTGTCCTAACTTGCTTGTTCAAATGGAGTCTATATCTGTTAGCTGTCAAAACAACTAACGTAATGTTCTGTACATCATTTTAAAGTGGAAAGTAGAAGTTTACAGTGGAGAAGTACTATTTTATAGAGATTCTGAGTCTTAGTTGTTATCTGATTTCATTTTATGCTGTTTTAATAGGAGAAACTGAATAAAGCAGAGATCAGAAAGATCCCCTCTCTTTCATGCAAGTGCTCTGAAAATTAGGCTGGAATAGTATGCTCATTTACAATGCAAACATTTATCCTGCTGTAGAAGTGTATCAGCAGCATCATGGTGAACCAAGAGAACACTTGGTTAAATAAGAGTAGCTTATGTATAGTGATAGACTTGATGTGAAACCTGGGAAGGGCATGTTTTGTTTCTTCAGGCAGAAGTTAAGTTCAGGTCTCCTGAAGTCTGAAGGGAATGCTCTGCATTCTTGGCACAGAAGGGACATTTAGGGCCCGCCTCTCTTCAGCCTCACACATGCTCTGCTGTGTTGGATGTTGTCATTCAGAGGGTCTGCCTGTAATTGCCTGGAGTTCTCTGCACAAGCTATAGCTGAGGCTGAAGCACACAGTCACAGGAGGCAGTACAACTGGACTGGTACTGGTTTCCTTTGTACTCTTGCTCAATTAGTAAGGTACAGTTTTAATACTGTGTTGCTTCTGTAGATGAATTGGAGACAAAAAGTGGCACTTCTTATGCTCATACATCTCAAATGAAAAAGTTTCTGTGCTCTTTAAGCCCGTGTGCTCATGAAGCAGTCTGTTACTTCTCATTCTATTTCCAATTATTAAGCACAGCTCTTTAAACATTTTAAAGTGCCTTCAAAGCTTATAAGTTGTTAAATTCTTCCTTTTTTAACCTCCTTTTCAGTATTGATATAAATATGCCTGTTCCACCAGAGAAAAATGGAAACCAGAAATGTTTCTTCACTTTGTCTTGTCTTTCCAGGACAAAGGTTGGTGAACTTCTTCCTCATGTTTCATCTCCAAAGATTCACCTACAATATGCAAAGGCCAAGGAAGCAGATGGCAGGTGTGTTTATTTGCATTTATAGAATATATAATCATTATTTATGGCATATGTTATTTCTATAAAATATACTAAGAGACAGACTTTAAATTTTGCATAGAACATGCTTGTGAAAAAGGATTTAGAAATACCCAAGCATAAATAATTTAAACATAGTCTAAGGACCTACTACTATCAGAGACATAGTTTTAATTGATTTTTTTCCCATCTAAACATTATTGTCTTTTTAACAAAAATTACTGAAGGTCTTACGGCGCTGCAGCACTACAGCATTCCAGTTAATGGAATATTGAAGTTGAGTTTGTTTCTAACAACTCCTTTCATAAAGCTGTGATTTTACGGTCCTTCAAAATTGAAATAATCATGGAAGAATTTTTTTCAATCTGGAAGCAAATTACTGTTACATCTTAATAGCTGCTCTTGCAAGGCACTGAATAAAGTGAAATTATTGGCTAAAATGATAAAGACCAAAACAGGCCTTTGTCATATCAGCCAATAATCATAAAATTTTAATCACAGAATTTAGTTTTCCACTTGTCACTGCCTGTACGGAAATGGAGTTCAGAATAATGATGGCTTATAAGATGAGACAAGCAAGGCTAAATGCTTGGATGGATGAGACTAGAAAATATTATTAGTGTTAACTGCATAGTGCAAGAATGAGAAATTTCTTTAACTCATGTACAGAACAGAAAATAGACTCATTTTTGAAACTGTGCTACTGGTTATCTGTTTGGATTTATTGTTCTCTCATTTAATGTGGATCTGATAGAACAGATGAACTACTTCTAAGGTATACAGAAAGGGGTGCTTGACAGAGTAAGTTAAAAATACTTCTGTGGTTTTCTGCTGTCTCAGCAAGAAATGTACTTGAGAGAGAAAATAATGTAGAGAGAAAAGAAGTCATTAAATACAAAACAAGCCTATTTATGCAAACTGAGAAGAAGGTGTCACAGAATAACATCTCAGAATAAAATACTGTATGTTTCTTTCATACCATGCTGAAAAGAGTTATTTAAAAATGAGAAAAACTGTTGTGGACCTGTAATTTTTCAGGTACAAGGAAGCTGTGGTAGCTTATGAGAATGCAAAACAGTGGGACAGCGTAATCCGACTGTGTTTGGATCACCTTAATAATCCTGAAAGGGCTGTTAATATTGTGAGAGAAACCCAGTCTCTTGATGGGGCAAAGATGGTGGCCAGGTAGGTAGTAATTATACATTATAAAGTTCATCACTTTGAGAGCTGTTAACTGTTTCTTTCTTCTGCATTGTTGCCAGAGGATAAAACTGTGCTCAGTACAGTAAATTGAACTTTTTTTTCAAAGAAATCCTAGAAGTTTATAGAATATATAATATTTCCTTAAACACATTCTTAATACATCCCATAACATACCTCAATCTGTCAGTGGCTTTTCATTCTACTTAAGTAGTGTATCACTCTTAAATCCTGATTGCATTGTCTAAGTTAGTGATTCTCTAGATGCAGCTATGGAGAGCACAGTAAAATTGCTATACACAGTTTTCATATTAACTTATTTCAGGAAGAATATTCTTTTTATTAGTTTTTATTGAACTTACAGCTTATGAGATGGGCAGTTAGAGTCTTAAAAGCATGGAAGAGGTCATACAGGTCATAGCTGTTGGAAGTTGGTGAGGCATGCTGGTGTATCAGACTCAGTTACTAGTGCTTGGTTAATGACTATGTTTCAGTTTAGTGATTTGAGTTCTTTAAAGTTTGGACAAGTAACCAGGTACTACTTTATTTCTTTCTAACTCTTCAATTGAAAATGACATTAACCTGAAGTAGTGAGTTTAAGAAAATAATAAAAGTTTGCCATGCTGTGTTATTTACAGTAAGTTAATTTTAGTAACCTATTTAAAAGATAAAATACGTAGATACAAAATTAGAAATATATCATACTTGCCACAAAATGCAGTATGTTTCTTAAAGTTTGGAGCATTCATTGTGTTACCTAACTAAGGTATTAATTTGTTCATTCCAACTAGATTTTTCCTGCAGCTTGGTGACTATGGTTCTGCCATCCAGTTCCTGGTCATGTCTAAATGCAATAATGAAGCATTCACATTAGCTCAACAGCACAACAAGATGGAGATTTATGCTGATATCATCAGTGAGTGTTCCAGTTTAATACTTTGCACACCATATGTTTTACTGTACTCTTACTTGGTTTAGACCAAATTAAAGTGATAAGGGATGTGTGGTTTTGTTTCCCAGCCCTTTCCATTTCTTATTTTCAATCACCATTGGCAGATTTGGCATCCTGTTTTTAATTCAGGTCTATAAGCTGTGTTTTACTTCCAGCTCAGGTGTTTTCGAACCCTTGGCTGTATTAGAGCTCTTTCTGTTTATCCACAGAGGTAAAACGTTTGTCTAGACTGTTCTTGTGTGTCAGGTGAGGAATCTTTTTTGACTTGATTTATTTAGTATTACATTTCTGACACTGCGAATTTTCCTAGAAGAGCTGAATTTTATCACCTCTTTTCCTTTTGTAATGGTTCCAGCTCTTGTCTTACATGTTTGTGTCACTTGTCCATTTTTTTTTTTCCATCCCCCCCCCCCCCCCCCCCCCCCCCGGTGGCCATTTACGGCCTCCTGCTGTCACAGGAGGAGACTAAAGAGGGCCTTGCAGAGAAGCTGACTTGCACCTCAGGCCATCAAATCAGTCAGTGGCCAACCTGTTGATTTGCAATACACATTATGCTTTTCTCTTATGTCTAGCAGCCTTCTTTGTGGAAAGTTTCACATAAATATCTAACAAACTATCTCATCTTTTCAATAAAACATTGAAAGTTTCACTTTAAAATCTTCCTTTAAAAAATGCATTTTTGCTAGGGTGGAGCAGTTACAAAAACTTCATAGCAGTTAGCTTGGTGATATACTATTACAATTGCTTGTCAAGGTGGGCAGTATTGTTCTATTATTATTCCTTGTGCTTTCTTCCTTCTCTCCTTCCACAACAGCATAGCTCAAATTGTAATCTAAGTGGGTGGAGAAAGGTTTTAAACCTAACTTCGGAGAAGAGGCTCTCTTTATGTGTACAGTAATACAGAATGTTGGTTAGAGGACTCAGCTGTATTCCCTGCTAAATGGTTAGATAGTACCTGATAGTCTTTTACTAAGCAATACAGGTATATCCTCATATTCTTAAGCTGTGAGAATAATCCTTATGATAATATCACTTTTTCTGTTTTATTGTTGCCAAGACATAATTAAAAGAATAAATAGTATGTCATAGGCCATTCTATTATGTCTGTAGAAATCCCATTACCGTGTGAAACACATGGAAACAATAATTTCAATGCATTTATTAGGCCCTGATGTCTGACATTTAGTCTTTTAAGTAGGAAAAAAGCATACAAGATGTAATTTGATTCTACTTGGCTTTGGTTTTCTCTGTATAATGGGAATTTCTGTCTTTGTTAGGGCTCTTTTCTTACTTACAGAATACTCTGTTATCATGGCCTTCTCTCTCTTGCAGCTTCTGAGAGTACCAGCAATGAAGATTATCAGAGCATTGCTCTGTATTTTGAAGGAGAGAAGAAACATTTTCAGGCGGGAAAGTTTTTCTTGTTGTGTGGCCAATATGGACGGGTCAGTACTTAAATGATAAAGCAGTGATGGTTGACTATTCATAGAAACTGTTGAAAATACTGTACTTCCAAATCAAGTTCACTTGTGGACTTTTATCTGTCTTAACTGATATATGTACTGATACAAAAAGGTGTTAAAAAGCTAAGTAAGGTATCTGTATTTATTATTTGATTCTGTGAATTATACACTGCCACGCAGATAAACTTTTCATAGCAGTAGAAGCACCAGGTGGATTAATGTCACGTTACCCTCAGTGAATTTCTAAGAGGTGTAAACATATAGATAAAATTTGTAGTATATTTGCTTGACCAGTGAAGATTTGGTTGCCGTAAAAATAGTTTGTTAAATAGTGTTGCACACCCAAACATAAACAGATCTTTAAAAAGAAGGAAGAGTGTCAATTGGCAGGCAAGTCAGTCAGCTGATGCTTGCTAAGTGTTTGACTCCTGCTTACTGAGCACATGCTAAAAAAAAGTTCCTGATTTTTGCAGATTACATCCATCACAGGTGACTGCTCATTCAGCTGGAGCTGAGGAGGCTTCTAATGCCACATTAACCACAGTTAAATGAAGATATATGCCAGAATTTAGCAAAGACTTAACTCTCTTTTTCAGGATGAAAAGCAGCCATTACTTGTATAACATATATGGCTATCCTGATGACCATAAGATACAGTCCATCCATTCTGCCTTTTTTTTTTTTTTGGTCAAAAGAAAAAGAGAAACAACTTGGTAAAAATGAGAAAAATGTTAATTTCATGTATTTCAACTTAAACTCTTTTTCTACTTCTTTTTAGGCATTAAAGCACTTTATGAAAAGTCCAAGCACAGAAGATAACTTGGCTATTGAAATGGCAATTGAAACAGTAAGCAACTTTGATAAAATAAAATATTGCTTATCTTTGCAAGAAGTTTACTTTCAGTGTTGTGGCATTTTCCTATCATCAGTTGATAAATAAATGTAGCTGCAGTTTTTTATGAAAAGTCTGCTTGTGTTGTATTTTTTTTCTTTTTTCCTCACAGTAATTTCTTCTTTATTTAATAGGTGGGACAGGCAAAGGATGAGGCCCTAAAAAATGAATTGATAGATTATCTTACAGGAGAGAATGATGGCATGCCTAAGGTATTGTATTTTTGTCACTATTGTTGCATCCTATTGCTGTACTACAAGATCACTTGAGTTTATTTTATCCTAAAAATTTTGGTAGACAGATTGCTTTTAAGGATTGCTTTCACTAAGGAGTGAGGCTTCTATGATTGTTCTATAAGTCATTTCACCCAGTGACTTCAGTTTCAGAAAGATGAGAAAGCAAGTGTCTGAGATACAGTCATCTTTCTCTAAACACTGTGAAGACAGCAGAGGAGATCCACATTAATGCTCGCACTGACAGACAGAAGTTAGCTGTTCAGATCAGCTAGCCCACTGGCAGTCGTCTTTGCCAGATGGTTAGGCAGCATGTGTGTCTCAAGACAAGCAGCACTACTGATGTCTTGCACAATGGGGAACTGGTCATACTGTCACAGTGGAAGAAAGTAAGGTAGTAATTAGGGAACGAAGAACAAAAACATGTCAACTAATGAGATACGTTGTGGACAGATTTTCAAATTATTCAGCCCCCCTTGATTTCTTAATCATGGAGTCATGTCTTCTAACCCCATGTCTTGGGTTGGAAGAGACCTCAAGAATCATGAAGCTCCAATCCCCTCAGCCACATGCAGGGCCATCGATCTCCATATTTAATACTAGACCAGGCTGCCTAGGGCCCCATCCAACCTGACCTTGAACACCTCCAGGGATGGGGCAGAATTAAGTCATTAATGACCATGTTTTCAAAAGGACATTAGCCCAAAAACAATTTGGAAGTGTGAACTGAAGGGAGAATTTGCCATTGAGATCACCTGAAAATGTAAATGCTTCCTGTGGATGCCCATATGACAATTAAACCCTTTAAAAATCTAAAAAATCTCTTTTTTTTTGGATTACTACGTAGCGGTATTTAGTTTAAAGTTTGGGTTGTTTATTCATAGGTTCAGTTTCATCTGCAAATACAGGCTACAGTTCTGTGAAAGAAAACACAGAGTTTCTGTTCTGTGTTGGAGAATAGAGTTCATATTGAATTTATACGAAAATGAAAGAACAGGAAGTACGTAGGAAAAATATCTTTGCTGACAGATTTTGATGTATTAGTATCAATACCATAGTTCTGGTAATAACAGAAAAGGATGGCTCAAAGCGTTAGCAGGATATATACTCTACGAGAAATAATTTTGACTATGTTGAGTTGATGTGTTTTTGTTTCTTTTTTTTTTTCAGGGAAAATAAAAAATGTCCACTGTAAATTCACCATTAGGTATCAGAACTGCAGCAGTTGAGGTTAAGATGATAAACAGCTCTTTTGTGAGGTAGCCTGCTGGTGTGTTATCATGTTTCTTTGAGTTCAATCTATAGGAAAACAGGCTTCACAGAGCATTTTTTATTTTGATGTCCATAGAAGTGACTGTACGTTCAGTCATATTTGGGTTTGAGTTCATGGGGAAAAAAGAGTGGAAAAAAAGCCTTCAAGTTGAATTGGCTGTCACAGGAGAGTTTGAGCACAAGGAATGTGAGCCAAGTGGAGCCGCAGCCATGTTTATGTAGCTATGAAAGCCAGACTTCAGGTGCAGACACTATGGTCTGCAATTCAGTCCTTAGTCAAGGAACTTAAAGTCACTGTAAATACAGTTCAGATATAAAAAGGCATTTATGGAAGAGTAAGTTCTGTCTTACTGAGGGGAGTGGGATTTGGTAATAATGAAAATGACACAATGTTGGCACAGTAAGGTTATTTCACCTCTAATATTACAGATGCGGTTTATGATTCTGTTGTGAGGTTAAAAATCTCTGTCCTCTCAGCAGAGTGCCCAGAGGCAAATGATGTAATATCTTAGCTTTCCAGAGACACTAGATAGGCAGTTGATGGCTACACCAGCCTTGCTTTTGCAAAATTAGAAATTGGGAAACAACAATTATGTATGGTTTTTTTAATTCACTTCTTAATATGCGTCTGTAATTTGAAGTTTGAACTACAAAAAAAATTGTACGAGAAGTAAAAAGTAATGAAACAAAATAGAATCCAATTGCAAGAGATCAAGAGAGAATGAAGCCATTAGAGACATGGTACAACAAATCCCAAGGGAGCCTATGAACAGGAGGGGAGTCAACTCTTTGAAAAGGTAGATAACAGCAGGACAAGGGGAAATGGTTGTAAGTTGAGGGAGGGGAGATTTAGGTTGGATGTCAGGGGGAAATTCTTTACAGAGAGAGTGGTGAGGTGCTGGAACAGGCTGCCCAGGGAGGTTGTGGATGCCATCCCTGGAGGTGTTCAGGGCCAGATTGGATGGGGCCCTGGGCAGCC
Source organism: Phasianus colchicus (assembly GCF_987193195.1). Lineage (NCBI taxonomy): Eukaryota > Metazoa > Chordata > Aves > Galliformes > Phasianidae > Phasianus > Phasianus colchicus. Next base: position 50,795,937 of record NC_143439.1, on the reverse strand, counting down.
TGGGTTAGCACTGAATGTGGAGGTTGGTGGCCCTGCGTGTGGCAGAGGGGTTGGAGCTTCATGATCCCTGAGGTCTCTTCCAACCCTGGCCGTTCCGTGTTTCTGTGATTCTGCAGTCAGTGTAAGCAAAAGTAATTTTGTATTTATGCTGTAAAGTGGTTGGGCAGAACCTGTCCCATCCTGTCTTTTTCCTGTTAGCAGCAGCCTGCCCACTGGTTGTGCATAGGGCTGGGTAAGGGAAGTGAGCTGCTGTGATCTGCATGGTGAAATGGTTCTGAAGATTGTAGGAAATATTCAGCATTTGTGTGAATGCCATAATTACTGTCTTTAACATTGTTTTGAAACTCAATGTAGAGCTTTCTTTTCCTTGTTTAAAAGCTCTTTCTTGTTCTTCTAAATGCTTTAATCCAATCTGCCATAGTCTCTCTCAGTGAGTAGCATCATTTTACTTTATCAAATTGTAACTATTTGTTTAAAAAACAGATGTAGAAATCAATTCTCCCTTATCCTTATTCTGCTGGTATGGAGTTGCTGCTTCTGAAATTACCAAGAGGGGGGTTTTAGAGAATAGTGGCATTTCTGCGGTAGTGTTCTTGTAAAGCTGAGTGTAAGAGTGAATTAAAGTAGGCAAGCAGCAGAAACTTGCTAATCCCTTCAGCACTCATCTTCAAACCCAGTTATTGCTCAGAGCAGCCTGGGTGCTTTTTTCAGCCAATGTCATGTGGCTTCAATGAAGCACCACATTATCAAAAATATTATGTTAAGCATACATTTGCTACACTGTTGTCTCATAAGCTAGTTTGTAATGTGTTATTATGTTGACTCTTGCATTTGTTGACTTCAGCATGCTGAGATTCTTAATTTGTTGTGTGTGTTTTAGAACTTTCCAGGAAGCATTAAGTAGCAAAGTTCTGCTGTTCTGTCTGTGCATGTTTTCTAGGCACAAACGTTGTAGAAAGCAAAACTAAGTTGAAATAACAGCTATCTAAAATTAAGGCCAGTTGGAAAATTAATTATTAGAATTCTGAAGATTTCAGGAAATGTGTTGACAATGAAAATTCCTTTCTTTATTTATTGCCTTTTTAATGTCTAGCGTGAAAGGTTAGAAAGTAAAACATAAAGCATTTCTTTTACTTGCCTTCTACTTTTGCATTTTCTTCTCCATATGGCTGCCATGTGAGTTACTGAAATCTGTTCTTTGAGATGCAGTGAAGGACGTGGCAGCTCCCACGTGAGGCGGCTGCTCTGTCCCAGGCAGGAGAACAGGGAGAGGAGCAGCCCAGCAGGGCAAGTGTAGACACACTGTGCCCACACCAGGAGGTGCTGGGAACAGGGAAAGACACCCCATAGCCCACGCATTGTAATTTTCTTGTGACCCCACTCAAGGAATTCAGGATAAATAATATCCACCGATACATGCGGTTGCATTTGTTTCTTATCCAGACAACCATTTCAATGCAGTTAAACTGCAGCTCTGACAACCTTCCAACTTTTGACTGTTTAAAATTCTGTTACATCATTACTTAATTATTTTTGTTCACTTCATGTTTTGCCTCATAAGGGAAGTTAAAGAGAAGAATTTGACTCACCCCTATTCTTTCTGCATACTGGTATTCCTTGCTTTTATTTCTGTGATTTTTTTTCTTCCCTTCTGTCTTGCTTCCTGCATCTTGGATAGGAAATTAATCTTTGCAGTCATTTCTTTACTGGGAAATGTGTTTATACCTTTCATATTTATTTTCCCTTGAATTTCTTTCTTGATTCCTTTTTCTTTTTTTGCAATGTGTTTGAGACTTGTATGCAAAAGCTGCACCATGTTCTGGAGTACAGCCCAAGTAATTATCTTTAAAGAACTTGTGTACAGTTTAAACATAAAATACACATTGTAAGTGTTTGGCTTTACTGATAATATCATAGAATTGGTTCAACTTGGTTTTGTGTTTGTTGCTTTTCTTTCTCACTAAGCTGTCTCTAAAGCTGCTGATGTGTTTTGTTTCCGACTTGCCTCTCTCTAACTGGGGAGCATCCCATTACGTGCTACATTTCAGATTAAGTTGGTCTTGATTAACAAAGACAAGGATCGTAACATACAGACTGCACTTTTTTTTTTATCTCATTTTTGAAATCACTGCAAGAGATATAAAATAGTGCCCCTAAACCAGATCTTTTTTTCATGTAACAGTTCCTCTTCCTTGAAAGTAAGGCCCTTCTATCCAGAGTTGTATTTCAACTGCATTTTTAGAAATAAGAATCTTTTGGTCTCTTGTCAATTTTCTTAAAATACTTACAGAAGTCCAAGTCTTGTGTTGACCTTTTTTTTTGTACTGGTGTTTGGGAAATCTAAGTCCCTTTTAAAAAACAGAAATGCTGATTGTTTCTTCATCCTGTTTTTTGAAGTTTTGATTTAAAATTATTTCACCAGTTTTCTTCACATTGAATTAAGCTGTTGGATTGTCACTTCTTGGGTGAACCCTTTCTGCATCTCCCATTCTTGAATTCCACAACATACTGACAGTACATAGTGCAGCAAATTAGAAACCTTATACACTTCATTAGCCGATTGTCCCCTTAATTTTCATTTCTTTTAACTGCCCTGGCCCTCACTCACACTAAGCTGTGTGTTCACCTGGAGCTGTAACAGTGACCTCAGCAAGGGTTTGGAGTCCTCTTCTGCCGCCACAGGCAACACCAGCCTGAGCTGTTGGTTCTCAGCTCAGGGGTCTCACAGCGAACGCGGTGGGCGAGAGGAGGAAGGGAAGGCATGCTTGGCATTTACCAGCATTAATTGCTTTTGTCTGACTTAATTAGGATGCCAAGTACCTGTTCCGCTTGTACATGGCACTGAAGCAATACAGAGAAGCTGCCAGAACTGCTATAATAATCGCCAGGGAAGAGCAGCGTTCAGGTAAGTCAGGTTTTTCTGATAGGACAAATATGTGATGCTGTGGCCTCACAGTGCTGCAGGTATCACAGATTCTGCTATAAGGCCTTACTCTTTTGGTAAATACGAAGCTTTTAATTATATTCATTCAGTTTTGAACTCGAAATAGCTTTTATGAAAAGATGGGGATTCATAATTGCGTATTAAATGCTTGGAAATAAATAAAGTGATGGAAAATTTCAGCATTCTTTGTATTCAGTGATGGAGACTGCTTGAAACTTTACTTTTCTGTATAACAGACCTTAGAGTTGCAGTTAAACTACACAGAGTTTCCAGCTTTGGATTCTGATCCTTCAGTCTTTGCATGTTTCAAACTTCAGTAGATGTGTGAAGGAGATGGGCTGTGCCAAAGGATCAGATACCTGCGTGCTTGAGCCTTGCTTTTGCCTGAAGTTACAAAGAGGAAAAAAAGGAATAAGAAGGGACAAGGCTAGAAGCAAAATAACTGTCTACTCTGCTGGCTGCTTTTGTCATGGCAACAGCCCTACCAAAACACTGCTTTCTTTTCATTACAAATACGTTATGAAAAATATCCATAAAGGAAAAGCAGCAGCCTCAGGAACTGCAGGACAGTAATGCCCATGGAAATTAACATTAATGGACAAACAGCCATGGGCTGAGGCTGGGGCCCTGACAAACCTGGTCTGCTGCCAGGGCAGCACAGCAGTAAATAAAGCATTAGTGCTGATAATGTAAGCAGGAAACGTACAGGCTCACAGGTTTGATTATTCTTTAGCTTCTTTGAATCTGAAAACGTGTACCTAAGTTGGCGTGTCCCATGTTGTAGTTCATATTCACTGCTTGCACAGATGTGTTCAGAAACTGTGTCAAAAGAAGCCCTTCATTTTTCTCAGTAATATCACCTGTTCTGCAGCAACTGTTTCCTCTGCAGAGGCAGTCAAGGGTTTTTCCCCTCTTTCTTCAGGAAATTTCAGCAAGTTTGATTTTGAAGTTTTCACCGATGTGGTTGGTGAAACTTCCTTAACAGTCCATTTAAAATTCTGTTTCAGTCTGTACTGTTCAGTGTACACACTTTGGGTATGCCATTTCCTATACAGTTTTCCCTTAAATTGTTTCTCATGTAATACTCACATGATATTAAGACTGATGATGCTGTGCCACACAGTTCCAGCAGCTTGATTCAATGGCAGTAACAACACACAACAAATTGCGTTGTGGAAATGGAGAGAAGCTTCACCAATACTTGGTGAAATAACTAAATCTGAAGTTTTCCTTAAGCGCCTCCAACAGCAAAGAATATGACTTCGTTATACTTTAATAATGACAAATAAAGAATACAGGAAGGATCAGCTAGCTAAGAGCAGTCTGACCATACTGAACACGTTTTAATGCTGAATCTAACTTTGTTTAGAAGTTAATGAGCTCCTGTGGTTTCCAGACACCCCTTGTCAGTGATCTGGAAGCAGTGCAATGCCACAAATTAACATTCACATTTAAAAGTTCTCTCCCTGAAAGGTCTGGGGTTGCTTGGTTGCAGAGGCAAGGAATTACGAAAGCGAATGATAAAGTAGTTTTCTTAATTAAAATTATCTTTGCTCTGCTCTGTTGTGGAAGCAGTGTCTCTCAGATGCAGCATCTTCCATTTTTGAAGTTTTATTATACAAAGTTGTTATTCGCATAAATGTTTTGCTACTTTCCAGATGACTTCTGCAAGTGTATTTTTTTTCTTATTTAATTCCCTGGCTGATACCGGTTGGGATCCTGAGACAAGCAACTACTTATGACTTTGCAAAGAAATTGTCACGCAGAAGTTTTGCTCTAAGAATCAATACAGCTTCATGTTTGGCTTCCTTACATGTTATTAGGTTACCAAAAAAAAAAAAAAAAATTACAGTTCAGTGTTGTTTGTTTTTAAGGAAATTACCGAAATGCACACGACGTTCTTTTCAGTATGTATTCAGAATTAAAGACCCAGAAGATTAAAATTCCTTCTGAGATGGCTACAAACCTTATGATTCTACACAGCTATATTTTAGTGAAGGTAAGGAATCGAGAAGCTGAGTTTTTATACACGTTGCACAGTCTGTGGTTTACTCAAGTGTACGTGTGGGTGCTCTGTATTCATGAACTGCATTGCCACAGAGGTTGCATGTGGACTCCAAGTGCAAGCTAACGGTGAGCTTCAGGAGAATCCATACCTGTTTGGTGCTTCTGCCTCTTTGGTTAGACTATTCTTTTTAAAATACTGAATAATTTAAAACCTAAGTATGGCTTCCTATGCATATGGCATTCATACTGAAAAGTATGTGTACTGCTAGTACTATTATTAGTCACAAGCAGATCACTGCTTTTCTTTAATTGAAATTAGGCAGGGCAGCCCCAGCTATTTCTGGTGGCCATCACATGGCCAGTCAGGAGGAAACCACTCAGCCTGTGGCCTTCTTGCACCCTCCCTGCCTGCCAGCCATGAGGCAGTAGCTGGTGGTGGGCTGGAGACTAGAGAGACCTCAGGAGAACAGCTCCCATTAGTCTCTGGTTGTTCTTCTAGAGCTTAATACATGTGTGCTCAGTTTCACTAACAAGCTGTGGGCGTGCAGCACCAAGAGCAGGAACTGCTCTCTGCTCTCTGAAGGCTGCAGTTAATTCGGTGTGTTTGTTATATTCCAGACTCACGTGAAACGTGGTGACCACACAAAGGGAGCACGTATGCTTATACGTGTAGCCAACAATATCAGCAAGTTCCCATCACGTGAGTACTGACAGCATAAATGAATGGGCTGTGCTCTGCAGGGCAGTTCAGGAGTCATTATTAAAAAGTACTTGGGGTGCTTTCACGGGGTGGTTCCTCAATAGAGAACCTCCAGGAGGGCTTCCTCAACCAAGGTTAATGATGTGTCCTCAAGCACCATAACTGCAGTGCTAAGTAGCCTGAGCTCTGCATAAAGTCTCAGAATCGATCCAATGAACTGATGGTTTTTGAGTTTTTATCACAAAGCTGAAGTAGCCTTCTTTTGAAAAGGCTGCTTTTTTGGTACATGGAACATGTAGAGGGAAATTTTCCTTGACACTGCTGTCATGTATGGCTGCAGTACTGATAGTGTACCTCTCCTCACCTGTGCATACACAGGCTGTTAGATGGGTCAGTCTGTCTTTTATGCTAATTCTCAGCCAGTAGTAATCCCAGTTAGTGTTTTATCTTTTTATAGCCAGGGTGCTCTCTCAACACGTTGCAATAATGCAGACTTTAAACAGCATAGACCAGATTTGGGAGAAATGGTTATCATCAAAACACTCCCAGTGCCAGGCTGTGCTGCAGAGTACCAGGAAGGAAGACGTGAACCCATGGTTCTTGGGTGTGGTTACAGGGATTGCACAGATTTGTGCAGCTGTGTGATAGAAAAATCCTGTCATCTTTCATCAACGTCCTATTAGTGCTAAGGTTTAAACAGTAATATTAGTAAATAATTATTGCTATTGGTTCATTTTGTTGCAGACATTGTACCCATTTTGACTTCAACAGTAATTGAGTGTCACAGAGCAGGATTGAAGAACTCAGCCTTCACTTTTGCTGCTGTGCTGATGCGACCTGAGAATCGAAATAAAATAGATCTTAAATACAAAAAGAAAATCGAAGCAATGGTCAGGTAGGCAGTGTTCAACTGTACTTCCAAACGTTTGCCAGGCATTAAAAGCACTGTGAAAGATCTGTGTTCAAGGTCAAAGAGCTTGAGTTTTTATTCGTGTTTGCATCTTACTGCTTAGGCACCCAGACAAAACTGAGGCAGAGGAGCCAACAACAGCCTGTCCCTACTGTGCATTCCAGCTCCCAGAGTGTGAGCTCTTATGTCCCAGCTGTAAAAACAACTTGCCATACTGCATCGCAACGGTGAGTGCCTCTTCTATGCTGTGAGAATGAACACAAGGCTGCTTTTTTTTTTTTTTTCCATCTGCACTTTGCTAATAGATTCAAGCTAAGGCTTGGCTGTTCTTTTCAAGTTATTAGCAAATCAGTGCTTCCCATGTTAAGTACTGGGCCAGTGCTGGTTTCAGTATTAGTGATCCTGACACAAATGAGAAGCCCTCCTGTTTTTGTTTCTGGATTCTTTACAGTCTGTTGAAAAGGGACAGCGTACATGTCCCTGTGAGAGAGCCATGCATCTCACCTCTGTCATTTCAAAATCCTTACACTGTAGTTAGCTCCTGTACACCAACATTTCATTTCTACTAGGTTGAAGGAATTTATCACACTCGAATTACAGCGTAAGTACAGATTTACTAAAGCAGGAAGCAAATTATAGAGTTAATATACTTTACTTTTAATATTAAAACTAAAGGATCAGCCTTACAAAAAATATTAATAGTTTTTTAAACCATTTTACTCCATTGGCTTAGCAGAATACTACAGTCTGTGTACATATCTGTTCATTTCTGTTTCATGTATTTAAGCTGTCTCTTGGTTATGGTTCCTTTACATCACAGTAACATCATCAGGGCTGTCATTTTTCTCATACCTTTTGAAAGCGTCAAAACAAACCATTGCTGCACCGTGTATTAGAGCACAAATTGTTAAACAGTTCAAGGTACTGTTGGGCTTTACGATGTTGACCATGGTACATAAGAATTTTCTGCATCAGACTTCACCAGGAAATTAAAATTAAAAAAAAAAAGCTGTTTCAGCTCTCCTGCTATGTTCACAGACAGCTGAGCCCCTGGTTTCAACTCACATGGCTTTGCTGGCATTTTTTGAACCTTAAGCAAAAACCTCAGTAAATTTACAATCACCTCTTTCTATCCATATATCTACAGGGGCAGTAATTTTAAAGTGATAATTTCATTCTTAAATTGATAAAAAAAAATAAATACAAACAGTAGTGAAAACCTTGTTTATCATTTAGAGCTCTTTTTCTAGACACAGTATTTACACAGTAAGCAAAGTAACACTGTAATGATGTGGGTTTTTTCATTCCTTAACATCTTTAGAACTGCACTGCTGAGACTTTTTCCACAGTAACAGACAGAAGCTGAACTGCCAGGTGTAGCAGGGGGAGCACCTGCCCTTGAATGACTGCTTTGTCTTGTGTGCAGGGTCGACACATGGTAAGGGATGACTGGACTGTCTGCCCACACTGTGACTTTCCGGCCCTCTATTCAGAATTCAAGATGTAAGTTGGGATTTTTTTCTTCTACTGAAGGATTCCAGTGTTCATTCCATCTAACGTACTTTTGAGGCATCCCTTTCAAGTGAACCAGCCCAACGGCAGCCACTGGAGTAAGAATCTGCACCTAGCATGGGTGCAGACTAACAAAGCACTCATCACTTAGAAACTCCTCATGGTCCAGTGCCAGCTGCTTTGGGCATGGTCTGCTGCCTTTTCCTCATGCCCACTCAGCCAGCAGCAGCCTTTCTGGTGGGGCTAGCTCTCAAATGTTTAAAAAAAAACTTAACACACAACTCACCTTTTCCCCTGCTAACAAGAAACAGCTGCTACTCCAGCCTGCATCTCTTATATTGTATACATTACAGGACTTACTCTCAGGCCCAAATGTTTGATAGTGTTACAACCATCCTTTGACCTGTTGTCCCTCTTCCTTTAAAACAGCATGTTACAGACTGAAAACATATGCCCAATGTGTTCTGAAAGAATCAACACTGTTCATCTTAAGAAAATAAATGACTGCACGCAGTACCTGAAACAAGATGACATGGACAGCTAAGTTCAGGTATGTACAAGAGCCTCTTTTTGCAGGGCTTTGTGGATTTAGTTGCTGAGGTTGTAGAGTTTGTTTTTTAATTTGATAACAGGGCTCAGTTGAGAGGGCAGTTGCAGTGTTTACCAGCAAGGACACTTCAGTGTTCAAGACTTTAACTTACAAGGCTGCATCTCAGTCCCTCGGGTTGTTGAGGTGCAGATTTAACATTTGCCCTTAAGTACACAGAGGGTATTGCTTTTTTTTTTTTTTTTTTTTGCTTCATTTGCACCAAGCAGGCCAGCAGTGGGAGAAGCCCTTGTGTTCTCATATTCAACATCAGTTCTGAGCTTTCATTGCTTTAGTTTGTGTTAAACAGTTCTTAAGTTTTTTGGTATTTTGTTCTGGCTTTAATTGCAGCTATAAAATTTAAACACTACAAATTTTGGAACTAAATCCCTCTCTGCATTCCTTTTCTATGGCTATAGGATCATTTAAAAAAAAAGCCTGATAAATGCAGGAAAGTCAGAACCTCCACCAGAGCATGCTGTGCCCTTAAGCAAAAATAGAAACCTCATGTGAAATACATTTTATTGTAATTCTATACACTGCTTAATTGCTATCATGTACAAATATGCAGATTAGGATTTACTATTTACAAGATTTCAGTACATAATAACAGAGGATTTATTATAAAAACAGTCCTGTGAAGACTTGCATAAACACCAGGTAACTACACATCACACTTGCATCATGTTCATGCACCCTGGTGCTTGTTCTACAAGAGTAGTTATGGCTTGTAACACAGCATGTTTGGTACAGCACTGCCCAGTGTGAGAACAGGAGCTACAACACCTCTATAAGAGGAGCATTTTCAATGCACTGGTTCTGTATCACCAGATCAGTTAAATGTTCCTGACAGAAGTTAGATAAACAAAGCCACCTCCAGAGCAAGATTATTCTGTTTAATGTCTTGTTTTCTCTTTTCTTTTACCTTCTTTTTTTGTTGTTTCTTCATTTTTCTCTCTTTTTGGCAGCTTGGAAGACTTCACCTTTTTTTGCTACAAAGAGAGCACAGAGAGTTTAAAATTCCAAGAGTAACCTGGCAAAAAATGTAAATCAAATGCGGTGAACTAAAAACTAGAAAAAAAAAAAGGGAGCGGGGGAAGAACCTCTCTTCCCTTCCCTTTCAGGAATCACATTTTGAAGTGCAATGGAATACAGACACTACAACATTGTCACAGTTCCCTGGTTTAGCAATAGATGCAGGGAAGTTTGCTGCTGCTGTCTGACATGACCAACACTTTTGTTATATGCATTATTTAATGTGTTACAAAGATGTCTCACTGTGGTCCAACATTCTAGCAAAAAAAAACAAATGAAAATAAACTGTTTTTTTAAACACTACTAAAAGTCAAGAACTTAAGAGATAATGCATTTAAAATCTACTCTGGTTTTTGTTTGGTTTTTGATTCTGATGTTACAAGTCCCAGAAAGTTAACATAAAAAGAAAAAAGTTTAATATGGTAGTGTAAGACAGGAAGATAAATCACCTTGATCATTGCATCACTTTCAACAGTATCTTGCTCCTCCTCATCAGATTGGATCTCTTCCACATTCAGTTCTTCATTCAGTTCAGAGGTCCCCATGGATCCTGACTGCCGTCTGGACATCTTCACAGAATGAAGGGAATATGGAGTCAGGTGCACCTCTTTGTTGTAGGCACGTGTAAAAGCTGCCTTGACCTGTTAGGAGGGAAGGAAACACTGAGCATCAGCATAACTAACATAACTTTATATTTACAATCTCATTTTCAGTTGAGATAAGTACTTTACCTGCAAATCTACAAACGGAACAGTGAGTTGAATGTCTAATTGCAACTTTAAGTCTTTTCTTTACTGGACTTCTTATTAAAAGTCTTACCAGAGAAAACTATCCCTCACTAATGAAATCATGCCTTACTCCAAATCATCACTTTTTGGCACTACATCACTTGTGAACAACTGTCATCAAGGATGAAGTACAAGGAAGGGTAACATTTCATCCAAAATCTGACGGACGCACTGAGAACTCCCTGAGAATGCATTAGTTTCACAAAAAAAGAGCAAATATCCCTGTGGTTTTATGGTTTTGTTGCCCCCCCTTTTTTTTTTTCTTAAATGTCTTAATAAAAATATTTTTTAAAGTAAAATAAGTATTGTTACTTATGTATGTTACCTACATTATGTATTTTAAATGTGGCCAAGGCAATGCCTCTTCACTCGATGCAGCCCAAGACACAGGGTTGGACACCTGTGCTCAACTCTAAAACAACTGAGGCTGCGTCCCTTAACAGGATGCCTCAACAGCTGAACTGCTATGGATTTTCATGTTCAATTAAATTACAGTTCATAAGATGATGCATTTGCATCTTCACCAGCATATCCATACCATAACTATCACCGTAAGATTTCCTTACAAAAGTTGTGAGAAGAAAAAAATTTAGTAAATTGTACCTTGGGATCCAGCTTTGAAAAAGGACTGGGTTTACCTCCCCACATGCTTATTTCCATTATGTTTTCAATGTCTTCTTTCATCAGGCAGTAAGAGTCCATGAATGCTATAGCATCTTGTACCCCATCTGCTCCAAAGGCTTTCAGTGGCTGGATGAGTGCATCACGCAGATGAGACAAATATTCCATATTTACTGTCCTCTTGCATGCCTGGGTTCTTCGTCAAATTGAAAGAGAAGTCAATCCGTAGAGCTCAACATAGCTCTTAGCTCTTTTCTAAATATAACCTCTAGTTAGTCTCTCAGCAAACAGATGCTCAGCTGCCTTACGAGTTAAGCACAAGCTGAGCTGTACCATTTCTTTTGTCACACTTGGATTAGGGAAAACCTTATGCAAGGTATTCAGCACTCAAAAACCCAAGTGTTTGGGGATACACAACCCCAACTTAAAAAAGAGTGTCCTCAGTCTGACTCTTGTCCAGAATAGCGATATAAAAACATCACCAACAATCTATGAGGATACTCCTAGAATATACATCTAAGATTGTATCAAGGACAGCACAGAGTTACTGGCAAGTTATGAGCTATGGAACGAGATGTCTCTGTTAATATTCACCAAGTTATCAGTACTACCTCAGGCTCATGTGCATTGCCAGTTCTTGGATGATACGTTCATGTTTGCCCGTAGATGAAAATTTCCCCAGCCAGCTGGGAAAGACAGGAAACTGGGACATGTAACCTCTCATCAGCTCCCCAGGAAGAACACTTGAATAAATAGCCTGAAAAAAAAAATGACACATACAAAACTTACTTAGAACACAATGGATTTCATCTCACTGACACCCACCCATACTACTCCACTTGTTTCACTGAAAGCAGCTAAATGAATAGAGAATAGCTCCACACTACGAACAGTTCACCTTAAGACAATCTTGGCTGCTTGTTTCTGTTTATCCCTTTTAGATTACAGCTTCATCTCTTGTACCACCCTATTCGTTACCATGATGTAAAAAGACTTTTTAAAAACCTTTTTTCTTTCTAAATGGTTCGTTTCTCTAGTTTAGAGTACAGTCATACAGATAGCTGATTTCACACAAACAAGCACTATCATCTCCAGGAGATGGACATGGTACAGCAAACACTTCACAAGAACACAGCTGCTAAAAGATTTAATTATGAAACTATCTAACCTCAGACAGAGGTCCCTTCCAACTTGTGGTACAATACATTCTCTGATGCCAGTGGTGGTCCTTTACGCACAAAAAAACCCAACCCAGTAGCCTTGTGGCATACAGGAGTACTGACATAAGTTTATATGTTTCTAAGTTTATAAAGAAGGTTTAAGTTTTTTCCAGTGTTTCAGAAGACTGTTTCATGATACAACATGAGGTCATCCCTGTGATTTATAGGAAGCTGCTCTACTCCCCAGCAGAACAGAAGCATACTACTTAAAGCATAAACTATAGTAGGTCATCAAATTACACTGACATTTTGAGGTTTGAGTCTTATACACTGCACCCCATACATAAAGCACACAAAATGAGTGTTGAGTGCTCACCTGTGTCGGTAGAAGGTTCCAGTTTTGCTTGGTACGAATCTGTTTGTCCACCAGATCACCATCACATATACTATCAGCAGCTCTGCTCAAGAGCATCAAGTGTTTCTTCAGATCTCCTCTGGAGGAAAAGAAAAATTGATTTTATTACAAAGCAAAACATATACAGAAAGGTTTTAATTTAAATTTTACTCTTTGTGAAATTGTACATGAATTCAGGGTATGCAATAACTCACCCAGCAGCAGCAGGTTTCACATGCACATAGTTCTCTTGGACAAAGAGAGGTGCTAGGGAATAGTCATGGAAGAAGAGATCTGATTTGTCTATAAGAGACATACGAGAAGCCTCCTCTCCAGCAGCAAAAACCTTCCGGACAACATCAAAAGGGCCCTAAATGATAAAGGTATTTCAAGAAGTGAGTTGCAAGGCAAACAAACTAACACTCAGCACACTGTCAAGAGAATTACTATAGTGACTGTACACAGCAGTATCTGGACTCATCGGCACAAGCTCAGCGTCCAGCATTGTCCTTTTAAAGGTGCCTTTTCAATAAATAGTGCTTTGCCAGTTTTGAGAACTGAGTTCTAAGATTAAAAGAATTTTCTCCTAAAGACAGCAATCAAAATGAGAAGTATGAGATGAAGTATGCATCTTAGAAGACAGCATGTCAAAATATGGAAGTCAGTGCTGGATTAACTGCTGACCCATTACTTGTGGCAAGACTGACACATACTCAAAACATTTGACAGCGCCTTGCACATCTAGGCTATCAGTGCTTTACTTCAGAAGATACTTACACACCCAGTAATTGCACTGAAATATCACAATACCAATCAGTCCAGTATTTTACACATACCAGTTTAATATCCTTTTTGGCTCTGCTGGCGTCTGTTTTGGCCTCATCATAAGTCAATGATTTCTCTTTTGCACACCACATATTGAGATTATGTAAAACCTAGAAAATGCAAGTGACAAGGTGGTAGCATAAAAACACTTCAGAAGAAAAAAAAAAGCCTAATCTCTATATCTAAATTCTTGCTAATGCTGAAATGGCACTGACCTGTCTGATGTCTTGATTTGCTGCCAGGATTATCTCATTCATAGCAGGTGGTGGAATTTTCAAACCTTCTTTAAATGCAATAGACATCATGGCACCCTGTAACACAAACAGTTCTGAGAAACTGACAGATTTCTTATTAATTCTTTCCCTTACAGAGCACATTATCCATGTGCTGGGTTGTTTTTTGTTTGTTTGTTTGTTTGTTTTTTTAATTAAGTATAATTTAAACTGTTTTCTTTACGAACATACAAGTTCAAGTCAGTCCTTGACACTGGTATGAAAAAAAATGAGATCATTTAAAAAAAAAAATCCTTGGATGTGTTTAAGATGGACATCTATATCTGAATGGCTTTGAGATACTTGAGTCTTCCCTCCCATAAAGCCAGACAACCCCATCTGGGAAAGCAGAGCAACTCAGTGAGGTGACCTGCTGAGTTTCAAGCGGTGTTTTTCAGTTCTGTATGAACTGTGCCACATGGAGATAAGATTGCTGCTGGTAATTCAGTGCAAGCCATGCAGCCATCTGTACCTTAATCTGTTCTAGGCGAGGTCTCTGAAAACGAAGATCAAAGCAATAGTGGACCAAGGAACGAATTTTTGGATGGTTTCGATCGTTACACATACAGATGATGGGTATCTTTGTGTGTCTAATCAAACCAATCAGTTCCTGCAATTTAAACACATTATAACAATTGCATCAAGTACCTCAGAAGATGAGAATGCTTAAAATGTCATATCAAGCAGCATTAGTCCCTGCCTTAAATCTAATCTTTTTAAGATTGAAGTCAATAAACCAGCTCCTTGCTGTAACTGTATTTCCATAGTGAAAAGGTTGCCCCCTTTTTCCCCACTTTTTCTGCTTGTTATTCTCTTGAGCTCCAATCGTACTGACGTCTAGCCAAAGACCAGTTTGACCCAGACTGTGCCCAGAGGGAGCACCTATCTTCAACTATTCCCTGCCACAAGGGATGAGGAAGCAGAAGTAAAAAGATCAACTGTTCCCTGCTCAAATAACTCAGCCCTGCACATTCAGCTTAAGTTAGCGTAGCAATCTTTGGCTGTTCTAACAGAGGTGAAATTCAATTCAATTTCAGATCATGCAAGGTAAACACCTGTATCTGAGCTAATGGTATCTATGCTCTTTATCAAAGTACTGCACTGACCATTGTCTACTGAAGAAGGTAACTGTCCCAAGCTGGATTACAAACCTTCCACTGCAGGTAGACATCAGCTGCAGAGAACCTGCAAGAAATTCACCTGTCCAAGAATAAACATCTATGGTGCACACACCTGAGCTAAAAAGTCTGTTTTGCAGAGGTTGGTGGTTTTGTTTTGTTTTTTTAAAACTGTCTTTTTTCCGTTTTTATCACTGCATAATTCTCACACAAAGATACATTACTAAAACAGGTCAGTGAACCATACTCTGGAGGGACTGCGACCCCTGGCTGAGGACAACAGACAGGCCTGAAATATGGCATGCACTCTGCAATGGCATCAGCTAATAACTGTAGTAGTTTCACCTGAATCCCTCCTCTGTCTTCATTGCCTGCCATACCATCCACTTCATCCATGATCAATACATGTTTCCCGCTAACTGATGAGGATGTGCCTGAAAATGAATATGGACAAGAAAATGAGATTGCAATACAATATTTTATTCCTAGGGGAATAAAATAGGGTCTTGCTCAGAGTTTTACCCAATGTTTTACACATTATGAAAGCCCAACATATACAGCTGAAGCAGCGATGAACCTTTTGCCCTAGCTCTACCAGTGTGCCGATGTGGAGTTTATGTTCACAGAATAGGGCCGTCTGTAGCTCCTGTCACTGTTCAAGAATTGAGTGCTAGGCAACAGAAGAACAACTGCAGAGTCCTTCAGCAGTTTGTGCTGATTAACAGTTTATCCTCTTAATAACAGGATTTAATCCTATGTTGAGGATGAATTAGCACAGCTTACTAAATCAAGCTATTCTTATTTGAGCCTGATCACTTCCACCTGATGAGCACATCCAATTCCTAACATGACTGTGCAGTAAGGAAGCTCTGTCCCTCCTGTAACTGCTCTATAGCCAAGCCCACCTTCAAACAACAGACATACCAGAACAGAAGTCTTTGATGCTGGTGTTGTTCAGTGATTCAGCAACTACTTCCTTTAGACTGTTCTTACTTCGAGTGTCACTGGCATTCAGTTCCACATAGCTGTACCCCAGCTCCTAGTCCAAACATACAAACCACACAGAAAAAGTGAGACCACACAGACTGGTGAAGAACATCAGCACACTCAATTTGAAACAGTATTTTCAGAATTCAAAAAGAAAGCTTTTCCAACATTATTTCCAAATCTAATCTGTGGCTTTGATTCCTCTCTCCCTTCATCCTCTATATTCTCACACTCCAGAAATACTTATAACCAAGCATGGAATAGACATGCCAGAAAGAAAACTGTTCCACCTCTCACCCCACTCTCATCCCCTCAAAAAAAAAAAAAAAAAAGGCACAGATTTCGCTGTGAAAGATAAAACTGAACTGTCCCAAGGGACAGAAACAGAACTATGAGCCAAGGCTGGCTAAACTCTATAGTATTTCCAGATGCGTATCCAAATCTCATGCACAGAATCAGGGAAAGAAATGTACCACATCCCACAGAAAGCTGATGGAAAGAAAAGCTTTTAAGTATTTAGCAGCTAGAAAATACATGACTCCCTCCACAGCTGCACTGCTTCACAGCAGGGCTCATCTGCCTGCAGTCCCTGAAGGAACATAAACCAGCTGCTCCTTTATCAGCAAACTCTGCCAGCACAGGCATAGAGTTGCAGCAGGATACTGCACACAGCTTTATTCCTGTAGCTTGGGTAACCCAGTTTTGTTAGTTTTGAGGAGCAGAGCTAAGCACTCTGCAAAGAGACCTACAGTAGCCGTGTGTGAGCTAGGTGGAAAAACTAGAAGCAGAAAGGCTTCTTGCAGAAATCAGCACCAAGTCAGCACACTCAGCTCCAGGTGCAGCAACAGCCAGGGAAACCAGCGCTGGGTCATTGACCCTTGGGTTGGCACAAACCTCTATGGCCTCTGGAAATTTGGGGGAGTGATGGAAGAATGAAAAGGCTGAAGTTATTTTTAACAATTGTGGAGAGTAGGTGAGCCTTATTTCCCAGTACAAAACACCAGATAGCTGCTAATTTTTCCCAACCCTTGCAAGCTAGCAGTATCTTTCTAAGAATTCTTCAGAGAGAGATTTGTTCTTAAGAACAAAATAATCTGTAACTCACTACAGTATCACTATTAATAACTTAACTTTAAAGGCATTTCTACCATACAGAGTCCCCAGCTGACTGCCATGAAACAGTGGAACACAGTGTTGTATTGAGTTTGCAAAGACTAATTTCTAAATTCAGATTTTGAAATGGACACCCAGTTCTGTCAATTTCTCTCATCCTAAAGAGAGGGTCAAGTCTGGGAAAGGTATCTCTGTTAGTTTAAAAAAAAAAAAAAAAAAATCACAAGTTTGCCAAAGGCACTTTCAAAAAGCTTGCCAGAATTCTAGTGCCTCACCACCCTCTGAGAAAAAAGTTCTCCCTAATATCCAAACCAAATCTTTCATTTACAGCTATTACCTCTAGTGCTATCACCGCACTCCCTGAAAGAGACCCTCTCCAGCATCCCTGTAGGTCCCCTCCTTCAAGGGCACTGAGGACTCCACAGAGACTTCTTCCAGGCTAAACGTGCCCACATTCCTCAGCCTCTCTTTGTGGAAGAGGTGCTCCAGCATCTGACCATCTTCATGGCCCTCCTTTGGGCCACCTCTAAGTCTGTTCTGACTACGTAGAACTAGGCTAGGGGCAGAACTTGGTAGTTCAGGCAATAATCATCTGCACACATCTATATAGAGGATCAGTCTTGGGAACCAATTTTTAAATTTGAAAACTAATAATTAACAAGGACTCACCTTACAAACTAAAGAAGCTGTGGTAGT
Source organism: Phasianus colchicus (assembly GCF_987193195.1). Classification (NCBI taxonomy): domain Eukaryota; kingdom Metazoa; phylum Chordata; class Aves; order Galliformes; family Phasianidae; genus Phasianus; species Phasianus colchicus. Next base: position 50,778,269 of record NC_143439.1, on the reverse strand, counting down.
TTTACCAACTCCAGGTGGACCAGAGAGCAATGCTGCTTTAAAACTAGCACCATCATCTTTGCCTCCAGGTTTGTTGGTCTTTGCTATAAAAGAAGATTCTATGTTTTACATATATAAACTGCACATTTTACATAAACCTTTAAAGATATTGACTATTACAGGAGTTTCACATTTACGGCTTGATATGAATATCAAAAAATAAAATACACATGCATCCTAAGCATATAGGCAAAAGCAGTTTAAACTGATAAGATTCTAAACTGAAATATTAACGCAATATAACTATTTCAGTAATTTTCCAACAGCAATATCACAAGAAACAACACTACAGAAGAAACCAACTACCTGTGACAGCTGCAGTGAAGCTTAAATACTACTTTCTCACGAAAGAATGGCTGTAGGGTTACTCACTGCACATGACAGTGGCTACTTGTCAGAGAACCTTAACCATTCATCTCATTTCTTATGCATGAAGCCAGCCCTCTAGACATATTGCTAGCCCACATTTCCCCCATGTGTACAGACAGGTTAGCAGTGATGACTATTTCTCTGGGTGAAAAAGAACTGAATAGTCTGGATGCTATTTATATAGATACTACTGCAAGATTCTATTCAACTGCTTTGGAAAACAGTCACATTTAAGAAAATACCACACAGTATCTTCAGACAGAAGTAGGGGGTAAGTGAGCAACTGCTTCAACAAAACACTCAGGCTCAACTGTTTCTAAAAACCTGCATCTGAATTTAGAGTCATTCCTACTGTGTAGAGTTGCTCTCCCATCACAGAGGACCCCCACCAGCATATGGTACCAAGCAGTGCAACTGGCACGGAAGAACAGAGAGAAGTTAACCATGCTCATCACCTTGTCCATCTTCTGAGGTATTCTTGTGCCAGCTTCGGAGCCATCGGAGGAGTTTATTGGCACAGCTTTGCTCACCCTGCTGTCCAATTATCGCCTTAAGAGATGCAGGCTTGTATTTATCTACCCACAGTAATGTCTCTGTTTTATTTTCACTGCTCTCAGAAACCAAGGTCCCCTTAGGTTTGGGGGCTTCTTTCTTCTCCACAGTTTGATGTTCAAAGTCCTTAAGCTTTCGAATGGCAGTAGCTTCTTTCTTGACAGATTTGAAGGTACCTCCCTTTTCAGGTGTACAATTACTTTTCTTCCTATCAGCTTCCCTTTTGAGAGGACTAAAATTCCTTTTGCCAGACTCGGTTTTCTGTGGTGTCTTCTTATGTCTTGACTCTGCCTTCTTTGCCTTAGGAAAATTGAACAAAAAATTTTAAAAAAAAATTAACTAACATATTGTGTTTGAACATATGCAGAGGCATGCCTAAGAAAGTCACAGAGCTTGCATACTGATAAACATCCCAGAGTAAATCAAAAAACATTCTCTGAAAAACAGACCACTATTAAACAATGCCACCAGGTTGTGTAGCAGAACCCACTACGCAGAAGTGTTCTGGTCAGTCCTGGAGTAGCTCAAGTTCCAGCACTCTCCTTCCTCAATGACTGTGATGTATTATGAAAAGAAATCTTTTTGAAACCAATGACTGTCAGGCTGTAGAGAACAGGCCATCCATCAGACACGTACAAAGCAGAAGTGCAGATCTTAAACAACAATTCCAAGTTTCAACACTAAAAAAAATTTAACACTAGGAACACTTCCAGAAAACACATTTTTTTTAAGAAAGTGAAGCACTCCTCTTAAGTACACACTTATAAGAACTGCAGCGGCTGTCATTTAAGAAAGCAGAGAAGGTATTTAACCCAAAACAAACAAAAAGGGAGAGAAAGCAATCAGTACAACCTCAGAGCTGCTTCTTGGGATGACAGCAACAGTATATTTACATATGACAATTCATGTCTAGCCACATCAGAAATAACAGTGCAATATCTATGCCAAACATAACACTTCTTTTTTTTTAAAACAACATTTTATCAGCCACTACAGGCTAGATTTAATTGTATATAAGATCTTTAGTATGGTTTTAGTGGGTTTTGTTTGTTTGTTTCAGTAAAGCCTGTTATCTAAACACATGGTTACTTATAGCTCTAACATGCACCAGTACAGTCTCTGGGTACCGTATAAAAATCAAACAAAGAATGCTAAAGACTGAAGCCATCGAAGAAGATACAACAATCCCTCAGACAGCTACCTGAAATACCTAAACATGAAAAACAATGTCAGAGTATAAAAGGTTATAATAAACCTTATCAGTCCAAAGTAGAATTTTTAAAACACGAGTATAATTTTTCAGTTTCAATACTTTCAACCTATGAAGTTAAGCTCACAATCACAAATAAGGCTACTGTTAAGAGAACAAAAGATCAAAGCACCCTGCGATTCAAAAAAAAAAACAAAAACCAACCAACCAACCTCTGTTTCAGCTGCCAGCTCATACTTGGACTTCTTGCCTGGCATAGTTCGAACAAGATCAAATAGCCCATCCTCATCAATAATTTTTGTCCCTAAAGCTGATGCCTGGGGGCAAAAATAAGAATTAAGAGTATAGTAGATGAGAGTTACATAATTCACTTCAAAATCCTTTCAGCAAAGGCTACGTTTATGAACACAAAATAAAAGCAACAGAAGGCTGTTGTTCTTAATATACACGTGCATAAATAAAAATAAAGTGAAATCCTATGCTGAGTAACTTTTCCTTTATAACACACATTTGTAATGCTCCTTTTCAGAGGATATACGAAAAACGTCAACTCAAGTAAATTATTTATTTTGGCTTCCACTGCCCTCAGGCACAATGCTCACCTTTTCACACTTAGACTGTCCGCAGTCTCGTCCCATAACCAGATAGTTTGTCTTCTTGCTGACATTGCCAGTTACTTTTCCTCCGTAACGTTCAATCAGAGACTTGGCCTCATCTCTTTCAATGGACTCCAGAACTCCTGTAATTACGAACGTCAGGCCTTCCAAGCAGTTTTCAGCTCCCTGACAACCATAACATGGAAAATACCATTCAATGATGCAGTTCTACAAATACTCCTTCCTTCAACCATGAATTGTTGTGGTTTTTGTTTTTTTAAATCTTTACCATGTCAAGTGCTCTATGAAATTTTAAAAATTAACCTAATCTACCTAGCTATAGATAACAGGTGTAGAAGTTCAGAAACTATTAGAAGGAACAGTTCTCAACAATACTTCACACATTGCTTACCTGACCCTATCACATTCCTAACACTTTCTGTTTCAAGCTCAGCAATGTCAGTCAAAGGAGTGACAGCAACCTTCAAACATTAAGACCAGTAACTATTTTACATCAGCATGGCTTCATAAGCCAGATAAGGAATTTCATTTCTCAGTATATTTTCTTGCATTCAATCACTTCCAATTTAGCTTCCCCCCCCCCCGCCCCCCCCATTAAAAAAAAACTCAAATAGTGTAGTTGATGCTTGCTAGATCACTTATAACTAGAAGCCTATGATGCACACCACTTCTAAATACAGAAATTCTACTGTAGCCCAGCTCACTTGAGGTATCTCTTTGGAACCCAGAGCTTTCGGACCCTCGCGGTTGAGGAAGCTTCGGTAGGCTTGATAGTTGCTTCGTCTCTTTTCAGAGTCCTCAGGACTTATAGACTTGGGCAAAAGAAAAATAAATACTTGGTACATATAAAAATACATTTATTAAATACATAAAATGCAATGAAAAACTCAAGGACCACAGTGTAAATAATTTTTATGCAACAAAGATAAAGGAAAATTAAGTGTCTGTTTTTATCTATTAAAAAGTAACACCAAAGCCCGTGGGATTTTTTGTTGCTGTTTGGAACAGGAGGTTGTGAGGTTTTTTTCTCTGGGATGGGGAAAGTGAGAGTGGTGCTTATGGTGTTTTTTTCCAGTTATACTTTGTTTTATTTAAAGAATTGTACCCAATATTTATTCTCAGTTTTTATATCTTTATCTGTATTCAGCATATATGTGTTCATTTTACTGAGGAAGTCATTACTTTAAATTCACATCCAATTTGATTCCAGAATGATGATCAGTTACTGACATGCTATAGCATGCTATAGTAAGAAGTAGAAATGCTAGAAGTAGATAAGTCATGTAAGCTTTTAAATTTTTAAAAATAAATTCAGGTAATAATAAAAAAAAAAAAATCATGAAATTATCAAGGTTGGAGGAGACCTCAAAATCATCAAGTCATCAGCCCATCACCAGCGTACCCACTAACCATGTCCCTCAGTGCCACATCTATATGGGTTCTGGAATGTCTCCAGGGATGGCAACTCCACCATTTCCCTGAGCAGTCTGTGCCAATGCATCACCACTCTTCTGAAGAGGAAACTTTTCCTAGCATCCAACCTGAGCCGCCTCCATTGCAACTTGTGGCCATTACCTCTCGCCCTATCAAAATGCTACAGGCTTTCCTCTCCCAGTTGCAACTGTTATTTAAATGCCAAAAAAAAAGATGTTTTTATTTTATGATTAAAAAGTACATTTTGAAGTTGCCAACAACTGCTGGAATATGTTCAATAACTTGTTACTGAATCAAACAGTTAAGAGAACACTGAACTCCATTCCTATGTAACATTTTAACAAAAAGAAATATTTCAGAAACAAAATTTCAGAGGGAGGGGAGAAGAAAATAAGTGATGGGTCTTTAAAAGTATAGCATTCACAAAGTGATCTACACTCACAAACAATTTCATTTGCTGTCAAAAACTCTGCATTACACAGGTTTTCAGGAAGTTAAATGACAAAAAAGCACTTCACTGATTTTTCAGCATTTGTGCACATCTTCATATGCATTAAAGAATGCTCAATTCCTTGATGCACTTAATCTGTATTTTTCCAGCTAATTTATCACATACATTTCTAGAATTGCTAGGAACTTGAATTCTACCAAAATTCTGAATTCTTAAAAATCACCCAAAATACACAAAAAAAGCACCTGGATACAACAGTGACACACACACAATAGGAAAACTGTTTTCCTGTAAGCTCCACCAAGCCAACTATGTCCACATGAACAGCTCCTACCTCAGCCTTCTTGGGAGAAATTTTCTCCTTCTTGGGTGTTCTTTTCTCTTCTTTCCCTGTAGCATATTTTTCTTTTGAAAGTAAATTTTGAGTGCCACTTTCCTTTTTAGTAGTTTCCTCCTTCTGTTTCAGAGCCACAAGCTTTGAGGTAGGTTTCAAAGGCAAGGTTTTCTCTGTCAGTGCCCTTGCTATTTTACCATCAGATGACTGTGGATGTAAATTAGGCTCTTTTGAATTTTCAGATTTAGTTTGTTCTTTCACTTCACCTGCCGAGCTTGTTGCTTTCGCTTGAAAGAGGCAGAGGAGTGAGAGTACACAGGTAAGAACATACTGAAATTTGAAAACATTTCACCAATCCATACTATTAGAAACCCACCTCTTTGGGATTGTTTGTATCTTTCCGTCACATTAGGACTGCTTTTGATGCTCAACACCGTTTGCTCCTCCGAATCTCTCCGAGCCTAAGCAAACAAATAATGCAAGTCAGAAATGTGTATCCCAAAACACCATTAAGCTCAGACTCTTTGTTTTCTAACTGTTAAGTACATCAGACTGAATGACATGCACAAAAAAGCTGATCCCTATCACAAGTGAGAATACTATCAACAGCAAGCAGATGAGCAAATCCTACATTCAGCCATACACATAACTGTTTTTTAATTCAAACAGCAGACAAAACTTCCAGGTTGCAATATGTTTCAACTCTCATAGTAGTAGCACTAGTAGAAGCGTTTGCAATACCCAAAAGAGCTATCCTAACTTCCAAAACTCTGGATGTATAACACAGGAACTGTTTGACTGTACCATATGTGTTACTGCACTTCACACCACAAGGTGTATGGTAACTAGGAAGAACTCCCATCACTGGGTTAGAGATAAAACTGAAGATCCCTGCTTGCCCCTTCTCTCTAAAGATGGAGCGTATTCTCTTCCTTCCTTTTTCTCCCATTGCTTCTCACCATCCTGTGCCCTTGACTCATTTTGCTTGATCTGGCCCTCAGGAAACAGAGGAGCTCAAGCTGACCTAAGGTATCAGTCCTCAGCATGTCACTTCATTTCAGGAATTAGAGAGACAAGCAGACTTTTCTGTGAAATGAGCAGGGATGAATGTAAAACTTTAACCTAAAAGATATGATCCATTCCATCACAATCACTGTTCAAATGAATGAGTGATGCTCTACAGTGCATACGTTCCCTTGGAACTGAGACTGGTTCAAAAGCAAATCTCAGCATGTTGTAGATGACTGCTCACTGTCCTCTGGAAATAAACAAACTATCTCACAGAAAAAAAAAAAAATTCACTGTGAGTTCCTAAATTCATAAAAATCAAATTTGGATCAAGATAGTGAACTGTGAATGGAAAAATTATAAGGAGAACCATTCAACTATTTAAACCATTCTCATACTTTAGGTACATGCTTTCATCCACTGAGATTATACATGGAAACAATAGTTAAACCACTGGTCTCAGCTGTGGTATGGCAGTAATGAAGACTTTTTGCCAGACAATGTAGATTCTATGACACACTCACTATAAGATGAAACCTACAGACAGAGGTACACATGTCATGACACAGATGATCTCCACTAGTAGAAGGAACAGAGGAGACAAAGTAGCTTGGATGCATCCACCGACAGCTTAATTAGAACTATAAGTTAGATTTACATTTCAAGAGAAACAGCACAAAGATATAATAGTGTTTGCTGTTCTATTAGAAATTATATAATTTACTGAGTGAAGAAATGCCATGAGGAAAGTGTAAGAAAAGCGAGTATGTTATTTTCATACAAAAATTTTTTTTGCTATTTTTAAGGCATTTGTGTGGAAACCTCATAATTTTAGACACAGATGAGGTGTCTCAACAAGATAACCCCTAGTAATACAATTTCAAAAAACCAAAGTTTAAAAAGAATTCAACCTTTTTCTTCTGTGGTGTTTCATCCAACATTGCCAAAGTTCTAGCAAATTCTTCATCTTCATGCAGCTGTCTCTCCAGCTGGGAGGAGAGAAAAGAAGTTTTAGAGAAAAAAGGTTTCACTTTTACTATCTTTTAAAACTCTCTACTGTTCAAGAAGGGGGAAATACCCTACCAGATTACCAGGTACAAACAAATTTCTGAAGGTGGCACTGCAGAATGACTTGTTTCCCCAGAAATGACATAACTAGTGCAAAACTAGAGTTTGAGTTTGTTGCACCAGATACATTAATAGGCGCAGTAAACAGACAATCTGTTTTTGAAGTTGTTTTCTGTCCCTTCAGATCTTTGTTTCATATAGCAAGGTGAATGCAACACATACAGTTTCAACTGATCTTCAAGTAACCTCTTCCATCAAACATGGCCCTTTGGGGAAAACCTTAATTCAGTGTGCATCACTGTAAATAAATACTGACCGTTCTTCCATCAGAACAACAACAAACAGTCATTTCATTACTATCTTAATGTCTTACATGCCACATTGTAAGATTCAAGCAGATGACTTCATAACATGAATTTGCCACAGGCTCTGTTTTTATGTGCCCATAATGATTAAAAGAATGTCTTCCTTGTTTATAGTGAGATAGGGGAAGGGCACAGATTACCAAACACAAACCAGACTGAGGCAGATACACACCTGACAAAGCACATTCCTCTGATTATATGTTAGATGATTACAGAGTTATAGTTACACAATTGTTGCTTGTGTTGGAATCACCTCAGTTTTCCTAACATATTATTTATCTTTCCAGTACAATAAAGCCAGATTCATCACACCTCTGGGGATGCCAAGGATAAGACGATGTTTTGCACCTAAGATACCTATTTCTAAGGATGCTCATACTACCAACAGGAAATGAATAGATTTTCCCAGAGTAAAGCCAGCACGTGTGACAAGTGTACCTTTGCCTCAGGGAATAAAATACATACAATTGCAAGGAAGCAGAAAATGAGTTCTGTGTGAAAAACAAGATTATTTTAGACACCTGCATGGGTAGAAACAGTCTGCAGAGACAGAAAATAGGTGAAACGTTCTATTTATGTAACTGAAATAATGCCTATAAAATCACTGCCTGACTACGCTTGCACAAATCTGCAAGAGTTCAAGCAAAACAGAGGTGTGTGCACATGCAATTTATAGGATACACAGAGAGTCTTCGTTTCGTAACATTTTAAGTTAAACAAACTGCCACTGGCATACAGCAACAGATTTATACAGCTTTTACCTCTGAATCTTCTTCAAGCTGCAGTTGCCTAGCAATGGCCTCATCATCTAGAGTGCTGTCTCCGCTCTGTGAAGGCTATAAGAAAAAATAGACCAACAGTTCAGTTTCCTCAACGTTTTATAAAAATTTCATTTTGTGTACTTCTAGAAAAGGACTGATAAGTAGACATGCAGCATTTCATCTCTAGTCCCCTAACCTACACACTTTTAACCAGGGCTGTTTTCAAGAGATTTTACTATTCAAAAACCATGGTGTAACCTGCGTATCATTTCTTCAAATAGTACTGAACATCTCTAAAGCTACCACAGCTGCTCAGCTTGACAGGGACAACAACTACACTGTCAATTTTGAACTTCCTCCACACTTCACTTGATGATTTGTTATTCCATGAATACATATGCTATAAAGCTCTGGAAAACAACAACATTCCTCTCCCCCCTGCACAAACTCCCCACACCCCACCTTCACCCTTGTCTAAACTATAAGCTACCTCTTTGTTTACTCCTCTCAGAAAACTGCTATAATATTTTAAGAAAAGTTACATGGGAAAAAGCAATAAAGAAAGCACTGCTTCCAACTTTATGCTGTCTTCTCAAATATAGAAGTACCGCTCTACAATTGTATTTGCAGACTTGATACGCTTGTACGTACTGTCAAAATTGCCCTTACACTTGAGTGGTTATGAAAAAGTAACCTTAAGCAGTACAAAAAGAAGAATCTTCTGAAGGTCATTAAGGCCATTTTGTTCTGCAGTCAGATACACTAGCAACCTAAAGGAACACCACCAGTACTCACTTCCTTCCTTTTACTCGCTACCAGTTTTTTTTCTGATCGCTGGACACTTCTTGTCCCAAAGTAATCAAGAGCTGAGGTGGGAGTCAGTTTCACTGGAGATAATGGTTTGATTTTAGCCTGTGGCTTTACATCGCCTTTTTTCACCGTTGCTGTTCCTGGACAACTGATTGCTGATGTCCCATTCTCCTTCGGTTTCAGGGAAATTCTCTTGTTGACAAAGTCATCTTCTTCATCTAAATATGAAGAATATTATATTACTTCTGACACGTGGTTCTTATAACGTCCAGAGAATTACTTTGGTCAGGCTGCATTAACACAGACCCTAAGAAAATACTAGGCGTGTTTAGAAGTTGATTTGGAGCAAAAGAGGGAAAGTAAGTAGCCAAATTCCATAACATAATTCTTAGTATCTAAATAGCATAGCTAAGTCTGAATAAATTGATTGCTAAAATAAAACTACAGAAGTCTGCAACCTGCATAAATACATTCCTTCTTATTAGAAAGGTTTGCAGAGTGCCTTTCCCTCTTACATAAAGTAGCATATAAACAGAAATACAGGTCACTGAAATCTGAACCGTCACCCAACTGCACAGCACAACTCTTGAAATAACATATGTAAAATAAATCTAGCTTTGTGTTTCATTGGTTTGTAGTATTCATTAATAGATCACCTAATACATGCTTTGAACACTAGAACACTGTACTTACAAGCACCCGCAGTAGATTCTCACATATGATTATAAGGCATGAATAATTACTTAGTTATTTGTCAAGTCCTGCTCACACCTTGTGAATGCGTTAGCAAAACATGCTGTTAACCACCTCTGCTTAGTCACAGATTCTAGGAGCTATTCTCTACCCTCTGTATTTCTGCAGATTAAACTCGCTGTCCTTTCAGTACACCCAGAAGCATCTCAAAGAAATGCAGCCATTTCAGAGAAAGCAGAAATCACACAGGAGTTCAACATACAAAACCAGATTTTTCAATTAATAAAAAAAAATGACGCCATCAAACACAGGAGGCAGAGGAAGCAGTACACACAGCAGCAATAAGTGTTAGCCCACAGATCACTGAACAAAAACAAAACTCAATTTTAGCTTTTATGATTCACAGAATGGCCCGGGTTGGAAGGGACCTCAAGGATCTCAAATCTCCAACCCCCCTGCCAGAGGCAGGGCCACCAACCTCCCCATGTACATTGTTTTCCTAGCAATGGAAAACAGAAAGAAAGCTTGCTGGTCTTCCATTCATTCTGGATCCAAACTCTTCACACAGTCAAGTCAACAAGAAAAAAAAAAAAATCACCAAGGACTTCAAAGAGCTGCGTGTCACCTTGTGAAGCCTTGCTGACAGTTATACAAATGAAACCCTATCACTGAAGCATACAAAAAGCTACGAATACCGCTGCCAAACAATCAGATTAATGTAACATCACAGAAGACAAACATCCCTGGACAAACTTTTTGATTAGTGATAAAGGCACTTTCTTGTGAAATCTTCTAAGAATTCAAGAGTGCGAAAGACATAAGAAGCAAACTGCAAGTAAAGGCCTGAACTGAACAGGCAATACAAAAGGAATAAGGCTCACCGACTGGCAAGAAACAGAGGCAGTCTTATTTGCATGCCTCTAACTGAAGTCTGGTTTTACTTCTCAAGATGTAGATGTTTTGACCACTCACACAGCACATCATGCACAAAAATGTTCTAAGTTGCTTTATAATTATATTTAAATTCACATTACTATTGCTACCACACATTCATTTTCCAGCCACTAAGTTAAACTCCCATATTTCTCATGCAAAAAAAAAAAAAAAAGTTTTCTTTATCACTTCTCTAAGTTTAAATTACATTGTATGCTTGCTATCTCTATTTTGTATTTTGTAGAAATACAAATTACAGATCTTCGCTTCTGGTTCACTGTTTCTCAATAGATGGAGGCAACTCAAGCATTTTAGGCATCAGCTGTAACTTCCTGCTCCTGGTCACTTACTAAGCAGCACATAACATAAATCAACAGGGATCCTGACTATTCCTGTGAAAGTTCAGAGAAAGAAAAATAGAGCAAAAAGTACTGTAAGGCAAGAAATTGGTTCAGCGGTTAAATCAAGAATGCCCGAAGATAAAAAAAATTATCTAGCAGAAAATGGAATTTCAGCCAATTCAATTCATGAGGCAATATATGAAAGACAAAACTGAAGCCCAGGTCCCTCTGAAAGCTTCACTATTCTCAGCCCAATTACGCATTTTGCTCAGGCAGCTGTAGATCCTTTATTGCCATTTAGCTCACTTTAACTATTATCTATCTGGGAGAGTCAGACACCAAATGCTTGAGGCTCCTCATCTACTGCAGCGTGAGGTCTGGATATGAGACTGCTCTTCTCAAACCCAGTTTCAGAATTTTGCTGCTTCTGATATTTCTAGTTTAAATGAGAAAATACGTTTGCAGGAGCAAAATGCACTTATTAGTAAAAACAAGTTCATGTCAAGATAATTACATTAATTTGTTCAAGAAAAATACATTCAGCTGACCAACCATGAACGTGTTTTGTTTTTCTTTTAATCTAAAGACTGCTACCAAGCTGGAAAAGAATCTTTATTTACCACTGCTATCACATAATCTGCATGCAAGATTAAATTTTTTTCCTTATTCACTTGTAACCACTTAAATAGCAATATAAAAAAAACAACAGGATATTGCTTTCCCTCAATTAGAGGGAAGTAGAGTAAATATAATTAACTTTTAATTAAAAAGAATGTGGATTTGAGTCATTTATGAGGCCAGTACTAAGCACCATGGATGACTGGAGCTTTGCTTTAATTATGTCCTTCCTAGAAACAACAGAATTGGAAGCATTTACACACTGCAAGTGCTCAGCAAGAACAAGAGACAGCGCTTGGACAGCTACATATAAATGTAAATAGAGAAAGATGGACAAGAACACTAAAATGGTCATTAGGAAACAAAGCCACTCAGACTGCACTAAGTGGCATCCAACAGATGCTTTATCAGACAGGTCCTTGGGCTGGTTTCATCCCGGGTTCATGAACTTCCCAAAACATCAAGAGCCTACCTTATCTCCAGGCACCCCTCGCTTATTTCCAGCATGTAAGAACTTGAACTTTTTCACTAAAGCCTTAACACTTCTTCCTCATGCATGCCTACTGCCACATGGTTGACTGATCAGCTGTACACTTACAGTTCCCTTACAAACACGAAGGTGACCTAATTTACAGCCTTAAAAGTATTAGGGGAGTCCCAGCACCACTACTGGACTGCTCAGATCACTGTTTCTCACCATATGACCAGTTCTGTGCTCCAAAAAGAGCGAGGAAGACATTCCCACTCATAAAAACTAAACAACAATTTCTGGGAAAACAAAGATGAAACTTTTGAATTCAGCTGACAAAATAGGTCAATTGCAGATTAACAGCATTTTCACAGCCCTGTCTTACAGAAATTTCTAGGTGAACAGTTGAGGTGGGATTGCAGAAGTCCCTGCCCCCAAACTAAGGCTAAGAAATGGGAATTCATTTTATCACCAAGTAGATGACTTTTACTTCGTAGAACATTTGTGTAGCAGCACACTACTATCAGAATATTATTTCTATTTCTTGTTTATATCCACACATTTTGTGTGTGCTATAAAAGGAATGCATATCCAGAACAAATACATCTGAGGTTTGGGTTTTTTTCTAGCGTTACCTCTGAAGACTTACAAATGCAAGCTGAGAACACACAAGTTGAGCTGTAGTCAAGTTTTCTGGAAATTAAGTAGATGTAACAAAGAGAAAGTCACTCGTGTGATTAATGGAACAGATGTGCATGACAGCCAGGAGATTGCTTTTAATTATTTTTGATACAAACACTACACATGAAGCAGGGTCCTTCTGCGCCAGGTAATTTACAGGAACAAGCTGCCCTAGCAACAACCAATAACCGTTACATCCTGGATGGGTTTAAAAACTATTCTGTGACATCTGAACATACCCGACTTCCATTTTATAGCAGCACAACGAGGTTAATTAAATAACTCCTGCAGCCCATTTGCAACTGCTTGTTAGTGTTTGGTTTTAATACCGACTCTAAACACAGAGCAGTGTATCTATACAAGGAGTAAGCAGTATGTAGTAGGAAAAAATGTACATTAAACATAAAAGCTTGCAGACTATCACATAAAGGCCTTCTATACACAGCTAGAGGATAGCATCCTTCCCAAAAGTCACTATAACTCCACCACTTGTGTAAGATGACGACACCCTGGATATTCTTCAGTTTTAGTAGTGCTAATCTGCACAAGGACTTCAGATGGCTCCTGTCCTAAAGAACTTGCAGTAGGTATTACTGCCAAGCTGAAGTTCAGGGTGGATAAAATAATGCTTGTATTTACTATTTTAAGCACACATTTACCAGTACTTAACAGTTCCAACACAAGTTAGGATTCTGCATTTTGTATTCAACTTTTGCTTAAAGTAAATCTTTAAGCAAGCTATGATAACCGTCTCTCCTAAAAACGTATTTTCTATCACCCTCATCTAAAATCACAGTAGTTCCAATCCATATTTCAAAAACCGGTCTGTGTAGTCATTTAGATTTCCAGTGTCATTTGTCAACAAGCTAATTGATTTTAGACTTACTACAAACATGTACTTTAAACCATAATTGTTAGCGCTCTGCCTATATCCTCATGTCAAAGTTCCATTCTGTTATAAAAATGGAAAAGTCTACCAGAACCATTCAAGTACCATTCTTCTGAAATCAATTTACATCTGTTGGGATTTTCCAGTTAGCAGACATAATTTCAAGAAATTGTTATATTTTTCACTAAGGAAAAAGGGTTCTGGGAAGCCAGAACCTTAATGGAATAACTGCCACACCTAATTGAAGTTATACACTTCAGTGCCAAACTATATAACCACTGAAGCTCTTTCATCCAGTAAATACCAAATGAAACTCTTAGTCAAATACGCACATTTCTGTTTTTACAAATATCTCTAGTAAAACATTTTAGTGCCATTAAAATAATCCACTTTCTGATATATTTTTTTAAATCTAAAATAAGTGATCATCACTATTATTTATGGTGCAAACCACTAATTAGAGCAATGCCCTTTAAATTAAATAAGCACAGTGTCATAGAAACTGCTGCACGTATCACCCTGGCACGCAATCAGAAGTTATCAGTCCATTAACACTTTCCAGTTCATTACAGAGAGCTTTATGCATGTGAGCTGGTTAGTTTCATTGTAAGAGTATCTGCTTTGGGAAAATATAGCTGCAAGTCCCCTCCACACAATGAAGCTTCTTGTTCTGATTTATTGTCTGAAGTTACCTGCATGATAAGAACGTTCAGTGCTGTCAAAGTAACTAGGTGGAGGAAGAACCTTGAAGAAAATTTAAGTGGCTACAACTCAAATATGTGCTCAAAAACCTTAAAAGTTATATTTCTAAATAAGGAGGAGCTGTAATACCACTTTCTAAATGCAAAACTAAGTTTTCACTACAAAGCTTCTTCAAAAACCGAACAGGATTAATAAAATTTTATTTTAAAAAAATGTATTTCATGTGAAACCACACCTTAGGAGAGGTAAAAGGTCACTCTGTAAGAATGGGGAAGTACTACTCCAAACTGCAACTCATGGCTCTTTTAACAATAACTACATCTTAAGAGCTAGGCAGACTTTTTTTAAAGGATCCATGTCTTTGAAGTCAGGGAAGTTCCCTTTCATTGTTATAGGCTAAATAAATTATGGTCTATTGTTTTCTTAACACAATGATTTGTTGAATATAGCTTTATTCCAAGCTGACTGGGTAAAGACAGACTGCACACCCCTTAAGAGATACTTTGAATTCTAAAAGCAGTTTTGCTAGTTTGTTGTATTTTTACTAAGCCTCAAAAATCCACAGAAAAACTGCAACTTTAATGCCTAGGAGCGTAACTAACTCCAGAAAACTTTATTAGCACTCAACACAGCAATAACTATTACAAAAGACAGAACGAATGCATATGCTCTATAATGGAACTGAAAAAGCCCCTATTAAGTGGCTGTATCAGAAGATCCAAAAATGACATTTTCAATAAGTGCTATGCTTTTTCCAAGCCCACAAGAATCTCAGAAGCATAACAGTCACAGAAAGTCCATGAAGGACGGTGTGAACCAGTGAACTTCACCCAGCCGATTTTATTGCTCAAATTAAATCTACTGAATAGTTAAAATATGCTTACAGTAATGTGTAAGTATTAAAAAAAATTAAATGGGGAGGGTCTAAAGCAAACCATTGGAAGTGGAAGAACTTCAGAAGTTCTGCTTTTTATTTTCTGAAAAATTATATATAGTTGAGTGCAAAGTTTACTTCAACCATAGCTAAGTACTGCCTTTTACAGTTCTAGCTTATAATGAGCACTGCTGTACACAGTGCACTGCCCTGAAAGAGTCAGATTCATTTACACTTACAAAAATGCTCTTGCTATTTCTGAATTACTACAGGACCCTTCTGTTGTTCTACTGGTATTCGCAGATTCATGCAAGGAAAAACGAGGCATATCATCAAGTTTTAAGAAGTACATCAAGTACCTAGGCACCTAAATACATTAATTTCCACATTGCTTGCTCCTACACACTTTTTACACCAGTCCCTGTTTCTCCATAGAATTTCTCCCAGAACCCATACTATCCTTCCTCAGGTGTATTTTAAGTCAAACTTCCTTGAGGTTTGACTGACCTTTCATAAACTCTGATAAAGGAAAGATGCTTCACGAAGACCTTTTTTACCACTATTACCACTATTACCACTATTTTACCACTATTTTCCATAAGCACAGCAACTCCTGTAAGTGTGTACAACACTAACATTGCTCAGAACGTAAAAGTGAGATTTTTTACTTCCCTATGAGACGTTTCAACATGAAACATGTTTATTCGCTATCTGCTGCTACTTTGAACTAGTGGTTGGATTCGGGAGATTCTTGGTCACTAACACCAGCATTTATTCCTTTTTTTTCCTTGTCTTCTCTTTTGATATCCTCTGTACGAAAAGAGTTGATATTCAGCCAACACAATGGCAAGTTATGCTTTTTTTGCCCTATCTTCTAATCCTTGAGGAATGGCATTCCAGTAACCTGCCATCCTACTCACTTTCTACCAACTTCCATTTTCCTAACTTCATGAGTAATCCAGCCTAGCACCTAGAATAAGGCCTTATAAAATAAATAAATTGTATTTTACGATATTCAGACTGTCAAAGCAATTGCTACACATACATAAATACTGTTTTGCACAGTATGTAAGAAAGATTATTGTTCACCAAAAGCAAATTAAGTCACAATTCCTGCCAAACAGCCACTTATGATGAAACCAGGTAAGGTTCATTGCATCATAACAACAGGTCATCTTCCACAAACAAAATCCAAGGTTCCACACTTCTTTAAAATAACACTGTTTGACTATTTAACAAGTACAACAAACATTTGGATTTTTCCTAATCCCCTCTACTGTTCTACCACAAGGCAGGCTTCCCCACCCCACCACTCCTTGTTACCTGCCAGAATAGCTTCACTTCACCCCTGGCTATCATTAATTCAAATAAGCATTAAGTTTGTTTCAGTAACAAAGTATTTCTTACAGAACCAGAGAGTAATTATTCCTGCTTTGTTTTTACCTTTCTAGAATAAGTAAATAAACTTCACAAGCTAATACTTCCACTCTTATACAAACCAGAAACTAATTCTTGCAACAGTATTTAAGAAAACTGTATCCCACAAAGTTATACAGGAGATTCGAAAAGAAATTCAGGTAATCACAAGAAGTTTCAAATGAGACCCCCCCCCCCCCCCCCAAAAAAAAAAAAAAAATTGGTTGAGATAACTGATTACCAAGTTTCCAGTGACTACTTGATACCAGAAGACATTTTCAATCATTTGAGGACACTGCTCCAAACTCAGTGTTCCTAAAGGCTACGTCATTAGTATCTTTTCTATACTCCTATACTTACGAAGGATATTTATTCCAAGCAAATAGCTGGGTCACACACTTGACAGAAATCTCTCCCGAACTCCAATAAGCTGAAGAAACAGTTTATACAGATTCAGTACAAACAAAATTCAAGAGTTAAGCCTCAAGATTATAAAGATGTTGTTTCAGATGTAGACTAAGTCAACCTTGTGTGTACTTTACAGTCTTTACATAAGAGCAACCTTGATCCATGGTTTTCAGGGATTTCACTAATAACCTTGACCAGCACTCCCATTATATCCCTCTGAAGAAAAGCTTGATTATATCACCTAGAATTGCATCATGAACCTAATCAATGCTTTTTGTTCTCCAGGAATCCAATCATTTATCTATTTTAAGGTCAATGCTATTAAATATTCTTTATAATTTATTAGGAAGAGTATCAAAGGAAATTAAGTTTTGAATAAAATATAGGAACAAACAAGATGGGAAAAGTGTTTGAGATAGCTCAGCAAATTGAGTTCATCTCAACACGATACAGTACAGCTAAATGCCTGGTCAAATATCTAGGACAAGTAAAATAAGCACAATCCATCTTAGAAACAGAGATTATGAAGACAGCCTGGAGAAGAGGCAGAGCAAGGGAAAAAGCCAGCTGAGTCACACCTCTAATTGGATACCATAGCAAACAAAACTCAGAGGGTTAAGAGAAGAAGTGGAAATCTAACACTTATAAAACATGTTTTATCCAAGGTTTGGATTCAAGACTGCACAGGCTTTAATCAGTTTCTAGGAATCTATACTAGGAAAGAACTGCAGCTAGTAAAGATCTCTAGAGCACAAAACAAACGTGTAAGACCTGATAGTTAAAACCTCAGCTAAACTCAGACTGGATGAAGCATGGAATAAGACGTAGGCAGATACCCTGCAAACATAAGGAATACCTCTGTGACCAAAGTCTGTCCATACAGTGTTGTAACTCTAGGGAAATACTGCAGTTGCTTTTGCACAGGTCATCCGAGTCTGGTAACCAGTACTTGGCATCAAAATACTTAAGTCTGTTTGCATTACAACAAATCAGTGTGAAGTTACAGTAGCTCCAGTGCAGAAAAATATACTTGTGTTAAAAGCAAATCTGAAAAGAACAAACATAACAAGATAAGATGAATGAATTTAAAATGAGTAGCTCTCAGCTCTGAGCAGTGCACCATTCAGAAGCAGAACACTTTTAGTCTTTACCTTACAAAGAGGAACTGAATCAAATTTAAGATGCTTCCAATCTGTGTTATTCAGTCAATCAGGAATCAGAACCTTAGTTAAGTGTCACAGTTTTAATAACTGGATTCTTTTTGCCTCCATATACAGTCATAACCCTTAAGTGCCACTAAAAGATCTCCTACAGAAAATGCAATGGGATAATAATTACTAATAAAAACATAACCAGAAGTTGCAAAAATCCTTGCAAATATATCAAATACTCTCAGGAAAAAAACAAAAAACTCTTCACATGACAACACATGCATTCACATACATTCAGCCAAATGTTTTCAGATGCCAAATGAAGTCTATCTCCAAGATGTACTGAAGTATTAAATTAAACACCAGAACAGCTGTTAATTCGCTTCCACAGATCAATTTTAGAGTTCACAAAACTGAATATGCTCAATTCGCAAATAAGACGAGTCTACATAAGCTGATGTTTACCTGTCAACCAATACTAGCCAATATCAGCAACTTTTCCATAACACCTCAAATTTAATAAAGGAAACTGCATGATGTGAAGAAGTAACTAGTTGTAAACAAAACAGCTTCACAATAGAACAAAGAAAACCTGAAAGGATCACACAAAAAGCAACACTGAGAAGTCATACTAAGGAACAGTGACCACACAAACCACCATCACAACAAATTAATACGCAATCATTTTACAAAGAAAGTCTGTCCTTACTTTCCCATTGAAGGGTATTACTTATAACTTAAGATTTTAGTTTTGGTTCAATTCTACAGTTTAAGACTAAAAGAGAAGACTAAATCTAAACAAGAATTCAGCTCAGGACATAGTGGTTAATCACTGAACATTTTTTCCAAAAGGCTACAGAAGACCTGCAAGTGATCAAGAATGGTTAATGATAATTAATGGTCAGTTATATCAACTCATTCCCACAAAAAGCAAAAACAGCTCCATAATTTAGAAAGCTGAAATCCAAGAGACGAGCATGGTATATACATGGCATATGCAAGTTTTTTTTACCATTGGTTTTTCCAAGTCCTGTTCTTCCTATGAGGCCAACAGACAATAACGTTAAAAAAAAAAAAAAAAAAGGAGAGGAAAAAAGGTTTTTTTTGCAGTCACCAATATATTCTGCAAAGTTTAAAGACACAGAAAATTACACACAAACTTAAATTAAAATCCAGATTTTCAAGCTTACTTATGGTAACCAACAACCATTTCACAAAATGTGCTACTGAACAACTTAACTATATGAAAAAGGCATCTCATACATAATTGCCTCCTCTAGAGCTATGAAACAAATAGAAACATTCCAGCTTGTGAAGTCACATGCCTAATTCAAATCACTACTCAGAATTACACTGCTCTTTACAATAGCAGAGACTAAAATTCAGAAGCGCTTTTTGTTAGCTTAAGGAAAACATAATCTTTTGTTCTCCATATGAGGTCTTATTACAAGTATTTAAGAGTACATCAGTCAAACAACCCTATGATGCAACCCACCCCACTACAACTGCACACAAAGCATCACATTTCCATTACCTGTCTCTGAAACATAGACAACAGGATGCTGCTTTAGAACTTTACCAAGTTTTGGAGTAGTGGCTTTCTTCTCTGATGCCTTCTTGGTTTTTTTCACAGACTGCACCTCCTCTTCTGAATCTGTATTTTGACCACAGCATAAATTTTTCCATATACAATACAGACTTTAAGTAATAAATCTTCTAACATCAATTAATGTGTTCACATACAATCAGCTGTGTTAGAAAAAGGTATTACATGGCTGGTCGGAGCACAGCCTCATCCTTCTAAATTTTTTTGGTTGTTTGTTAAGCGTAAGGAAATGTTGTTACACATTTACAAATGGCTGCATCTGTGTAAAATCCCTTCCAAAAATGAGTACAACTGTCAGATTACCACAACAAGTTTTAAAAATAAAACTTATAAAAACAACCCACACCTCATCACAATGGACCTTCAGCATAAATTCATTAGCCAGATTAAACTTATAAGGCATTATACTGTATTGGCTTGTTCCACAATACCTATTTCAAAAAGCTATCAACAGGCTAGAGTAGATAAATGAAGTTGTATTCCTTCATTTCTCAGGAGAACACTGGTAGGCTGACAGTCAGCTCAACATCCTCTACATCCCAAAAGCTGCCAGGAGGACAAACCTATCCCACTGAAGATGATATACGCCAACATCCAAACAAGTACGCAGGACAAGCTGAAGCAGCAGACATAACTAGCACGTTTAACAGAAAGTTACACTTCAAAGCCCAGCTTTTTCCACATTAAGTCCTAATATATAATTAACATTACAGTAACAGAAAATGTATATAAAAATATATTGAAAAAAAATCCATGCCCAATTGACTTTATTCTCTAAAAACAACTTCTCCATCTTTATGAATTCAGAACAGAATTTCTCTTCTCCTACTGTTAATGGGCAAAAGTCAGCAATATCTGACAATAACAGCACTGAAGTGAAATTGTGCAAATATTTAAAGGTAAAAGTTGAATTATGTATTACCTTTGTACTCCAACTCTAAACAGAAATATTTCTGCTATTCCCTTCAACAAGTTGTTTGTAAAACAGTGTATTTGAACACATCTGCCTGCTTATAATAGCATTATTCTGACAGATGCGAGTCACCCCCTTTCTTTTACAGAAGAATCCATCTTTACTAAGTCACTAAAACTTCAAGATAAAGTCTTCAGTGGAAGAATTGTAGAAACTCCTGCTGTCAGTTTGACAGTTTCAGAGATGTTCAGAAGCCAGCCAGAGATTAAATGATATCACAGATAGGAATAATGTGAAATTAAAATAGGGTTTTTGAACTTCTACTAATCTGACAGGTCAATGGTTTGTGATTCCTTTGCTGCTGTTTATTTGTTTGTTTTTAATTTATGAGTGCTATAAAAAGCATTTTCCTTATTATTACACATAATATTTTTAGAAAATTACAATCAGTGTTTTAAGTAATGGAAGAAATAAGTTCCATATAATAAATTTAAAACTATGGGATTGAAACATACCAGACCTCAGACACATACTGAAATACAATATAGCATTTTTAAAGCCTCCTATAATATGTTTATGCAATTCTAAAGTTATACAACCAGTCTCCTGCAGGAAAACCAATACACAACCAGTCACCTGCAGGAAAAATTAAAAATCCCTATAGTCTATATATCTTCATAACCATGAAGTTCTGGAATTTTAATAGAATTGACTATTTCAAGTAGTTTTTATTTTACTTTTTAAACAGAGGCTTTGTTAGAAATGCACATGCAAGACACACACTGTTCTCATCCATCATTTTTAACTATCAAACAACTATTACAGTGAAGCAATAAAAATCACTGGTGCATCCAAAGATACCTCCCTTCCCTAGCAGGGCTGCCTATAAAGTGTTTTTAATTGCATTTACAACAAACCAAGCACAGCTTTCTGTCAGATGTAGCATTTACCTAATCAACCATTATGCAGAAGATAGAAAGGAGTATTCTGAAATAACTATGAACATCACCTGAATCATAGATTATTCTTTTTTTCTTGTGTGCCTGCTTTTGTTTGGGAACATCTTCACTGGGTGAACTCTTCACCTAAAAGAAACAATTCATTGGCTCAACCAGCAAACAGGTCCTCCCAGCCTTTAATCAGCTTAAATTTAGGAGTTTAAAATAATTTCTGACAGAAATTATTTATTTATGAGTATTACTTTTAAGAACTATCTTTTTCTAACTCGTGGGTAGGGGTGGATGAGGGGCGAGGGAGAGGAGATGAGGAACTAACTGCACTAGCAAAGTTTAGCATGCTCCAAGTAAACAGTAGACAATTATACTGATAGTAAATACTCCACTTTAATGCCAATTAAAGGAAATCAAACAGATTTTCAAGCTGTTCCAAGTTTTTAAAGTTATGACTTTAAAAAACAACGATACGAACAATTGCATAATCAAGAAATGAAGCACCTTACAAATAAGGAAAGTAACACTCACCTTTGTTTCCTTTCCCCTCTTCTTCCCACTTGATTCTCCTTCCCCATTTTTTATCTTCTCACTCTTTTTCACAGCCTGGCACTCCTGTCGCTTTCCAGGAGGCACAACGCCAAAGAATTTCCGGATATCCTATTTAAAGGACAAACACTTTCATAAGTTTTTAAATACAAGTAACTCCTAGAAGTTTCACACTGCAAAAGAGCAGAGCGCTTGAAAGAACTAAGGTTACTCTCTCAGCAGCTCCTGGTACAGTATTTGTTGATCCACAAGCTTTTCCTCAAAATTACAAAACAAAGACTAAATAGTTAAAAGCAGCTGCTCAGACACTGCACAGCCTCTCTCTTGTCTCTCAGTCACAAAAAAAAGGTATTTCTCCCCTTTTGACAGCCACCTTCTTCACTCAAAATCTTTCATTAGCAATGAAATGCAGCGACTTCAAACAGATGTCTGCCTGGGGTTGCTTTTTCTCATTTAGTCATCACAAACCGAGCCTAAAGTATTTTGGTAGTTAACGTGACCAACTTGGGCACAATGTAGAGTGCAACGTGAAGAGACAAGAAGTACCAGGAGCTACAAAGCTACTGGCAGGATGTACCATACCCTCCCCCTTCTAATAAATTTAAGGCAGTGACTCTGACCTCACTGAAAAAATTACCTAACAAGAAGCAAATTAAGAATTCAATACGTTATTGAATTATGTTAAGAACATAAGACTCCAAAAGGGGGATTTTAGAACTGTATTTTCTTATCTTACCCCAGAAAAACCATAAAAAGCTTTCTAAATACTCAAGACTAGAAACTGAAGTTGCAATTAAAACAAGCACCAGCCCCCACACAAAACCCTATCTGACACCTGTTGATTAAACTAGTGTTACTGTGTCATTAAAAAAAAAAAAAAAAGCACAAAACCTATACCTCCATGGTATCACCACCTCCAGGGATAGCAGCCATTTTAGCTTTAAAGAAAGTCTCTGGTCTGGCCAAAATATATGGCAGGTAAGGGCTGTGGCTCAGGGCCCTACCCTCCCCAGGTGATAACTATTCCCTATTAGAGAGCAGCAGCTATCACACACCTAGGTAGTGTTATCCCTCTTGCAGGGAACTTCCAGTAAAGTAGTAAATGCTGAAGAAAACATAACGTGAAATCTCCATAAAGACATGATCAATGACTGTGTCTGTATCACACTCCTTTTTTCTCATCAGTTCCCTCATGATTTGGATTAGCAAAGTTTATTGGGCTGAAAACCAATAGAATAAATAACTTGAAAGCATAAAACATTCAGATTTATTTAGTATGCTTATCTTAAAGCAATTTTCTAGAATCAGAAGTGTTATTTCCCGTAGAAATGCAGTCTGTTTACTTTTTACCTGCATATGTGACTGATCCAGCAAATGAAGACTGGTAGACTGAGAAGAATTCCTCTTCAGTAAGACTGTACACGTTTCTATCTATGGAATCTGCTTCTCAAGGCATCAATTCTCAACACTCAGCTATTTTACACACACTCCTCATGCCACGGTCTAACACTCTGAAATTCTGACCCCAGAGTCAGAACATTTGAGCAAAGCACCTACTTAAAAAAACCCTAAGAAGTTTCGTAGTAGATTTGTGGCCCAGATAACTCCATCAGCATTACTGCCTTCTTATAAGGAAACACAACAGAAAAACTGCTTACAGTCCTCACTAGATCTTTTACATAATAACATAACTTAAACACTACAACACTGCAAACCAAACTGACTTTAGATTAAGGCGAGATTTTCATAGTGATAGATGTTAGTTATAACTTTAAAACATTTGGTGAATAATTATTTTTAAATCACTAGTAACTCCATTCTAGTAATTTAACTAAAAACTCTTTGAGTCTGCTGATCTGATGGAAAATTGTATGGAAATACCATCATATCCTGGATTCTGAAACGAAGACTTAATAAAGGAGATGCATGAAACTCATCTGCCTGCCCCAGCTTCTTCCACTACTTTCATCACTGTTCCTCGACTGCTAAAGCCTAAATCATACCACGTAAATTCTTATTTTCTGTCCCATCAGATCTCATGACTTTTTTGTTTTGCTCAAAGCAGCATCTTCTAACTATCAAGCAATCAATAACCACCACATTACTTTTTCCTTGAGAATACTGTTGTAATATAGCAACTGCAGATTCCAAAACTGCTTCCCTGTGCTAACACAACACTGTTATCTTGGCTGCAAATTATCAGTCCTCAGAAACAGCAGCACTTTTCCTTCCGTATTTCTATTACTGTATGAGTGTATTAAATACTACAAATGTAACCACACAGAAGCCACCATTTCAGGCCATTTCTGAATAAAGGATTTTATTTAAGTAATAAATTTTCATTTCCCATATTGACAATCTTCTTATGAGTGACTAAACTACAGAGCCCTAAGCTACAAAGGAAATTCAGCAACTCTGTACCATCTTCTTCAATCTTCAGTTATATATCCCCCAATTTCCTCCAGTCATCCCACTCTTCAGAAGGAAAAGTAATCCTGTTAGCCATTGCTGGGCTATAACAGATGGTGAATTCAAAATTGTGTGGGAGACCAGTACATCACAGTGCAACAATAAAGTCATCTTTCAGATAAGTTTTTGTCTGAGATTGATAGCAGAAAGATTTTTATGCTATTTATCAAGGGATGCCAGACAATTCATTGCACCTGTTGCAGAAATGAAGCAGTATATGTATCCAGCAAAACAACTCCAGGAGATGCACTACGTAAGCTTCGTTCCCAGATCTTATTGCCAGCCACCATTCTGGTTTTACCTATTTAACATCCTGTGACCAACTATATTGTTGGTATATAATGCCACTCACACACAAGTTCACCATTTGGCAGAACTGCATACGCTCACTCAAATGAGAGAAGGCTGACAGCAATGTAGCATTTCCTCTGGGATCTGTGTCCTGTGTGCCTGAGGAGATGCACTCACCAGCACGACCACTACTGGCAATCCTCTAAAGAACTGAAGAGCTGGGCCTATACTAGTGCAGCTCCCCGGGGTGCTTCAGCAGTAGCAATCCTATGCATAACTTGGAGTGGTTTCACACAGATAAGAGGGTCAATGAAATTACCGCTTAGTGGGACAGTTTAGAGGCATCTTAAATCACAGCTACCAAATAAAGGATTCTGAGCCACATCTGAGCACCAAATTTTGCAGAGGCCTAGCCACAGTCCCAGCCAAGGCCCAATATTTCTGATCACCCCCACTAGATTAGGGAGTTAGGTAATGCCTAAGACCAGGACAGCCTGAACAGCTGTGCTCATGGGGGCTGCCTCCTGCTCTGCGATCTTCCTAACTGCACAACCTCAGTACTGGCTAGCTCTTGCCAGTTTTGACTACTGTTTCAAATCCTCAGCCTTACAAGACAGCAATGAATCACAGTAGGCTGCATGTTTTCTCTTGGAAGATTTGCATACACCCATTTTACTAAGGAGAAATAGAAAGCGAAACCCATTTGTTATTAGTACTAAAGGTGGTAACCCAAAGAGCTTGCCAGGATAACTTTCAAGACTTTGGTAAATATTCAGTTCAAAAAAAGTCATAAACATTCCATATTGGTTTTCTGTGACATTTTTTTCCTGCAACAACAGCTGTTCCAGTGTTTAGAAGACGGAGCAACCCCAACAGCATCAAACTCTTTAAGTAGTGGTTTTAAAAGACCAGTGTCCAATAAATAGAAAACTTTCCAAAATAACATCATACAAATATGTTTGCATCTCTGAACTAAATTCTGAAACAGAAAACTGAATTTCACAAACTCACTCAATGACTGCAATGGGAAGCAGCACAACTTGAAGTATTCCAAAAGGTGTCCATAAGTGCCTTGCCTGTGCAGGATAGCTCATACTTATTTACAGTCTATCTTAGTGCAAGTTCTGCAAAAACATCAGCTCTGACATCTGGCATCTCCAGAAAAATTGCATTACCTGAAATTAATCGTACAACATCACTTCAGTTAAACCAGTAATACCTGCTTGGATCACTGCACTGAAGTTAATAGTGGTAACTGAGGCACAGGTACCATGCAGCATTTTTAGAGCAGAATCACAGTTCCAAGTACGCAGCAGCTAATGCCACAGCATTGGCCCAGGACTGTTTCTCTCAGAGGCAGCTCAGGTAGCTCTGCTTCCCATCACACATCCCCTCAGCTGTACCGGTACAGCTCTTCACACAGGAACTGGGTCAGGCAATTAATTTAGGTAAAAACTGAATCCCTTCCCCCACCAATCAACTTGTTGTTTAACTGCACACATCAGCTCAGCACAG
This sequence comes from Phasianus colchicus, assembly GCF_987193195.1. NCBI lineage: Eukaryota > Metazoa > Chordata > Aves > Galliformes > Phasianidae > Phasianus > Phasianus colchicus. The sequence goes on along the minus strand of NC_143439.1, from coordinate 50,751,783 downwards.
CTGATAAGCTGCAGAACCAATCTGACAGGGAACACTTCTGTTGGGCACTACACGATAAAAGTCTGTTTGTAAGAGCCCAGTATTACATCCCAGCATGCCCCAGCTGCTCCTGAATATCAGAGCAGGGTACAGGGATACTGACATCGCTGTTTTTTCTGCCCCTACTTTCACAACTGCAGCACTAATGGCTGTACAACCACTTCTCTTCGGCACTGGAAAGAAAAGAACATGGACTGAGGCAACTCATCCTTTCTCCACGCCGGCAGTCTTCCTCTATTCTAGGAAGTACCAACACTGAGAGATGCGGGACATTCAGAAGCAGAATACCAGAGGGAAGGGAGGACCTTCCGGAAGTTCAGCTTTCTGACAGGCGGTGGCAAGGGAGGCAGCAAATGCCTTGTTCTGCTGCAGAGCTTCAGCAGCCCGTGTGGGGCAGCTGGTGACTTAAATACCACAGGTCATTTGTGTCAGGGCTCTTAGTGCTGGCAGACACAGACAGCACTGCCCATCAGTGCTTAGCACTGGGTAAAAGATATTAAGGTCTGTGTGAAAAGTCTAAAACCAAAGTTGAGCCAACCTGGCTTCGTATAACGTTTTTTAGTTAAGGCAGTGCAGAACTTGCACCGAGATCCCACCTGAGCAGAAACCAACGTATGTGAGCAACAGATGATACAGGAGCCCATCCTATAACGGCTGTGTAAGCGGGCAGCACTTTGGAAAGGGCACACAGGGACACACGTGTGTTTATAGTTACAATCCCATTAGGGCTGCGTGCTCCATTACTGGTGATCACATCTACTTCCAGACTTTCAAGCACTTATTTTTCTGCGAGCGCAATGCAGCGCCCTGTGCTGAAGCAGAAACGCTCTCAAGTATCCGGCCTACCACAAGGGGCGGCTGGCAGCCGGGCAGGCAGCGCCGAGGGGGACGGAAGCAGCGCTGGAAGGCGTTGCTCTCGGCGTGCCCGGTACCCCGCCGCGCCCGGGGGCGGCAGGAGGCGCGGACACCTCCCGCTCGGGACGGTGAGCCGAGGGCGGCCGGTTCCGTGTGCTCTTCCACGCGCGGGACCCGGGCCCGCAGGCGGCGGCCTCGGGGCGGGAGCAGCGCCGCAACCGCAGCACCGACGGCCTCCGCGCCTCAGCGCGGGACCTACTCGGCAGAGCCGCGCCGCGCGCCGACGGCTCCGGCGGCACGGGGGCCGCAGCCGCACGCGCCGGGAAGGCGCGCAACCGCCACGCGGCCCCAACGGCGCGATCTGCGCAACGCCGCTCTCCCCCCCCCCACGGCGGGAGCCGCCCCCGCGGCGCCGGGCCCGCGGCCTTTGCTTAGAGCCCCGGCCCTCGCGGCGCCGGGCGGCGCTGCGCCGCTCTGCGCGCTCACCATGCTGCTGGCGGCGGCGTTGGTGATCTCGCTAGCGGGACGCCTCCGACTCCATGGCTTCCGCCCACCCCGCGCCCCGCAACCTTCGCGCCAACTCCCGCCACCGGGCGCGCCGCTGTCGTCACAGCGCGATGGGCGGGGCGGGGCCGGGCCGGCCGTGTGGGGCGGCTCCGCGGGTTGGTCCCGCCGTCCTCACAGGGACGCGCCGCGCTTCTCAGCGCCCGGCCCGCTGGGAGCCGCTGGCTTTCGGCCGGTTGCTCGACTGCCCGCCATCCGCCCAGGCCTCGGGCCGGATTTTCAGTTTTCTGTCGTTTGCGTCTCCGCTTGTTGGACGGTGGGGGTGAATGCGCTGATGGAAACGAAATAAGCATCAGACCTCCTCTCAGAGTTCGGTGTTGCAGTTCGCTGGAGCCGCTCGAGCTCGCTGCTGCCAGCGGTGGAGAAAATGGGCGGACAGGCAGGACTTCCAACATCCAAAGTGCAGCCACTGATTTAGAAAGCCACTCGTGAAAGAGCAACGAGCCCAAGTCTCAGCGCAGCTCTGGGGACCACGGCCACCTGGAGCCTGTGTTCTGTGTTCTTAACGTTATGTTTCTGCATAGCTTACAGGAACAGATCTCTGCTTACCACGTGAAAGAGGCACGTGCAGCCCGCAGCGCAGCCTGCGCTCCTCACTACTTTCTGCTTTTACTGCGGGAGCTCGGCTGTAATGGCTAGGCAAACAAAACCAGGATCTCTTCGGAAAAACATCTCTAGCAATGTGTTTGTATTTATGTATCTCTTTCTCATTATGTCATCTTTAATGCCATGCCTGTTCCTGATAGGAGAATTAAAGAGGAGTTGAGAAGGCTGACATTAGTAAGAGCCGCACAAACTGTTTAAATAATGCTAAAAGAATTATTGCAGGTGGTTATCTCTGTTTGTATTTGATAACAGTACCTAGAATAACATCAGCAGAGCAGTATCTGCTTGCAGGCTTGTGACACGTTCGTGTTTCTTGGAAGGCAGGAGTTTATTAACCCTTCACAAAAAGAAGAGCGGGGTACTTGTAAGGTACTGTTGTTCACTTCTGGTCACAGCAGGGGAACGATTCTCTGTTTCTGTACCACTGTGATACCACTGCAAGCCCAAAAATTGTGCTCTGCTGCAAGAACAAACCTGAATAGTCTCTGATATTATTGTGTGCTTTGCAAGATAAAACCGAGGCAGAATCCTTACCGATCCTATAAGTGATCATGGGTTATGTTTTAAGGGCATATCATCTTACTGAAAGTATTATGTTGGTTTTTTTTCTTTTTAAGTAACAAAAGTTCACTCAGCGTCATCACCCTCCATACAACTAAGACAAAAAATAGAAAACTTGAGTTGTTTTCTACCTTTCTTGAAAGAATGTTTGACTTTTCTACTGATATTTTCCAAAATACATGAAGAAGTGTTGAGGTGTTAACTCAAGCCCTCGGCTTCTTCCCTGTTGAACAAAACCAGTCTTACTGTTGTTGCGATGATCACTGAAGACCTTTTCATGTTTAATGAGAGGTTGTTTATAAAGAAAATACACCTTCTCATATTCATAAGTGAAACATAGATTTGTCCGTTTTCCTTCTGTTAATATTTTCTAGTTTCTTTTAAAATTTTTGTATTCTAACATGTTGGTTCATTTTGGAATTGAAATAAAATTTCATTGAAACTATCTTAATGTTTTATTTACTGCTGTACAAAATTTGTTTTAAATTGCAGGAAATAATGAAAGTACAAAACAAATAAACTTGCACCATAGCCCTGATACACTTCTGAAGTCCATAAGGCAATGTTTCTCAGCTGTTTTATGGGCCAATGTCAGTCACTTAAGAAATCTTTATGATGTATCATGGAATAGAGATATTCTGAGCTCTATGTGTAACCAGAGAACCTCAGAAGTTAGGAAGTGCCTTAATGAATGCAATTATCATAGTGCTGTGATTAAGAAAACACAGCAACAATGTTTCCTTCTTTTTTTCATAGCACTAATAAACATTAAAATATTCATTTTCTAGATGGTTGACTACATTTCATGTGAATCCTGTAGAGAATATTCTTGTTATTAGAGTCCATATAAAAAACAAAAAACAAAAAACACAAATTTATCTCTTTTTTTTTTAAACAGGAATTTGTGTTTTGTTGCAGACCAAAAATTCCAAAAGTTCTTTGTAAATTTATGATCTAGTTTCTATTGACATCAGGCTTTCTATAGCAGCCATTGCAATTATGTGTCTTTAGAAAAGACTTTTATCCCATCTCAAACAGTTTTTGCTGTATAAGATGAAGAGAGGTACACTGTGGAAGAGAATTACGTAAGTTGTGCTTTTTTGGAGACCTCAGCAGGCCTGAGCAGCTAATGCTAATGTAAACATTACATTTTTTTTCTAAGTGAACTTTCTAAGTCTTTTCTCCATCTTCATTTGAGTATCTAGGCAGAAAGTGTGTCCTCGCTCACATATGCTAATGCTGCATACATTCAAAACTCTCCTGCTTGCAATTCACGTATTCCAAATCAAGCCCCATGTTTCCAAGCTGAACTGAGAATATGTGATCAGTGTTCAAGTGAAAAGTTGGTTCATAACTGGAATTGCTTAATCAAGACAGAAGCAAGAATAGAAATTTGACAGATGAGAACTGAGCTTCTCAACTAATGCAGCATCAATGGCAGATGCCCTGGAGACCACAGCCTCTCCCAGCCTCGATTTATTCCCAAACCAAGGCTATTAAATGCACGGTTGGAGGCAGGAAATCCCACTGTGGACATCCACAACAGCATTAGGGCTGGAGCCTGCTCTGACTTTGCCACCTGAGCTGGTGCAATAATTAAATACCGCCTCTTCTCTTCCCCTCCAGCTGCACCCTCACTTCTCAGCAGTCCCTGATCCCATCTCACTTGGCTGTGCAAATTGTTTTCTGATTTAACAGTCACAGTATTTCCTTTCCCCAACTCTTTGCTCAGCTAATCACATCTCTCTTTTCAAACTCGAGTCACAATATGATTCTCCTCAGTTTGCTTCCTTTTTATCAAGTAACGTTATAGACTAACCAGTTAAAATGACAAAGCAGAAAGAAGATAAATATAGTCATTTTCAAACCTCAATTAGGGCATGCTCCAAGTCATATGGATAATAATGAAAGAAATACAGTTAGTAACTTAATCTCAATTAAGCATCTGGGAGCACAAGCCTCTGCTGTGCCCTTTGCATTTCATGCAAATGCACCACACCATGTTTGAAATAAGGTGCAAGCTGTGCTAGCCCTGCTGTAGTTGCTGGGCAGAAGCCTGTTGTTTATACTTTGTCAATACAGTCGCCCCAATGCTTTGAGCTTTCATGGGTGCTTTGAGCTCAAGTATATGTTGATCATGGTATCTAACTACTTTAGCTTTACAGTAGCATCTTTAATGACTTGTATTTCAGTTTTGTTTCATAGTACAGTACATACAGTTGAAGCTTTTAAATGCTAAAACAGAAGGATTCTGTTCATACAATAATTAATCCAATTAATATTTCAAATGCTATTCCATGTAGTAAAAAAGGAACGTGTCATTCTATACTGTAGATCCACTTGGTACAGGTCCTATCTACACCTCCCTTTCTCAAACTGTATCTGTAGGATCTTTGCTGAAAGCAGGGAACAGGTGCTGAGGGAGTGCTGGGTCTGCTCGGATGGACAGATTGACATTAGGTGAGCGGCTGCTCTGCCGCTGGAGATCTGCAGTGAAGATGTTGGTGGGAGCTTTCTCCATCACCTATGGTGAAACTGTCTGTTGTAAAAGTGCTGCTGAGATATGCTTACAAAGTTGCACTGAGGTAGATACAGTTTTTTGTTGTTTATCTTATAAACAAATACATAAAATGTCTTCCATCTTCCGCTGTTTTAATTAAACTGAAGGTATGTCAGAATGGCATTATGCCATGCTGGAAGAGACACCCGTGCTGCTTGCTCTCATGCTCTCACAGGCAGCAGGAACAATAAAGCAGCCGTAGCCCAGCTGCCCATCTGGACTTTCATCTCCTGCATGTCAACAGGGCTAATTCATCTGAGCACAGTGCTGTAGCTACGTGGTAAGTTGTTCCATGCTCAGATTTCAGTGCACGACTGTCTTGCAGGTACAGATCCATTGCTATCGAGCAACTCTGACTGTAGCGTGAATACATTTTATATGACTTTATCTGAAGAAATCAAGACTGGCAGGCATCAGCCTTACGGTATTTATTAAATTTACCAAATCTTCACATGCGTAGTTTAGCTGCAATTTGAAATATGTTAAAAAATGAGATTATAAAATACTGTCTAGTTGCTCTGTAAGATATTCCCTGTACTGATGGCCCAGCTGCAAGGTTATTAAATTAATAACAAAATAACATCTTTCAAGCCTAATTATCTTTGCTAATTATTTTTATTTAAAGAAATTAAGGGAAATTGCTTAAGGACTAGAACAAACCCGTGTTAATTTCAAACTGACGCTGTACATAGGGCTGTACATAGGACTTTTATAAGCTATAACAGCAGTTGTGTGTATTTGGAATAAATTTAGCCTCGCCTTGTGTTTCTATGTAATTACTAGGATAGGCATATGTATGTTACAGTCTCTTTGTAGGCACGATTCTGTCCTGATTCTAGAAATAAACTGTATACTAATGCTGTATGTTACATTTCTTGCAGGCAAAATTAAACTTTGGGAAAGGACCCCCAAGCCCTTCTGGCACTCTTACAATTTAACATGTGAATCATTAAAAATTTTAAATCACACTTTAATTGAGGACTTGTAATTAGAATTCTGTTTCTTCCTCATTTCCTTGTAATACAGTTTCAGGAGGAACAGAGAACAGGACAGCTTCTTAGCACCCTGTCACCTGTATGTTCCCATGCGAGTGCCCAAGCTTTCTGTTTCGCTCGGGTAACCTATTTTCCTGCAGTAAGAACACAGCCGAGGTGTCTCAGTGACCACACTGAGGGCACCTCCCTAAAAATTACGCTGTTCTCTGACCCACCCCAGGTCTCACAGTTCAGGCTAATCATTGACAGGGCTTTTACAATCACAAGCTTTTAGTGAAGCTTTGATAAGACACTCCAGTAGTTAGCGGCAAGTGAAGACAGCCTGCACAGCAGGGATTCCAGGGAATGAATGGATTTTTTTCAGTATCGGTGAAGGGAATCTGACTTCTAACGCTGGCGTTATAAAGCAGCATAATGCGTGGCCGACAGCTGAAGAGATTTGTTGCTTTTTGGACATTAGTTTTCATAAGGATCGTTGCTGGGCTTGCCGGAGAGGGAAGATCTGTGTGGAAAAAGGACCCCAACTCCAGTCCTGTGAGTGAAACACAGATGTTTTTGTATGACACTTTCCCCACAGAGTTTCTCTGGGGTGTAGGGACAGGGGCATTCCAGGTGGAAGGCAGCTGGAGGAAGGACGAGCGAGGACCCTCCATCTGGGACCGCTTCATCCACGCGGAGCTCAAAGACACTGACAGCACAGATGTTTCCAGTGACAGCTACACCTTGCTGGACAAAGATGTGTCAGCTCTGGATTTTTTAGGAGTTACCTTTTACCAGTTTTCAATCTCATGGTCAAGGCTTTTTCCCACTGGAGTGGTAGCAGCTCCTAACAAAAGAGGACTCCAGTACTATAACACCCTTATTGACTCTCTGATCTACAGAAATATTGACCCTGTGGTTACCCTGTACCACTGGGACCTGCCCTTGACACTGCAAGAACAATATGGGGGATGGAAAAATGAATCGGTCATTGATATCTTCAATGATTATGCCACCTTTTGCTTCCAGACCTTTGGGGATCGTGTTAAATATTGGATTACCATCCACAATCCTTATTTAGTTGCTTGGCATGGGTATGGCACAGGTATTCATGCTCCTGGAGAGAAAGGGAAAATAACCACTGTCTACGCTGTAGGACACAATTTGATCAAGGTACAGTATAATAAGGATTTACAAACTAATCTTGCACTGTCATGGGAAGTAATGGGAGAAATCAATCATGTAATCTATGTTAAAAGATAATAATGAAGGAATGTGAAAATACCAAAAAATATAGGCAGTCTTTAAAATAATATTTTTTTAATCTTCATGTTTATTTCATTGTAGTCTCAACAGTTGATTCAGTAATTGTTTTCAGGTGCCTGTTTATTTCTCTATTTAAATTTCTTTTTGCTTACAGCATCTACCTATTAAAGATCACAGGTTTCCTTCTTTATTCTTTTCTTTTAGTTACACTGAAATGACTGTTCTGTCATTCAGCCACACTAAAATGACTATTCTATTAGCTCATACGGAGATTGTTTTTCTATTTGCATATGTGATAATTCTACTACTAATAGAAGATGTGTTTATACAAATATGATTAGTTCTGGCTTAGTATAGATCATATTGCAAAATGTTTATCACTGACCTAGCAAGGTCATCAGTTCTTGGTTTTACAAATGTTACAAATGTCTCCATTACTATTTAAGAGTTTCAAAATCACATTATTCCCATAGCAATTTCTGCATTTTCATTTTTATGTGAGTGTTATTTTATGTATCAGCTTTCTTCTACAGACTTAGACATCCAATAGATTTGGATCCCACGATCGGTAGCTTCAACAGCTTCAGTACTGGGTCCTAAATCCATAATATTCTTTCTTTGAGAAGGGCAAGAAGAGGAGTCTCAAGGTTATATTTTTAAGGAAAAACAGAGACATTCATGCTAATATCAAGAACTTAACAGAATTTACAGCATCTCTGATTTCATTCCACAGAGTAGCTTGTTCATATGCTTAAGAGTTTATAATCTTATTTTCTTGTGCTGTAATTTAAAACGATCTCTAACAACAGCAGTTTAAGATAATGAACAATATAAATACATCTTTTTTCATCCGTAGTGCTCTAAGTACTTTAAAGAGCAAGTTGTTGTCCTGACTGCTTGATAGAGAAGCTAGTACAATTCTCCATAATTGCTCAAGCAATTCCTAGCTGTCATAGAGACCTTTTCTACTGCCTACCATACATTATAAATGTAATTAACAAATACATCTAAATGTATTTGTTACGTAGAAAGAAGTATGCACATTGGGAAATATTAATTAACAGTGTTTAAAATTTTCTGCAACTTCTATTTCTTCTATTTGCTTCCAGGCTTGAACTGGAGAACATCTTTTTTCAGAAAAGCTCACACTGCAGTCAATAGAAGTTTTACACAAAAAAGTCATCAGGTGTCCAGATTCAATAACTGATTTCAGACACAGCACATGAATTGACCTAGCTTCAGAGATTTGTGAAGCATCTCAAAGAGAACTGATGCCCAATCATTCCTTTTATTTTTCAAGTGCTACATAAGATATATTTTGATACAATGCATGTAAAGGATGTAATGCAAGTATGCGGTATGGCTTGCCTACATTTCTGAGTATAATTGAAACTGGGCTATCAGTGTCTGCATTTTTCCACAGTAAAATCCATATAAACACCACATAGCACAAGGAGAGCAATACCTCTGCTGAAGAATCAGCTGAGTGTGCCAGGAAGCCAAGCAGAGCCAGGTCTGATACACAGATTACTAAGTGAAGTTTCTTGGTGAAGATCATTTAACTCATTCTAGTTTTAAAATCTATGCTTCTGAGCGTAAGACAAATCACTAGAAAGAAGGATTTAGTGAGACTTTGTGCAACACACAATACGTTATTCTTGAGCAGAAGTTATTTTCATGTTGTATCTTTCTCACATCACTGTGAACATTACAAAATGTACTAGCAATTTTCTCCAGTGGCACTGTAAAACTCCTGAAGATTTTAGGTCTTCTTTACAAAGAATTGTAAATTTGTAGTAGAGCATCTGGAGTGTGATGTTTTGTGGTTGGAGGTGGAATTGAAACTCTTGTGGAAACTGTTGACACAAGTCAACACATCTTATATATATATATGTAGAAATTTCTTAATAAAACATAGTTAAAGCCAGCATACCACGTAAGACATGAGTGGTATGCTTTTCAAGACAGGTAGCCAGAATCTTTAAGAAGAAATTTATTTTAATTCTTAACTAACAACTTTGGTAGATTGAAGAAAACCAACAGCTTAAAACGCAAATATTTAGTTGGGGAAAAAAAAACCAAAACAATCCACATGTTTTAGAACCAATAAAACAATGATCTGCTTCCATGAATGAAGGTCATTAGGTAAGTAATTATCTCATGAAAGATTTTCAACAAAAGAAGGATTTATCTGTTCTCTTCAAGCTCAGGAGACGTATGCTGTTCCTAGGTATTGCACACGCTGCGTCAGCTGTTACATGTGCTTTCTTTCTGTGGTTTGCATCCTTCTAATGAAATGGCCCAGATGCATCTTCTAAGAGCCAGCCCTCTTGTTATTCAAGACCCAGAAATAAAATGAGCTACTGAATGCAGACGCAAAGGTTGCTAAGCAGTGTGCTTGGGAGTTCTGCATTCAGAAAACAATATATAGATATCAATGTTTCCATCTAAAATATATGCCTGTATATATTTTACACAGTGTGTCATAATGCTGCTGATCATTATAAGAGACCTGATAGTATTCACATGGAAATGAATAGGAAATATGATGTTTGAAACTTTTAAATTATAAATGGCTAATATTCTCACTTAGGTGAATCTCTACTCAATCAGATGGTAGTCACTAATATAGGGAACAAGTGAAATTGGATACCACGTGGAGAAAGACAGTCTGCATCTCCTTTTTTTTATTAAAAGGGACTGTCCTTCACAAAAGCAACACTGGAACACAGTGAGGTGTAACTTGCCATGTGACACTTGAAAGACGTATCAACAAAATACAAAAATACTGAATTAGCTTCTGAGGCACTACTGAGGTAGGGAAGAAGAGACTGCACAGAGAAAAAAAAAATGGATGCATTTCTTTGATTTGATAGTAGTTACATTGGAAAAAAAGCAGGAAAATATGAAGCAGTTGAATCATTGTCACCAGAACTAAACAGATATGTATCAGATCAATTATCACCATTTTCTGTAGATCTAGTTATGTACTTTCTGCTTCTTAGGCTGAGGTTTGTAAACACTGCAAACTACAGACCAGCTATCTTTTCTTCTGTATCACTGTCCTCCAGGCAGTTCTGTCCTTGCTGTGACAGGCAGAAACTGACTTTTTTTTTTTTTTTTTTTAATACTGTGTTTAAGACTGTTTACATTCCCTTCCTCCTTGCTGAAAAGTGCAGGAGAAAGCTAGCAGAACAAGGAAATCATGCTACAAATTTTTTTCATTGACATGTTTTAATAACACATTCTTGGAAAAGTACACATGTGATGTCTACACACAGATCCATCACATCACAGATCAGGTACCTCTCTGTGCCTGGCTGAGTTACTCCTAGCTCTCTGGTAGCAGACCCTGTGCTAGGGTCTCTTCACAGACACACTATCACCTTTGGGCTCTTTGGACAAGTGTGTCCCTGAGAAGTCCCATAATTCATTCTCTTTAAAAACAAATTTCTGCTGAAGGAATCAGGAATCATTTTATACCTAAGTCCACACAGACATTTTTGCCCTTTCTCTCCTCAGGATCTTGAAAGATGAAGCTATATACCAGTGCCCATCTTTCTTACAACAGGAGAAAGATTGGTGTCCATCAAGTACGGCTCTAGAGAGACAGCAGAATTTTTATGCTTACAAATGTCACTGCTTGAAAATTTTTCAAACAGTGTCAGCCATCAGTGATGACAGTACTTTACAAGGTTTGAATAAGAAATGATTCATACTTTTCTATACAATTCGTTGCTTTCACTTTAGCTTGCTTGCACTTCTTGGGAACCATCAGGAAACATGCAATCCAAGTGCAGAACGGCTAACACTCATCAAATTCCATCATAAAACATTCAAACCACCCCTTTGAAAACTTGATCACCTACACGTCCACAGCCCTTTTTTCCTCCATAAGGACTCAGCTTCAGAGTCAGTTTGCAAAAGAAAGGCGTTATCTCTACTGACCACAGGGCAACTTTACCACAGACCAAAAGCGCCTCGAACCAAAATCAACTCTCCAAATAAGCCCCCCACACCTGCTCTGCTTCTGAAGTGATTTTTACACTGTCATCATTAGACTGCCTATTCCAGCTCCTCATTTTTTAAAACCCAAACAACTAAACACAAAGGAAGAATCTCTTTCTTAGGATTTTTTAACATTCTCTTGCTGGCCAGCATGCTGAAGTAACTCTACGTTGTTTTGTGCGTTCGATATTGAGATATTCTATGAAAGCCACTTTATTGTAGCAAATCTTATGAATCTGAAAGTGTTGGTATTTCTATGATAAGCTTTTTTTTTCTATACAGAAAATAATTTACAGCAGCAGAGTTTGAAGGAGCATGAGAATATTTCAAGAGAGAGCAACGCTGTTGTCTTTGTTTTATTAAATTGACTTGTTCTAGCTAGCCTTTTTGCAGGGTTAATACTAACTGGCTTAGCACTCTTGTGACTTTGAAGTCTATGGAATAATTGCTATACTAATACCAGGACAATATGCTCAAATTAATGTCATACGTATCTAGAATAAATATCCAATATTGATCCTGCTTTCACTGTGTACTCAGCCTTGACATTTGTCCTTGATCTAACAAGGAAAGTGAAAGATTAGGGATTAAACTGTAACTGAAAACAAAAGATTAGTCAAGATTTACTCCAAATAGTCATTGTAATGTATGATACAGCTTTTAAATCAATGTTTATTTCATGTTTCATCTTACAAAACAAATTCTGATTATCAGCTGGTTCCATCAGTAACAGTTTGCAGTTAGAATACATCCTTCACCTGAGAATGCTAAGCTGCTTCACAGACAATTAACAGCTCAAAACAGAATTACTGGTGAGCAAAAGCTATTGCATCTACAACTGCAAAAACCTTCAATATAGACCAGTCACATTTTTTTTTAATTGGGACTTAAGCCCTTGGAATTAGAAAACATCAGTGATGCATATTAATTTGTAATGTGAAAATCCTACCTTGACTCATGCTAGATGCACGTATTTCTGTTAGAGTTCTGCTCCTGTAGAAGCACCTGTGGCTGCTTTCACACCTGCACACCTTCAGTGTTTTAGTAGTAACTTTATTTTTCTCTAATCAACTTCCTGAAATTGCATATGCAGCTAATGAAGTCTCCCTAATAGTCTTTTACCTGTCAGTAGTGCATTTTTAATTGGTTGGTTTTGGGCAAAGCCTTCTTCCTCCACTTTATTTAGAGGTACGTATTGCTAAGATTTACCAGATGCCCCCGTCCTGCTACCTGGCTGTGTGATTAACACAGCTGACTTGAGCAAAGTTTTTCTTGTCAAACCAACAGAAACATGTATCTTTCATTAAACAGGTGTTAGTAGGCTGTGTGTGGGAAAACATTCATTAACCATGTAGGGAATCAGTAGGGACAGGCAAGAACAAGCTGACACCAGAGTAAGGCTGGCCCCAGCAGCCATGTGGGGCTGGAGGGACCTCCGGGAGGGGAGACTGAGGGTCCCCTGAGGGGATGGCACTGGCCACGCAGATTTTCTGATATGCCTAGTAAGAAATCCTTTTTGTAACATTATAACTGTAGCTTTCAATTTTCTTGGTGAGTACAATTTTGCTGGCCTCCCTTTAACCTGCATCTCAAAGGTTAATGTTGCTTTATCAGTACTTTCAAAGACAGACCTTGAACGAATGTTACAAGTATGACCTTAGAAACCATAAACAACTGATACACAAAATTTCACAAGCTGTCATTCCACAGTACTCCTGAGTTCAACCAAACATCTACCTGACATCAGGCCTTTTTTTCTTTTTTTTCTTTTTTTTTCTTTTTCCAAGCAGTGCATTTCTAGATAAATTAGCTGAAATTATTGTCAAATGTAAGCAGTGCTGTTTGGCTTTGTAATGTCAATCAAACTCGTAGAAGTGTTTCACAATATTTCTCGTTTTTCTGGGTGCAAACAGTCATTTGCTTTAAAGCTTAGTGTATAGAGCCATTCTTCAGGAGCAATGTAAACCCTGAGTTATTGGACAACTCATCAGCAGGGGGAAGTGCCAGCTCCTCTCCTCTATCACATCCATCTCCAGAACATCCAGAGCCATCCTTCTCTGACACATGCAATCTCCTATTTTCCTGCACAGGACTCAGAGCAATGCTAGTGGCTCCTAAATCTCCAATACATTCGTTTTAATGCACAGACCATAAAAATTTTGACTCATGCAATCTCTTAACTAAATAATTAATGTGGCATTCAAAGGTAATTCTGGTGTGTGACAATGTTAAACTGTCTAAAACACGATGATGATCTGACAAATTGAATTACAGTGCAATACTGGGTATGTTTTCATTGCCACTAATACATTTGGCAAAACTTGTGTCTGTCCTACAGAAGGCATTGGTTGGCATCACCTGAGTGCTGATATGTGCCATAACCAATAAAACTTGGGAAATGCAGCTGTCAGATTTCCTTTTGAAACCAAAGTGGTGCTGCTGTCAGAATGAATACTTCAAAGGAATAAACTTTATTCTGTTCTGTTTTATATACTGTCAGGAAAATTGTAATTATAGCAACTTCAAAGAAGAAATGAACTGTAAACCTGGATCAAAATTCTCACACTGTGAAACAACATTTTGTTTCAAATTTTGCAGCTGCAGCTTAGAGCTTCCTCCACATTTTGTACATAGGATACTTAAAGTGGAACACTTGTATAGTTAGTGCAAATTCAAACAAATGAAAGTGCATCCTAAGAACAGAACAGAGGGGATGTGTTCTGATCACAGAAAATTCAGGTAGCCCCCAGAGCACAAAGTCAATCAATAGCACAGAGCCAACACTGACACAGGAGACGTAATTTGAGATATATAATTAATGTAAAAACTGTAATTACAGTTTAAAATTTTAACTCTACCAACAATCAATACTTTACAAAGAAAGAACTAGCTGGGACTGTGCAGATCACTGATATCCCACTGTCGACAGCTGTTTGGTCTAAAATTAGCTACAAGAGCCATTTCACGTATCTGCTGGAACATCTAACCTTCAGACCTATATCAAAAGGCAAAAAGCCAAATGCATCATAGCAACAGCACACAGGAGATGCTGAGCATTACCACCATCTAAAGACCTTGCATTTTAGCAGATACTGCCCAGTGCATCTCTTTGGGGTGACTGTTGTACCATAATCATTCAGTGATATTGCCTCAGAAGTCTGCAGCAGATCAAACCTAGCTACCTGTCTGTCTGGCTGCCTACACAGACACAGATTTATTAAATAGCAGCAATTCACAGAATCACAGAATCACAGGATCACAGAATGGCCAGGGTTGGAAGGGACCTCAAGGATCATGAATCTCCAACCCCCCTGCCACATGCAGGGCCACCAACTTCCTCATTTAATGCTAGACCAGGCTGCCCAGGGCCCCATCCAATCTGGCCTTGAACACCTCCAGGGACAGGGCATCCACAACCTCTCTGGGCAGCCTGTTCCAGTACCTCACCTCACAATTCAACCTTGTTTTTCTTTTATCAGGCTCATGCAAAAGTCTGGCATAACTACAAGAAACACTTTCAACCGTATCAGAAGGGACTGATGTCCATAGTCTTGGGATCCCACTGGATCGAACCCAACAGATCGGAAGACACTTCGGACATTTCTAAATGCCAGCAGTCTGTGGAGAGAGTGCTTGGATGGTTTGCTAAACCCATCCATGGGGACGGCGATTATCCAGAAGATCTGAAAAATGAATCTTTTTTGCCACGCTTTACTGAGGATGAAAAAAAGTACATAAAAGGAACGGCTGACTTCTTTGCATTTTCCTTTGGTCCCAACAACTTCAAACCTCCGAACACTCTACCAAAAATGGGACAAAACTTGTCGCTCAATTTGAGGGAAGTACTGAACTGGATTAAACTGGAATACGACAGTCCTCGGATCTTCATTGCAGAGAACGGCTGGTTCACTGACAGCCATGTGAAAACCGATGACACCACTGCCATCTACATGATGAAAAACTTCATAAATAAGGTGTTGCAAGGTTTGTGCACAACTGAGCTGCTGGATTCTTTTTTGGATTATTTTTTTTTAGGAAAATTTTAAAGATAATTTAGCTTTTTAAGGATTCAATCTTTTTTTAAAAGACATAATGGCAACTAAGTTAATTATTAATTATTTCTACTGTGTAAGTACAAGTCACAGATCAGGATCCACTGGTGGTAGTGTTGTACAAACAGAAAAAATATGTAGTCCCTGTCCCAGAAAGCTAAAGTCCAACATCTAGGTACAAAACTGAGTCAGAAATGAATGTAAACAATCACTTTTCACTGATGGCAGCCTGACTGTAAAACCTTTGTGTGGGCACATACCTCGACAGCAGGAAAACAAGGCAATGACAACAGGCAGTCATTGTCATGCCAAGCCCCTGCCAAATGCACAGAATTAATCAGCAGGAGAATGGCAATCATTCTTTGGGACTACACCATGCCAAGCAGAAGATAACGTGTTTTAATTACACAGGTTGAATATTGGTATTTTCACTTCAAAAAGCCAGAGGGCAGGGTCTGCTTTCTGAAGGCCAAAGATTTAATTTTATATAAAACATTAATGCAGTTAATATTTGAAGCCTCTGCAAAGCCTGTATTTTTCCATTTCGGTGCTGGAGGGTAGGAGACACCTATGGCCTGGGTGCCAGCCTGAGCTGAGGCCATGCCCTCCTGCACCATGTACTGTGTGCCATGCTGCTATGGTGGGTGGCCCAGGTCCTTCACAAAAACCTTTCTAATCCTCAGCAAAGAGAAAAGATGTGAAATCAGAATGTCTGATCATCAACAAACTAAATCAAACTCCTAATGAAGGTTGTCTAGATAAAGTTGTTCCAAACTGTGAACTTCACATAGCCCAGTATATATGACATAGCCTGATTTGTCCCAAATTTGAGGTTACATTCCTATATTTGGTTCGATATTTTAAATATTGCATGGCCACAGAGGGAAGCCTTGAGGCAGGACTGCATTTGAAGATGCATGGCAGGCAGATTACTAGGTAAGAAAACGCAACCCTCTTCTGCAGCAGATTTGTCTGTAATAACCATCCGTGGGCCCACACTTCTGAAATGTTTGGGTCAGTGCTCAACTAAAAACTACAGGAACTGCAATCTGTACTTTTATATACACCAATACTTCAACCTGTTTCAAAATACAGAGTAACCCCTGTAGAAGAGTAACCTCTTCGTTATTGTTTTTTTTTTCTTTTTGTGAAGGAAATTGTGTCTAATCAACAATAATATTCCAAATATATTCTCATATTTTTACTGACAGAAAAATCTAATCTAATATAAATTAGATGCTTACAGCAAAATCAATTTGATCTGTTTAACCACAAAAACATCATTTGTATGATTGCCACATTGGAATGGGTTGGTGGCTATTGACATGGCATGTGTGGGAGGAGAGTGCTGAAAGCTTTGCACTGTATGCTTGTAACTTATAGTGCAGCGAATCATGAAAATAAGTTGCATAAAATCACCATTGCTATGAACAGATCCCAGCTGCCGTTCTTGAAGGCAACTGAAACTTATCTTTTACAGCTGTTACTTTCCAATACGTATGCTAGAGTACTAAGTATGATATAATCATGAATGTTAATTTCTCTTACACAGCTATTAAATATGACAACATAGATGTGTTCGGTTACACAGCCTGGTCACTCCTTGATGGCTTTGAATGGCAACATGCCTACAAAATCCGGCGTGGATTATTTTATGTGGATTTCAAAAGTGAAAAAAAGGAACGGATTCCCAAGTCATCTGCACTTTATTATAAACAAATCATACAGGAAAATGGCTTCTTCCCAAGAGAGTCTACACCAAATGTTCAAGCTCAGTTTTCCTGTGACTTCTCCTGGGGTATCACTGAGTCTGTTCTCAAGGTAAGAGTAAATAAAATGCAGAAATGACCACTGGAGGCAGAACAATTATGAGCTTACTTTGTGAGTAAAAGACTGGGTGTAGTACCTTTCATTCTGAATCTCAATGCACACTGCACACCATTTTTTTTCCTAACTGTTTCCCGCAGTACCTATTTCAGCTTTAAATTTGGTAGACAGGATGACCAATGTGTATGGCAGTGCTGAGATACAATTTGTCATCACATACAGAAAGGCAGTCCAATGAAAAAAACATTAACCACCCCAAATGCCAACAAATCTCTGTAATTTATCCTACTTACTAACAATTGTAAAGAAAAAAATAAAGCTTCTATATATTCTGTTAAGCATTCTGAGTAAATATACAGCACAAGACCACTTCTTTTAAATAATATTTTAAACTTCAGCATATCATTCTACCAAAAGTGTTAAAAGTAACAGTAAAAATATATCCTTTTCTACATAGATACTTGTTAACTGATAGAAGATAGCAGAGATGGAATTCATACTAAGCACTACACATTGTGTAAGATATTTGCGCGGGCAGAAATACTACCAGTAAGAACAGGGACTGGACTGTTGTGCCATGGTTGCACAGAACTGACCTTGGCAGCAGTGCCAGAACAGTCTGTGCCCATCTGTCACATTCCCTGCTGCCTCTGCAGAACCATCAGAACCGTCCTTTGTGTGACCACAGAGGGAACCCATCTGGGGCATTTATCTGTGTGAAAACGGCCGTAGTGTATTCTGGCGGAGGGGTCAGTATGACCTCATTTAAACATACTGCTTTCCATTCCCCAGGCAGAGTCCGTGGCATCCTCACCCCAGTTCTGTGATCCAAACCTCTACCTGTGGAACATCACGGGAGATGGGCTCCTGCATAAAGTGGAAGGAGTGAAGCTAAAAACCCGGCCGGCACAGTGTACGGATTTTGTCAGTATTAAAAAGCAACTTGACCTCCTGGAAAAAATGAAAGTCACCCACTACAGATTTGCACTTGACTGGTCACTGATTTTACCCAATGGAGATTTGTCAGTGGTCAACAGACAGGTGCTGAGGTATTACAGATGCGTGATTAGTGAAGTGCTAAAACTCAACATCCAGTCTATGGTCACCCTGTACTACCCAACGCACGCCTACCTGGGCCTGCCGGGCCCTTTGCTGCACACAGGAGGGTGGCTCAACCAGTCTACAGCCTACGCTTTTCAAGACTACGCGGCTTTATGCTTTCAGGAACTTGGTGATTTGGTTAAACTCTGGATTACAATAAATGAGCCTAACCGACTCAGCGATGTCTACAACAGGAGCAGCAGCGATACATACCAGGCAGCACACAATTTACTAATAGCGCATGCCATGGCCTGGAGAACATATGATGAGCAGTACCGGTCCTTCCAGCACGGCAAAGTGTCCCTGTCCCTGCACTCAGATTGGGCCGAGCCTGCCAACCCCTACTTTGAGTCCCACGCCAAAGCTGCCAACAGGTTCCTTCAGTTTGAAATAGGATGGTTTGCCGACCCCATATTTAAGACTGGAGACTATCCAGCTACAATGAGGGAATACATCCACTTTAAAAACACAAAAGGCCTCTCACACTCTTCACTGCCATCTTTCACAAGCGAGGAAAGGAAGCTCATTAAAGGCGCAGCTGACTTCTACGCACTGAATCACTTCACCACACGATTTGTGATTCATGAGCCCCAGAACGGGAGCCAGTATGAGTTTGACCGTGACATCCAGTTCCTGCAGGACATCACCTGCCTGAGCTCCCCTTCCCGGCTGGCAGTGGTGCCCTGGGGAGTGCGCAAGGTTCTGAAGTGGATTAAAAGAACCTATGGTGACATAGATATCTACATCACAGCAAACGGAATAGATGACCAGTCCTTGGACAATGATGAGCTTCGGAACTATTACTTAGAAAAATACGTACAAGAGGTTTTAAAAGGTGAGTCTATGATAGATTCCTAAGATCTGTTTTCATGGCACAGACCCAGGACCCAAGCTTTGCCCGATGCAGAGGCAGATGTGGGAAGGGGCCTGTGTCAGAGTAGGTAGTTACTCTGAAGTTTGTAGAAGATAACATTTCATGAGAAATACAGCAATGCTGTGTTGTTAGGCTGAGATCCAGGCAGTTATGGAAAAGTCCCTGAAAGGCACTGGTACCTGAACCGGACAGCCAAGGATGTGCAAGACATCCCTACACTATTTCCTACTGACAGACACTGGAGACTTCCCTGGCCAGACCACAGGATGTCCAAAAACTTCTCTGGGGCACCTGCCCCCTAACACAGGCTACACATCCTGGCTCTCCAGGAGCTAAATATGTGAAAAATGAGGCAGGTCTTACAGCTAGCCATAGCTTCAGATTGCTTCTGGACACTAACAATAAGCAGAGCATTTCTCCTCCAGTGCTTAGCTCTTTCCCAATTACTACAGAATTGATGAACATTTGCTGGTTTACTTTTCATACTGACTTCACAACACAAACAAGAGGACAATAAGTTATTCTGCTGCTACCCAAAGGAAAAGGTCATTTAAAGGGCAACCATCACAGTGCTCCAAATTCAATTTTGAGATAGCGTGATACCTCAGACTACTCATGGAAACATCTCCTTAGTTTACAATGCTTTTGCTGAGTCTGGCTCACATACTTAGTCATGCTTTGTGCTTACATACAAATAGTCATCAAGGACTATTATTTATGATTTCATTCAAGTATTTTTTGCCCAGCGCTTGCATGCAGCAGGGTAACAGTCACATATGACAAAGGGCTGAGCAGCTGGGTCTGGAATAAGGCAGGAATTTCATCAACACCACTCTCAGGACCCATCTGGCCATCTGCACTCCACAGGTCCTGCAGGTAAGTTCACAAGAGCAGGGCCTCGCTTTTGCCAGAGGAAAGCTCCAGCTCTAAATCTGCTCAGACCTGCAGACTCAAAGGAAAACAGGTTGAGAGGCCTTCCATCTTCTCAACTCTGCCTGTGGGAGCTGGCATCCTGTCACCTTGCAAAAGCAGCAGCTCTTACCTCCAGCTGACATTAGAAATGAAAAGCTGGGAACATCACAAACAAGATACCACTATGTATGGAGGAATGAGGATAGTGAAGTTCATCTCACCCTCATCTATCTCCTTTTCTCAATGAAGGTATCATCTGAATTTTAAGATCGCGTCTTTTTCATATCCTGGCCCATATGCAAGGAAGTAGGAAAAACAGCAGCACTCAGTTTTGATGGTCTCCTCAGCTACAATAGCTCTGAACTGCAGGCCTGGTCCCACTGCCTAACACAATGCAGGAGGTGGGAGGGAGGCTGGCTGGCGCTTACTGTAACATTCCCAAATACCATTTATACATGCAGACAGTCGGAAATATGGGCTACATGTCTGTGCAAATCCTCTTTTCATAGGGTAGGTGCACAGAATTCCCAGGTTCAAACTTTTTTTGGAACAATGATGCATTGTTTCTAATTAATACAGTGGAAGCTGAGTATTATTAGAAGCAATAACTGCAAGTAAATATTTTATGATGTAGTTATAGTCTTTAAATGAATAACCATTTGAAAACTTAACTCATTACCAGAAAGTCTGCAAGTCACACAAAATTTTATTACCAATATTAACAACTTTCTATTTTTTTCCTCCTAGCATACTACATTGACAAAGTCAAGATTAGAGGCTACTACGCATTTAAACTGACCGAAGAAAAATCTAAGCCCAGATTTGGATTCTTCACTTCTGACTCAAAAGGAAAGCCTTCAATAAAATTTTACAATAACCTGATAAGCAATAATGGCTTTCCTGCTGACTACTCTGTCTGTGATCCATCCAACAGTGACAAGCAGTGTAGCTTCTGTTTGTTTGTTTCTCAGAAGAAGCCATTAATATTCTTCGCCTGCTGTCTTTTCTCCACTCTGATCTTGCTTTTAACTATTATTGTTTTTCACAAAAGAAAAAGAAGAAAACGTTTTAAGGCAAAGAGAATCCAGCGCATCTGTGTGTCACTTTAATAAGGGGGCACAAGCCCACTTTCAACAGCATTCATGACTGTGCATTCTACAGAGGACCATGTAGAATGGGCAACTGTAGAAAAGCACTGTGAGTCACTCCAGTTATACACACCGAACACCTCAGTTGAAAACAGAAGGTAACTGTATGCACAGGAAAACAAGCTATGATACCTGCTTCTGGTGAAATCACTTTTCCCCACTTTCTGTACATATAAAGAAAACGTTATGCCTTTCCTGTGCCTTGGAATAACCTTACAAACTGTGTGACTTGAAAAGAGATATTACTCTGTGAGAACTGATATGCACTTTTATACAAACTTCTTTGAAGCAGAACTTCCTGTGATGTATATTCATGCCATGAATGATGTTAAATATGAAGATGCAATTGGTAGTTTATAAATAAAAGTGTTAGCAAACACCAAATGGGTAAGTGCAATCACTATCTGTAACTTCGCACTTTTGGAGCAACAATCTAAGCATTCTGTCACTTCCAGCTGCCCCTAAACATTGAAAATAGCATCAAACAAAAGGTAAGTGATGCAATTTCTTTATCTATTGTTATACAAGCATGCAGAACCTCAATAGTAAGACCTAAGACATGTTTATCTCCATCTTGTAGAAATAGTGCTACCTAGAGAGAAGCATCCTTACCCATCCAAGGCAGTCACCACTTCCAGCTGTTAGAGTCAAAGTCCATACACCCACACAGAACTACCAGGGTACAAAAGTACACTGAAATTGAATAATTAAGGCAACTAAATATTGTGGATCCTTATGCACAGCCAACTAGGAACTTTGTACATATCCTCAAACTAGTACGCGTACAACCAACTGAACCCCCATCACCCAACCTTAAATCTCAGTTCATAAATGCATGACTACTCCTCCAATCTATTTCAAATACTGGCCAACATCACAGGAAGTCGATTTATTCAAAAGGCAAGTAGCAGTAAAACCATGATTCTTTTGAACATGAAAACACTCTGCCAGAACAGCAAATAGCAGGAGTATTAGAGATGCACATGTCCATTACCTGGACAAAAATCTTCTGGAGCCCATGCGGACACTTCCATGTGCAACCCACTCTGGGGAACTGCTTTAGCAGAGGGTTGGACTGGATGACCTCCACAGGCCCCTTTCAACCCCTACAATTCCATACTCACTGTGTAAGCCAAAAGAGAATTCTGAAGACTGACTTAATGGAACACCTTGAACACCTTCAAATTTCATACCTATAAAGTTCAGCTCAGTGGTACAGCACTCCTACATGAACTGACAGCAGAATCACTCAGTTGCTTTAGGTACTTTCCCTTTGCATGCAGAGATGTTTCCCTTGTTATTAAGCTTTAGCCACTTTATACCAGTATTTCATGCAATTCTTTTCAAAACTGATTATAAAAGTTACAATGTAGATTTTAGCGTAGCATAGAAACAGCACAAAAGTCACAAAAAGACTTGACATCTTAAAAGAGAAAACAAGAAAACAAGTGTAATCCACAGATGACACAAGTCACATACTGAAACTCCGCTGTATCTGAATTCTGATGTAGGTATTTCAGTTTTCTTAATTCAGTGTTGCTCAAGCCACAGAAGCCATGTATTCAGACTTACTCTAACCCTGCATCCAGGTTAAAAAGTCTTGTAAATTGGCTTTAAACAATGCCAGATTGTTTTCAACATATTTCAGATCTGGAATTTCCCTCCAGAATCTGTACGTGGTCATCTGCTTTTGTAATCACTGGTTTGAGGTTTTGAATAGTAAGAAAAAACACTAATTTCCTTTCTTTGAAAACAATGCTTTTGCTATTTTTTAATAGCAAAAAAGATTTACGATTTAAAACTACCACTCTGGGGCTTTATGTGGCATGAGGATTCCAATCCATCAGACTTCTGTTGATCTGAATGTTCAGAGAGAAGTAACACTGCACAAGACTACAAACATACAGAGCACTAAGCTATTTACCATGACTGTGTGACAATGTGCTTCTCCAGATGATGAAGACCTTGAATAGGTCCACATTATTATAATTTAGATCTTAAAAAAAAACAGACCAAGATATGAAATATATTTTATTTTATTAAACCTCTGATCTTGTTCAGTTTTCGTATCAGATGTCTCAATCCAGTACTTGCTGATATGCTGTCTCATTTTTTTTTTTTCCAGGACCCAGACAACTGTAAATAAAATGTTAAAGAGCTTTTAAAAAAGCTTTTAAAAAATACCTAGCAATTCAAATATGACATTCAAAAGCTTACGGACATAAAACAAGTTCATTTATCTGGTAGTTTTAATACAAAACAAGAATTAATCGCCAAAAAATCTTCCCAACTTATTCAGACCAGATTACTTGAAAATGAGTAAATGCTCAAAACTGTATAATAAAGAGAGAAGTTGTTCTATTTCTTAAGGAACTCTGTGCAGCACTGGCAATCACTTTTTCAGTAGCCTGTAAGCACCTGATATCTGGCTGCTGCTACTAAGATTTAGTTTATGAAATTCACTTCATCAGGATCCTCTGTCTCAAGCTCTGGTTCAGAAGGCACACATTTATCTTAAATGCAACTCAGCCTGTCTCATCCTATACAAGTTATTTATTTGGATCACATAAGGAACCATACATACCTGAATTCCTCTAGCAGTTAGAATTCTTAAACATCAAATCCTTGTGCTCAATGTCAGTGACAAATTTACATTAACAACTATTTATCGCTGTTTATCTGACTTTTGTTTACAAGCATTTACTTAACTATGCAGAAGACCCTAACATGTGAAATGCTATCCTCTTTTTTATTATTATTATTATTACTACTACTACTACTACTTTATTTAGAGAGAAAAAAATAAAAGGAAAGCCAGTGTATAACTAGGAGGAGACTCAGTCCAAGGAAGTTTTCTCTGTATTAACTGGAAATTGCTCTTTCATCCCAGGTCAGCTGGCTTTCAATTCTCAATTATCATCCAAACTAACATTCATGCTATAGAAATACTACACTCAGTTAGATGTTTATCCCAACAGCAGCATAAAACGATGTTATTAAGAGATGTGAAGTTGCTGTCAAGAGATCTACATTTCAGGATACAAAGAAGCTTTATATGACTGCATCCCTGTAGCCAACATGGTAAACCACTGAGTCCCTTTTGAAATACAGACTTTATCTAGCCTCCAGTTCAAGTCACCGTCTCCAGACACTTGCTTCTCATACATGCTATCTCACATCCCCAGTGTTCCCAGCTCCCATATTCTGTACACCATAGACTTCAAGATGCAAGCAAAGGTGCCATGCTTGTCCTCAGAAAGACCTGAACACACCTGACAATCACAGCACATTAAAGTACAAAATAATGTCCATCCATGTAGGATGACACCAACCTGTTAGTTTTACTCATCTGCCTGCTGTACTGTTCCTTTCTCGGAGACGTAGATACCGTCCAAGAATTTCCTGATATCTTTATTCTTGACTGTAGTGGCTTGCTGGATCAAGGCAGCTATGAACAAAGCAAAACCATTAGCATAAGAGATCCAAACACATGGATCTCTAGTATTTTAACAATAAGACCATCACTTGGAGGAGGGAATTATCAATTTGAAATCATGTCAGTTCTAAAGAAAAAAGTATGCATTTCACTCAGCGTATCTTGGCAATGAGGCACAAGGCAGAAACATCTGAGCTATCATTTACTTCAGCATTGGAGAAAAAGAACAGAAATTGTTTGCTCAACTGACATCTCCAGATAAACATATCATCACATTTTCCCTTTTGCAACTACTTCACAAACCTGAATTGGAGACCAATTCAATATCGTTCCCTTCAAGGATCAGCTCATCTTTCTGGGCTTGAGAAACAGCACAGGAAACACCTACAGAAAAGAAAATGCACAAACTCAGTATCAGCGAAGACGATAAACACATATAAAGACACAGCATTCAGGTCCCAATTTATGGAAGAAGGTTCTTCCGAGCTCCATTAAAAAAGGGGTGGCCAGCAGGGAGAAAGAGGTGATTATCTGCCTCTACTTGGCTCTTGTGAGGCCCCATCTCGAGTACTGCATCCAGGCCTGGGGCCCCCAGTACAGGAAGGATGTGAAGGTCTTGGAATGGGTCCAGAGGAGGGCCACTAAGATTATCAGAGGGCTGGAGCATCTCTCCTATGAGGAAAGGTTGAGGGAACTGGGCTTGTTTAGCTTGGAGAAGAGAAGGGTCCAGAGAGACCTCATTGTGGCCTTCCAGTACTTGAAGGGAGCATATAAACAGGAGGGGGAATGGCTGTTTACGAGGGTGGATAGTGACAGGACAAGGGGGAACGGTTTTAAACTCAGACAGAGGAGGTATAGGTTAGATATTAGGAGGAAGTTTTTCACTCAGAGGGTGGTGACACAATGGAATGGGCTGCCCAAGGAGGTTGTGGATGCCCCATCCCTGGAGGCATTCAAGGCCAGGCTGGATGTGGCTCTGAGCAGCCTGGTCTGGTGGCTGGTGACCCCGCACATAGCAGGGGGATTGAAACTAGATGATCATGCGGTCCTTTTCAACCCAGGCCATTCTATAATTCTATGATTCTTACTCTAGATAACAAATGAGCTTCTGTGACTTAAAATGGTCCTCCCACAACTCTTCCAAGATTGTCCTCTCCCAACAGTTTCAGCACACAAAGATTACTTCCTTTCAATCCAGAGCATGACTTGCACGTTACTGCATTATAGCATTAATCACCAGCACATAAGCTGGAGAATCTGCCAGCGTGACCGTCAGCTAGGTGGTGCCAGTTTCTACATTCTTATGTTCATGAAGACAGAAGCAGATACAGACTAAGTCAGTCACTGAAAAAAAAAAAGTCCTGTCCTCTGCTATGTTAAGCACCATATTTACACAAGAAAAAATAAAAGCCTTTCAAAAGGACAAGCACTACCACATTCAGGAATCTAACAGGAAATTTTTCACTTGCACAGAAAGTATCTCAAGCGCAATTCTATAGTATGATCTATTTAGTTAATAGGTGGTAAACTAACACTTCACTAACACCCATCTTTGAAATAAATGCTGATATTAAAAAAAAATAAAAAATCAAGTACAGTAGTCAAGCCCACCTTTAGTCCTTCACAGTAAATCAAAATAAAAGCCCCTGTACCAACTCCACACTGCATCTACCAGGGAGTTCAGAGCTGCCTGATGCTTTATCTAAATGCATCCTGAAATACCATGTCACACACACCTTCAACAGTAGTGCAAGTATGAAAAATATCTGGAACATCTCAAGATAACTGTTTCTGAAGTGTGTTACATCTTTTCCTCCACAGTTTTTGTAAAAATGTCAATGATTGGTTCAATCACCTTGGTGCCTGCTGACTTCCCATCTACTCAAGATCTCCAGTGCCTTAGGAAGCACTGGGATCTGAGATCCCTCTACACAACACAGCTATTTGAGGCAGGACCACAGCTATCTCTGGTGAGGTATCAGTGCCTTGTATGCCAGCATGGTTTGGTTGTACTTCTTTGACCAGTAACTGGCTGTTGTTGAGAGGTTTGGGACATTTTGAGGTGCTAACTCCATCACATTTGGATGATGAAGTGTGCCTGCACACTCAAAAAAATTTCCCACTTTCTGCTTGATACTTTGAGCAGCAGTTTAAAAATGAGGGATTACTCAAGAACAGAGACAGTCCCAAGGCCCCATCCACGCACTGCTCCAGATACTGCAGGGTCATATAATAGTCATTTGTGCTCAACTCTTTGCCAGGTACAAAACTGGCTGGACCGAGGTTCAGGCTGGATATTAGAAAATTTCTTCTCAGAAAGAATGGTGAGGCATTGTAACAGAATGCCCAGGAAGTACTGGAGTCACTGTCCCTGGAGGTGTTTAAGGAAAGGGCAAATGTACTACTTAGGGATATGATTTAGTGTTCAATATTGATGGTAGGTTGGACTAAATGATCTTAGAGATTTTTCCCAACAATAATGACTGTGTGATTCTTTCTGCTTAACAATGTCCTTCCAATGTTTGCCTTATTAAGGTTCTTGCTAAACACAGGTACACAGAGCTGATGGGTAGGATGAAAACTGAGACGTGCTCCTGGCTAATTACAAAATTAAAAATACAACTCTTTACATGTGTGTGAAATTAGATGACTTGCAAAATTTAAAACAGAAACACCAGTCTAAAACTGAGCACCAGAAATTCACACCAACAAACTCCGTGAAGACCTAACAACAATGAAATTAAACACTGGGATCCTTTTAACTTCTACTGCAATAATTAGCTTTAAGTTTTCTCGTTACTAAGGATAAACTATAAAACTGTTATTAACCATAGCAGTAAATGTATTGCAAGGTCACATCAATTCAGACAGACTGAAAAATGCTGCTTCCAGTAATCTGCTATTTCTTGCTATCAGTGGCAGTGCTGAAATAGTTTGGAACCCTATTAGAAATAGCTGAGTACAGTATCTCCAGAGGTACTCACCCGGCCTCATGCGCACCCTGCGAATGTACTTCTCTCCCAAAAAGTTCCGGATTTCCACAAGTGAGCCGTTATCCTGGATAACTACATTGATTGGGAAGTGAGCGTACACCGACCTCATCTTATAACGGAAGCCCTAGGATAAAAGGCAACGTTAGGTACTGAAACCAGGAAATCACAAGTCATCCACAAAGGAAAACAGATGCATAAAGCTCACTGGTTACATTTAAGAACCAAATATACTGAAGATAGGATCCCTGCAAGGACAACACACTAAGCCCAAGAAACATCCACAGCTTATTGTTAATGCCTTCCTCCCCCTAAATTTGTTTGATGTCCAAAAAGAAAAGAGAAAGCTGTTCACATACACAATAACATAACACAATAACAAGCTTAGAAAAGCTCATTAAATTCTGTCCACTCTTGCCACAAAGATGCCATTTGAAAACAAAACTTACCAGCGTAACGCCCTTTATCATGTTCTGTACATGGCTGCAAATTGTGCGAACTGTTGCCAGCTCCTTTCTGTTACCCCACCACTTGTCAACACGCAGCTATACAAAAATAAATAACAACAACAAACCAGTAAGTTACATTCCAGTACTAAAAATAAAATGGTTTTGTGACAAATTAAGAATGAGCAGCTATTAAAAGCACAGATATATTTTATTTTTTCAGAAGACCGTTAAAGGCCCACCCAGCTCCAGCCCCATGTGGTGACCCCCAGACACACAAGCATTTTTCTTCTTCTTCTTGTCCCATCAGTAACAAATCTGCAGAGAAGCTAGGACAGGCAGCAGGTCTAAAAAGGTTCCAATACTAAATGTTGAACTAGTTGTTCTGAAGTCAGCGTACTACATGTAAGCTATCCATTTTCTCAGTTACAGTGTTAAGATCCAATGCTTTTCTGATGTAGTAAATGCCTACTAAAAGTTACCAAAATCAGCCATTTTTGCCCTTTTTCTTTTGTTGAAGACCTGTTTACACCACATGAAGATATTATGCACATATTTAGAGAATCAGCCTTCCCACTGTAACTTGCCAATTCTAAAAACTAAATGCATGGAATTACTTTTATCCAGTTAAAACGCACCAGGCAAAAGAACAGCATACAGTAGGTATCCCCTTCCCAACAGTGAGAACTGCAACCACACAGAAAAACAATCAACACCACTCCAACACACAACAGAACTTCAAGACTGCCGTGGAGCCTGAGCGGGCCTCAGCGTTCCACCAGACCAACTCGAAACAGGAAACATAAAGGAACTCATTTGCAGAGAAAACAAAACCACAAACATCTGCTTGAAGCTCCCAGACTTTTCAGGCCTTTGAACAGGCCGTGCTCCCCTCCCCCCGTGGGCATGGAGCCCCACAGCACTCACCTTCCTGCGCTTCTTTCCCAGCAGGGACAGCTCCACGTTGATGTGGTTGAAGTCTCTCCGCAGAGTTCCCCGGGGGCCCTTCACGATGACCGTGCGGCCCTTCAGGGACACGGTGACTGCAAAGCGAGCACAGACAAACGCACGTTACAGCTACGAGGCCGGCAGGACGACGGGCCTTTCAGGAGAGCGCTACGCACCTTGCTCAGGGATGTCTACGGTCTGGTTGCTGAGGATGGTCTTCATTCTGCAAACGACAACCACGACAAGCTGCAGGCCGGGAGGGGAAGCTCCTTTTTCTTATACCGCCCCGCTTCTCCCTCGCCGTTCCCCCCACGTACCCCGCGGCCCGCAGCTAAGGAGTCACGGGATCTCCCAACTCTCTACCGCCGCCGCCACGACCACCCGTGCCCGCACGCAGGCCCGACCCCAGGCCCCAGGGAGGCAGCGGCCTCCCCGCCCTTCCCCACAGCAGGGCCCGGCCGGGCCTAGAGCGGGGAGGGGCGGGAGGGGGCACGTCGGAGAAAGCGCCATCCCGGCGGCTTCCCGGCTCGGGCCGCGCTCAGAGCGCCGCGGCGGTGCGGCCGCAGCCCCGGTTAGCCGCTCGCAGCCCGGCAGGGCGGCGCGGAGCCGGTCCGCCGCAGATGGCGCCGGATGCGGCCGCCGGCCCGCGGCTCACCTGGCAGCAAGCGGCGCCGAAAGGGCCGGCGCGTGACGTCATCACGTTCTTGTAGCCGGTCGCGAGCCGCTGACGTCATCGCGCCGAGGCCGCCGTCCGAGAGGCGAGAGAGGGCGAGCCCCGATGCGCGCGAGCCGGCGGGGGCGGTCGAGCGCCGAGAGCGTCGATCGGAGCGGCGGTGGGCGTCGCCATGTCGCTGCTGCCCGGGGGCTGCCGCGGCGCCGCCGCTACCGCTGTCCGACGGCTGCTGCTGCTGCTATCGGGGCCTCGCGCACGGGTGGGTGGGCGCCGTCCGTCTGCCGGGGCGTCGCGGCCGGGAGAGCGGTTGCGCGTCTCAGGGCTCCGCCGGCGGGCGGGTTAAGAAGCGCGCGGCGCGGTGTGCTGCGGGATGGATCTGCCTGCGGCGGCAGCGGGTCGGGACGAGGGGCTCTTCAGCTCCTCACCTCCGCTTAGCGCTGCCGAGGCCGCACCTGAGTGCTGGGTCCGATTCTGCGCCCCAGTATGAGAGACGCGCCGGGCCATCGAGACGACAAGGGGCCTGGAGCTGCCGGAGAGCCGGGGCTGTGCAGCCTGGAGGAGCCGTGGGAGAGAGATTCATCAATGGGCAGAAATAAATAGCTGATAGGAGGTTCATCGATGGGCAGAAATAAATAGCTGAAAGCAGGGCGCGGAGGGCAGAGCCGGGCTCTTCTTGGTGCTGGCAGGACAAGAGGCCACAGACCCAAACCGGAGCACGGGAGCTTCCCTCTGAACGCCAGGAGCGCTTGTGCGCTGCGTGTGTGACGGCGCCGGCACAGGCTGCCCAGCTGTGGGCTTCTCCTCGGAGACCCTCAGAAGCGCCTGGCCGCGGGCACTGCTCTGGTGTCCCTGCTGGAGCTGGGGCTGGGCCCGACCTCGCCGTGCAGTGCTGCTCTTACGGAGGCCGTGTCCACGTTGAAATAATACGTTTGTGTGGCTGACTTGACGATACACATCTAAATCTCAAAATCCTGTCAGTCGCAGAAGCAAAAATTAGTCCATACTGTGATACTTGTATCAAAAGCTGTTTAATTTAGTCTGGCACCGAGATATCTGGGAACAGGTCATTCTTTTTGTCCGTTTTTCATGACTTAAAGAGTATAAATGTTTGACACAAATGTGGTTCGGAAGAGACTTGCACGAAGTCTGTTGCAGAGCGTATGGTAAGCCACAAAAAGGACTAATAGTTCTTCAGTATGAAACAGTAATTCATTTATAACTTAATAAATAATACTGTTGCTTTTTTTTAGGTGTCAGAGAGCCATGTGTGTAACCAGTACGGAACATCAAGTTCCTTGCCTGAGGAGACAAAAAAAATTCTCCAAAATGGACCAGACCTAGAGGACTTTGTATCAGGAGATTTGGCAGACAGGAGTGTGTGGGCTGAGTATAAAGGCAATTTAAAGCGTCAGAAAGGAGAAAGGTAAATGTAATTTCAAACAACTGTAGTTGCTTCCGTGCCATTTCTTGCATGTCCAGTATTAACTGCAGAATGTGTCCTTTTATTAAATTCTGTTATATTGGCTTGCCAGATTGATTTTTCATGGAAAAAACCCACAGTGTTAACTCTGGATATGTAACAAAACTAAGACATGATGATATTTTTTCACTTGAGTGCTTGTGCCATACCAAATGCACATCAGAGAGTAGCATACTATACTTAAAGGCTGAAAAATTATTACTGGTATCAAAAAACAGATTAATGCAGAATAAGTTAAAAAAAAAATACTTGAAATAAAGTATATTCCCAGTTATACATTTGATCAACCTTCTTTCTAGTTGTGTACTTTACGCTGTCATTGATTGTTGTGTTCTCCACTGTTGTACTATGAAATCCCATCATTACAGCCTTAAACCTTCCAGTGACAACAAATTCCTATTTTTGAATACTGGGATGGTAATATGCATAGAACAGAGAAGTCTGTTATGACTATGAGTGATACTAATGCTGGCCACTGAGCTGCATCAGTATTCAAGGAACCCTTTCTCACTGGGATATGTAACAAATTGAAATGGATCTATATAATTAATGGAAACTTACCATGTAAATAATGTATTGATGTTTACATTTGTTTGATTTTTGTTCAGGCTACGACTTCCTCCATGGCTGAAAACAGAGATTCCCATGGGCAAAAATTACAATAAACTGAAAAATACCTTGAGAAGTTTAAATCTGCACACGGTAAATCTAGTATCAAACCAAGGTTTCCTGTAGAAATGATGATTTTTTGTTTGTATGTTTGTTTTTGTGGAGGACAGATAGACATTATGTTTTGCATGGTCTCAGATGCTGAAATCAAACCCAATGCTGATTTTTTGTTTAATGCTTTTTTTTCTGCTGTGATTTTAAATATTAGGATTCTTGCATCATCAAAATGATCAAAAGATGCCAATTGTAACTATTTGTAATGGAAATGCACGCAGTTTCAGGGTCATATACATATTTTGCAGGAAAAGGAATTGCAGAAATTTCCATTTGTTTAAATATACCCTCAATCATAGAATCATAGAATGGCCCAGGTTGGAAAGGGCCTCAAGGATCATGAAGCTCCAACCCCCGTGTCGCAGGCAAGGCTGCCAACCTCCATATCTAGTACTAGCCCAGGCTGCCCAGGGCCCCATCCAGCTTGGCCTTAAACACCTCCAGGTAGGGGGCATCCACAACCTCTCTGGGCACCTGTTCCAGACTCACCACTCTCTCTGTAAAGAATTTCCCCCTGAAAGGTGATAGAAAGTGGTAGGTATGCACAGCTTTTTTTTCTGTTTGGTTGGTTGGTTTTTGTTTTTTTGGTTTTTGTTGTTGTTTTTTGGAGCAAGATGTATCATGGATCTTGTGAATACAGTATCTGGTGAAATGTTATAGATAAATTTAAAATGCTAATGGCAATCTGTGCTAACTAATATGGCAGTTACTCAGTTGAGGAGTTGTTGGCTCTGGGTTTATATATTAGAGGTAAAGTATGGAAATGGATGCCAGGAAACAATTATTTTCTTCCTAGCCATTCTGCTGACTTCTTCCATAACATTGTGTAACTCTCTTAATCTCATTTATCACAGATGGAATTAGGATTATTTGTAGGCTAGTACTGAAATACAGTACCTTCCTGTCTGTTTAACTTCAGGTATGTGAGGAAGCACGTTGTCCCAACATTGGGGAATGTTGGGGAGGTGGTGAATATGCTACAGCTACAGCTACTATTATGGTAAGCCATTAACTATTTCTCATGTATTTTATAACTGTTTGAGGCACTTGTAGCATAACGTTGGATATGTGGCAACCACTGCTGAAGTGGTATGGGTTTGTTACATGAAATGTACAGGAAATCACTGTCCTCACCTTTTTCTTTAGTATCGGTCTGATATAGCATATGCAGCTGTTTCTTGGCTGAGTAATAGTGATGTGCAAAATGTAAATGTAGGAATGTCTTTCTTGTTTCAGCTGATGGGTGACACGTGCACTAGAGGTTGCAGATTCTGTTCAGTAAAGACAGCAAAAAATCCACCTCCACTGGATCCCGAGGAGCCTTACAACACAGCAAAAGCTATTGCTGAGTGGGGCTTGGATTACGTTGTATTGACATCGGTCGACAGAGATGGTTAGTATGCTGTCACTGATGTCTTCCAGTGTGGGCTCAGTGCAATTGTTGAGAATTCTTCTTTGAAATGAGTCAACAGTGCTGAAACTTTGGGAAGTGCCTACATACTCTTAGTACCTCTCTAAACCTGGTAAAGTACAATAGAAGTTACACTCAGAGGATCATCTTTCCCAAACTAAATTATTCTGTGATCAAGTCCAACCATCCAGCTAACCCTACTGCTAAGCCATGTCCCTGAGTGCCACATCCACGCGAGTGGATGGTGGTGGACCACCCCTTCCCCCTGCGCAGCCCCTTCCAATGCCTAACCACCTTTTCCACAAAGATATTTTCCTGATACTCTATTTCAACCTCCCCTGGTGCAGCTTGATGCTGATGCCTCACATCTGACACCTTCCTCTCCCTAGCCTCCTTTCAGATAGCTGTACATAGCAATGAGGTCTTAACATTAAAAATATACAACAATTAATAAAATACTGTAAGAACCTTTTTCTTTTTTCAAAGTACAAACACTATATTCTACTTGATCAGAAAAAAAAATCACATTCATACACTATGCTGTCACAGAACTTGTTTCTAAAAGCTACACCTGAAATAAGTTATACTTAATAGTATTGGAAGTTGCTTTTTGTTCTATGGTTGTAGTAGCTCTTTTGTGGTGACATCATGTACGTGAGAAAAATGATTGTAAAGACTGTTCAATATACTTTAGGTGAAAATCCAATAGCTTCAAAGTGGCTTACAAGAAAAGAGCAATAATGCTTAGTTGGATATGTTTCAGGTTTTTTCTAGGATCGCTCCTCAGATCAAAACCATAAATAGTTAAAGTCATTTTGTTCTTAGGCTGACAGTGAACCCACAAAAACAAGTGAATATGATCCAAGTGTGCCCTAATTGATCATATTTAGTCTGTGTGCAGACTGAGGCTTGGTAGAATATCTGTTGCAAACCTTTGGCATAAGCAGTAACATAAGATGAGTTTTATCTTTGACTGAGAACTCCTTTATGAGTTTGGATTTAATTGTGACTCTTTCTCTTGTTTGTTTGTTTTGTCTCTGCTAATAAGTAAATGCATTTCTTGAGCAGAAAGGTTAACTGAATAATTGAAATACTTCTAGATATGCCTGATGGTGGAGCAGAACACTTTGCAAAGACGGTCTCCCATCTGAAAGAAAGGTATATTAATAATGTATTAGTTATTATTAAAACTTTATTGTTGTATCTTAGTTTCAGCTGGGACGGAATTGTTTTCTTCATAGGGTCTGATATGATGCTATATTTTGGTTCTAGGAGAAAAATGATAACACTGATGCTTATAGTTGCCTGCTATTTATTTATTTATTTTTTGCCTGTAACGTCTTACAGAGCCCAAGCCATTTGCAGCAAAGGGTCCCAAGGAGCTGGGAGGGAACAGACTTAGGACAGCTGGCATAAACTGGCCACAGGGACATTCCATGCTATATGACATCACACAGAAGGAGTTTTGGAGGCGTGGGAGTTCATCTCACTCTCTTTCGCTACTTGGGGGGCTGGCTGGGCATTGATCAGGGGGTGGTAAGCAATTTCTTGTGCATCACTTGCTATATTTGTCATAAGTATTATCCTCTTCTTTATCTTAGTAAATAGTTTTATCTCAACCACAAGTTCCACTTTGTTTCTTTTCAATTCTTTCCCCCATCCCACTGGGAAGGGGGGGAGTAGCCAAACAACTGCATGATGCTGAGCCAGCTGCCAGCTTAAATCACAACACATGGTACAGCATGTAGGTCAGAATTGCCTTTAGCTGGTTTCTGTGAGGGGCCATACAAATAGAAAAGTGTGCCTTCAGCTTGTTTATGTGCCCTTTTCCCCCCATTATTCATATTTCTGATACAATAGTCCTAAAATATTTTGAATTGGAATGCATTTCCAATTTAGCACAGGCTTATTTAAAGCTAAGCACTGGATTATTTCTTTGACCATGTGTCAGGTCAGAAATACATCTGTATTTCAGAGCTATAATAGTAAAACAGTATTTAAAACTTTGTGCAGTAACCTGTGACTGACAGAAAAATATTACATATGTCTATATGTAATATAGACAGCAATCGTGACAGACTGTAAAGAATGGGTTTTGTATTATCTGAGTTTCATTCTATTTCAGCTTACATCAGTAAAATCAGGAATTAAACACATTATGTTTTGTTTGAACAACAATATTATAAAAAAGCAACAATGTCAGTATTTGCAGAAATCTGTTGTTTTAGCCATATATCCCAAATTAACTTCTCTCTGCTTATGAGAACATCATTGATTTGATTATGTTTGGGTTTTGTTATATTGAACATTTACCAACAGTGATAAAAATCCCACAGATGTGTTCATTTCCAGTTTCCTTTTTTCAGGAACTCAAAAATAGTAGTGGAATGCCTTACCCCTGATTTCCGAGGGGACCTTAAGGCTGTGGAGAAGGTCGCACTGTCAGGGCTGGATGTGTACGCACACAACGTGGAGACTGTTCCAGAATTACAGAGGTAAGCAAGAATGGTGTGTGTAAATGGAAGCAGAATGCAGTATAATAAGAGAAGGAATTGTGTGAAAGGAATTCTCTGTGACTGGGCGCCAGAGCCATTTATTTAAACCTGCTTTCAGCCTGCAGCTCTCTGTCCCCTGATCCCACTCAGAGGCACCGCCGCTCCCTTTTCCTCCTGAGGTGACCACAGGCTGCGGTCAAGGGGCTTCTCAAGTCAGAGCTTTGTCCTAAAAAACGAGGAACAAAAGAACCGAAACATTCACTCTGAACAGAGCATAGCTGAATCCCATTTTGCCAGGTTCTCTACTTGAGATCTAGGCTTTGTTTCACAGCACTTTGGATGACTGCGGCTCGCGCACAGCTTGCCCTGTGGCAGAAGAGGCGCAGGCCGGCCAGGCGCTGTTCCGTCCCCCCGCTCCCGGCACTCCGTAGCCTTTTGGTTTTCCGCAGCTGTGAGGGTGTGTGCGTTCGCCATCTGTCAGTACTCTGCCACGGGAAAAAGGAACGCTTCCCTGCCTCGCAAGAACGCTCTGCACAGCTCCGCCCGCAGCCACGCGGTGCGCTGCCGCAGAGGGCAGGGGCGGGAAGGGACGGGACGCTCCGGCCATAACATCCGTCGCCCTCCGCTTCGTGTCGCGGCGGCCTTCCTCTTCCCGCCGGCTTCCGCTCGGACAGCCGGCTCTTGCCGGCCGCCTCAGGGCCGGGTAGGCGGGCGGGGAGCTCCGAAATGGCGCGGGGCCGCGGTTCCCAGCCTGCCTCGCGCGGCGCCGCCCTGCCCGCCGCCCGCCCGCAGAGGGCGCCCGCGCCGCGCCGCGCCCGGGCCTCGGGGCCGGCAGGCGGCCCGGAACGGCAGCCGTGGTTTGGGCTTCGCGGCGTGTGACGGGATGTAACTGCCGTGCTGTCTTTAACTCGCCTCTGTTCTCCCCGTCTTGTTGAAAACCTCAAAGGAAAGTCCGCGATCCCCGAGCCAACTTCGAGCAGTCCGTCCGTGTGCTGCAGCACGCCAAGGAGGTGCAGCCCCGCGTCATTTCCAAAACATCCCTCATGCTGGGGCTGGGCGAGACACATGAACAGGTGCTTGCAACGATGAAGTGTGAGTTTTCTTACGCTTTCTTTCCTGTTTATTTCTAAGAGAAGAAAAGTTCCCAGTGGTTAGTAGTGCACACAAGGCATTTTTCACATCCTACGATGTTTCTCCCGTATCCAACTGAAGGATTGTCTACCTGTACTTTATCCTGTGTATAACAGCCATATTTGAACACACTGGTACAGCCCTGTTCTGCAGCTGTGCCGTATCAGCTCCTGCCCAGCCTTCCCCATCCTTCCGGCCCAGCATTTCATACAGAAGTGTGAAGTTCAGCCTCGGGGCTGTTTGCATGTCATGGATGTCTTTGGAGCCATCCAGTTACTCTAATCTTATTCCTCTCCCTTCCTCTGTGTAGGAGCTGAGGAACATTTAAATGTGCTGCTATTAAACTCATTTATTACAGAACCATATCAGTCTTACCAGAGGTTTGCTGTAAACAAAACATTATCCTTTCTTTTTATTTGACTTGGGGTAAGCAGTCCACAGAGCCAGGAAATATATGGAAGTATTCATGCAAAATCTGATCCCTCAGACATCTCTGTTCAGAGTGCCCTACTAGCCACAGCAAGCATCGCCCTGCAGGCTACCTGACTGCTAGGTGCCTGGATTACTCTCTGTAAGCAGACAACTTAAACTCATTTGTTGCCTCAAGATTGTAGTAAATATCCATCTTGCAAGTTTTTGCAGCTAACATCTACCCTTCAATGTATAAAGCTGTTTAAAGGTGTTGGCAACTTCCCTTGGATTTATTTCTCTTCAGAAAAGTGTTCATAACTTCAGCACAAAGGCTTTGAACCAGTGGAGAAGTGCCAAGTATATGCATCCATTTTCCCTCAGATGAGGGCTTTGACCTAAAGATGCAGTGAAAAGCAGCAAAATAAAAAAGAGCATGTTGTCTCTGCAGTGAGACAAGTGACTGCAGTGCAGTGGTATTCTCTCCAGCTCTGAACTAGAGCAAGACATGCAGCAGCTTGGATCTCAGAACAATGTGCATTGCTGCTGCTTGTGAAGGTTGCAGGCTCTGTTCAGGGAGAGCAGAATGTACCCCTTGCGGGGTGCTGTGGTGTGAGCCTTGTTCAGCCTTGCATTTGGATGTTAGCCACTTGCTGACAATCCCTCGTGATGCTTTTGCCACTAACAAGGACATTTATTTTTACAGTGTTGCGTGAAGCAGGTGTGGATTGTTTGACTCTAGGACAATACATGCAACCAACAAAACGTCACCTAAAGGTAAATGTGCCTTTAATTTACAGACAGAATTATGGTCTGTACCTTGCAGTAAAGTCTTTTCTTTCTAAAATGAGGCTTGATTTGCATCTTTCCCTTAATTCTGGATGTTGGGAAATATTTTCTTCCTTGTCTAACTTTATTCCCATCTGTTACGGACTCTTTGCTAGAAATAGCCCCAGCTACAATTCTTCCATCTTCTGCAGACTTTCCATTGTTACTATTAGCTGGGCAGACAGCTGGAGCTGAGGCATGATTCTGCAAAACAAGAGTCTCTCTGTATGCCTCAAACAGAATGGCTCAAGTCAGCTCTTCTTTGCTGACTGGTAGGCTGGCCCTTAATGGTGCCACTTCAGCTGCAGAAATTACCATTTATTCCTTCTGTAACCTGTCCAGAGCTTGAGTCTCTGTCTGTTACTCTGTTTCACTGAAATAACTTGCTAATAAAGAGATTTGTAGGACTACTATGCTTTATTATTTTTTTTTTTTTACTAACTTGGGCAAAAAAAGGTTTGTGCAAAAGGACTGTTTGAAAACAAAGCTAAGAAAATGATGAAGCAACAACTTTTCAGCTATATCTGTTTTGGAATGTAACGTTTTGAATTGAGATTTAATTATTTCATGTTGCTACATGCTGACTATATTTTATTTCCTTTACATTAAGGCCTGATCAGAATGAATTCTTTTCACTCAGGTTGAGGAGTATGTAACACCTGAAAAATTCAAATACTGGGAAAAAGTAGGAAACGATCTTGGATTCCATTACACAGCTAGTGGGCCTCTAGTGCGTTCCTCCTATAAAGCAGGTACGTTACTGAGCAGTATTAAATTATTTAGGATGTGATATTTCATATAATCAAGCTAAAAAGTATATATAGACAACAAAGCTCACCTTTTCTCAAGAGCAAATTATCTGCTCGTGCTTTCCTTTTTACTGTTTACTGTTTTTTGTAGTTAATCTATAGTATTTGTGCAATTGTTGTGTGGCTTGTTACCTTAAATAAGCTGATTTTTTGCCAAACCAAGCTTGTGCTATACTTATGCACAAGGCAGGATTCATAGATAGGGTACACAGCCTTCAGTTTTTCCATTACAATCTGCCACCTGAACGCTTCAGGCTTTAATGGAGCCAGTTGTTGCTTGTGATGCAATTTTGATGCTGAAGGCAGAATTTATTTGCAGTGCCCTAGAAATAATTAGACACACTTAAGGCAGTGCTTTTTCTGACAAAGCAGTGTGTGTTAAGTAGCAGCTGATCTTAGTGGGACTGCCGTGTAGGTGCAACATTCTGCTTTTTCCTAAGGAGAGAACACAGAAGGATGGTTTGGGACACCTTGCTTCTCAGGCTATTTGAAGCAGGATCTATAATGGGTTTCATTACAAGTTGCTGCTACTTCATAAAATAGGAATTAATTTTTAATTAAATCAATTCACCTCGACCTGGTTGAAAACACAAAGCAGCAGAGCTTTTTCATAACACTGAACATGGAGAAAATTCAGATTTCAAGGGGATGGATGGTATTGCTTGTTATGGATTGTTTTTTTTATACATCGTGGCTGTATTGAGAATGCAGTTGTGTAGAACTGAATTGCTATAGAATATTGGTAAGCCCTAATACAGAATACAATAGGAACGCACATTGTTTTGCTTCATGTCCTGGAAACACCTACAACTTCTGGTGCTTTTTTGCCTTTTGATTAGGTGAATTCTTCTTGAAGAACTTAGTAGAAAAAAGAAAGACGAAAGTCATCTGAAAGTGAGAGTGAGCCTATTTAAAGCAGCCAGTTCTAAGGATCCTTTTTCAGCACATAATTATACCCAGTTCCAGAAATACAGAAGACCAGATGGCGGAGGCACGAATAAACTTACTATCTTTCCAGAACATTTTACTCTTACCAAAACACTTACTGTTATTGTACCTAACTCCTGGCAATGCTACAACTATGTAGTCCTTCCAGCATTAAGTGGTAAGTCAGAAGACAGAATTGATTTTGAAAGAGCAAAGCAACTGAGGTAAGCTGAAAAATAATCAGAGGTTTAAGTAAACAGATTTGATGCTGCCATCAGTGTTGCTGCAATTAAATACTGCTTAAGATGCCAATAATAGGTATTTTGAAAGGCAGCGAGATCTTGCTGTGTCTTACCATTACCGTGTAACACAAGCTTGCAGGGACTGTGGGAAGTAAAGCATACTTTACAAAGGACTTACAAAAAGCATACATGACAAAGGACCACATTAGGATTATTTTGAACCACACCAGAGAAGTACTGTTAATACTTGTTCAAGACACTATGTCTTTTGCCTGCATCTTAAGAAAATTAACTGTGCCATTCTGAGAGCTAATGCTTCACAAGTGTCTCAAAGGATGAGTCTCAATAAGGTGATGAGACAAAGAAAACAAGATAGTTAACTTTGTATAGATATCAATTTAAAACATTAGGAAATTCATGGTTGCCATAGCAGCAGAGAGGGAGCCACCTTTAGCTTGGGTACATATGTGACTGTAACAAACCCCTCTGCTTTGTACAGATGCTGCTTCAGCATTGAGTGTCCAGATTTGTGCATATTCTGTACTGTAACTCTGCTCTGTTGTTGCCTGGGGATTAAAGTTCTGTACCCCACCTAAGGGTGTGGAGGTTGCATTCAGTCTGGGTACCTGCTCCAGGAGATTTCATCTGAGTGTTTACTCTTCTGCATTCAGATTTAACTGCACTGTGGCTGAAATGTAAAGTCTGTTACGGACTGTACTAAGCTCAGGTAGAAATAAAAGTGTGGCATATGGGACAGTAGCAGCTGTACATTTCTGTCTTTTCAGTCATGGTAGCCTCTCCCTAATCATTCTCAGCTGTGTGTTCTGAACAGTAGATAAGATTTTTTAAAACTGGCTGAAGCTTCTATTTTTATGAAGTTGTTGGGAAATATTCCAGGAATTTGTTGTCTAGTTATAAACTCTCCTCATGCCAGTAATACTGGAGCTGTCTGTAGTACTTATGTACACTTTTGTAGTCTATAGAAAGGAGAGAGGACCCTCCCACTACTCCATCTTCTGCAAGATTTTAGGATGACAGCTAATCAGCAAGTTGAATCTTGGTATTGTCACAGACAGCAAAAGTCAAACTCTGCCACCAAGGCCAGTGTTGCATAATTGATACTTCACAAAATAAAGCACTAAGTATAGCAATACTAAGGCATTATGAAGACAAATTGGCTTTAAACTAAAAAGGAATATATTTAATTTAATAGTGTAATGGTAGTGTAAATTAGGAAGAGACTGTATGTTCTTTATGGCTCAGGCTTAATGCCTACACCTTGAAAAGGTGAAAATTTTGAAGTTATCAATAAATCTGCAGAATAGTCTTGAAAAAGAGCAGGCATGCTGTGGGCCACAGCCACCTCCCTTCAGCCGAAACACCACATAGCAGAGCAGCAGAAGGTTGGCTCTACAGCAGGGAGTCTGAATACTGCCTCTGCTACAGCAGGCCAGGTGAGCTGCAGCACTAACCTGATAATACCCACACATGTAATAACTGCCAGCTTTTATTAGAGGCCCTCCTATAAATAATGGATTTTGACAGAGCAGGTTTAGGAAGCTATTACTGTAGCTTTTGCCAAGTTACTGTTTTCAGTATAATCGACCCCAGAAAAATGAAGAAAAATTCTGAGCCATACAGCAATTTAAAAACTGCTAAGAAGACACTGCACAATGATCATCTATGACTTTTTTTTTTCCTATTGAGACAAATGTTTCTATAAAACAGTCTAACATTATTTCATATGGTAAGGTTTTTGGTTTTTTTTTTACAGACTGCTGCTGGGTGGATCACAAGATGATCTCATGCTTTACACGACTATCTGACAGCAGGCCCCCAGTTACACAAGCTCTATAAACCATTTTCTAGTCACATGCTTTGTATGGCTTCTAGGGAAAGTATTCATACTTTGGCTTCATAGATGTATTTTGTTTTATTTCTGAGACTCTTTGAGGACCTCTGACAATTTGTACTACACAGGTGAAAAAACTACTTTTCCAACTATCTTTCATTCCTATTTCCATTTTTTCCCCTCTAACTTTATGTTCAAGACACCAAACACTCCAAAGTTATGGCTATAGATTCAGCACTGATTTCATGACTTCTCTAATCTTGTTTCTGAAGAGATTTCACATTTAATATTTGTGAAGCACTTAATTCTGTCTGCACTTCTTATAGTACTGTATGCCTGCTTTGTCAGTTTGCCTTGCACTCAAGAAAACAGTTCTGGGAATATAATCTAAAGTCAATGTGTTCTTTAAAAGAGTGACCTTTTTTAAAGCATCATTATACCAACCAACAACATACAAAGCATAATTAAACATTACACAGCCAACTGGAGGGAGATTTGCTGCACCATCCAATGACTTACAGAGGTGTTAAGTTAGAAAAGAAAAAGCATTCATTTAAAAATAGATTTGTTTTCCATGTGATCAGTGAATAATAGGAGAATAGGGGTGTCCCCTTTTTCACTACTTGTGAAGTTATTAAAGATGACATTCAACTTGCACTAGCAATTCTCAGCTTGAATTGAGGAGAAAAAAAAAAAAAGCAGGCAATGAAGACCTATGCCAGTATCCCTAAAGCAATTATAGATAACACATTATTTCCCGTACTGTCTGACACTTCATTTTGAATTTCAGATGTTGAGCATTATAGCATACCATAAATTCTATGTCACCCCCAACAAAGCTTCGAGGGATGAAGAGAGGTATAAACTTACTAGCCATCATGAGATCTAACTGCTCTTACACTGCTCTTTGTCAAAAAATGTGTTCACTCTATTCAGTTGCGGTGCTCTTGGCCATCCTCATTCCAGAACAGTTTTGTCTGAATGAAGAATTTAACACGCATACAAAGAAGTAAAAAGAGTACATCATGTCTGGCACTTGGATTTACTACTGTACGTCTTGAGTGAGACAATTTATGCAGCCCATATGCTACTCATAGGCTTGTATTAAACTATACTACTTCAGCTGCTGTATTCACACTTTTGCAATGAAAAATGATGTTACAGTGGGATTGCATTTTATTAAGAAACATTAAAAAATTAAGCACAGGAATCCATTACTCATTTACACAATTCTCATCAATAATTACATTCTGTAAGATCCCATAGGCACAAACCCAATAGCACGAAACCCCATCTCTTTCATGCTTTTTTCATGAGCACAAGCCTTCAAGAAACAGGAATACAAGTCATCTCCAACACTATTTCCCTGGCAACTGTACTCTGAAGATGATGAGCAGTGATTTTGGCCTGTGGTAAGGTTCTTCTGCATATATGCAAGATGAGCCCTGAAACAGTGCTGTACTACCCTAATTATAGTTCAGGGCAAGAAGTACTACTCGTTAGCACCCTCTCAATCCCAAAGGAGACATTACCAGGTTCTGCTGGAGTAGTCCAGAAAGATGTCTGCTTGTAAAGCTTGTATACACCAGATGATCCAGCATTCTGGAGTTTGAGTACTCACATTTGCCAGGCCTGTATCACAGGGCAGTCTTTGCTCTAGGTGTTGTATGAAAGCAGCACTAATGACTTGGGAAGAGGAGACAACTATGGAAGATGATAATTTGAGTTTAAGGCTCTATAATTCCCATCCATTTTGATAAGCTTCCTCACAGAAGAATCCCATGTGTGACACAGCAAAAAAAAAAAAAAAACAGAACTTCAGGCATACTTGCCCAAAATGATGTAGAAGCCATTGAAGTGCAGCATCTGAAAGCATCCAGCTCAAAAATACACATAGTACAGCCAAACAATTAACACCAGCTTGTATTGCCTCTGCAAATTGTTACACATCCCTCAAATCTTCAAAGATCCACCCTCAAGCTTACATGGTACCTGCGTTTCCATGGTAAATAGTTACAGTAACAGTCCTCATTACCAAGACATTGATCTTGTGCTCTCAGTACAACTACTGACATAGCATACTTGAAGGCACAGCTGTTGTACACATTCAGAAAGTAGTCTGTGATTGCTTACAGGATTCCATTATTGAACTAAGACTTCCATGCCTTCTAGTCCAAATCCTCTCTGTGGTCATCCCTTTCTAACACTTTCTCCATTTCACAACCCCATACAACAAGCCAAACACAGAGTCTATAATCAAGGACTTTAATAGCACTGGCCAATTGAGAATAATAAAAACAAGTAGAAAGTAAGTAATAATAAAGGCAAAAGTATCATGATAATAGAGGAACTATTAATTCCTGCTAATGAAATGAGG
The DNA here is from genome assembly GCF_987193195.1 of Phasianus colchicus. Classification (NCBI taxonomy): domain Eukaryota; kingdom Metazoa; phylum Chordata; class Aves; order Galliformes; family Phasianidae; genus Phasianus; species Phasianus colchicus. The sequence continues at coordinate 50,707,260 of NC_143439.1, read as the reverse complement.
TAGCAAGCTGACTATGTATGGGGCTGAATTTTTTTTTTCTTTTTTAAATTTTCTGAACAGCAGAGAATAATTCTTGCAGATTCATTAAGATACTGCTTTTATTCATAAGATATAAGCAGAAAGGACAGTAGAAAAAGCGTTAGCTTTGAAGCTAACATTTGCTTTCTACTTGGACTGACGCTGAATCAAGGTATGTCTGCTCAAATTCTGTGTTTGAAGAAGCAGCAGGCAGAATGCTCTTCTGCTGAAGGAAAGTTGTATTGTGGTAATTTATAAAAATCATGCCCCAGGAACCTGATCAAATCAGTAATTTATGTGCTGCATATGGAATGTAGGCAAGAACCAAGAATCAGAAACAAGATCAGCCAGTGGATTGGCTTATAGGTACTACTCCACTGCCAACAAGTATGTGACATCAGCAGAAGCCACTTGGCACCCAACAGATGCAGTTCAGACTGCATCAGTACCCACTGATCCTAATCAGGATCAGGGCAACATAGTTGCAGTCAGCTGTTTTAGGTCTCAACCCAGAACTACCAAAATTCACATAGAACTCATGTTTTGACTCCATCACTAGTTAAAACAGGCATGGAAGGGGAAAGAATTACCCCAAATGACAATATAAAAAAGTGAGACCAACTGAGTTCCTGATCACTGTCTATAACTGGTCTAAAGTAAAACAGATGTTCCATTTCTTTTGTACTCATATCACTTGAGCATTTAGACTTAAAGTGCAGTGTAGGAACACTTCTGAAAGCAGAAGTTTGTAGCTTGAGCGTAACTTTTCCTCTTAAAGGTTGATTCATTATTAAAAACAGGTTTGTACCATCCTCAGTAACCAAAATTGCTAGAAAAATAGAGATTTGAAAATACGCTGAGTTCATGTGTACCAGGTAGTGTTTTCTAGTGTAAAATTGGTTTGCAGTTTATGAAAAAATATCTTTCCTTAAAAAAAAAAAAAAAAGCATAGGGTTACAGTTATCATTAAGAAGGTGACAGAATTCCTTCAGTACCTATTAAACATTATACTCTGGGCTTTTTGACAGGTGGGTCCTGCAGGCTGAACTTTGGAATTTCACAAGAAGAAGCAAAAGGGATTCTTTTGGCTGACACCTTCTTCCCAATTGTTTCAATCTGAAGGGGGAAAAAAAAAAAAAAAAAAAAAGAGAAAAGCACATTTAGCAAGTGAACATGGCAAACTAACAGTCACATAGGCAGAGTGACAGGGAAGTTTACTAATTAAATCCAGGTCACAACTACTTTTGAGGAACACTAGAAGCTATGAAGAATGTTGTGTACACAGGCAATTTGAGAGTACAAGTGAAAGAATTTAGAAAAATCAGCCTCTCACTTGTTCCCATGTAGAGATTTAAAGAGTTGCATCCTGAAAATTTAAGTTTCATGTGCCCCAGCTTCCACGATGGCATATATAAATAATGCCATCAAATGTTACTGGGTATTCAGAAAGTGTGTTTTCAAGCCTCCTTTGTTTAGAGATCTCTATCCAGTAAATCAGAATAAAGAAAAGCTTCCACCCTCTTTCAGGGAGTGGGTCGTTTCTGAAATAATTCCTCTGCAATGCTAAAGACAGTTAACTGTTTAAGAGAAAGTTAAGACATACAAAGAAACTAGGGCCCTACAAGATTCAGAAAGGGAGATTTCTGATAAATTTTACATTAGATTAACGTAAATTGGTAGGATGAATTAGTAGGAGTGGGGCTTACAGAGGACAAGACATCAAAAAATAGAAATAAATAGTTCAGATGACCAGTAAGTAAAAACATCTTTCCTGTGATACTTGCTAAGTGTCACTGGAAGGAACCCTGAAGCCCACCCCATGGGCTGGATCAGGCTGCCCAGGGCTCCATCCAGTCTGGCCTTGAATGCCTCCAGAGATAGGGCATCCACAACTTCTACAGGCAGCCTGTTCTAGTGCTTCACCATCCCCAGAGTAAAAAAATTCTTCCTAATATCCAATCTAAGTCTCCCCTCTTTTAGTTTAAAACCATTCCTTTTGTCCTATCTCTACCATACCATCTAAGAAGTTGGTCTCCCTCTTGTTTATAAGCTCCCTTCAAGTTCTGGAAGGCTGCAATGAGGTGCTCTCAGAACCTTCTCCTCTCCAGGTGGAAGGAGCCCAGCTCCCTCAGCCTTCCTGCAGAGGAGAGGTGACCCTCCTCTGGGCCTGTTTCAACAGCTCTGTCTTTCTTACACCAAGAAAGTACTGCAGGGCAGACACAAAGCACCAAAAGATAAACTGTTTAACTTAGAATACTTTAACTATTTAAAATAATAAGTTTAGCAGAAAGTTAATGAATATTCTCAAGATGGACATACAAGTTACCTCAGCACACTCTGAAAAAGAGTTGTTTAAGCAAGCATGCCATATTTGCCTATAACAACTTCACTGTTATCATCACAGCAGTTGACTGGTTACAGCAATTTTTACTTAAATTACTTGTAAACAAGCTTATGTTGTTCAAGCAGGTATAAAAAGAAAAAAGAAAGAAGAAAATCTGTGGTCATTATGCAAGTAAACAGCGTACTCAGGAATACACTACATAAAACAACTAAAACATACATCCAATTTGTCTTGCTGATTTACTTGTAGTCTTGTCCAAGGATTTGGTAACTGTAGTTTTAGTCAAGTTCTTTGTCTGCCAGAAGTGGTTCAAGACTTGCTTATACTACTGAGTATTGATAGCATAGCCTAACATAGCTTGATTCTTTTAAAAGAACAAGAGATTTCAAAACAGCAGGCACAGAAGGTAGTGAATGTGTTAGTGGAAAAATTGATTTAGACTTAAAGCCTCTCATGAAGACAACAGTTTCCCTCTCCTTGCTATTCAATCACTGCAGTGAGCAAAAGCAGAAGGATTAAATAAACTACAGAAGCATCAGCATCAAATTGTTTACCTGAAAGCCGATGACTTGGAGCTCATTATGAAGATCGTCAAGAACTCTCCTACCATCAAATATAAATGCAGGCTTCAGCATCTTCTTGTGAATACGCTCATAATCCAACTCCTGTGAAAAGCAATAAAGCAGACACAAGAAATAAGTAGCCTAACACCATCTTTTATTCTTCACTTAAAAGAAGATTGATGAATGTGACATTTTTACCTTAAACATGTCCCATTCAGTGCAAATTACAAGGGCATGAGCTCCATCACAGGCTTCATATGGATCTTGACTTATAGTGACCAACCGAGACACTGTAATAGAAGGAAAATAAAGCCTCGTCCTGCACATATCCTTTGCAAAAAATCTGGTGCACCCCAACAAGATTTTCCTTTGTCACCCTACTCAAAGATTCTTTAAACATGTCTTCTGTCAATACATTTGTCACTTTGATTTTACTTGATGAAAGCAGCTTGCATACAGCATATGAACAGATAGAATCCAGGCACTTAAGTTTTTGAAGTTAAGCATTCAAACTTAAAGAACACAGTCAAATCAAAAGCATCTCTAGAATTGGGAGTAACTATTAACTGATCAAATGCCAACTCTTACCAAGGTCATTGTTTGTACAATATCAGTACTTAACACTTATTTACTGTGGTGTGAACTGTGAGTTAAATAAGTCTGTGTACACTATGAGCTGCATTTGTTTGCCTCAGTAGCTGCCTAAAGGCAGCCCTCCCCTCACCCTCTAATTCAAGGAGATGTGAGATAACACACACCCTCCTCATCACAGGCCATTTTCCTCACTTTTGGAAACAACTTGATCTAGGTCTTCTCCCCTAACCACACACCATCACTGGCCTGTCCCTCCCACATAAGGGAAGTAAGGAAAGGAGTCCCAAAAACCCTTTGTTTCTCCAAGAGACTTCTAGTCAAAGACAACTACTTTAAAAACTTCCAATTTGAAGGAACAGATTAATTAGGAAGCAATGATAAATGAGAAGGTGATACAGGGCAGGATGCTCTACAGTGAATCCCAGAATTATTTCTTTACTTCTACTTTACATAAGCAGACAAGATAGGACTCAGGGCATAAGAGAGCTCACAGAACACTAGTCTCTCTTACAATTGAATGTTCTTGCTTGTCTTTCCCTAACTTACACAGAGAGAACATTATTTTCTATATATTCAAGTGAGCATTTGTCAGAAGAAAAATATACAATATACAGAATTAGCATTAGCCCATAAGAACAAAGGGGAAAGAGAGAAGAGTTACAGTAATCTTCTGAGCTAGGTCAATCTTCTACTTCGATAAGTGTAACTAACAGCAATCATTTCCATGGTGAAAATGAATACATAATATTTAAATAGACTTCGTGTATTTTGAGAATAGAGTTTCTTCTGGCTACAGTAGGATGAGGATAGTGAGCATAGAAATATAAGCATCCTTACCTTGGTTGTCTTCTGAGACACCTGGATGTGAGAGATCCAAGATGATTTGTTCTTTTGGTACTTTAGGGTCATAGATATGGAGCTTTGCTCCTTCATCCATTAAATACTTGCTAATGTAGATGCTAGATGACTCTCTACAGGAGAGAATTAAACAGTTAAAGAACCAGCTGGTATGTTTTAATAGAAATCTTCAATTGTTGTGAGGCTCAATGCTGGTTTTACATTAAACGTCTTAGCAATAATCTATGCCAGCAGCAAAATAAAAGTCTTGAGGGAGGCCAAAGAGAGTAATTTAAAAAAGTTTGAATCTCTTTTGCTGAATCATGTAAGAGATAGGTACCAAATCCCAGTACTGCTACTGACCATAGGTAACAAGGCATCACTCCTAAATATGTCATGCAAATTGTAGTTGGAGAGAATTGTATCAAGACTGTCTCTTAAAAAAAAAAAAAAAAAAAAAAGCCATCTTTGGGGAAACAAAGATGGAATTTTGGCTTCTAATAGCAATTTGAGTCAGCTGCAAAAGTGTTAGCATTCTTTACTGGAAGGACTCAAGAAGCAGCTGTTACTTTTGCAAGTTAGGGACTAAATAGAACAAGTTTAATTTCTGAATGAGTCAGGTATGTTGTAGAGATCAAGAATCAACTGTCTCACCCATTTAAGAAGCACTAGAATACAAATCATTGATTCAAAAGAGGTTAGGGATCCCATATCTGACCTGTTTTTGTTAACAGAACTGAACTTGTGGGGTTTAGCTGCTGTATCTAGTGCAGGGAATCCATGTTAATTAATAGAATTCACTTTCTCACCTTGTGTCCCCAGTATCTTTTTTGAATGCAAATCCTAAGATAGCAATCTTCTTATCAGTGACAGTATTGAACAAGCTGTCAATAATACGTGAAGCAAATCTCCGCCTCTGATAATCATTCATGTCAATCACCTGAAGTTACAAAAAACATTATGGCTTAGAAGAGAGCTATTAACTATAAGCCAATTGTACTAATGACCAAGCCAAACTAGCCACAAAAGTTTAATAGATGCTTGAGAAATTAAGTATTTTTATTTAGTGTCAGATACTCTGAAGGTAAGTTTAGTTAACTTAAAACTTGAGACAGATACAATTTTAATCCATGACTGCAGATGCATTTACAGACACACACAAACACCATCTAGTTGAAGGTCTAGATTTTTTTTTTTGTTTGTTTTATATTTAATTGAAAAAAAAAATTAGAGAAAAAAATCACAGCTGTCCTATGCTAGGCAGAAATGGGGAAAGCAGTTGCAGTGTTAGAGTGACTGATGTTACATGGACATCCCTTTGCTAGACCTACACTTCCCTACAGCCTCTGGCTACTGTAAGAACTCTATATCTTATAATTCACTTTAAGAGACTTCAGTTCACAAAACTCACATTGCTAAAGCAGACTTTGAAGTGCCTTGCTTTTGATGTCATATGGAAGCATGTTCATCCAGCCTGATTGTTCTACTGCTTTCCTCCCAGCCTGCTTCATACTTTGACCCCCAGCCTTTAAGACACATGGTACCAGATCACTAGTAGAAAAGGGGGAAAAGGCTCCTCACCTAGTCAATGTTTACCACAAACTGAAAAGAATTATTTTTTTCCCTATTGATTTTGAGATTTTCAACCCGAAGAAGGAATAAACAGCAACCTGCAAAACATACAGTGTAAACAACGCAGTTGAAGGATGGTGGTGAACTAGGTTTCTTCAAGTAAAAAAAGTGAAAGCAGTGAGATTTTGTAATTCAGCAAAGTGTTGTAAAGGGAGGGACATGACAGGCAGTGATGGGCAACATAGGGATAGCAGGCAACAGGGTAAGAGAGACATTTCTTTCTGTAGTTTCAAGTTCTGAAGATTTCAGTATTAGAGAACCATGTCGTGCCTAAAGGCCAGACAGAAGAAAGTTTGGATTCTGGGACTGCTCTGATCAGCATATCCTTCAGACTTTGTCCAAGATCTTCCATGTACATGCACAGGGCTGAACTACTGACATTGCAAAGCTCATATCGCCAAGGAAGGGACTCACGGAGTTGCTTATTCAAGTGCTTATGTGTATTACAGAATGACCCAAGCAGTATGGGCTGAGGTAGATAGATCTCTGCAAGTTGACATTGCTCTGAGGAAGCAAGAGGCACAACTAAGAGGTCATATTACATGAATGCAGCACTCTCTACATTATCCTAGCTGTGCAGCAGCCATTCTTGCTTTCTGATTTTTCCACAGTGATGTGACTTAGAAACATTGCAAAGAAATGCCCTTAGGAGAGTACGAAAGCATTATAAACAACTAGGTTAAGTGATTTAAGAATACAACCCCTTAGACTTGCGCTAAATAAAAGCCAAAGAAGGGCAGCAAATCCAGTGAAGGGTCTGGAGCACAAGTCTTATGAGGAATGGCTGAAGGAACTAGGATTGTTTAGCTTGGAGAAAAGGAGGCGCAAGGGAGACCTCATTTTCTAAAGTGATCTGAAAGGAGGTTGTAGAGAGGTGGGGATTGGCCTCTTCTCCCTGGTAAGAGTGATGGAACAAGAGGTAACAGCCTTGAGTTGCACCAAGGGAGGCTCAGGTTGGATATTAGGTACATTTCTTCAAGAAAGTGTGAGGCATTGGAACAAGCTGCCCAGGGAAGTGGTTGAATTACTGTCCATGAAGGTGTTCAAGAACCAAGCTGAGGGATATGGTTAGTGGGCATGATGGGGATGATGTGACAATTAGATGATTTTGAGGTCTTTTCCAGCCTTAATGATTCCATGAAAACACTCACAGAGAAAATGGTAAGTGCTCCTATACATGTGAGCTGCTAAGATATGAAGTAGGTTGTCTTCTCAGAATACTGGGAACCAAAAAGTCTAAATTGAAGTAGTCCCTTATCTCTTTCAAGAGTATTTTTTCCTCCATTATTCACCATGTTATTAAGATAACATGATTAATTCCTACTCCAAGGATTGTCTATCATCTCTTCACATCTTATACAGATTAAAAGCAACGCAAACAGATCTCAGGGTCTAGACTCCTTCTCTGCTATACTAAAGCACCCAAGTTCCACATTAAATCAGACCCCTCCTGGGCACTTGCACAAGGTTCATGCAGTATGTTAGACTCAGCTCCAATGACAGTACCACAATCCTCTCTACCATGGACTAGACTATCCTAATGAAAGCATTTATGGAATATACCAAACCAAACATCTTCAGAGGCAGACAGCATAAAATCCAAGTCTTTCTTGTCACAAGCAGTTGATGTAAGAGTTGCAAGAAAGTAACTAGGATGTTAACTAGCCCCTCGCTGGAGGTTAAACCATACAACTGTGATGTACAAAGCTACAGGACAGAACTGGTAATATAAGAAGCTGACAGAAGTTATATATAACACAAGGTTTTCTGAGACTGTTTTTAAGTAGAAAATTAAGAGTGACATCCAACCAGGCAACAGATAACTAGAAAGCAGTATGGGGGACTTTTTGGGGAATAGACTCCTGTAAAGCCAGAGTCATGTTATGCTTCTGCTTCACATTTCGTATTACTGCTTCTAGACAACTTCACGATTCATTTGGTCCAGACAAAGGCTAAGATCCCACAAGTATCAAGTTACTTTTACAGTTTTCAGCCCAACCCCCAACATGACAAGTTGTTTTTAGAAGTATCCCTGCCTTAACACCAAGGCATGGAAGAAGCCTTGCATGGACAATGCTCTAAGGCTGAACACTGAAGAAATATCATTCTGTCAAAAAATAAATACAGAATTTTAAAACTTGTACCTGTTGCCAGTAGCGGGCTACTTCAGGTAAGTTCAGTGCCTCACAAAGGTACACTAAATTCAAGACATCTTTCTGAAAACAGCTGCCTCCAAACCCTGAAAAAGAGGATTGTTATTACTTTAGAAGAAGTGGTTTGTATTAGCAAGGTACTACTCCAATCTTTGTAATCAAGTAGCTTCTGGCAACCATTGACAGCATTATAGTTTTTCACCATCATATCACTGCTAGTAAGTGGAAAACTTTACGAATCTCTCAGAATCAAACTCCTTAACCTGCTTTTTTCAGTTACAAAATCCTGAAGTTTACTTCAGATCCCATTTAAGACAGAACAAGATTTAAGCCAGGCTCAGAGAAAATAAGAGCTTCTAGACAGCAGAATTATTTACTTTCCTGTAGTACCACCTAGAGAGGTATGAATATTTCTCAGAATAAGCATGTAAAGGGAAGGTTACATCCTCCCCTTTCTCCAAATGGCTATCTATTCACAGGCAAGAACCAAAGATCACAAATAACTAATGGAGGTTTGAAACAATAGAAGGATCCTTGACCCCTAGAACTCAGTCCCAGAAGCAACGCAACATAGGCTGAGTTGTAATAACCTAATGAGAATTCTGGTAATGCATTTACTATTTACTTTCACTCCTGCATGTACTTATAAAAGAAAAGATGTTCAATAGCATTATTTTCAAGCCATGCTTTCTAGCATGAGGGCTGTGTGATTTAATCTCATCCCATAAGTCTCAAGATTTCTTGTAACAGTCACCACTACCACATCTTACTACAGAAGTTAGAAGTGGCCATCATGTGTTTAGAGACATCTCCTTTCCTCAGGCCACTAAAAGCTATTCCCAAAGAAAACTGGGAAGACGTTTTGCAAAATGCATCATCTGTGACACCTAGGAGAAAAAGAAAGAAAAGAAAAAAAAGATTGGTTCACTCACCAACACTGGCTTTCAGAAACTTATTTCCAATTCTTTGGTCTGTTCCAATAGCTCTTGCTACTTCTTCAACGTCTGCTCCTGTAGCTTCACACAGAGCACTGATTGAGTTAATGCTGCTGATTCTTTGGGCAAGGAAAGCATTAGCTGCCTGAGAATTTAAAAACAAAACATAACATAGCAGAGAGTAGACAGAGTTTAGTTCTTCTGGAAACCAGGATGCCCACAGATCAACAAGGAGCTAGATACTAGAGTACTTCCTCTTTCAATACTGTGTAGCTCTATTGAGACACTAAGTAGTATTAAGGAGTGTAATAGTTCTCATTACCCGGCATTTATGTAAGCATAACAACATAGTGCTAAAGTTGCAGAGTTAGAAACATTTTATGAAGGTAGCCCCTCTACTGGCAGTTAACTCCTATTAATAACAGAAATAAAAATAAGGCAAGGAGCTGATATCATCTGTTAGCTCAACTGAGATCTCTGGAAAAGATGAATATCCTTTGACATATACTGGGTCCTCCAAATCCCAGATGTCTTTCCTATCTGCACCACCCACTTTTCGTAAGAGTCTGCCCAAGAGCTTCATCTCACTTGCATCTTCACTGATTGCAGCAACAGCAATGAGTAACACTAACCAGTTTAGAGAGTTCTGACGACCAGGTATTCGTTGTGAGGATTTTTTCTTTAGGCACCCAGTGCTCATAAACAGCACAAAGAGCACGGACAGCTTTCTGTCCTTCTGGAGAATCATCACCACCAATGAGCACCCTATCTGGGTTTTTCAAGTCCTTGATTGCTGTTCCTTCTGCAAGGAACTCTGGGTTAGACAGCACCTGTAGGCACAGAAATAAAGTGTGAAATAAAGAACAACAGATCAAATATATATATATATTCCAAATATATTTGGAAACAGCAGCCTGCTCAGAAATCCATATCTGATATTATGCTTACCTGCAAATCCAAGTTAGGCTTAGTATTAGCATCAAATATTCGACGAATGCTCTCTGCAGCACGTACTGGAACTGTGCTTTTCTCAGTGACAATTTTATAGCCATTTGAGTTTTGTACAATTCGTCTAGCACAAGCTTCAATGTATTTCAGATCAGCTGCTCGCCCTTTTCCCATCCCATAAGTCTTGGTGGGAGTGTTAACCTAGTTACAAAAACATAGTCAGGGAAGAAATGTTTTAGGTCTCTTATCAATTTCACCTATTCAGTAGGTCTTATGTTATGACAGATGCTTTGCCTCCCTGATCCCAGTTTGGTCCTACCTCACAATTATTCTAGTTGCCATGTCAGATGAACAGCTATTAGCTTTCTCATTTACCCATTTTGTTCTCGCTGGCCTCTATTCAAGCAGGATTCAAACAAGAGCAATTCACAGCAGCTCTGCAGGCTTCTGCAAAACTTAGGCCTTATATTCTAAACACAGCAATAATTTCTTTATGCTTACAGTCATCTTTTGTTTTCTGTCCCATGCTGTAAGTATAAAGATTACATGTAGAATCTTGCAGCTAGCAAGGCAGTTAGTTACGCTTTCAACCTAAGTGTAAAGCTGCTGGAAATCATTACAGTGAAGTACACAGAAAGCATGCAGGAAAGCACATTTAGATTAAGACAGAGGATCCTTTTCATTGCAGACTCAAAGAAACAGCAACAATGTGTAAAACACAACAGCATTTCTTCAGTCAATGACAGGAAGCCAGGTGGCAATACATGGGTTGTATCAGTGGCAGTCATCCAACCAAGCAGCATTCACTCTACCCCTCAATGGAGAAAAATACTGTCAGAAAGAGAGCTCTGTACTGAGGTGCCCTAACAAAGAGGGGACTCAAAAAAAGGAGGACTTCAGTAACAAAACCCAACTGTGGCATACCAAAACAAACAGAAGTCAGTTCTTTTAGGCTCCACGTTATAAGCAGCATGACCTTTCCTGATAAGGTTATGTTTGACTGAACCTGCTTCCTAATGGTGTCAATAGCTTAGAAATTGTGATAAATTTAATGAAGGATATTAAGGGAAAATCCTGCCAGCTCCTATTTCATTAATTCACAGATTTTCAAATCTTCTAGAAATAAGAAGCCACCTTTATAACCAACAATCAGACTGGTTACATCCAAATCTAGGAACCATATAAATATTAAAATCCCATGGACCTCAGTGCATTACAGATAGAGAACTGCACTATATTCTGCTCTAAGGCCCCCTGCACCTCACCAAGACAAATATTGGCATTATCATTTTGACTTAGGGCCTGTTGGTCTGCCAACTACTCTCCTGGCTAGAGGAAACTAATTGCAAGATAACACTAATCTAAAAAGTTTACTACTTTTCCTACGGTACACAAAAGAAATAAGAAATCAGTGGCATAGTGACACAGCATGGCTAAATGAATCCTTATGAGAAAACAGAGCACTCTTCCTAATTTTGTTAACACAGCAAGAAGAATAAATACAAACTCACAGAAATAAATACAAGATCAGCCTCTCTGATGGCATCATCAATACTGGTGGAAAAGAAGAGATTTCTTCCTCGACAGGACTCCACCACTTCTTTTAACCCTGGCTGAAAACAAACAAACAAAAACACATAAAGAAAACAGTTTAATGTATGGCATTTACCTTGTCACTCAGGGCACACAGAGCAGTAAAAATGCTACGCACAAACAGATGGAATATCTTTTCTGATACAGAGATGCTTTTACTCCATGTTGCATGTTTTCAGTCTGTGAAGTAGTGCCTCTGCAGCTTTATATAGGGGAGAATTAAAAAAAAAAAACAACCCACAAACAACAAAACAACCCTGTTTCTTAGTCAAAACACTCAAACCGTAGTCTCAAAGATTTCATCCACACTGAGCTGCTATTCACATAACAGATTCTAGGCATCAGTTATTTACGTGCTTAATGCCATTACCATGAGCAATAAATAGCATCACTCTACAAGTGGTTCTTTAAGTAAGTCCAAGAATGAATCTTAAAATATTTCCAAGGCTGCAGGCACAAAGAGGTGTTCATAGCTCTCCTTGTCCCTCAGCTACACAATCCATGATCTCCTAAAGTCATAAGCTCAAATCTAATGAACTGACTCAGCATTCAAAATAAATATTCTCCCATCAAATTATCAAGCCCAAACCCTGTGGAAGAAAGGTTGAGAGACAGGAGATTAAGACAACACCTTTTGTCAACTGCTCATGTTTGGACATGGTTAAGTTTATATCAGAACCACACCTGCACTGTGAAAGCACCACAGTCATGACTTGATGAGATTCTTTCCAGGGCTTACAGCACTGGAATACTTCCCCTTCTCTAAACACATCCATTTACAGGTGCATGAACAATCCTCTGTAGTAGAATGGACTATGGAATGTTTTAATTGATCTGTGACAAACATATCCAAATGAAGCCTTTATGTTTTATTTGAAAAATCAAGTCACATGTTGTAAACTGGTAATCAGTCTCCAGCTTGTAAGATGCCCATCATGACAGGGGTGAGTAATCACTAGGAAGGCAAAAGTTCACCATACAGTGAGAGGGGGAAAAAAAAAAAAAAAAAAAAAAAAAAAAGCAGAAGCTTTCTTGTGCAAGACATTTTTGCTGTCTCACTTTATAGCAAATATTTAACTGAAGAGGAAAGCAAAGGTCAACATAAGCAGACAATACCAACTGTAACCAACTGTAACCCCTCTAGGATGTAAATAAAAACGTAGCTCACTAGAAAGTGAAAGAGTTTCCTTGTACCTTCTGATACTGCAAAGAAAAAGTTGAAACAAGAACAAATTGAGTAACAAACGCAAACCCCCGTGTGTGTAATGACTCAAATTTACAAGAGCCTGAACTAATTCTTGGCAGCTTTTGTACATTCTTTGTAAGTAAAAGACACCATTCCAGGAAACAGATGTGTTGAGTTTTTTTGTGCATGTGCTTTAAAAAAAAAAAATTAATTAATTAAAAAGATCAGGTTTAACTAAACCTGATTCGGTGTACATTCAGTCTAAGTGTTAACACAAAACAAAGTACCTACTTTCATGATCTTCATTCAAATCTTGCTTGCTAATCTGAGCATTACACACATTTTCCTTTGAATACATATGACAAAGGAAGTCTACTCATCTCTTCAGAACCATGCTTCAGGCTTGTGGCTTTTCCCTCCTATAAACCAAGCCTTAGAGCACAGGCAGGAATCAGAAGACTCCATTACGATTAAACAAGGTCCCAGGAGAAGGTCGGCATCATTTAGCACAAGTAGAGAAATAGTTTCATTTCTCATTACTAAGCTCTTGATATAGAACCTAGATACTTTCCTGCATCAGACATATTCAATTATTGTTTCAAGAAACTGATTTAATGAGTGGCAGTGACACATGGCTGTTCCAGAATGCTGTCTTTAAAGGACATCACTGTGCCACACTTCCCAAGCTTGGGAAGAGGGCCACGTGAAAGTGCCGTGCGGTGGGAGGGAAGCAGAAGCAGCACAACTGAAACAACAGGAGACAAGTTTACCTCGTAGATGGGGAGCGTGTCTGAATTCCAGGCATTGATTCTAGCCTCGTTGACATCTACAACAGTGACTTGGATTTTAGGACACATCTGTGCAATAACGCTGCAGGTTGGCCCGCCGACATAGCCAGCACCGATGCAGCAGATCTTCTTGATCTCAAACATGACTGCTCTAGGAAGAGGGGGGTGGGGGAAAAGAACCAGTAGTTACCAATGAAAGTCAGCGGCCAGCCATCCGAGTTAAAGGATCTCGGATCGCCAGCGCTCTTCTGTCGGGCTGCCACAAAGGAGCGCTTTCAGGAGACCGGCTGCGAGAGGCGAGCTGCAATTTACGAGGACGGCTTTCAGACCGCCCCGCGCCAGCCTCGTTCCACGGGATCCGGGCACCGAGGAAGCGCTTCTGCGGTCCGTTTGAAAGCCGGCGGCTCAGGCAGCGCCTTCCAGCCGAGGAGCCGCCCGGGCCGCGGGGCGCCGAGGGGCGGCGGGCAGCCGTGCGCCAGGCCTCGCCCGGAGGGGTGGGCGGGAGGCCGGGCCCGGCTCCGCAGCCCCTCGGCCGGGAACGGAGCCGCCACCCCGCAGCCGCACCGCCCGAGGGGAAGAGGCCCCGACGGACCGCCGACCGCGCCGCCAGCCCCGGGGACTCACCGCCTGCGGCCGCGGGTCCGAGCGGAGCGCCGAGGCGGAGATGCTCGAGGAGCTCAGGACGACGCACCGCTAGACGCGGGGCGGCTATTTAAAGGGCCGCCGCGGGGCTGAGGCGGCCGCTTCATCCCGGGGAAGCCGAGCGAGGCCCGGCCCCGGCTCCTCCCCGCGCAGCCGCCCCGCCCCGCCGCCGCCGAATGGGCGCCGTACAGCTCAGGCGGCCCCGCGCAGGCGGCCCCGCGCAGGCCCCGCCGCCAGGGCCGTGAGGGGCCACAGGGCCCCCGGGCGCGCCTGGGGTCTTCGGGCCCGGGCTGGGCCCTGACGCGGCGGCTTCGCTCGGCCCGGCCGCGGGAAGGAGGCGAGCGGTGCCGCTGCCCGAAGCAGCCCGGCGGGCTCCGGCAGGCTGAGCTGCAGCGCTGGGATTCGCGCCTCGCCAGCCGGGGCGGCGCGGGCGGTCACCTTTGTGCCTCGGGCGGCTCTGACGAGAGAGCCGAGTTCCGGTGGCAAAAGATGCTCGTGAATCACTTTTGGTCTTGCAGTTTGCTGGAAAAGTCGTCCTTCCTTTTCTGTCACGTAGCACAGGGCGCTCTCAGCAAGGATAGGTTGTTACAAAGTGGATAGGTAATAATAATACAGTGTGTGAAGTCCACATGGGAAACGCAGTCATGGTAAGGCGGTGCAGTGAACTCTGCTCACCTGCCGTCACACTGTGGGCACTGCCCGGCCATCTGATGGCCCTCAGTGTTAAAGTCCTTCGGTGTTGCTCATAAAGTGCTGCCTTGTTCTCACGTGGCGTTTTCACCCATAGCTATTAAAGTATGTTAAAAAGAGATCAGAACTGTTGCTTGTTTTTTATACTTCCTTTGGTACCATTTCTCTCCTCTTTCCCTGGAAGGCCCTGTACCCACGCTGGAACGTATCCCAGCTCCCCGTCCCTTGGCAATGGTGCCATGGAACACGCACATTTCAGCTGAAAGAACCAACTCAGGTGTCAGCCCCAGCACAGCGCGCTGCTGAGTCAGTGCGGTTAGCCAGGGCTCCCTGCAAAGGTGTCAGGTTCACTGCATTTATCCTGAAGAGGAAACAAGTAATGCCTTGTCTCACTGCTGATTTGCACAGGTGTCTCAATTTTGATCACATCCTTTTTTTTTTTTTTCTTCTTTTTTTTTTCCCTTTCTTTCTTCTCCCAGGGAACACAGAGGCTATGCAAAGCATGGTGAGTTCCCACTACTGAGTCAGTCCTACAGCCTTATGTATTCCGTTATCTTCGTAAACTCAGTCTGTCTCCTTAGGTCTCAAAATAGTCACAAACACACGACTTTGTGTTAGACCAGGCTTCATCTGATCTGCACATTCAGCGTGTTGTCCATGGAGCAGGTAACAGAGCAAAGGAGCTTCTTGATAGCCCACACTGCCCTGCTCCCTGTTGGAGACTTCGACCTTGAATTCCCTTTGCCAGAACAGTTCTAGATCATCCCCAGAAAGCTGCTGCTTTTGGTGCTTCCCCAGAACATCTACTGTGGTTTTTGTTAGGGTACTGGTGGGAGGGAAAAAATATGGGGCTTGAAGTCACTGGAATAAGGAGGGCACAGATCATGTCTCGTTACTGAATAATCTAACTCCTAAATGACTCTCTGTGTTTAATTTTTTGTTTACAAGTACATAGAGTGTTTTACAACACAGCACAGAGGCAATAAGGCTTCTGTTAGGCTTCGGGGTGCACCTTTGAACTTTCTGCCAGAGCTCACTGCTAGGCAAGCACAGCTCCAGGCAACAGGAGAACAGATGAGGCTTCTGCTGGCCGCATTTTAAAATATGTGTGAATTCTGCTCCATTTTTTGAAGGCCTGGTGTGAGCTGTGAGTTCTTTTGCATCACAGGAGTAGTAACTGGACATGAGAAATGAGGGTGTGTTTTAATTTAATAAGCATTGCCTGATGACTAGATCCCATGGCTCCCTCCTCCACACACTTGCCAGCCCAGACCTCTGACAGCCTTTCCTTCCTGCCGTGTGGGGAGTGCTGCATACAGCTCGTGGCTATATTCCTTCTGGGACACAGTGCTTAAAAGTCAGGTGAGAGAAAATGAAGGTCTGCAATGGCCTCTTCTTGTGGAGAAATCCAATAATCATTCCTTTCAATTAGCAAAACATAATGTATAAAACCTGAAGCTAGACAAATTCCAGTTCAGGACAAAAGTTCTCTAATACTGAAGATAAATAAGCATTGAAAAAGTTCAGGGATTGTTCACCTCTGGAAAGTTTTTCTAAAATATATTTTCTAGTGCAAAAAAGAAATAAGAAACGTAAATCCTGTGCCATACAGGGTATCAAAACAGATGTTCAGAGTAGCCATATTTGGCTTTCTATCTTATGAGTTTAATATGTATATGATGCAAGATTTAAACTAAAATGTTCCCTTAGCTGGTTGCTGAAAGGTATTTTGGCAGGGCTTCCATTCAGCTAAACAACAGTGTCAGTGAAGGACTGCCACCATCCTAAGTAAGTAAGCTTCCTGCAAACTGAGTCACAAGTCTACCCAGAAGATTCGTCTTTTTTTTTTTTTTTTCTTCCTTTGAATCAAAATTGAGAAAGCTACTGATAGGACTAATGAATCACTCTTCCTTCATACATTTTAAAGACCATAATTTGCATAATAATTTAACTGATCTATACTTACAAGAGCATTGCTCACACGTCCATGCTGCCAGGAGATCCTCTGTTCAGATCCTGGTGCTGCCGAGCCTGCACTCTACTTCACAGAGGCACCAGGATAGTGAGGTGACTACCATGATTCATACACACCTGCTTGAGGAGAAGAGGTATTTTTACAGGTAGTTGTGAGTTTTAGGATACAGCTACATACTAGACAGCGTTAATAAACCAGTCAATGACCCAGTGTAGGGAGGTGAGCCCCGAAAGGTACATAAAATGGAAAGGTACTCAAGTTTTAACAATGCATCTCTCTAGGTCCCCAGAGGTACATCTTCTGTGTATGTCGAGATCTGCCCCCATCTCTCCAGGCCTAATTTGGTTACGTGTCTCATACCCACTCACCTTTCCTGAAAACGAGCAGTGCCTACGCTACATGCTCTCAGAGACCTGATCTTCAACGTGCACTTGAAATACAACCACAGCAGAACTGAGCTGGATGTGAGCCAAAGCTTTCAGAGTGCTTCATTCAAAAAACTTGGCCAACGCAAGTGTTGATGTTGTTTTAATGTAACAGCTCAGCGGCCAGAGCACGTACCAGCGTGAGCGCCAGCTGTGTGCTCCGTCTGTGTGAGGAATGGCGCAGCGGGCTGGAGGCCACATCCCTGCCTCCCTGGCAGCTGCGGACCTGAGGCGATCTGAATGTCGGTGCTGAGTTGAGGGACCAGCCTTCACCTCCGTATACAGTGTTACATGACACCAGAGAGATTGCAATTTATGAAGAACTTGTGGGATGGGGGTAGGGGGGAGGGTGCGGAGGGAAGAAAAGAAGAGAAAATGAGCGTGTGACAGTGTAGCCACCAGGTCAGCACCTTGGTAGCAGAGGTGAGATAAAGGATTAGCAAAGAGCCCTGGGGGTGAAGGAAGTTTTGTGTCAATCTAGTGAGTGTGTAAAGTCAGGTTAAGATTTGAGCTGATCATTAACCAAAGGCAGCTGTGTTTGTGCAAGCAGTTTGGTACGCTGACATCTGACACAGGTTCAACAAACGCCATTGTCCGCCTGGCCCTGTTGATCACAAGCCCAGCCCAGGGGCTGTCCCACACGTACAGTGTGGTCTGAGCTGCAGGCACTTCTGGAGCAAGGGGCAGGACTTGTCCACAGACCTACTGGACCTGTGCCTGAATCCATGCTTTGTGTTGTGCAATGCTGAGAGGAAGGAAGGAGACGCAGCTGAACAGATTACACAAGAACATGTAGGATTGGGCCTGTGCGCTCCTCTGGAAAAGGCTCATGCAGCTGCATCACAAAAACCATATGGCAGTTTTGTACACTGTAAAGAGGACACGTCTGAGTGCCTTTGCTCCCACATGTATTCAGAGCCAGCTGTGACATGACTGGGCACAGTGGCACAGCCTCGAGTCATTGCGAGGCAGAGGACCTGGTTCTGCTCAGCATGCTCGTATGCATGCACTCTACTCACCTCTACCTTTGCAGCCCACCTTGACTTTGCTGTTGAGCTTGACTCTTTACAGGCTTAAACAGTTTATGATTAATCTCATGCGATGCTTTTGTTAGTGACAACCAGCACCCCCAAACTGCAATTATTATAATTTGTTCTAAAATGCAGCAAGTTTTTGGTCAGGGTCCATGAACCTTTTCATACATCTGGACAAGAACTTCAGCTGGACTCAAAGACAATATAGCAATAGAAATAAAACCCCAAAGTCATGCAGGCTTAAAGTAACCTATAAAAATCAAAGGAAGATTACTCTGAAAATGGAGAATGTCTTTTCAAACTCTATGCTTTTATTTCTTGCACAACAAAGCTTTGCTTTCCAGTGTATGACCTTCCTCTAATTAGATTCTTTAAATCTCTCCATATACACAGAAATTGTTCAGATTTCCTCCCAGGCATGATTATAGCTGAAGGCCTTATCCACTGTTCAGTAAATACTCTTCTTTTTTTTTCTTTTTTTTTTTTTTCTTTTTCCTTTTTCTCATTTCCCCTCTACTCTGCACTTGTGAGGCCTCAACTAGAGTACTGTGTCCAGATGTGGAATCCTCAGAACAGGAGAGATGTGGACCTAGTAGAGAACATCCAGAGGAGGGCCACAAAAATGATCCAAGGGATGAACAGCTCTCCTACGAGGACAGGCTGAAAGAACTGGGGCTGTTCAACCCAGAGAAGAGAAGGCTCAGGGGAGACCTGAGAGTGGCCTTTCACTACCTAAAGGGGTGGCTTTAAGGAAGAAGGGGACAGATCCTTTAGCAGGATCTGTTGTGATAGGAAAAGAGGAAATGGTTTCAGACTAAAAGAAGGGAGATTTTGATTGAATTTAAGATATAAGTTTTTCACAATAAGGGTGGTGAGGTACTTGAAGAACTTGCTCAGAGAGGTGGTGGATGCCTCGTCCCTGGAGACATCCAAGGCCAGCTGGACAGAGTTCTGAACACCCTGATGGAGCTGTAGGTATCCATGTTCGTTGCAGAATTACATGACCTGTAAAAGTCCCTTCCAATTCAAAAGATTCTATGATTCTATGATGTTCTTCTGAAAACCACACACATACCAGATATCAAAGCTCTTCCTGCAGAAGCAGGGCTGTCTAAAATCAAAATTGCCTTCATTCTTCATTCTGACTTGCTTGAGATACAGAAGGCACAGGTCTGTTTGAAAAGTTACAGCTTACATTTTTAAAGTTATACACATGCCATTCTATTTTACGAGATATTTATTTTTAGATTATTTCAAATTTAGAAATTAATAGGTTGGCGTAGTCCTACATCTTATACAAAGTCTAACAGACCAAGACAAAAGGTTACTAATGATTGCTATTTATTTTGTTAAGTCAATAAAAAGTGCATAGTACAAGCCCTTTATCCCAATCCAAGTACTCAGTAAAAGATTACTAGGAAACCGCAAATGGCACAGATGATTTTTTGTTTGGCATAATTCAGACATTTTAAACCACCGATTTACATTAGATACATCACATCATCACTCTTCCTTTTTCAATAGTGAACATTACAAGGTTAAGTGATCTGCAGACAATACATGAATACATACAATTTCTCATTTTAGAGTATAATAATTGTGTTAAGCAGACTCTAAAAATACTATTGTTTTAACAAAGTTCTAAGCGAAGGTATAATTGTAAACTTTCCTCCACATTTCCCAAGTTGCTACAACTTGTGTCTCTTACTAACTGAGCTTAAAACCCTTATTGCAGAATTAATCATACCTGAAGCTTTGCATCCCACTTATCTCTTCTGCCTTTCTTTTCAAAATTTATCATAAGCACCTGGAACCAAGATAACACGGTTATGCCATTGCAAACTACATCACTAAAGGCCAGATTTCTGCCACTCTTACTAAAGCTGCTACTAGTACATTATCTCAGAGTAGTTCCACAAACTTCAGTGCAACTACCAGATGAGTAAGGCACTACTTAACATGAATAAGAGTGGCAAAACAGTCCTATCATTAGTCATTTTTTAATTAAGAGTGGTGATCTGGAGGTTATGTTTAGAGAAAATATCAGAATTTAAAGGCATACATTTTGATTTGGGATAGTGGCCTGGCTCTTTAGTAAAATATTTCACAATAAAATATTTCCAATGTTTTTCTTTTACATAGAAAATTTAAAATAGCAATTTTTATGAGGAAAGCATACAGACATAAAATCACTGGGACAATTACTCAGAGGAATTTCAAGCAAAGACAATTCATTTAAAAGTAAAACACAACACTACTCTGAACCAAAAGTTTGTTTGCCAAGACCACTAGAGTTGGGAGCACACAGTGAGGTTCATAAATACATCCATGGACATTTAAGAAAAGCAATAATGATGCTCATGAATGAGGAGCATCTGCTATAAATCTCACCAGCCTCCAGCAGGATGAGGAATGGCTTGCTCTGGCTGAAATGAAGCCTGTTTCAGTAGTTGGTTTTTGTTGTTGGTGGTTTTTTTTTAAATCAATTGGAAACCTGTTTTCTGCATCCAGTAGTGAAGGATTCTGGCCAAAAATTCTTGGAGAAAAGGTCAGTGTAGCCGATAATGCATACTTCTTTCTGGTTCAACAAAATGATTCTGTACTACTACTTCTGTTCCAAACAGCATCCAAATTATAAATGTACTAGGAAGGCAAAGAGCAAGCACAGTCAGACTGTTTGTCCCAGTGGCATTTTTACACAGTGTTTGTGGCCTGGACACCTTTAGACACAACAGAACAAACTCCCTGTTTCTCTGCTGCAACTCCATTGCTTTACACAGCACTGCATCTCTGTCACTGAGAGAACTTATTTGTTTGGATTTTTAACAAGTACTGGGGTGCTTGGGAGCACACTATTCCAAAGAAATTTAAAGGGCAATTACATAAGGTTACAGAGGCTGTTCTTCAGGTCTGCACTGCTCCTTTGCGAGGAGGCTCAGCTGGCCCATCGTTTGCCCTGAGGAGGAAAAATCTGTGTCTACCAACCATGGGATCTGAAATGAGATTTTTGTGAGAGCCCATTAATACAAACCTTTATGCATATGAACAGTTAGTCCTTTCAGCTCCACAACTAAAGTCCTCAAGGAAAAAAAAGGTTTCTAGAGTAAGGCCTTGAATCCCCATTTATCTGCTCTACTGACCGTTATGGAAAGAAGCTTTGTGTTGGTAACATAAAAATGTTCTTTATGTTATTTTCATCATTTTTTCATATTGATCAAGAAAAATATACAGTGTTGCTTTTCTGTACATCTTTAAAATGTTCTTAAATTAATGTACATAAAAAATTCCTTCCCATTTGCTATAATGGGAGATGTGCACCTGTACGCGCACAGCCACACATACACACGCATAATCACACCACACATACACACAAGTATTAGAGGGAAAAGACATGCCATACGTAGTCACCTGCAATTTCGTTATTCTACAATTACAACCAGTAGTAGGGATGAAATGTTAGGAATAGCTGATAACATACAGGTGAAAAAACCTGAACATCCAGAATGTTTTGTATACCAGAAATTGGTAACCTCTCGGTATGAATTCATCCTGCTCAATATACGTTATGTTATGGATAAAAACTTAAGATACTGATTATTAAAAGACTAAAGAAGGACAGAAAATTCTACCAAGTTCTTCTCACTTAGATTTTTCTTTTCATAAATTCAGTAAGTAAACAAATCTGGTTTTGGAATATATGTTTTTGACAATATATTGAATAAGATATATCATTTACTAAAGAACATGATTAAATTAATTTTTGGTGGTATCCTGTTTTTTGTACAGCTCTCAATACATATGTCTAAGCTTTGACAGTGGCAATTATCACATTCACTTCTTTGCGTGCACATACACATGCACATTATTTAATTCTAGTGGAAAATTCGTGCTTTGGCCAACAGCCCTGAAAACTACATTAGTGGTCCAAGGACCAGGGCAAATACAAAATAATTTCTTTGCTTTTCACCACATCTGTAAAATAACAGTTGTGACTATAATGCAACTCTTAAAAGTATAATGGAGAAAAAATATGGATTTATCTGAAGAAAGATCAGTAATAATTCCCATTACTATAGATGCACAGGAATTTTAATTTTCTTTCAATGAATATCAGAAACCACTGCAAAGAAATTAAGATTGCTGTAACAGAAAGACAATGAGTGGAATGTCCACAGTTATGATAACAACCAGAAAACCCTGCAATGCCTCATCATTATTCAAATTATGATCTACTAGGAATTGTAGTAACATAAAAGCAAAATTGAAGTAGCTAAAAGTAGTTCATGAACATAACTGCTGAATGGTAATTCTGCACTATATAAATGAGAAAACGACAGTATTGAAGGGAGTTTTGCAGTAATCTGGTCACTTCGTTCATTTGGTCGTGCAAGGTTTTAGCTGCTGAACTTCTCTGATACTGAAAGCTCTAGTCCAGTGGTGGGGCTGGTGGTTCTTGTCCCTAGGGGTAGGACAGAGGAAAAGAAAAAAGAGCACAAAGAGTATTAGGAACAGTGTCTCACAGAGAAGAATTGAGCAATTGAAAACAAAACAAAACCCCAGGAGAGTTACATTGTGCTTTAAGGTCTTTCATTACCTATTTCAGTCTCCAGGTATATGAGCATCAGACAACAATACTGTTTCCTGCACCAGCAGTGATTTTTTCCAAGATCCTACATCTAGGATGAAGGTCACCTTCCCAAGTTTTATGATGTGACTTTTTTGACTTCTCTAAAATTGTCACATAAGAAGGCAGGGAACAGTTCCAACCAGAGACAGTGTCCAGAGAACATCATAACCAACTCTCAGGCAACTACATCTGCTCCATTTCATGGCAGAGCTCACAGCTGGCCTTCATAATTCTACATTCACTTTGATTTTACTTATTTTCACTATTAGTAGAGTTCCAAGAAAACGGAAAAGAAAATACACAAAGAACATTTTAAAGGAAAAAAAAAAAAGACTATAGCATGGTCAGTATTAAAACCAAATATAGTTAAACTACTACAGTCACTTACATTATGTGGGCTGGTGGGCTTTCCGGCTGTGCTGGAATTTCTCAGATTACTAGGTCTCAGTAAGAACAAGACGAATGCAATCACAACCCAGGCCATCACTACCATGGCAAAGCTGACAACATTGTCACCGGAGAAATTTGGTCCTGGCACTACATACAAGGAAAACTCAAGTTACAAAACAGAGTGACAGCAGTTCTTTCCTCAGAATGAAAACAGAACAGAACAAAACAAAACAAACAAAAAGCCCAAACAAAAATCTAAGGAAAATTTTTTTCAATAGAATTTTCTGATTACTTCTTCCTTTGTCTTTAAGGCAGGTAATCCTTTGTTAGTGTTAGACTTCTAATAAACACGTTTCTTATCTCTTTGAAAAGAGAGAATCTATTTCATAAGACTTCTCTGAAATGCTCAGAATTACTACAAATATTTCTTAGTTTATATTAACTAAGATGTTGAGACACAATCACATGGAAATAAAACTGAGAATATCCCCTTGGACTGTTGATTAGTGTTTTTGGATCAAGAAGGTCTTGCAAATATTTGCACATTTGAAAATATCAACTTTTCCCCTGTGAAATGCAATTTCAAATAATCAAATCATAGCTAATGTTGTCAAGTGAAGCATGAACCAATGTACAGATAACTAACCATGACTTACAGTACTTACATGGGTCTATTTACACTAGTATTTAAGGACTTAACAACTTCATTAATTATCTGGATTGGGCAGAGCCCCAAGTAGGACTGATCACTAGAGGAGAGAAGTCTCCAGGCTATGTCACCAATCAGTACAAACACCTGAAGCGAGAGTGCAAAGAGGACAGAGCAAGGCTCCTTTCAGTGGTACTCAGTGACAGGACAAGAGGCAATGGGCACAAACTGGAACACAGGTGGCTGAACACCAGGAAACAACTGTGAAGGTCACTAAGTGCTGGCATAAGTTGCTCAGAGAGAGGCTGTGAAGTCTCCATCCCTGTAGATACTCAAAAGCCATCCGGACATGTGCCTGGGCACTCTGCTCTGAGTGTCCCTGCTTGAGCAGGGTTTGGTCCAGGTGGACCCAGAGGTCCATGCCAACTTCAGTGCTGTACTTCGGTGACCTAACAGTATTCACACAGCAGACCAACACTATTAAACCCTGTTTGATCTTGTGGCTTGACCACCACACATGAGATCTGTAACACAGCACAGTATTCAACTTGATTCACAAGATTAGCATCTTCATTTCATCAGCATCTTCATCAGTATCTTCCCCTTTATGCTGACAATAAAGCAAGTAATATTCTAGTCCATAAAATCACATGAATCAAAGCACTTTGTTTAGTACTGTAAAAAGCTAATTTTCTTTTCTTGCTTCCTGAAAATGGACTTTCTGAAACCACAAGAAAATCTATTATTGATTTTAAGTGTTAACTGTTTGTTTTCAAAAGCAATTAATACAAAGCTATAATGAATAACCTTCAGAACAGGAAGGTCTGTTCTATTTTACTACTCCAGCTAAAACCTTTAACACATGAGGACGCTTGTATCCATCAGATTTTTTCACTTGTTTCATCAACTCCACGAACCATCTCATTTTGGAGTCAAGGCTGGATGCACCACTTGTTGGGAGCTGCTATTATTTATCATTTGTTAGACAACTCATACCCAGTGAACTGCTGAAGTCAGTCATTTCCTTGAAGGCAATTGCTGCTCCTGAAGAATCATCACTGTGATACCAGGTACCACTGTCAAAAGAGGCTCTTCTTTGAAAGCAGTTTCCTCATAACACAGCTCAAACAGAGAAGCAGGGCACTGTGGGGAAGCTTACAGTTATTCCACACACAGCTATCTGAATGAACACTGGGGCTGTTGTACTGATGCCCTTTACTGACATAATACACACTGAAAAATTCTCTTGGAGGTCTGAATCCATAAAAGGTGCTATATATGAGGAGCAGTGCAAAGATAATAAATGAGAATGTTACAGCCTTTAATTCATTAAATTCTAACACAAGACTGACTCAGAAAGCATATATAATATGATTTAACAGTATTTTAAATCTTGGATGACCTTCACTATATATGAAGGCCAGCAAAGCAGCACACAATTTTGTATGAAATGAATAACTGCTTTACTTTTAAGCTTCTGGACAACATTAGCAGCTACCCTGAGACCACCTTCAGCAGCACACAGGACAGCCTGGGGTACCTGCTTTGCTATGTACGCTCAGGAGAGCAATGAAAGTTCAGGTGATGTGCTAGACTTGATTTCTCATACAATTGACACTACAGGTCATGGAAAGCAGTAAAAGGAACCACAGTGGGAAACCACAGGCATTCCTATAACACAATTTCTACCCAGCCTGTTTTGTAATACAGTTTGGATTGAGCCAAAAGCACCAAAACGTGTTCTAGACTAAGTAAGGCAACAGCTGATCTAACACAGTTGGCCCTGTACTACCTACTCAAAGCATGCTAGATATGAAAACAGCCACAATACTGTTTATACTATTCAAGTACTGTTAAAGCCACTTCATTTACAAATGACCATATGTTTTAATAAGGATGTGAGATATTTCAGAATCTGCTACTTTGATCTCTTGACATAAGGAGGTGAGGATAAGCGAAGTCTCACATAGATGGGGTGTCTCACTTTTCCAAGCTTTGCAACAGAAATCAAAAGAACAAACAAGAAGCTGTTACAGCTACTGTGAAAAATAATATGTTGTGAACCTTTCACTAAGAAAAGTTCCATCACAGAGGTCACAAAACAATCAGATGAGACCAGCTTACGGATGAAGAACAGCCAAGTGAAGCTGAAACCAAGTAGGATGGAATTTATCCATCTACCCACCATCTATGGATAGAAAAAATGTTTTGAGATTTCACAAACAAAGTGGTTTTAATTACAATTTATATTTTGCAGGTAATGTTGGGGTGGTCTTTTGATTTCTTTAAGATTAAAGGTTGCTTTTAAGAGTATCTCTGGGTGATATTTTCTAGTATCTCCACATGACTAGGAAACTGTCCTGTCCAGATCTCACAGATGAATGCCCCTGCCATCCATTTTGATTACAGTAAAATCTAGTTCTTAATTTTCAGTTCCTAGGAGACACCAATTGCTATGGAACGCTGCGACACATTTCCCCCTTGCAAGCTGTGTCACGGGGTGAAGTGAAGCTTATAGTCTCTAGCCTGGCTAATCACAGACTACCAAATCCAGCCCAAGGTCTTTATTTTCATTGTCTCTGATCCCTTGGACTGAGTCTGCCTACCTACCCAGGAACTCTGAACGAAGCCTGGGAACAGTTCATCCCTTGGAATTTTTTACAGTTATCTCTGTGGAGGAGAAAGCTTTATGAGGGGTTGCTCTGAGACTGGGATTACCACTCATAGGAGATAATGACTACAGTGAGTCACAACTGTTGTTCCATGTGCAAGATACAATTGTTTGGCTTGCTTTCACCTATAGAAACAGAGACTGACAGGCACAGCAGTAGGCCATATAAGCTAGCCTTCTCTCAGAAAAAGACAAGAAGACAAAAAAAACCTTATGTAACCACCTCATTTAATGTTCTACTGTATGGCAGTCAAAACTACTAAAATGATAAATTTGGGAAAAATAATTTCTACAGACTGAAGGTCAACCACATCATGATCATACAGCTGAAATCTCAAGAATTAAAATAGGCAAATGCCTTGTTAAGTACTCCTGACAAGAGATTAGTTCTCTTCTTAAAGTGCTATTTTTCATTCAATGTGAGGTTGCACTCTAGAGAAAAAAGAGGAAAGACTGCATTTCTTTTACTGCAAAAGTAGAAACTTTGTGATGCTTTTAGTCTGCCATCTCATGGCAATACTATTTCCTCTTGGATGCTCAGCTTTTAACCATTTAACTTCTTCAATGTGGAAAGGCAAAAATACGCTCTCTGACTTACACCTTTCCACAGTGTTTTTAACCTTGCATGTTCTGTGAAAGAAATGCATGAAACCATATGAAGAGAAGTATTTTATAGATGAATCATCGAGGAAGACAAAGAGCCTGTGGGACCTTCAGCAGATAATCCATGCAAGCTGACAAAATCAAAGGCAGGGACAAGAAAACTGAAGAGATCTAAAGAGGATTTGAGTGGAGGAAGGGAGAAGGGAATTACCAGAAAAGGGAGGGAAGAGCTGGCAGACATTTCATGCCATTAGGTCAGGCTGCTGTGACTCCCCTGGAGGAGTACAACTCAAGATGAGTCACAGATTCATTTTAAAATACATAAAAATTTGGAAGTAGGATAGACAACATTTCAGACAATCATCTCTGACTGTTAACATTACAAACTAGTAGAGCACTGAAAATAATAGTAATCAAAATATGAATGTGCTAATTCCAGACCAGAACATCTGGAAATTGCTCAAACACAGAGATTAAACTCAGGTGGCAGTCCCTAATTTCCTTCCACAGAATAGGATGACTTTGAAGGGCCACTAGCCATCAAAGTAGCCCAGCAGCAGCTGTAGAGCCTCCTTGAACTGGATGAACCACTGATACTGCCATTGGAAAATGCACTCCAATGCACCCATTGAAATGGAGGGAAAAGTGATCAGACTGATGCGTGCTTTACATCACAGCAGGTATCCTGATGGAGAACAGCCATCAAGCAGAGTGCCCAAATGCTCTATGAAGTGGTGCTCATTTCCTCCCATATGTAGGAGTGTAAATCTGAAAGCATTCATTCCAGTCCTGGTAGGAAACTTTCCAGAGGGTAATGGTGCTAACAACTGAAAGTAAGAATTTAGAGCTAATAACACAAAAATCTGAGTGAGGGAGTGTTGTACTTCAGCTAGTGCTACTGTTTTGACTTGGCTCCAAATATCTACAAAAGATCTGATACCAAGAGTTAAAGAAACAAAGTGTTCTCGGGAAGAATCAATGTAGGGTGTTTCTGATAACTTCCAGCTGGTTGCAACAGCACAAGCACAACACATGACGTTGCTGTGACACAGGCTGAACCACAGCCCTGACATTTCCCAAAACAAAACCACACACATTTCATCAGTTATTCCACAACCTTGCAACTTAAGAATCTGTCTATGACAACATTCCCAGCTGTGCTTCCAAAAGGAAGACCAAATCCAGGGAATGAGCAAATGGGTGGGAGTATAACAAGTTTCTTCATATCAAGGTCTGGAAATGAGGAATCAAAGGCAGCAAGTAACACAAAATGGAGCCTGGAGAAGAGGAGATCCAACTCAAACTTAAGTTCATCTTGATATAGCTGAAAAGAAAGGGTATGAAGCAACAGACAGAAGATTAGCCCAGAATTGTTTTGATCTATGTCTGAAAATGTCTCTAGAAGCTTCTCCAGGCTCGATCTGTTTATTTTTGCCTTTAACTCCTGGGAGTCTCACAGACCTCATGTTGGCTCAAGCATGGAACCACAGAAGAATCACAGAAATCTGACAGGCAGTCACTGTGATTGCATCAGCAAAAAAATACCTTTGCTGGAACTAAATTTAAGGCAACATAATAATGTAGAAAGGATTTACTCTATAATTTCTGCTTTGGGCTTTTGAAACAAACCACTGGTTTGGAACAATTGCTGCCAAATTGCTTGCATCTGCACAGAGAGCTATTGCAAGGATCTCTTTCAGGATGGAAAGCTATTTGCCACAGTCCCTTCACGTCTCCACTGTACAATGACTGTATAGCTTGAAAGCTATCCCACAAGCTTTGTGCCTATACATAACAGGACTTACTCATACAGCCCTTAGCCTGAGAGCTTCATAAATATTGATGACTCTTCAGGTTTAAGTGAGAATGTTTCATTGCTTGGTTTCAACCATGAACTACAGCTCACAAGGCTGCACAGCCTAATTCCTGTCACCTGCCTTTCCCTCTCCTGGATTCAAGAAAAAAATTGAGATTGAAGAAGAAACTAGACATAGCAGCCTAAGGAAGGAGACTAAAACATCTTCCCAAGGACAGCTACATTAGGGAGAGGAGTCATGATGGAGGTCCCAGACATACAGCAAATTTGGAAAGTCCAAAAGGAAAAACACTGCCAGTAGCATTGTTACGGCAGAAATGATTCCCACTCTTTTTTTTTTTTTTTTTTTTTTTTCAGGGAGTATCATAATTTTTCCCCTTCAGCCTATCTTGACAATGAATCTGGGAGTGTTTCATGCAGGGAAGACACGGTGCAAGTACAACCTAGATGCCCATCTCTGAACAGGATTTACTGTAGAGTGAAGATGAAGGAACGTGAGAGTGAAGGAAAGCATGCATTCACCCCAGGATCCTGGAAACCTTTACCAGGTCTCAGACCCATAGGAGACACAAGCATTTCTTCTAGAAGAGTAACAGCAGCTTCTACTTTCAGGAGCTCAGGTGTTCCCTGGAAGTCTTTACAATAGTCCTGATATAGGCTAATTGAGTGAGCTCATATGCTCACTCATATAGTAAAGCAGTATAGGAAAAACAGATCCACTTCATTTTTATTTATAAGCACTTGGCAATGTTTCCTTTAGACTATGAAAAGTGTAAACAGAGCACCTGAGGGCATGTTCACATTACTGCATAATCTCAGCACAGCTATACTTCTCAACAGAAGCTGGTAACACTTGATCATCCCAGTCACGCTCATTGTTTGGAAGGTATTCTTGATGTGTTTCACAGCAAGTTTCAAGGAAGTGTATATAATAAATACTCTGCTTTGTTAACTATACAGCCACCAAGTCAAACAGAAATGCAGCTGTGGCCTATGTCAGCTTATCAGCCAAAGCTGCCTTAGCTGAATATCCAATGATATTCAGCTGCCATGACAGTGAGGAAAAAAATGAAGTTCTCCTCCAAATTCTCTCTTTTGAAAGAATTTTAAATAATCTTACTTGGAAGTTAGTGTTTAGATACTTGTAATACTTGGGGCTTGATCATCCGTGGTGCTGGTGTACTGACATCTCCCACTTGCTCAGCATCCTCTTCCATATGATGCATCTCATGTACAAATGTTAAATCTGAGTCACAAATTCTCAGGAATTACCTCCCTCACATAATGGTTTCAGTACAGCAGTATTTGATTTCATTTAGTATGTTCTTATAACATTTAATTACAGCTGTTTATTTTACTTCCATGCTCCTGATCTTAACAGTTACTCACATTCCTGAAGGCATTCTGTGTCTGTGCAGTACGACTGTGATTGTCTCAGCTAGAACAGAGAAAAAGAAAGGCATGACAGTTAGCAATGAGACTTGGTCAGCTTGTACCAAAATCAAGATTCAGCATAGCATCAGAGCACAAGTTCAAGATAAGAGAAATTGTAACTTTCACTGAATCGGACAGCTTATGGTATGCAAAGAATCCCAGGTACTGAGGTAGTTTCCAAACCCTATTTACATTGGAACTTTAAATCACACGACTGACCTAGAAACAAATGATCAGACTGTGAAAACGGTTAAATACAGAGATGTAGAAATAAAGTTTCACATTTGAATTTATCAATTACTGCTACTCCATCTAAGATATTTTAATAATAGATTTTGATTTGTATCTTGTTTTACCTAATTGTTTATGGGTATAAACTATAAAACTGTTCCAGACTAGGTAAGCTTGCTAACTGTAAGAAAAGTCAACGCTGGATAACCTGCCTATCAGTACAACTATTTTATTGATGACAAAATTGCTAAAGACACACAAATGATAAACATTCTTTATCAGGAAAGGTTAGATGGATGGGATTTAATCTGCTGTATTATGGAAACATGCTCTATTCCTTGCTTAGGTAAACGACACTGGCTAATAATAACAGTTCTAAAAAAGCACAGAATGGCTGTGATGCCTTGGTTAGAACTATGATCTCCTTTTTGACATGTTTTCTGTCACAGTAGTGTCACAAATTTCAATACATCTTGTCACAGCAGGGTAATCTGTTATTATCAGTGCAAATACACAAATGCAAGATAGAAGAGATGTTCCATATGAAAGAAATAGGCAAATAATTTCTACAAACCCAATTTCCATTTGTTGTGGCATCACTGATAAGATTATTAGCTGTATGTAGTCATAATATTAGAAAAAGTACACCAAAGAAACAGTTGAGCAACTGCAGGAGGAAGACACTCATGAAACTTTAAGCTCCTTTAATTACAATAAACTTCAATAACTAGCCATTTGAGAAATAATTTAAAAAATATCATTAGAGATTCATAACATTCTTTCTCTGATTAATCTATAAATATCTGCTGGTAAATTTACTGAGACTACCAAAAAGTTCCTTAGGAAGTACAGGGAATGTTGGGTACCACCTTACACCTTTTCTATAGTTAAAAGCAGCAGCAGGGGAAATTAAAGCAAAAGACTTTACTTTGTTGGTTGATGAAAGACTCAACATGAGCTGGCAATGGGTGCTTGCATCCCAGAAGGCCAACCATATCCTGGGTTGCACCAAGTGAAGTGTGACCAGCAGGTCAAGGGAAGTGATTCTGCCCCTCTACTCTGCTGAGACCCCACCTGGAGTACTGCATCCAGTTCTGGTCTACATATTAGGAAGAAATTCATACTGTGAGAGTGGTGAAACTCTGGAACAGGATGCCCAGAGAGGCTATGGATGCCCCTCCCTAGAAGCTGGATGGGGTTCTGAGCAACCTGCTCTAGTGGGAGATGTCTCTGCCTGCAGCAGGGGAGTTGGGACTAGATGACCTTAAAGGTCTCTTCCAACCCAAATCATTCTATGATTCTATGATACTTACCTTACCAGAAAAAATGGTATCAAAGCATGCATACTCCCTGGCCTGTTTATGTAACAATGAAAGCTCAGTTTATTTTCAACCTTCGGACATCCTTCTCAAGGTAGAGGTTTTACATTAGCAGATACTACCAATCTGGAACATCTGATACTGAGAGATTCCTGAACTGAGAAGACTGGATATTACTCTGACCATTTTAAAAATACCAACAACATAATCACCTACTATTCTTAAAAGCGATTAATACAGAAACGGGTTTAATTACAATCCCTGATTTGTAAAATGCCTGCAGTTTGCAGGTATTCTTCAAAACAGAATTATGCTCAGAATTAAGACAGGTAATAAGTATATGACCAGAAATGTAGCACAGGTCAGCCAGCATATAACATCCACCTGTCCCTGCCCTGTCCCCAGGATGGCTAGGGACAGTGCTATCTTGTTTGCCCAAACTGACAACACTGCCCTGGGGTTCTCCAGACACTATGTTATTTACCTCCATCTCCATAGGTTAAACCTGTCCAAATACAACTTTGTAAAACCACGTCAGTAATGTTTCTATAAAAGCCATCTCAAAGTGATACGTACACTTTGTATTGCCATTTCTGCATCAAAAACCCACGTTCTGCTTGAAAATGCCTGCTGATGCAGCAGGCCAACTGCTCAAGACACAAAAAGTATTAAAGCCCTGAGATTTTGTGGGCCCAGAGGATGATGTCTGACATTAGATTTTGCTTGCTGTCTGCAAGATACAGGCAAAAACTAGGGACTTCTCAAAAATCAGAACAGGCTCCAAAACTCTAAAAAGATAAGTACTACTGGAAACACCAATGACAGAAATATTTCAGTAAGTGAGAAATGTCACTAGGACTTGCTCTGCAGATCTCTGCTGAAAAAGAAAAAAAGATAATAGGCTGCCAATAAAGAAAAAAGTTTACTTACGTATGGAGGAACAATGTAGAGAGGAACAAAGTGCAGTCACCCATACTCTGACAATAGAACTTTGTTTTCCAAAGGACAGAGACAACAAACATTCCATTTCTTTCACAGTGATTGAGAAATTGACTATACAACGTAGGTTTAGAAATCTCAATTTATTATGTGAAACAGTTACAGAAATAAAAAGGAGAAAACTGGATTTTTATAGTTTTTATTAATAATCCATGTAAAATTCCTCTGAATTGAAAACAATACATAGCCACATAATAGTGCAGAGTTAACGATCCCAAAATTACACTGCATAGCCTCTGTGCGTTCATATGCAGCAATAAAAATATTTCTTAGAAAATTAACTTAATTCCAGTTAATTAAAAATTTTCTTACAAAAACCACTTGTGCCAGAGAAGATGTGACTGACAGCACAGGATCACTGCCCACTGAGTCAGCAAGACTGAGAAGCCAAAGATGAAAAGACAAAAACCTATTAACTATCTCCTCATGCTTACTTCTTTCCCAACTATACACATAAAACTTCCCTATCCTACAAGCACCAGCTGTAGGAGGGCTCTGTATACCACCTAACAAATTTGTCTCAATGACAAGCTGTGTGCTGCTCTCCTGGGATGAAACATGGCAGATGACTGAAAATGAGCAGCAGTAAGAACAGGTTTTTCTCAGCTCTCTCAGGTGAAATAGGTTGCAACTCTGCGACCCAGTACAAATTTGATATTTTACAGTCACTAAATTAGCCAAAAGACAAGAAAAAATTCTGGCACATGCAAGAAAAGCTTATGTAAGGTGAATGGCTGGAAAAGTTAATACCTTTTGCTGAAACAAGACTGTTCCTTTGCCTAGTGATTAGCTCTCTTTCCTGACAACTGTACCACCCTTAAGGGACATAGCAGCTGCTGGAAAAAAACTTAAATGTGAGACAGTTCAGTTGTCAGATAATTGAAAAAAGAGCAGTTACCAGAGGTTTTAGCAATGGCAGCCACCACCCTCCACAGTCTCTAGTGGCAGCCGAAGCACAAACAGACACAGTAAAGGGACCCCGCTATCAGCTCTGGAAATTCTTTTGCAAAGCTCCTGCAATGAGCAAAGCTTCTAACTTCTTTCCCATGCAAACCTAACGGATGAGCAGACACACGTGCTGCTGTGTGGTCAGGGTGTGAACTTTTCCTGCATGCTAGCTGCTCCACAACATCACAAGTGAAGTAGTGAGCCCAGTGAACCAGCTCTGTCTAGCTCAACAGAGAACTTGTTTTTCCAATACAGTGACCTCAGCCACTAGGATCGTTTCAGTCTTCCCATTAAAGAAGTTCTGCTGCTTTGCATTTCCTGCTCAGCACAGACAGCTACTGTGGAAGACTGAGACAGCTGCCCACCTTCACAGTAACTTCTTCTTGTGTCAGCTCCCTCGCTTCCTCTTCAGAGGACTTTTCTGAAACTCTACAGATGACTTTCCAGAATTTGCTGCTGCAGGGTGCCACAAACCCTGGGACTGGTCCTGCAATCTCTGCTCAGAAAAACTGTGCTTTTCATTAAAATTGACAGCAAATGCTTGTGGAAAACTTCAGCTTTTTAAGGGTTAAGAATATTATTAGGGTTTAAAAAAAAAAAGATAAAGACAAAGCATAAGGTTGAGAAATATCAGGAAGACAGCGATGATGACACAGCTCACAAGTTTGTCATTTTCCAGAAGAAACAATGGCATAATCCCTGTCCAAAAGCACTTCCCAACTCTAAAACAGTGTAATGAAACAAGACGAACAGGACTAGTAGCAGGAACACGAGGCAATAATCAATGACGTCTACTGTCAGTGGCAGATGAGCTGAAAATAAATTGTTTATTAAAACTACTGCCTTTTAGAGAAACCTTTGAAACTGCCCAAAGCAGAAAAGACATGATGGAAAAATTAGCAAGTTTATGAGCCAGGCCAGGAAAAGATTCCCATACCAAAGATTGCAGTGGAAGAAAGCCCAGAGAAACATGTGAATGAAACAGATAAATTGGCTACCAAGATAAGAGAACAGTAATGGATGGTGGTGGCAAGGAAAAGGACAGATAAGTAGGGATTTAAGGACAAATAACCAATGATGTGGTCATTTATCCCATGAATAAAAGTTTAAAATGGAACCATAAAGATTGTTGATAGAAAATTTTGTGTGATAATAAGGGCAAAATATCATTCCTTGTGAAAATACCTTTTTCGCAATTCAAACCAATTGTAGGCTCTGCCTTTTCTCCCCAACTATGCCAGAAGATGACAACCCCGTGACATATTCCTGACTGGGATCTGATGCTTCTGGATAATGAAATCACTGTTTAAACTCTGTTGGCAGCCACATCCAAAGTATATAAATGATTTAGTAAACAACGTGATAAACAAATTGCTCTGGTCTGATAGGCCAGTCCTGAATACGGGCCAGACTGCAAATTGAATTGAAGTATTATCCACAGAGTTCATATTTAAAGATGCATAAAATTGACACCTACATGCATTATTCTGCTACAAGCTGGCCAGCAGAAATAAGAGAGAAATAAAGTGGAAAGAAGGGCATTTCAATGGAATTAAATTGTCTTCTAAATGGCATTAGCTTCTCTTAGAGATACAAGAACGAAAACAGCAAACACCCCCTTCCTGACTCCCACATTTTTATGAGTAAGTGTGGAATTAAGATAAAATAAATACAAGCTCATACTGGGACAGTAACAGTGTGGTACAAAAATATCAAGTTTGGTCCTGTGAGGTGACAAATTACTGTCTCCCTCACAGCAACACTGAGGAAAGAATGGACAGTACCTTTCAAAGCAACATTCCCAGCTTACAAACCAACGCTTGAGACTCAGAGCTGCCAACCAGTTATGTCAGAGTGAGAACACAACATTGACTTTCATGCTAAACAACATGACATTTTACGGATGAAGATGTAACAGTAAGTATGAGTGCACACGAACCCTGATCTAGGCAAGAGCTTGCTCCTTGTTTTCTTAGTTCTCCAGGACTGCTGATTTACCTTGGTGCCATATAGATTCACCTTTTCAACTCTTCCCTCATTTTTTTTTCCAATTGTATAACTTCCATTGGCCTCTCATTTTGTAATTTTGCTGGTGTTGAGGGATATGACTGACATCCTTGACAAACATGAACCAGAATGAATTAGCAGAAAAAGAGTCACATGAAAGAAGATGAAGTATGGTCACCCTACTTTCACGCTAAGAAGATCACAGAGCCTCTGATGACATGAAATATCAGACAGCAAATGGTAAGATGGAAATAACTGAACGATGTTACTCCAGAAAACACTGAGAATATTCACAAACAATACATGTCCCAAGACATCATTAACAAATGCGTAACTAAAATACAAACACAGAATACACTGTTGGATATTTTTGACCAGCTGAAATGAAAAACATGCTCCCATGTAGGAGGCCTTCAAGACAAAAGCTTAGAACAAGAAGTTCTACCAGTTTGTACTGAGCGTTGACTATAACCATATGTGGGCTAAGAGATAAAGCACAATGTTCCTCAAATAAGATCGCTATAACACAGCACTGATCATCAAACCCAGTTCAGCCATTCATAACACAGCTTCCACTAATGAACTACTGCTGAAATATCAAGCTGCCAGAATTTTCAATGTATAATCTTCCATGCTACTTGTAATACTGCCATACCACACAAGCTGTATTTTAAGAGTCATGAGGGGTGACTGACACATTATATTTTTATAATACATGTATTTAAGTTTAATATACATATTAATAACATAAGTTTAATATATACTTATATATAGACATATTTATAATATATTTAAATATAACATTTACAATTTATTGGTTATATATGTATTCACCAACATATTTATTCTTATATATAGCATTTGGAGAAGAGGAGACCGAGAGGTGACCTCAGTAATGTCTCCTCATTATGTTGAGCCATGACATCAGAGGTGGACACCGGTGGCATAGCAGTAAAAGTTGAACCTTCCTGCCAACATTCAATTATATTTAGTTGCCACATGACAGATGGCAGCAGAGGGGCACTGACAAAATGGCATCTGACATGGAAGTGCTTATGAAGCAAAGATGTGTCACTAAACTCCTCCATGTGGAGAAAAAGGCACCCACTGATATTTGCTGACACAGAATGCTTATGGATACCAAGCAGTGGATGTGAGCACAGTGAGGTGGTGGATGGTGTTTCAACAGTGGGAACAGCGGATCACCTCCACTGGTGCAGACTTTTAAGAGTGTGGCACGCAGGCTCTTACTCATCACTGGTGAAAATGCATGGTGATGGTTGCACTGAAAAATACTGTTTTGCAGCTGAGAATTTGCTCTATAGTGCCATTTTGATCTTTGTATCTGTTGTAGTTTCCATGGAAATAAATAGGAGGCATTACTTTTGTAGTGACCTACATGTATGTATATGCACACAAACACAGAGGTTAAAAAGCAGCAGCTTCTATCATGCTACTAAGCTCAGGAATGGGAAATACAAGGCACCTTCAACTTTCAGTGAGGTCCTAAAACCTAACTCCATATAAGAAAAAGTTGACCCAACTATACACCTTTCTTTATGGCTTTTTTTTTTTTTTTTAACATTCATCTTCTAGAAAAATAACCTTCATTTATACTGCTTGATCTAGAACCAGTTTTTAGTTTATAGATTATTAGCAGCACATGACTTTTGGGACTATAACTTGTGCAGTACAGCACCTTGAGCATCTAGTGAGCAACTAAGTCAGGTGAAGGGTGCTTGCATCCTGCCACTCTACCCTAATGTTTTATTCTTCTGGCTCAGTACCTTAGGAGGTGCATCAACACTCTCTCCTGCATCTCAGAAGGATGATAGTTTCTTCTTTGTCCTAAAGAGCAACCTAATGTTTAGTTCGTGGGAACAGTCTTTTCTGAACCACCTTGGGCTACAAGAAACCAGGAACTGAAGGCACAGGTCTGGTAGAAAAGGGGATAGTGAAAGTAAAATGTAATTTCACGCTCTTCAGTTGCCTGGCTAAGAGTTGCACACTGGAAGCAGTAGCAACAACTATTAAAAGAAGAACTTGGAAGGCAAATGCCATGGGACATGTGTAACAAGTCTCCAAGCCAACTTCCACGTTTAGAAGGTCACCTTAAAGTATCACAAGTTCATTCAGTATAGTTTTGCTTTGCTTTCAATAGAAGGCCACGTCAGTAGGGTAACTCATTCTTGCTGGCAGCCTGAAGGATTATTTAAGTCAGGCTTATCTGTGCTGGCATCTTGAGAGCTTTTCAATCATTTGGAGCACACAACGCAGATCTATTTTAATCATCTGTGTTTATTCTGTGCTGTTTGCACAAAGTCTCATTCAGCCAGGATTCATGGCTATGCTGGCTACTATTCCAGACCATACCAGTTTATGATAAGGAGACTCTAAAATAACCTGGCCAAGAGAATTATGGCAGAAGAGTGTCTGAACCTTTTTTTTGTTTTGTTTTGTTAAATACCTTGAAAATTTCTATCTTTTTGTTATCCAGAAATCCAACAGCACCTCAAAATATGAAGTAGATTTAAGATATATATATATATTTGCTCTGTATTCCCTAGAATTTTTGAGACATTCAAGCCTTCTGATAAAATAACATAACTAGACATGGGCCATTACTTTGCAATTAGCTACAAAAGAACATAGCACAAAGCTGTAATTCCCACAGAGGTCTGTAAGGCCATCATATCTCAGCAGAACTGCTGGCAGTTCATCAGAATTGGTCCTTCTGTATTACAGAACTAAAAATGCTTTGGGTAAAGAACATATTGCTCATTTTTGTAGAACCCAGCATGAGAGAATTCTAAATCAAATAATACTTTATCGGAGAAAAAACAAGAAGAAAAAAAAAGGATCTTGATGTCATACAAAGTTATGTGCCACCGGCTCACTCTGACATTTCTGGCAACTCTAAGTAGTCATACACAGGTCTCAGGCTTCATGGAAGATGCTGTCTGCATGATTATCCCAAAACATACATTATGCTTTCAGTCTAGTTTTCAGACTTGAACTGGGCCTTAGAATCATGGATCACCCATGCTTACTCAGAGAACATGGAAATCTGAAGGAGTAACACAGTGCAAATGAAAAGATTTTCATTTTGCAGGGGAAATGTTAAACAGGGGAAAATGGAGATTTAAATATAACATCATTACAATCCAGAAGATTGCAATCCTCTGCCACAACTAACACATAAATAATTTCCTCTTGACACCAAAGAAAATCCTTCACTTGGTTCTTTCAAACAACCGGCCCCTTGACTGAGTCCCCCCCATTAAAGTATTTTTAATGTCTGTTGTTCTTCCCTCTTGAACTTTGGCTCTTGTCAAAATAAGTTTTGAAGAAGGAGGAGACAGAACAGGAGATAAAGTCATACAAGCTGACAGATCTGTTATTGTCTCTTAACAACTCTTACATATCTGCAAAGGATGGAAAATCTGGTGGTATTTTTCTTCTGTGCCTATTTCCTTGTATGGAAGTTCCCAATTATCCGCTATATCTGTAGAGTAAATAGTGAACCCAATGTACAATAGTCAAATGTTAAACAACTCCAAATCACAACAGATGGTACCATGGATATTACATACTGGAGATGATATTTATGAAGTCGCAGTCAAAGACTTTAGATCTCTGCTGTTTGCTAGGAGAACTTGGAAATCATCATATCTGCTTATTATTTCCAAGGGCCATGCTACAGAAGTTTACTATGTGCAAAATGCCAAAGAGAATCCTGAAAAATCCACTTCAGGAAAAACGTCAGAACAATTAAGAGAAGATAATTCAATGCCACTGTTGCATCAGTGTACAAGTTATAAGAACTGCAGGTATGAATGGTATCTTCCAGTTAGCCTTCTAAGCAGTGAAAAATCTTTACAAATGTCACATGCATTAAAGATACACAATCTATTGTTCTTAAAACCTTCATAGTATTATTTGTTAAGGAAACAAAACAGAACCACACTCAGTAGCAGAGAGGAAGTAGAGTTTAAATGACAATAAGGCTTTTTCTTTGAATAAGCATTAATGTAATAAATTGTAATCAGTTGAACTGATTTAGAGTAGAGATCTAAACTATATTTTATCTGTACACAATTACAATGTATTCATCCACAAATTACAGTACTTGGAATATCAAATACATTTTACAAGAGTTTCAAAGTAAATGCACCAATTAACTTAGAAATTAGAAGTCACGCTTTTGGGAGTTAAAAGGAGAATTTCAGAATGTAAACAGACTTTTTGACCCTCTACTGACCATGACATAACATTATCACTGAAATTTTCCATACAGTTAACTCTAATGAAAATTCTGTGTATTTGAATACATATATTTTAAGTCTACATTTAATAGCCATAAGTGAATGCACGGTGACTTCTTCATCAGCCTAAACCTTAATTCTTATCAGCATCGTTCTATACAGTTATAAATAAATCAATCTGTAGAATTACTTAACTTTAACCCAAATGTGAATTACTAAAGTCTTTACATCAATCATGTTATTTTTGTATAACATCACTACCGCACTGAAGAATTCTAGAAGTCCATTTCCATACTTGAGTGACTCTGATAACTACATTGTTCTTCTAATATATTTGATCTTAACTCTGAACTTCTGAATTTACAGTGCTTGCTCTGGAGATA
This sequence comes from Phasianus colchicus, assembly GCF_987193195.1. Classification (NCBI taxonomy): domain Eukaryota; kingdom Metazoa; phylum Chordata; class Aves; order Galliformes; family Phasianidae; genus Phasianus; species Phasianus colchicus. Next base: position 50,666,561 of record NC_143439.1, on the reverse strand, counting down.
ATTACAACTACCTGTTGAGTCCTGACAAGTACTCCCAAACAATAAAATCACTCCAATGTGCTCTCGTGTGTTTTATACCTATGAACAAGAGTTAACAATTTAGTAGGTAGCAGTAAAGAACCATTCTGGGTATAAAGCATGGCTGAATTCCCCCCACCATCTCACTAGGCAGACTGCCTAGCTTTCTTGCATCCCAATGGTTTTGGTATGATGGTCTTGAAGAACCAACTTCCAGAGCTAGTAGGTACCCAGACTCCACTGAGATTTGCAGAGCTCAGCAGCCTTGAAAAACAATAAACAAGGATTCCATTTAAAACAAATAGTAGAATTCTTGCTTTCTCACACTGTGTGCAATTGTATGTGTGTACAGATTCAATAATGGAGATTTAGCAAGTACGCTAAATCATGCAACAGGTCACTTGAGGATGATACTCTGGCCCTGACATAGTTATCAGACTTTTCCTTTCTAGATTCTGTTGACTTATCCCAGATAGTGATTTGCTCTTCTACATCCAGTAGCAGCTGTTTTGCCTATTATGATAGATGAAATCTGGCATTTCCCACAACTTCTCACGGTTTCAAATCTTGATTCATATGATCCTATTGGAAACTGAACACTGAGCAATAAATTCAATTCTTGCAGCAACACAGGAACACTGTTAGACTGGTATTGGTGACCACTGCCCTGAGGGTGACACCTATGATTTATTCAGTGTGCATTCATAACACAGGAATTAGTGTGCCTCCAGATCATCCACTTACAGCCACCTTATACTGCTTGAGGTATTCCAGGAACAAAATCTCACAGACAAATCATCTACAACTAGAATCCTCCAGCCACTGCAAAACACTGGCTGACTTGTGCCACTGTCTATAGGTATCTTCTAGCAAAAAAGGAAAAGGTGAGAAATACAGAAGTGGGGACAAAAGTCATACTTTGTGTTTCTTATTTGCAACTGACAAGCCTCAGCGGATAAAGTAGCAAACACACATTCTCCTTTCTCCCTCCCAATTTCCTGGAGCTTCTCTGCACCACTTTATCACATGTTCAGAGGAGTCAGGGTCTACACAAGTGATGCACACAGCACATACCTCATGATAAGAAATAGGCATGAATAATTCCTGGGACAGAACATGTGTGTCCACGTGAGGGCAGCAGGGAGCAAAGGGGAATTAAAAAGCTAATCTACCGTTCAACAAGCGAGACAAAAAGCAAATGAATTATTATGGTCCAAAAGAAAATATATTTGCTATACTCTCACAGAAACAATTAGCAAAAACAGATTCTCAGGGCCAGCCCCTGCCGAGCAACATCCTGTGGCCTCAGTGGTGTGCCCTCACTGCATCAGAAGCCATGAGAGCATCTGGGAAAGCTGAGAGTATTTCGAAATTGGGCCACCTAGCTGTGAAGTATGGGCTAGTATGGCTGGGCCCTGGAACAAGGACTCCACAGAAGTATCATACTTACTAGCAAAACTTTGTGCCAACTGCACCGATCTTTCAGAACTGTGTAAGCAGACTGAATGATGTAACTGTTCATCTTTACTCGGCACTTCCAGCCTGCATCCAATCTCAGACTCCCCTATATGTGACATATTCATAAAATGAAACGGATTCAGCAGAGGCTCACCAGGGCCTAGAGCACCTGCTCTGTGAGGGGAGCCTGAGGTAGCTGGGCTCATTCAGCCTAGAGAAGAGACTGTTTTGTATTAACCTAACTGCAGCCTCCACCATCTATAAAAGGGGTTATGGAAAGGACAAGAGATAAGCTCTTCACAGTAGTGTATAGCAGAGGGTATAAGACATTAAACTAAAACAGTGGACAGAACAGAAATTCTTTACCAAAAGGACTGCAAAACTTTGGAGAAAGTTGCCCCAAGAGGCTGTCAAATGCTATCTTCAAAGGCTTTTAAGACTAATTCAGAATAAAAGCCCTGAATGATCCACCCTGAACTCACTGTCAACCCCTGCTCTGAGCAGATGGTTGACCTAGACCCTTCTGGCCTGAATGATTCTGCCAACACTAGCAAATAGGCATACTTGCCTTTCACTCCATGCACCTACATCCCCTATACAATTCTACCACCTGTTGAGTAATGAGATAAGAAAGCGAGTCAACCGCTCATGACTTGTAAGTCTCAGGCAAGCATAAGCTGCACCCTATCTCAAATCTACCAAAGGGAAATAGTATCAGACCCATGAAGCACAGGGAAGGAGCTATACAGATATGCCCTGTTTTTCTGGTGTCATTTTAAGCTTTTGTTCAGCAGGACACTGCACAGATTTGAGTTGTTTGACAATCAAGCTTTGAAGCATAGCACAAGGATTTCCATGGTCATGTGAAACAAGTGCTTGGCATTTCCTTTTGCCCTTGCAGAGGATGATTTTGCCTTCTCTTGCAATCAGTGACTGAGCCCTCCCACTGACAGAGGCCAGTTGTGTTGTTCTTGTTTTACTTTGTTTGTTTCCAGCAATTCTGTAAGTATGGTCTATATGTGATTTTGAGAAAGCATTCTTGGTATGTGGGCCCAGAAGCACAAAGTGAAAAGATGGTGGCACAAGTTCTGCAGTGCTGTGTTATGGACATCTGTGGTGATCTCTGACTACTCTGAGCAGAGTAATTCTAAAAAAATAAAAATAAAATAAATAAAATAAATAAAATAAATAAATAAAGAGGCTACCCAGGCTCCCTGAGAGCATAGGTATCTATCTGGTGCACTCAGTAACTTAAAAGGAAATCTAGATCCTAAGGAATAAAATGGGATAGAAACAAATTTATGAACATCCACAAATGGAATTACATGAAACAGAACTCAGTACTCACAATCACTGGCTTCTCAAATTCAGTTTTTAAAGCACAGTTCAGAAAATAAAGACACTGTTATCCTGCCACATGAAGAATTTCATGTGTGTGGTATTACTCTAAACTCAGAGTTTGCAGGACTGTTTCTTTGTTTTTCTGCAGACTTTTCTAGCTACAGAGAAACATAGAAATAATGCCAGTGCTGTAGAAATGCAGCCCTGGGAAATCAAGAGAAAGCTATAATCTTTATTAAGTACTCAAATATTCATCAGAGAGTCAGATACAGAGATTCTAGCTGAACATGCAACTGAATAAGCAAAATCAAAAGCATCAGTAACTGCAAGTGTGCAAGTGCTGAAGCAATGTCTATATAATCACACTTCCAAATATAAATATTCTCATATTATCCTTACCAGATTAATCAGTCTTCTCATTGCATGTTCATGCGAGCAAATGCATTCACAAGGATCAAATCCACCCTCTGCCATGGTTCTCTGGATAAACCTGAACTTTTCTGTGAACACCTAAGAAGAATAAAAATAAAAGTACAATGAACTCTTTTTCAACTGACCTTATTTTACAGAGACTCCCACATCAAATTTCAGCTCATTTAATGCCAGGGTGAAAAAGCAAAACAAAGCAGGGTAATCCTATTATTCCTTTGGCAGCATGAATAAAGAAGTCTGGTATGTGCAGTTGCATTTTGATGTTGCTGAAAGCAGTGCCTCACGCAGGCTTCCTTAGAGATCAAAATAATTTTTTTGCAAAAAAAAAAAATTATTATTTTTTTTCAATATCTCCCCTGGGTTTTCCCACACACCACTATGAAATGCATACTGACAAACAAGAACTACAAAGATTAAGTCCTGGTTTCTCATCTGCACAATGACACTCTTAAGTGTACAAATACCATTTGAAAAGTCAGGAGGAATTTTTCCTCTGAAATCCCCTTACAAACTGTTGGCATTCTCCCCTGGGATCAGTGTACAGTAAAATAATTTTAAATCCTGTAACTTCTTTGCTAGAGGGAGAAATCATTCTTACTGTATAACGAAAGCAAGCGGCAGGGGTGCAAAAGTGGATATACTTGGAAATGCTTTAGAAATGAAGCTGTACACACTAATTTTAGATCAAAGAAGTAGGCCATTCAGTCAGCAATACAGAAAAAGAGTTCAAAAGATTCAGTAATGGACACGGTGGGGAAGCCATTCTAGTTTATTCCCCTGCTAAAACCATTTCCACCCCAGACATGTCAGCAACAGTACAAGTATACCGTTATTATCCACCAGTAGTTCCATCAGTAATTTAATTGATGCTCAAAATGCGTAGCTGAGTGGAAGACAATTTTAACCCTGTGATCAAATCAGAGATTGTTTTCTCTCTAATAAGGACTCTTATGATGCACTAGATCTGTTCTGCAATGCGTGCTGCAGCCAAAAGGCCAAATGTATCCTGGGTTGCACCAAGAGAAGTGTGACCAGCAGTTCAAGGGAGGTGATTCCCTCTGCTCTGCTCTTGTGAGACCCCACCTGGAGTACTGCATCCAGTTCTGCGGCCCCAACACCAGAAGAATATTGAGCTGTTGGAGCAAGTCCAGAGGAGGGCTACAAAGATGACTGGAAAGCTGGAATATGCCCCCCCAAGGGGAACGGCTGAGAGAGCTGGGGGCTCCTCAGCTAGAGAAGAGAAGGCTCTGGGGAGACCTTATAGGAGCCTTCCAGTACCTGAAGGGGGCCTACAGGAAAGCTGGGAAGGGTGGTGAGACACTGGAACAGGCTGCCCAGCATTGCTGAGGATGCTCCCTCCCTGGAAGCATTCATGGCCAGGCTGGATGAGGCTTTGAGCAACCTGGTCTACTGGGAGGTGTCCTTGCTTATAGCAGGGGGTTGGAACTAGGTGATCTTAAAGGTTCCTTCCAACCCAAACTATTCTGTGCTTCTATGAGTGATACTCTTAAAACATTGTTTAATTAAAGATAGATTCAGACTTTGTGCTGCACATGCTGGGGTCCTAACTGTGAGATAACCAGCAGGCTTAATAGAGGTGGGAGCAGAGGGCAGAGCAGCATTGTCCATTCCCTAAAATAAGTAGTTAATGAAAGTACCAAACATTTGATGAGCATATGCTGAACAAGCAGATGTGTTCAGCAGACTTCACCTTCAAAAACCTAGTGTGGTAACTACACAAGTATTTTAATGTTTTAATCTTCTTAGGAGAAAGAATGACAACCCACAAGGCTTTAAGAAATCTCCATAGAAGAGAATGCATCACTACAGTAGTTCTTTCGCTCTGAGGTAAGCAGTGGAAAAAAGAAAACACATTTCACATGTTTTTCCCCTAATTCACTGTGAATGCTTGCCACTCTTCAATATCTTCCTCAGCCGTGGTGCAGAAGGCCAGGTAAGTAAAAGAAGGTAAGAGATATCTGTATCTGCATTACAGAATCTCATCTTCACTACAGTTTCCTGACTACATCTCCACTTTTTAAAAAAGAATACTGAAAATAAGCAAAAAAATTATTGAGGGAATGGAAGAAAGACTGTTTGCCTAGGTAATGAAAAAGGTTAACCTGACTACTGAGAAGATGACCAAGAGGTGACTTGGGTATGTAACAGAAATGCACCTTTGATTAGAAAAACAGAAGTAAGTATTGAAAATTTCTTCAGTGAAGGAGTCAAAGCCATATGAAGAACCAATGGCTGGAAGCTGTAATGAACCAAATTAAGAAGACAGGGCAGTCATGCATTTTAAACATTAGGGTAAATGATCAGTGTGACAAATGCCAGAGAGGTGGATTTCCCATCTCTTGATGCATTCAGATGTGCTTCAGCCAAATACAGGTCCAAGTACAGAAGCAAGCAGGTTCAGATATAATGTTCTGCATTATGCAGGAGAGATGATCTAATGATTCTTTTTGAGAGTTAGTTACAAAGCAACTACACTAACATTCCTGATGTTAACTCAGAACCACTGGAACTGCATGGCAATAGCAGAAAAAAATTTTAAATCGCCCAGGTTCCCTGGACAGTATGTCACTTCAGCCAGAGTAGCCTTTATCAAACTATTCTGGCATGAGGAACAGGTAAAAGCACTGATTTTTAAGTAGCACAAAATGCTTTTTCTGGACACAATGCTGAAACCTAAAATAAGGTGCTGGAACCATGAAAGTTGCAACACAATATTTAATTCCCACTTGGAAGAATTTAGGAGCCAGTAACACATAGTAATGGCACAACAATTAAGTGAGCAGGGGTGTTAATCTGTATACAACTAGGAGAAATCAAAACTTCAAATAAGAATCTTCATCAGTGAATCCAGGCCAGCATTCTTTGTAGAGTATAAACTGAGAAAGATTAGACAATAAGTGGGGAAGAGAAATCTGTCATGTAACATCACAAATTTAAGTAGAAGTGTGCTAGCAGGAATTTACCCCAAGGCTCCTGAGCTGTACATGACAAATTACCTTAATGAGCTAAAATAAAGCAGAACACATGTCACCAAGTAAAATGCCTTCCAAGCTTTCCAACACAATCTCCCTTATGAGCTTTCTCACCTTCAAATGACACTTAAAGGAATCATTCTTTGTCTTTCTGTCCTGCAAGCCCATAACAAATTCTTAGTGACAAAGAAATGAGGGTAGGCCATCTATTGTGAGAAAAACACTATTTTTCCTCTGACGAAGAACTAGAGGAAACAGATTTTACACGCAGCTCTCCAGGTATAAAGAAACTCCAAACTACATGCTGATTTTCACTCCTACAATGACACTTCTGATTACGTTCCTCATTAAAACCTTTAAAACTGGCTTAATAACTTATTTGTAATACACTTTGAATGTACAAAGTACTAGGTATCAACTAAGCTCTGTAATTAGATCTAAGTTTATTAATGTTTTGGGACCCTACATGAGATTTGGTAGTAAGAGACTTTTTTACCTATCCTGGAACTGGATTCCTTGGCCCTACAGCATGCACTCAGGCAGCCCACTCATACTGAAATCCTGATCCAGAACCGCAGTGCGCTTCCTGCCTGCCTCCAGTACCTCAATTGTCTCATCCCACATCAGCTGCTAGCTCGTTCTGCCCAGCTCTGACCTCTTCGCTATGAGTCACGTTAGCTCTCCACCTTCTGCAAATACAGCTCTTTTACATATCATCTATCACATAAAGTAAAATAAACCTTTTTTTTTTTTTTTTTTTTTTTGGATGTTGGTGGCAACCTTGGTTTTCTTGGAATTTAAAGCTACAGCGCCAACCACAGGCAAGTGCTCTGACCAGGAAGGTTACTTTTACCATACTTAAAATGATTGTATTTTACTTTCAATACATTATTTGTTACACAGTGTCTAATTCTGGGTTTACAAACATTTCGAAGACCTGTTTGGTAAATACAGCAAAGCTCTCACTGATAACAACTGAGAAGATACATGCTATGGCCCCTAGACTAAGCAAACCTGACAGAAAACATACAGAAAAAGAGAAAACCAGTAAATGCAGATAAATATGAAGTACCATCAAAGAATCAATACAACTTTATGCTTAAAGTGGCCCACAGAGGCAATCATAAACAGAAGTACTGAAATTAAAATCCTGCAGTCAGTGCCAGGATGACTGTAACTCAGGAGCAAAGAGGAGAACGGTCTCTGATGAATTAAGACAAAAATAGCTCATGCTAGAAGCCCCCCATCACCTTCTATCTGAAACTGTAGGCAATGAAGCCATAATGAAAAATACTTCTACACAATGTTTTAAATCATGAGAGTCTTCTCAGCTGTAGGATTATTGTAAATCGTTTTTCTCCTACCATCTTCCCCAACCCATGCCCTACAGCAGCACATTGTATTTTACACATCCTAATATCAAAAAACCAATCTTTATAGACACAATCTAATTGTTGTGGGTTGTTTGTTCTTTTTTTTTTTTTTTTTTTTTTGTACCTGGAGACTCTTTTGTACTTTAAATTATTGTAATGACTATACATTATTTCCCGATTCAGCAACACATCTCCTGGGCAAATAGCATGCAGCTGGTGAGCTCTGGGAGACAGAAGTTATATTCCACTTCCCTCCACCCTCACCATTACAAAACAAAATTCCTTTTTAGCATGACAGCCAACAAGACATTTTGTCCATTCTTCATGCGGTTGCTCTCCAATGTGACTCCAATTCTACGCTGATTAATGAGATAGTCAAGGTACAGGTGTTGGTGAGCTCTATTCCTTGGTAGAAAGGAGTGCATAAGAACGTTATCGCAGCATTTGAAGGAACACTTGCTATACACAACACGTACTCAGAGCTGCTGCAGATCTGTCACGGATCAAACCTGGCATCTTCATAACAAAGCTTTATGCTCATTAACTCTTATCTTTCCTGGATCCAAGCAGTCTTAAAAGCACACACACAACACAAAAGAATGACTGAGGATTTCCTCTGCCAAGAACTATTTTTGCAGTGCTGCTAAACTGAAGGCTAGAAGTCATTGGGAGCAAAATACCTCCATGCAGCAGACATGTAACAGAATCTTTCCGCTTTACTTTAAAGAGAAACAGAATTCCCTCTATTCAGCTCCCTGATGCTGTTTTACAGACAACTGCAACAACTCCAAGCACAATTGTCAAATACTTCTACCAAGCCAGACAGTTAATTTTGCTGCTGGGTTCAGCTTAAGCAAAGTATAGCAGAAGAAATGAAACTACATACAAAAATTGAAAAAAAATTTAGAAAAAAGCACATGACGTGTTGAAGCTCTGCAGGCATTCTGAAAAATGGTGAAGGGCTAAAATGAGCGAAAGTAACACACAAAGCCAGAACAATTCACTCACTGAAAGATAAAATATCCATTTTTATCTCACTGTCACAGGCAGAAACCTTCTCTCCCATTCTTTTCCACGTTCTCCTAAAGGATCTGTGTTTCCATAGGAAGGATTTGCCTTCTCACATGCACCTAAGCCATCTTGATATCCATGATCCCTACAGCCTCTTATACTTTCTGCAGTTATTTTCTTCACAGCACATTCCTGATCACTGCTTTTCTAGGGCTCTTCTTTCTGCTGGCCACTCTGTCCTATGCGTACCGTAAGCACACAGAAGCACCTCAGTTGTCTCATTGCCAGGCATGCCAAAACACAGTGGTTCAGCCTCTCGTACAAGAGGTTACTCCAAAACCTGTTTCTAACCCTGCCTCTCCTAAGGACTGGGCTCACCCAGCCCTGCCTGGTTACATGAGGCCCAATTCAACATCAAGTGGGTGTACAGCAAAATAATACAGAAAGGTATCTCCAGCAGGGCAATGCTGAAATATTGCTTATTAGTGGCCAACCAACAGAGAAGCCTAAACATTCAAGCCCAGCAAATACAAGCTAAACTCTTCTCTGTGTTTGTTAAATAGCACTTTTCCCTGTTGATTGCCATCTTCTTCAATATTTGTACATGCACATCCACCCTCCCATAAATCCTCTGTTCTTTGTTAGCCTTCTGGTGAACTACTTACCGTCAACTCACTTACCTGTTATTTAACTTCCTATTATTCCGGCTGTACAACTTCTTGTGTGTAAGAAAGGGCAAGGAATTTTATCCACCATTGATTTCTGCATCAAGTTTCTCTTCAAATTGAATTAGAGCACAGAGTGGAAAAACAACAGACACAGATTTGGGGAGTTTCTCTCTCAAATAAACAAACTGAAGATAAGGACATGGCTGATTTCACCTTCACACAACTTTGTGGAATTTCTATTACTACCACCAGAAATAGAACACATTTCCTATCACCAGGGCAATATAAAGGAGGAACAAGGCAGAAATGATAACCGAGCTATTAAAAAAGCAAAGGAAGCAAATAACTAAACACAGGATAAAGCTTGGACAGCGTAAGAAAACAAAAGCGTTTGTATTTAAATAGGAAAGAAACATCAGAAAAGAAGCTAGAAACATGGGTAGAAAACAAGAACGTATGCAGTGCTTTAAAATAAACCAATGCAATTCTGCCAGAAATCAGTGGCTAGATATTCCTCATGCAGCAGAGAGGACATTCCACTAACAAACCAGAACGAATTGGTCTGCACCCCTCAGCCACCAGCATTAAGCTGCTGAGGTTACAGGACTGGCAGAAATGAGTCTGAGGACTCCCAAGGAGATTTCCTCTACAAAGCAACTTCCGTAGTTCACACAAGGCTAAAAATAGGCTCTATAACAAGGAATTTGTATACAAATTGATACTAATTAAAACATTCCAGTCATCTGCACTCCTCTATCACTATAATTTGAATCGTTCAAATAAATGTTCCATCATGGAACTTAAGTCTAAAGCACTGCAACACTCCATTTGGCTATTTTTATAATGGTTAGTATTATCATATTTTTATATTTTTATAAAGCCCTTTCACAGAATCACAGAATGGCCGGGTTGGAAGGAAACTTAAGGACCATGAAGCTCCAACCCCCCCGCCACATGCAGGGCCACCAACCTCCCCATTTAATACTAGACCAGGCTGCCCAGGTCCCCATCCAATCTGGCCTTGAACACCTCCAGGGATGGGGCATCCACAGCCTCTCTGGGCAGCCTGTTCCAGCACCTCACCACTCTCTCTGTAAAAAACTTCCCCCTGACATCCAACCGAAATCTTCCCTCCCTCAACTTAAAATCATTTCCCCTTGTCCTGCAGCCTTCTCTTCTCCAGACCAAACAAGCTCAGCTCCCTCATCCTGTCTTTGTAGCGGAGGTGCTCCAGTCCCCTGATCATCTTTGTGGCTCTCCTCTGGACCCTCTCCAACAGCTCTCTGTCTTTCTTGTACTGGAAGCTCCAGACCTGGACACAATACTCCAGATGGGGCCTCACAAGAGCAGAGTAGAGAGGGACAATCACCTCCCTGTCCCTGCTGGCCACTCCTCTTTTGATGAAGCCCACGACACCATTTGTTTTTTGAACTGCAAGAGCACACTGCTGGCTCATGTTACGTTTTTCATCCATCAGGTCCCCAAGGTCCTTCCCTGCAGGGCTACTCTCAAGGACTGCTCCTTCCAGTCTGTAAGCCTACAGCACCCAGTATTCCCAGGAGGTCTCCCATCCAAGTACTAACCAGGCCTGACCCTGCTTAGCTTCCAAGATTGGGCATTACCAGGGTGGGATGGCTGAAGGCCACTAACATATCATTAACAGTACAAGGAAAACTCTGTACCATCATCTCTTCAACGCTTATAGCTACACCCCACTTTTATTGACACAAATGCTGGCACTCCCACTGACTAGTGGCCCTTGAAGGTCATGGATCCCTAGAGCTACTGATGATCTTTTTCTACCAGGTCTATTCCTGGGCATTAAACTGAGTTTTCAGGACAAAAGAGAACCAGCTGGCTCCATGGGCACAGCAGCAGAACAGCTGGATGTCAGTGTGGGGGCTGCCACTGTGACATGTGGCTTCAATTACAGCTTTCTCCAACTAATTGTGCCAGAACAGATCATCCATTTAGCTCCTCTAGTGAAAGGAGCTGCAATGACTTTGTCAGCCAATACAATACCCAGAGAGAGTTCCTAGACACAGCAACACTCTTCAGAAGCCATTCTCTTCAGTCTCTTTCCTTTCAATTCCAGGGGGTAGGGAGAATGAAGCTGATTTTGTACTTGAAAGCATCAGCATGTCTCCCTGGACTTCCAGCCGTAGCCTAATGAGTTGGCAAATACATTTTTGTGCTGCAAATTTTCTCAGGATAATTAACGAGATCCAAGATGAACTTTTCAATGCAACCAAGCCAGTTCCCCTCCTCATGGAAAAGAACCATGCACACAGCTGGTGCTGGTCTGGTTGGTTCCAACAGAGACACCAAGGCCAGCGGGAGCCCCGCAGAAGAACTGCTCACTCAAACACGTCCTCCTCCAGGCATACCAGTGGGTAACTTTCCTACTGTCTCACAAATGATCTGGCATTTAAGTAAATTAGGAAGTAATTTTCCAGTGCCATCCATCTGGTGCTTCTTACAAATGCTAATTTACTATAAAACAACTTGTTTAAAGTAGAAGCAAACCCAAAGAAACTAAGAAATGCCAACCCAGCTACTGAAGGATGATACAGTGATGAGCATAAATCACAGAAAGGGCCCCTGAGCAGGGGCAGACTCAGAACTGAGGAGCAAATGCTAAGCATCCTACTGATGGGGAGTTTCAGGCTGGATATCAGGAAAAGGTTCTTCGCCAGAGGGTGGCTGGGCATGGAACAGGCTCCCCAGAGCAGCAGTCATGGCTGCAAACTGCTGGACCTCAAGAAGCATTTAGACAATGCTCTCAGATATAGAGGTTGAATTTTCTGTGGAAACAGGAGTTGCACTCCTTATGAGTCCCTTTCAACTTGAAATATTCTATGATTCTGTGACGGTTTCCCAATGGCCTCACAGGACTGCTGCAGCACTAGTGCACCCCTCATCCCCATGGGTCCACCACTATGTGACAATCATGTAGGGAGCACTGTTAGGCCACCTGCGATGTGGTCATTGGAACTTGCTCTGAGTAGGTCAGGAAAATAATTGTTCAGGTGACAGTCAGCAGCACTAGCACTAACAACAGCAAAGTAAGAACACAAGAACTTAGATGCTTATGATATGGACAAAGCCCTCTCACAGGCAAACATCACGATTCTTTTCTCACTGAGGTACATGCTTCGAGGATGGCAGCATCTCAGACAAAGCTGGCAGCAAGCCTCCTACTTGTGGCCATGACACAAGGCTGACCAAGGCTAAGAGTGTGCCCAAGAGCCTCAGCTCAATGCAGAACAGTACACTAGGGAGCTGCAGAAGATGGCACAGATGCTGCATTTGGTTTAATTAAAGCTATTCAGTGTCAAGCATGAGGCTCAGAGACAAAGAATTCACATGTTCAAACCACCGCTGCAGTACCAGTCCCTGCTGCCCTTTTCATGGCCAGACCCCATTACCTGGAGGGAGGGAGATTTCAGACTTCGGGGCCATCAGGTTGCAGTCAGTGACCAAAACCAACTCCCCTCAAGGAAGCTAAACAAGACGCATCAAGATTTAAAAAGCTATTTACTTATTCCTGTGCAGGTGGCCTCACATTTCTTCTGGCTAAAGCACTTGAAAAGGAGCTAATTATGCACATCCAGTCATGGACGGAAAAAGCAGTCCAGCTATTTTAGAATTCATTTACTAATATTTGATGCAGAACATTATTGCCTAACTCCAGCTGTCAGCATTCGGTCATCCTTTTGTTAAAAGGATGACATTTTTCTGAAAGAAGTTTTTTGCAACACGAAAGCTAATTAAGAGACGATATCAGTGGCACAGAACATTGTCCAAGAATAACACTGTTTCTGCTAAGCAAATGCCTCAGCTTCACTTTAGCATTTATTTTTAAAGTAGAAACTCTGACAGTGGTCTAGGACAAAGAAATTATTTATATTACACCGAATGACTAAAGGAAATTTAATCACTGCTAATGCAAAAGGGTGAGCAATCCTCTAAAATTACTAAGCTATTACATTTAACCAGTTCACAGAGCAAATCAGGAGTCCTCTACTGCGGTCCTCCGTAAGGTTAAGAACTCCTATTGACTTCAATGGGATTTTTCGCTCAAGTGGTAACAGTAAGATCCGGCTCCAAGGCAAAAGTGCTTACTTTCCTGCTCCTGGTTCATTTCTCCAGTACTGCAGACTATCTGCAGCTTCTGCTGACATTCCTCCTCTCATTCCTCAGTATCCTAAATTCAGCACTGGAGCTGCACGAGCACCGAACCCGCAGCCCCACAAAGAGCACTGCTGCCCTGTGCCATGTGAAGCGGGCTGGCAGCTGGCACTGCTGCACACAGGCAGGCCCCATCTAAACACACAGCCATGCACGGAAGGATGCTGGCATTCCAGGGAGCAGACTTCTGCAGAGAGGCAAGAATGGGTATATGGAACATGTTCCTCTAACAAACTATGTAACCTATTCATAAAACATCCCTGCTCTCGTTCCAGTGTTTATGAATCAAGATTCTGATTAATGCATTCAAATGTTCCCGAGCAATTTAGGAGCACAGCATGGATGCAAACGTAGAACTCCTTCAGCAAGGCTCAAGGTGCCAGTTCCAGAGCAAATCACTGCAGTGTAACAAAGCCACCACGCAGCAGCTGAGCTGTGGCAGCTACTCCCACACAGGCTCTGAGCCCGTGAGACCTGTAAGCCAATGGGGCTTTGCTGAGTCTGACAAAGAGAAAAGTTGAGCTGAGACTTCATTCAGAAGTGCCACGGGCACCCAGACAGCCACTGCAGAATGGCCTGAGATAACTTATTTGTCTGACATAACTCTTTCCGGAGGCTCAATAATAGAGAATTTTTTAGACATATCATCTCTTTGGAAAAACAAAGATTAAAAAATTCTCTTATCCACTCATTTACAAAAATGTAATAAAAACAAATAAAAGTGACAGTATTTCCTCTGTACTGAGGCAGAAAGTGCAGCCCTAAAGCATAAATGATTAAGTTTTTTGAGACTTGCTTCTTAAGAGCGTAATTATTTAGATTATAAAATACCTTACTGACTCCTTCCAACTGTAGAAATGCGCTGTACCTTAATATTACTCCTATGCCACACAAACACAAAAATGATACTGAAATTCTCTGGAATATTTTCATTATGTTTTTCTCCAGAGATGACATATGTTTCTAATAACTTGCCACTGAGAAAACAGATTTAGCAGGGTAGCAGCATGCTGAGAAAGATAGCAGGATTTTCAATTTTCAGATGAAAGCAGCTCTATTCCCTGGCAGCCCTGCTCCCAACCCCTCTAGGCCAGATCAAATTTTATCTGAAGCTAGCGGATGCCTGTCTTTGCCTTACATAGAAGTTGAATCAGGTTTTCTACATACCTGAAGCAAACAGTCTGAGCTCATAAAATAGAGCCTTTCAGCGAGCACTTATACCAGAGGGAAGCTGTTACAATTAACAGGATTTCTGAGCTTTGTTATTTATGTATGTTTAGCTAACAGAAGACCCAATTTTTAATCCCAAACCCATTTAACACTCATTCAGCAGACTCACTGCCATATCTACATCATCAAAAGGAAAGTGCTATGCAAATGATTCACGTCTACCCAGCACCTAACAAGGAACAGATTCTAAAATCTGTTAATTTGCGTAAGGAAAATCCATGGCAGTGTTGACAAAATTGCAATTAGTTGCTTTGAAAAACGTATCACAATCATAAAATCATACAATCTTCGTCTCCAATGTTTTCCCCCAGGAAAGAAGGTATTTTTCAATCTTTGGACACAACCGCTCTACATACAAACTTGAAAGTGAAGCATCCAGTGACTCCTGTGTCCCAAAAGAAGTCTACATAAAGGAACATGAAGGTGGTGAGCCCCTAACCATGCTGCAACCACTGGTAGAAGTGTTCTCATTGAAGCCATGCAACTCACAGTGGGAAGCTTTGTTTCACAAATGGTTACCAACTGTTTGAAGAGCTGACACCAAACTTTTCTTCATGAATCTTCATGAACTTTTATTCAGTTTTTTTTTTTTTTTTCCCCTTTTACCAACTTTTTACATATGAAAACTGACAGAGTACTTTATCAAGTTCTCTAAAAATACTGTCTTACTAAAAATACGATTAAACAGCAAGACATACATGAAGATATACCAATGAACAAAAGAAAACCAAAAGTCTGTTGCTGTATCGACAACAATTTGACAAATCAAACATTGCAACTGCTTCTCTCATACTAATGGCTGGGACTACATTTTTGTACAGCTCTTGTTTCTTTTGATAAAATCATTTCTTCCCTAGGAGAGCTTAGTGCTTTGGATGTGACATTTGTCTATCAGCTCTGTAAAGTAAGAATTAAACTATATTTAACTCTAGAAAGCCATGAGTTTTAATGCATTCAGAGCTGCTGAAGAATCAGAATTAATCTTAATGAGAAAACTTTTATCAAGTGTAACTCTATCTTTTCCCACCCAAATGGGACTAATTTGTTCCATTATCTCTAAAAATACCAGCTAGACACTTTAACTAAAGTTTCCAAAGCGTGTTTGTTCAATTAACAACCATGCAAATGTACAACCACTCAATCGTGCCAGGGGCTGCTTCCTGAGCATCTTCAGATCTCTCATAAAAAGCTGAATCAATCACTGCTAGGGAGCTTCTTCTTGCCCATGCCAATGCCACGAGATAGGTGCTGGGATGCAAAGAGGGCCGTGAACATCACTGTACCGCTGTCAAAGTTTGGCAGAAAGAAGACTAACACAGCCGGATCCTCCTCATATACATGACTATATTCCTACATAACGAGGAGTTGAGTCTTTCTTCAATTAAGGTTCCTCAGGAACTTGGGAAGCTAGCTGTTGGTGAGTCAAAGCCTGCAAGCTGAAGGAGCTATTCTGGGAAAATTGTTCTTTTTTCTGTTTTGTGGTTTGTTTTTAACCTGAACAAGCAGTACAAGATTTGGCTGTGAGGTATATAACCTTAGAAAGTTTTCTCAGCTTCCACTGCACTCAGAGGGGATTTGGGAGCACTTGGATCTTCCAAGAAGCACTCCTCAGCATCTTGCAGATGCTTCATTAATGACCAGATAGGGTCTTCATGTATTAATATATCAAATCTAAGAAGTAAGACCAGAAAGAATGCTTAACATCAAGCGTGATAGCGTAGAAGAATATGCAAAGCAGGCTCTCTAATTTGCTTCCCAAGCAAAATATGGGCAGATGACATCAATTTGTCTATGCATAAGTGCATCTGCCAAAATATTTCTACATCTGTTGTGAAAAGAAACCTGATAAATGTTCAAAATATACAGCGTAAGGATCTCATCCCTGGTGTTCTCAGAGCACCAGACACTTCCATTCATACACGTTTATAAAGAATAGAAAGATTTTGTTACTTTCACTGCACTGGCCTGAACTTCTGCAAAGACTCTGCTATGATGAGGTCAGCTGAGACAAAATTTGGCCTTTAAGAGTGTATGTCAAATACCTAAAATATCTAGGAGGGAAAATTCTGAAACATAAAACAGACTTTGTTTCATTACACATCTGTTATGCAAATAACATTCACACATCACTAATTCTAAAGTCTAAATATATGAAAGCAGAAAATGAGAGGTTAATAACGAAACAAGAAGTCAGTTTGAAACCAACTTTCTCTAAGCCTAAATATTAAACTTTTGAAAGCAGATTGGATAGTTACAGAGGAATTAAAACTATCATGTACTTTTAAATTGTTTTCTGTAGATGACTTCTCTAATGACAAGTATATTTTTCTTAACTTCTTTTAGAAAGAAGGAAGAATGTGGACTGCAGAACGCAGCACAAAGAACTGCATCATGCACTTGGGATTTAACAGACTAAATGCGTGACTTCAGTAACGTGCTGCGAAAATGCCACAACAACAACAACAACAATATACAAAATCCCCTAGAACCATATTCATAACGTTTATTTTTGTAGCCAGCTAGGCTAAAACATGATCCAACCAGGACAACAGAAAGGCTCCTGCTACAATCTCAGTTTGGAAATGGACCCTTTTTGCTTATGGCCCTGAGTGGATCAGGGTCTTTCCTGCTTGTCAGAGATGCACGTGGCCCAGTACTCTTGAGAGGGCCAACAGCACATCCACCAAGCCCTCACACCAGTACTGTGCCTTATGCAAAATGATCTTAACCCAATTAAAATACGGAATTCTGTGCTATGCTGGGGTTAGGCAAGAAAGGCAAATCTTGCATTTTAAAGATAGGGGCTACGGAGCCAAACAGAGCTCAGATTTGCCTACCCCAGTGACATGAGAAAGAATCGTGCTCAGGACTGTGTCTCAGGACTCGTGTCTCAGTGACTGCTGTGCTGCCAACCGTTACAGCCACTATTTTTTGCCAGCTGCTCCTATTGTTTTGAGCTGCACTGCCAATGACAGGGGCACTTCTTTAAAAAAAAAAAAAAAAATCAGTAACAACAATAGTTTGACTTCTTTCATCTGGACAGGTCGTAAGGATATGAAGAATGAGATAGAACTGTCAGAGATGTTATTCTCTGTCTCTACAGTCAGGAAGAAATCAGCTAAAAAAAAAAAAAATCAAAATGAGACCAAAGATTTTCTTTCTGATGTCTGCTTTTGAAAGTGACAGAAGTAAGTAAAGGTCAACAGCACTGTAAGAGCTGAGCATGAAAGACTTCTTACAGGTGACCCAGTGAGGCTCACTGCAGATAGGCAACTCGCCCAGTGGGCACGTTAACATTAACATAACACGTTATTTTAAAAGTTGGATGTCCTTATGCTTAAAAACCACACTGAGCTTTCATGACTTCTCAAGACAAGGATGTTTACCAGCACGTAACGCAAACACTCCCCACACCACTAAGCATACAGTCTAAAGGCAGCCCTGACTGCGGGCCAGGAGAACAGGTGTGTGCCGATCCTGGGGCAGGTCACACGCCGAGGCCCGAGCTCTCGGGGAGGGCAGAGGCTGAGCCTGGGCAGGACAGCCGGCAGCGGCGCTGGGACAGCCAGGGAGAACCTGTAGCCGCGCTCCCCGGGCGTCACGGCCAGCAACGCTCTGCCCCGCCGCAACCCGCTCCCAGCGGCCCCGGGGCACACGGGCGAGGGCTCCCGCCGCAACCCTGCCCGTGGGAAGTTAACGGCAGCGTGACGCTGTCATTTGGAGGCTCTGTTCTACGGGACGCCGTCCGCTTTCTCCCCTCAGCCCGCTTTTCGGGAAGGGAAGCGCACACCCCGTTAGCGAGTCGCTCCCAGCTCCTTTACAGGCAGAAAAACAGAACCTTTGGCTGACTCCGAGATCTTCTAAAAAGCCACAAGCGTGCGACTTCGCGCTGATAACCCCAGCAACCGAAAACAGCCCAGCGAACCCCACCAGCCACGCAGCCGAACGCCTGCGAAGGGCGAGCGCCGGCCGTTCGGCGGGCCGGCACCCGGCGAGGCGCCCGGCAGCGGAGACGGTCCCGGGCTCCGCCGGCCTCGGGTAACCGGGGCCGCCCGGGCCGCGGCTCAGGCCGCTCCGCGACCGCAGGACGGAGGGACGGCCGGGAAGCGGGCTGTCCGCGGAGACCCGCCCGACCGTGCCCGGCCGCGGCCCTCCCTCTCCCCCCCGCGGCGGCGGCGGCGCCCCCCCCGCTCACCGTGCTCCGGCCGCCGTCGCGGGGCCGCGGAGGGAGAGAGGGCCGCGGGGCGCTGCGCGGACGGGGCGGGCGGACTCGCTGAGGCGGCCCCGCGGCTCGGCCCCGCTGCTTGGGGCCGGCTCACACGTCAGCCGCCACGAGACCCGGATCTGCCGGCTCCCGGCGGCGGCGGAGGGCCGGGGCGGTGCCGAGCGGCTCCCGGCTCCCGCCCCCCCGCACCGCCCCTCGCGGCCCCGCCCGGCCCCGCCGCCCCCCCGGCTGCTCGCGTGGTCGGAAGCGGTGCCGCTGCTGGTGTGCTTTTCACCTCCCTGAAGAAGGAGGGAATTTGTGGTGCAGATCGTCGCTCGAAGCTTGTTTGGATGCTCGTGACTCAGAAGGCTTCTCTGCAGCCATTCCCTTGAAATAACGTCCTTAGAAGCTGT
This sequence comes from Phasianus colchicus, assembly GCF_987193195.1. NCBI lineage: Eukaryota > Metazoa > Chordata > Aves > Galliformes > Phasianidae > Phasianus > Phasianus colchicus. The sequence continues at coordinate 50,647,229 of NC_143439.1, read as the reverse complement.
GGAACGCAGAAAGGAGAACTTGAGACGGTGGTTTCCAACGTCAGCCGGCTGGACGCCCTCATGCAGCCGTGGAGCGGCGACGCCGTGCTGCCACGCGAGGGTCAGAACAAGTCTTGCCCTGGGGACAGCGATACCATTCCATAGCGCAGCGGGGATCTCATAGGGAAGGAAATCTTGTAATCCAGGGCAGATTACTTGCCTCGGGCCAACATGGATCAAGTTGCAATCGCAATGAGAAAGGAGGGCTGGATAGATACTGCAATTTCTCCCAGCTCCGTAGTTCCCCACAGCACAAAAACCTCCTGCGATCTGACAGAGCTCACATGGGAGGACAGCCTTGGCTGTGCTCATCGCGGTTCTCTGCTCTCACGAGGAGCTCAAGCCTTCTTTCACTGCTATGGGGATGCCGTTTATTTTCTTCTGAGTGCTTTTTCCTAGCACTGTGTGCCAAGCCCACGTCACTCTTTCCAGCATTAGGCACGGCACCAGCTGGCAGCTTTGCACTACCAGCAATCCTTGGTGTGCAAAGCCACGTCCCTAACACGCAACCCAGGTGCCCACGCCCATTGCAGGTCTGGCCCTGGCAGACCTTGCAATACTGCAAGTGAACAGAGGCACAGACACAAAGCCGGGCCACCACAGGAAAAAATCTCAGGAATGAGCCATTCCAGAAGCAAGCAGAGACAATTTTCCAACATCATTAAGAGGCCTTACCTACCTGTATGCCCTTCCATACCTAACACTTAGGGCCAGTCATTGCTCTAGAAAATGGAGCTGAGATCTGAAATCCCCAAACCAGACACAGCTTACCTTATTAGTCCTAGCTCAAACAAGAGAGCAATGGCAAATCATAAGTAGTGGAGAGGTTCCTATTATCAAGCTGAAGCAGAAATGCTTAATACTTCTATTTTCTTGCCTGTGGGTAAAGCTAAACTGTCTGTTGTTGCTAAATAGATGGAAAGCAAACTTAGGGGAACTTGTAGAATTGGGAAGAGAGTCTCATAGTGACTGATCCATGGCAAACTTGTACTGTTGTAAAATTGGAAGGGATAAACTAGATGAGCTAGACAGGCTCAGATGCCTTGTCTTAATATTAATTATTATTATGTAATAGCATGAACTTGCAAAGATGCTGCAATGGAGAGGCAGGAGCTGATGGAGATGAAGACCGAGCAAACTGCAAGAAAGCACTATGGAATGATGGCATTTAGAGCTACATGTGAGGTGACTTCTTCTACTGCTTTGAACCAAATGCAGCTTCCTTCAAACTCCATGCTTTGCATCTTTCTGGCTCATTTCTCAAACAGTCCCATCCAGAAACACGTATTACATTGTAATCTCTTGAAATCATCTCTTGATAAGGCACGCATGCAGCATTCCAGCCAGGCAGCATTCTAGGTGGGGTGCAAATGCTCACACCCCTCCCTATTCCATTTTTCCCCCCTCACATTACTACTGCAAAGCTCTACATATCTGTAAATAGTTTTACAAAACTGGTCCCATAAAAAGCTAGCCTTTTTCAGTATTGCATTCTGTACTATATGCACTGCCTTTTTGACAACAAAATCTGATTATTTTTCTTTGTTTAACATATATGTTTCCATTGGCATTCTTGAAAAGATGGGAACCTAGTGAACCTAATGAAGGATAGATTGTTGGAGAGTGGTTTTCAGGTAATGAAACATCAGAGTATGAACTGTCAAGGAAGAGGAGCAGGCAATAGGAGCTACGTAAAGTACAGACCAGGAGCAAGAGAAACAATGCATAAGGTTATTGCTTTCAAATCAACAAATGCATGTATACTATATGTAGGCAGAAAGCAGCTAAGTATTTTACATAAAACATCCTGTCAGCATCCCTCAGTGCATCCCTCTGAATTTGGCCCTCCTGGTTCCCACGGGCAAATGAACAAGCCATAGCAGGCAGTGATTCTATCTCAGCTTCCCACTCCCAGGTTTCAGCCATCTGCTCCCCCTCACACTCAGAAATTTAGTGCACGACACAGCAATAAAATGAGATTCTGATATGGAGGCTGTGTTCAGACTCACTCTGTGAAGTGTCCTTCCTGGCAGGAAAACTACAATGAAAACAGTGATGATTTAGGCTACCAGTAATGACTCTATGAAAAAAGGCATGAGGTGCATTCAAGATTGGCTAGTAACAACAACAAAATTGTAAATCCATTGATTTTGGCACAGTAGAAATAATTGTACTGCCCACTGCCAAGGAAGAATACAAAGACAACTCCGATTGAAGGGCAGAAGATGGTAATGTTCTTTCCACCAATAACCCTGTACAATAGAGGAGGGTTGAGCAAAACTCAGTATGTCGTTCTCTAGATCTGTCAACTGAAAGTAGAATGAATTGGGCTCTCTGTAAAGCCTCAGGCAGATGCCACATTCCAAATCACGGTGCTAGCTTTCTACTGCTTAACCCTAACAGGCAGTGGAAAAGCAGGATTCATGCTGATGAGCTAACTTGACAAATAGTGAATTAATTTGTTACAGATATCCAAAGCATTACCTTTCCCATTGTGAAGCACTCCTGCTGATGTTCTTCTCATCTTTGCTGCCTGACTTGTGCCACTAGGCATTGTATTGCTCCCACCCAGATACCCTGTGGAATGGAAATTCTTCAGCTGCAATTCATACAGGATCTGAAAAATGACCTAGAAAATTGGGCAAGTCCTCTTAACTTTTCTGTCTGCTTTCTCTTTTCCTTTAAGCAGTCTACATAATGCTGTTCCCAGAAGGAATCTTCAAGAAATTCAACTCAAAATATTGATGCTGAAGAGCTACTTGGAAGTCATCTGTATCATGGCCTGAAAATGGCATCCAGCAAATGGAAAGAAAAAAAACTATAAAGTAAATACCCTTGTGATAGTATGAAGGTATGAGTTGCCTTTTGGCAGCAACGTCTCTTTTTAGCAATACTTTAAATTAGAAAGAGGCATCTAATTTTGGAAAAAGAAGACAAATCCTCAGAAGAGTTGCTCACAGACATTCCTAGCTGGGATGGCATCTCACAGCACACTGGAGAATTGCAAAGTACTCTGGGATATTAGGCAGCAAGCCTGCAAATTAGCTGGTACAAAGCTTGTATTGTGTGCTCAGGTTAATGTAAGAGAAATGTAGTCATTTGATCACAACTGAACCAAACTTATGCTGCTAGATTTTCTTAATGCACAGATACAAGCTTAATGAACATCTGACCATAACCTAAGCTGTCAGGGCTCACAGAAAAAATATGGCTTGGTCAAAAGTAGGAATTCTACTGAAGCTGCCAAAGGAGGGCTTTTGTGCTCTTGAAGCATCAACTCACCAACACAGACTTTTAGATACCAGCCATCAGTCAGGGGAAATGATCACAAAGGATTGCTATAATGCTGCCAGATCATAGCTGGCCAGTGATGTTTTCCAAACCAGGAAATGGAGGAATGAACTCTGAAATGAAGGGGATAAGGATTATTTTACGTTTAACTAGAATATTGACTAGTAGCTTACAATAACTGTGAAATGAAAGGAGATCAATTGGAATGTTAACAGGATTAGGCTGAAAGAAAATAAGAATAGAAGATTAATGTCTGAACCACTGAATTGTTAATGACAACACTGACTGGTAAAGTCATTTGAGTTAGGCTGAAAATTGGATCTGTGGAATAAAACCAGTACATCCTAAGTAACCACACAAATTAATAAGACAAAGGTCTGCTGAATTTCATTGTGTTTGACTATTATGTAATCTCTGGTAGCAACATAATTTGCAAATACTTTGGAAAATCCCCTCTAAAAATGAGGTCTAAGTGGACCAACACTAGTAAAACCTTAACAAATTGTTTTTCCTCTGGAGCAGAAACCATAATAGCAGCTGCACAATTGTGGTGGCTTTCTTGCAAAGAAAACACAAAAAGCAGTGCAAACTGCTTCTTGAGTCACCGTAGTTCACAGCCATAAACTGTCTGCAGCCATAAACTTACCAGCAGCTATCACTGCTACATTCATCTGAAAACTGCTGCCACTTGAGAAAAATACATACTGTGTCACACTCTGTGTTCAGAGCCATTTCACCATTTTATCTGAATTTGCCTCTGAATTTGAGTCAGAGCCCTCAACTGCTACAGTACTTATGGACTTGAAATAAAAATGAATTCCTGTTCATTTTCCAAGTGAACATCTAACAGAAGACATATCTAATACACAAACCATGGGCACAAATTTCAAGCCCACTGGTATAATGAATGTATGTGTAGAAGAATGTGTTAGAGAAGGATATGAAAATAGGACCCCAAAGGATGTTCTGAACACTTTACTATATCTAATATGCATCAGGGAATCAAACTTTTCTGGTCAGGATTTGGGAATTATTCTGATCTGACAGGAATATAAGTACTTTTGTAATTGCTAATTAAAATATAATGTGATTACTCAGTATACAGTTGAAATTTAAGAGTGATTGCTCATTAAAAAAAAAAAAGGCATTATTTACTAAGAACAAAGAGAGATAAAAAAAGGGAAGACACTTAACATATGACTGAGAAGGTGTGTCAAAAGGTATGACTCATGCCAGTCATTAAAAAGATGGCAGCATCTGTGTATAGACTACAGAGAACTAAATCAAATTGTTGGAAGAGAATCTGATCTATTGTCATGGTAAGTGATACTCTGGTTTCTGTAGTGCTTTCAACCATGGTTTTCATCTTGAATTTTAGAAGATTGAGAATTGAGAAAAAAAGTTTAGGAATAACTCTGGTCTCAGCTTGCCAAGCTCCATGTGAACTTAATGTGATGGTTTCAGCTTGTGCACATTTGCTGTTTGGATAGCCTTAGCTTGTGCACATTTGCTGTCTGAGGATGTGGTATGGCACAGCTGGATTCTTGCTACAGTAAGATATGCCAAACCTGTCGAAGAGCAGCTGTAAAGTCTAGTAGTTTGGTATAGGGAAGAAAATTAGGATTTATATAGAGCTGATAAGAGTACCAGTTGGGGAAAAAAAAAGAAAAAAAAAAAGAATTCTGTAGTATTCAGCTCATGCTTCACACTGCAAATCTTGCAAAAATGCTGTAAGAAATTAATGTTTCCACATTCAGAGTATAAATTTACATTTCCAGTGCTGAAGTGGGTTTTTGTGGTTACCTTTGTGTTAAGCAACTGAGGTTTACATTGGAAACAGATGTTGCTTCTAAAAATGGAGATATTTATTGAAAAAGGGTGAAAAGAATTTGAAGTTGGTGCCAGAGACAACTGAGGGAGCTAGACTCTTAGTGGCACCCAGTGTCAGGGCAAGAGAAATGGGCACAAACTGAAGTGCATGAAATTCCAGCTGAACATAAGAAAACATTGCTTTAGTTTGTTGGGTTGAATGCTGGAACTGGTTCCCCAGGAAAGTTGCAGCATCTCTAATAATTAGAAACTCAACCAGGCATGGTCCTGGTCAGTGCTTTAGCTGATTCTTTTGAACACTTCTCTTGGATTGAACTAGATGACTCTGTGAGAGCACTTTCATTACAATTTCAATGGGAGGAAATTGAGTGAAATGAAAATAAAGGACATCCTTCAAGACCCCCAGAAATGTATATGCAGGGAGATGCTATATATCTACACTATTTGGTGTTATAGGTTTTATGTCTGGTGTATGCGTAGGGAAGGAACCAGCAGCGTAACACCACTGCATTCCTAGGACTAGGATTTAGAAGCTGCAAAATCCTGAAAGACAATCATACAGCATGACTGAATTTCTCCCAGCATGACTAACCTCTAATTGGGGAAAGAAAAATACAGTCTAGAATACTGCCTTTTAAAAGGTGCCAATTTCCAATTTACCATGTGATCTTTTCGCACTCTGTCAGGCAGATGGGAAAGCTGTAACAGGAAATTTTATGAGATGGGTTATACCTCACAGAAACTGCTATAATTGCTACCTCTCATTTGAGAAAAATGTTCAAGACAAGCTCCTCATACCCAAAATGAATCTTCTGCCAAAGCAAAGGAAAGTGCTACTACTGAAAACACAGGCACATAGAGCAGTAGGGATCTTCTAGATACTGTTCCATGAAATATTACGTGCTTCACAGACGTGCAAAGATGAGAAATTGCCAACTTCTGCTGCATTCAGAGAAACTGTACATTACTTGATGCATGAAGTGTATGCTATTTGTGCCCTGATTGTTTAACTTGAATTTATCCTCAGTTTCTTCCTTTAATAACTCGTCACATCCTCTGTGCTTGCTACCCACATGGCCAGACTGGAGACAATTAAATTAGGAAAACAACAAAATCAGTTTATCTTTGTTGTCTTCTTCAATTGGTAGCTACCAGTTTATATGACTTCAAATGCAGCACAATTGACATTTTACATGACTGTGGTCTAAACAGTGAGTAGTGATTCAGACTTGATGATTTAGTTAAATTAGTATTCAACCACAGTAAGACCAATAGAAAAGTTTCTTTTCCTATTACAAAGTTGTCCTAGCCTCCAGACTGCAGATATTTTAGGATGGTATCAACGGCAATACAACTTGATAAATTACCCATCTGTCGTGGATGAGCTCTATTGGGATGATCTCTGACAGACTTCACTAATTTGTAAATTTTTGTTCTAGACAGTTCCAAAAGACTTGTATCAGTTGTGGATCTGGTGCCCATCACGACAGATTATACTGCAGTTTAGCAAGATGGCTATCAGATCTTCAAATTCTAGTCAGAATCTTCAAAAAGCCTCAGCATCCCAAAATTGCTAGATCAAGCTATACTAGCTGAATTCAGGAACTCTAGTTTTCTTTTTTTTCTTTTATTAAAAGGAGAAATATTTTCCTACTTTTTGGGATCCCTTTAGAAAACAGATAGACCATTGAAAGGATTCATAACAACTGACGATGTAAAATACACTGAAGATTTTTCCTTCTGTGGTTTTATTTCCTCTGGTAGATTTCTTATTTCAGTGTATATGTTCTTATACTGTGATTGTTCATACACTGTTAATCCATAATCTCTTATAACTGGAAAGCTTTTTTGAGTTGGGGCCACATGCAATGCATAACTATTGCCTGTAGGAGTCTGATCCCCATTTTGCGCATCCCTGATCGCAGCCCGCATTGATGGCTGTCTCAGGTCACAGACATGAAGGGCAAGTTGTCCAGTCATATCCCTTCCTCCCAAGCAGACACAGTGGTGATGACACAGTCCCTGAATAAGTGTTTTCTGTCTCCTCAAAGGAAAAGCCAGACAGAAGTATCCTGCAGACCCAAATCTGGTCTACACACAGTCAGCTGGACCACTTTGTGCGCAATGTGCCCTCCAGCAGCAGCTCAGCTACACTTTCAGAAGTCATGCAGTGACTACTGTTGTGTGATTAAGCTCTGGCTGCAGTTGCTTCTACTCTGAGTGCTTTTATTTTTTAATTTATTCTGGATTCCCATACTCATTCAATTTATGCTTCACAATGAATGCTGCTCCACTTCTAATTTTAAACTGATTTCTTCTAATGAGAGCCTAACTCCACCCCTAAGCAGTCATTCCAAAATACTAGCACCATTTTAATCTTCTTTCACTTTCTCACAGCATTTAGCTACTTCTTTGGCTACTACTGCACTGAACAAGAAATGTAAGCTTCTAGCTTCATGGTTGTATATGCTCCAGCCCTGATGACATTTAGGAAATGGAAATTTTCTGTGCATCAGTCTGAATCTGACTTCAGTCTCTGTAGTCATTACAAAAGCAGGGATTGTTATCCAGTCACAAATCCTAAGGACAGGGAAGATGATATCCTGTTATCCAGGAAAAGCTGTCCAGCTACCTTTTCAAGGCAGCTCTAAGCCCCCTTTGTACCTATGAAAGGAGGAACACTGAATTTCTATTAAATAAAGTTACATAGATTTGGTAATTTACTATAAATTATTACATTATTAGACATGCAATATGCTTAAAATAGTATAAACAGCTCAGTCTGAGTAGAACATGATTGTGAGTGGAAAACAATATACTGGCAAAGGAGCATGGTAACTATATCTTTTTCATTACCTACCAAACCTCTATAACTCTAATACTCATGAGACTAATATGTTGTGAAATCTAATTTTGTATTCCCAGTTTGCTTCCATTTTGAAAGGACTCTCAAAAAGATGTCTGTCTTCTTTCTGTAATAGGAAGAAAGGAGTATAGCTTCACAACTTTTTCTTTATAAGAAGTGCTTTTATTTCCCTCTGATCAATCTGTCAGTCAGCTGAGGCCAATTTTTTTCAAGGCAGATGCCCACTCACTGAGAGTATCAAGAAACCTGGGACCTCCTGCAGAATTATGACAAGCTTCTCACAGCTCAATCTGCTTTTTTATTATCATTATTTTTATTTATCTTTATATTTTGTGCCTCTCATAAACTCACAGGAAGCAGCCCCTGGGCCCCACAGTGTACATACCATCACTTGAAAACCACTCCTTCACAAAGAAGTATTATTAAAAAATAATATTAATAATTTTGCTGACAGACTTAATAGGAGGCTGCTTATTTCCATGTTTTCCTATCCAAGATATCAGGTTCAGACATAACATTGATTTGGAAGATATTGCCAGGCCACCAAATTAATGAAAAGTCCAGGCCATAACATCAATTTCTAATGAAAGTCCTTAACAAGCAAAGAAAAATGGAGTGTTACTACTAAACTACCCAGAATCTCAGTGCAGGCATTATTTAACGGAAACTTTGCTAAGTCTTGCTGTTGAAGTCCTAGGTTGTAAAATCAACAGCTGAATTTATTTCTCATCTGAATCCACTAAATCAAGTGAATTGCATCATACAGTTTCAGGCTGACTGACTTCACATACATCCTAAGTTTAATTAGTACACGCACTGTATTTTTAGTGTATATACTGAGGTCGCTAATCTGAAAAACACAACTTGTAAAGTGGGTGAATCGTGACCGAATTCCCCACCTCTCCACCGGCAACGCCGAACGATTTCCGTTCTGCTGCTTTGAGCGTTTCTGACTGTTCTTCCTGAGCACCTTGACAAGCAGAAGCAGGCAACGCCGCAGTCGGCAGCAGCGCCACGAGCTCCCTGCATGGCGAACTGCTCCCCAGCGGAGGGATGCGTCTCGCACGAGCGGGGAAACCTGCGCTGTTCCACCCGGGAGAGGGCACTGTTCCACCTGGCCACGGACCGCACACGGACACCGACGGGAGGAACGGGGAAGTTGGGACGGCAGCCGAGAACTCGGCCGACTTGTACGACCGGTAGTTATTTTAACGATAACGCTAATCTTCGGAATGAGTTGAGTCACCCGGACGCTGCCACAACAGGAACACTATATGACAGTCTGTAAACACGCAGGGTAAGCTTATTTCTGTGCGTCTGAACCACAGGTAAATAAAGCAGCTCCTGGAGTATAGATCTCTCTGTTCAGTTGGGATGGGAAAAAGAGAGCTGTAGGTGTAAGACAAGGGTTGCATTTAAAAGTGACGTTTTTAAATGAATATTTTGGTCTTCCAATTCGTTGCTGATGACTTTTTTGATAAAGCGTAATATAAATGAGCATCAGAGCATTTAAATACAAAATTAATTGCATCTAATACTAACGCAACCTCTGAGGTTAATCCTATGATGGATGCCTCTCGAAGATAAACAAAGTAAGAATACAAAATATGTTACAGTTTCAATCCCTCTTTCTAAAATGTCTAAATGTGGATGCCCCATCCCTGGAGGCATTGAAGGCCAGGCTGGATGTGGCTCTGGGCAGCCTGGTCTGGTGGTTGGTGACCCTGCACATAGCAGGGGAGTTGAAACTAGATGAGCACTGTGGTCCTTTTCAACCCAGGCCATTCTGCGATTCTATGAAATGGCACTATGGATCTCTTGAGACAGCTCTCTCCTCCCTTACGAAATCCCCCAGTAGCAATGTGAGAAGACCAAACTTGACATTTCTGATTTTTCTAAAGGAAAGAGGCCACGATGGGGTGGGGAGAAGCCTTGTTATGCAAGACACAACAGAACAAGAGAAGAAAAAAAAAATGTTGCATGCTGGAAAGTTATTGTTTCAGAAATTGTTTCATTATTTTCACAGGGAACAACTTCAGAAATCTCAATTTCTCCTGGATAATTCCAACGGAAAGATATCCTACTGAGATGAACTGAATAAAATATGGAATATAATGAAATAGAAAAAAAAATTGCCAATAACCTTAACTTGAAGGACAGCAATTTAATCATACAGTGCTGTTGTAAGCAACCTGGAATCCTCAGGCACTGCACTGGGTTGAGGGGCATCCACAGTCTCAGACAGATGAACCATGTACGACATGACTGTCCTATGTCTGCAGTGAGTCCAACATGCCCACATCATTTGTGCATGAACTTTTCCATGAAAATGTAGGGACATTTCTGACATAAAGGTTGTAGGATAGATAATATTTCCCATACTACATGTGAAATTATATATTGTTTAGGATGTTTGGCTATCCTTGTATCAGCTAATGTATGCTGGCAGCCCTTTCCTAATGAGAGCTTAAGCTGATGCCTTAGATCACTGACCTTGGTTTATAAGCACTGATCCTATAAGCTTTCCTTCTGCAATAATATTGCATAGCTACACCTTCATTTAATACACCATATCTCATGCTACCACTTCCAGAAGTATTTTGAGGCACTATGCCAAACATACTCAATGCATGGATACTCAGAGATGTACCTCTCAGTCTGTTACTTCTGATCAAGACCAACAGATAATTTTGAGCTAATTTGCAAAAGCTGTTATTGAAAGAACTGTTTGCTCTAAGGCTAAAATGATGATGAGATTAATGAAAGAGCAATCTCCTGAAATGAGATGTGCAACAAATTTCCATAATACAAACAGTGAGCTGACTACGTTCAAGGGACTAAGTTTTATATTTTTGTGTATGGATTTTTCTAAGGGTGAAAAACTAATGAGAATTTAATTCAGAGGATATACACAGAATTGTATTACCAATATGTTATAAAATATATGATGAAGTCAGATATGGAATTCACTGAAATCACGTAAAGAGGCTATGTTTTTGTGCATTTCTAAGCATCTTCTGTTATGGCCTAAAAGCCAGTGGAATCTTCTGTAAAAATATAGAATACAAGAGTATTGGAGGTATACTATGATAACCCTGGCGATTGCATAAAGTACTGGAGTGTTATGCAGGATTTTAACGTGTGCAGAAATTGACCCCACTCCTTTCTGCCTCCAAAAAAATAAAAAAGCCTTTTTGTATTCACTGCATTTTATGAAAGAGAAAATGAAGAGAAAAATGACCACAAAAATGGAAGGCTGGAGAAATATACGGTGAACATGAAACACTTGTGAAATAAGTGAAAAATGCCTGTTCTAAGGACCATCGAAAAGAGTGGATTATGGTAAGGAAAAGAGAACAGTAATTCATACTAATTAGATTTGCTTCTTGCAGTAACAGACTCTGACATTTGTAACCCAAATGAGCACATGGAAATGATTCTAGATACAAACCAGGCAAAATCAGTGCCCTTTACTGTGGCCATTACTGGATGTCTACTATCTATAACATACAAGCACACTCACAAAGGATTCTGACACTAGATAGAGGTTATTTTTTCACTCTATTCAGAGCAAAATCTGAATATTAGAAACTTTTTACTCCTAGGAGCTGTCTGGAAAGACATGAAGCATTCAACCTGCAGTATAGATGTTCTGCCTTTTTCATTTTTGTCCATAACACTCAATAGGAATTCAGCACACCATAAACCTAGCTTTCATCCTAAAGCTCTGCAAAGCAGTTATTAGCCTTGCTTCACAGGTAAGAACTTAAGGCACAGAGAAGCCATGGCCAACCTCCTCAAAAGGAATTCAAACATACGACCAGGATATACTTCATCCCCGGGGGTGTTCAAGGACAGGCCTGAATGAGGCCTTGGACAGCCTGATCTGGTGTGTGGCAACCCTGCACAAGACAGGGGGTTGGAGCTCAAGGACCTTTAAGGTCCCTTCCAACCCTTCCATTCTATCATTATCTATCTGTGATTTTAATGTCTAAATTAGATGAAGGCCTAAGTTCACACTGGAAGTCATCAAAATCAAACCTGGCCTAATGCAAAATTGTCCCTCTCAAGAAAGGTCTGAAAACCTCAGCTTGAGAAACTGCACCGTATATTGTGTTAAAAACAAGCTTGGGTTTAAAGATGATCTAATTTCATGAATAGATGTTCATGGTACAACACTGTTGCAGGAAAATGGAACTTTTGCCAGTCAAATCACAGGGGAAGAGTAAATACACACAGAATAGGGACTGTATGCATCTGTATATACCTGACAGAGTTTGCTGTGGTGTTGTTCTTTTATATCTGTTGGGCCTGTGCTTTCTTTAATGGAGCTATAATAGCCAAAGTGCTGTGTGTGCTAACGGAGACAAGCAGATAGCACTTGCACATGACAGCCAGACCACAAGTAGACAATCCCAATCAGAAGCCACTACAATCAGTTCTAAAGAAATGGAAACAAACGGTGCTGTGAAAAAATGCCTCTTCTGCACATTGTCCGGCACCGCACAGGAGGAGCAGGCACTTCCATAGACCTCGGTGTCTCAAAGGCCTCTAGCTCCTGAATAAACAACTGCTGTAAATGCAATCTCATGCTCCCCTCAGAAAATCTATCTACACCGCTCTGTACCACACCATATTCTGCGCACCTCAGATCAGCCGGGATGGTCCCTGGTTTCCTATTTCAGCTTTCCAGACAGAGAGCATCTGTGGCTTGCAGCTGCTGGTTCTGCAATACAATATAGCAGCCCATCACACGGGACAGACATTTCCACCATTTACTCTACTTTTAAAATCTTGCAGCAGAATCCGCGCAAAGAAGTGGTACCTGCTGCCGGGCCCAGAGTTCCCTGTGCCGTGTGAGGAGCTTCGGCACATCGGAGCACGTGAGGAGGGCGAGGAGCTGGGCTGGGTGCGAAGGGCAGACACTGCGGTTTTCTCAAGCGAGCGTTTGGAAAAAAAGGAACGACAAAGCAACGGGGAATTGCTGTATAAGCAGGCTGAGCAGATTCTCAAAGCGTGAGAGAAGTCCTCCGGTTCCCAAGGACCTGCCCAGCGACTTGCCAGCCACACGTTCCCCCGGAGGCACCTCAGGGGGACGCCGCTGCCCGGCCCGGCCCCGCCCAGCTGCCCTCAGCGCTCCCGCGCGCCCCTCGGGGCCCCGCCGTCCCCGCGGGGACGAGGCCGGGGAGGCCGCTCCATCCCGGCTCAGCCGCCTCGGGGCCGGCCGGCGGCAGGGAGCGCCGTCAGGCCTCCGCCCGCACGCACTTCCCCGCGCCGTCACGCCGGGCGCCGCAGGGGAGCAGCCCTGCCCGCGACACCGCGAACCGCAGGTGTCCCCGGGGCGAAACGCCCGCGCCTCCACGCGCGGCTGCGGCAGCCTTCCCGCGGGGGGGTGGGAGGTGCGGGGGGGGGGGAAGGCCGCGTCCCCGCGGCGGCTCTTCGCCCGCCCGCGGTCGACGGCCCCGCTACCCCCGCCACGCCGCGCACACGGCGGCCCCGCCTGAGCGGCGGCCGCGGAGCCGGCAGCCGTACCGCGCATGCTCGGCAGCCGCCGCCATTTTGGTGGGGCCGGGAGTTATCCAGCGGGAGCGGCGGCGGCGGAGCTCGCTGGGCCCGGCTCGGAGGCGGCGGCGAGTGGGTGCCCGCTGCGGAGATGGCCAACATCGCGGTGCAGAGGATCAAGCGGGAGTTCAAGGAGGTGCTGAAGAGCGAGGAGGTCAGAGCCGCTCCCGCCGCGCTCCGCCGCCACCCTCCCCGGCTGCGCGGTGGGAGTGCGGGAGCGGGGGAAGGAGCGGGCGCCCGCCGGGGGCCCCGCTGCCCCTCGGCCCCACCTCCCCGCGCGGGGGTGGGATCGTCCCGCGGCCTCGGGGAGGGGAACGGCGATTCTCGAGGAGAAGGGACCCGCCGGGAAGGGGGGAGAGGGGGGCGGCGGAGACCTTCCCCTGCGGGAGCCGGGGGAGCGGGGCCGGCCCGCCGCAGGCCGGGCGGAAAGCCCCCCCCCCCCCCCGTCGCTGGCCGGGCGGTGCGGGGCGGCGAGCCGCCAGCCGGGCGGGTGGGGCCTGCCCCGGCCTCCTGCCCCGCCGCCCGCCCCTCGCGTCCCGCCGCCCGCGCAGCCGTCGCCCTCCGGGCCGGGCTCACGCGGGCCGGGGGTGATGGAGGGGGCCGGGGGTTCCGCCGCCTCCAGCGTCGCCTTCGTCTCGCTCCTCTGCTGCGCAAGCCCGGGTTTTTAATTTCTTGAATTTTTTGCAGGTAAGCCTCCGTTTATCTAGGCTGCTTCATTGCAGGACTTCCATTATCCCGGTGTAGGTTCTCACCTTCAGCTGTGTGGCTTTAGGACCTCCCCCATTTCTGTCTCGTTACCCAGTCTCCCTCGTTTTCACCTGCATCCTTCTGAAATGATGCGTACCTGAGGGCATGGGCGCTCGGTAAGAACGGCCCGCTGCTCTCGGGGAGGCACTAAGGAAGTTCCGATCTTTTCAGGGGAATATAGAGCAGCCTTTGAAACATCTCGTCGGTACGGCTCTTGCTGTGCCCGTATCTGAGTTGGTGAACGTCAGCCAGATAGGATTTAATAGTTGTGTCGTCATCGTCGTCCTACTTGGGATGATGTTGCAGGTTAGATGCTTGTGAAATATTAATGGGAGTGTATAACTCCTAAAGCTGGTGTTCTAGAAATCTGGACATGTTAGCGAGGAAAAGTTGAGAGGGTGTCATTTAAAATATATTGATGGTTTAGGGGAAATGTGTTTAGTGTAACAGTAGTTGATGCACTTTAAAATTAAGTGCACTAACAGCATTGTTGCTATACAGCTTGGATGAGCCCCTTGAGGGAATGTACAGGCCTGGTTCTACCAGGCTGACGTAGCCAAGCTCTTGCACAGTGGTGACAGAATTGCATGTAAACTGAGAGAAAATTCTCAGTGGGTTTCTTGGTACCAAAGCTACCAATTCTAAACCCTGTGCCCTATATAACAGCTGATATTAGGAATTAAAGTCTCACAGCTTCAAGATATTTTCCCTTTGCCTTATTTAGGTGGAAAAGGGGAGGGGAAGAAAACTTCCCTAGTTTTAGGGGGAGATCCATGAAGATTTTCTATTTTACTGTAAAGGTCGAATCTGGAGAGTGCATTTTTCTCAGTTCTTGTTTCTTTAGTCTGTGTTGAAGGGCTCAGTGTAGAATGTTGTAAATGAATAATACTATGAAATGCTCTTTAAGCTGCACAAAACTCCCCACGAAGACCCTGATCCTTACAAATCTAAAATCATGGTATCTTAAAATTAAAATGCATGACTTTAGTATTTCTTCCCCTGCCATTAACCAGCCATGTTAGAGTGTCGTATCGATAAAGTAATTTACCTGGAATTGCTGTTTAAGGATATACTAATTCTCCTATCGTGAAGACAGAATTTCAGCATTCATCAGCACCTGAAATTTAGACAACCACAGTGTATTTTGAATGTTTGTATGCTCAAAGGCAGTCAGACTGTGGTATCAGTAGTGCCACTAACATGAAAACACATGCAGTGAGTTGAGGAATGGAGGATGGATGTATAACTCAATATACAAATCAAAGAGGAAATAATTGTTTGTTTTTTTTGCCTGCATAATTTACGTACTGAAATTAGCCTTAAACCTTGTTCCTTTAAAAGAAAAAAAAAAACCAAACCAACACAAATGGTGATGCTAAATTTGTTACTTAGAAGTTTAAGTCCCTCTCTGAAGGCAAAGTGAGTCATGTTATTTGCACTTTAATTATTCTTCATTTGGTGCTTTGAGCTACACCTGAGCATGGAGAGCAGCCCCTGTTTCTCTGCAGATGCCTGGGGAAGACTTCAGCACACTTGGAAAGAATACAAGAGGGGGTTTGCTGTCATCTTCCAGTCATTTTGGTACTGAAGTAAGGTGGTAGAACCAGAAATGTTTAAGGGGGAGAAGCTGGGTGGTATTAAACTTCTGCAACTGGAAGCACCAAATTTCGCTTCTAAGTATTGGAGTAGTAGTAATTCTGGAAAGTGTGCTTATTCTTGCTGTAGACAAGGTTTAATATTTATATGACTAAATATACTTAGTGCTTTCTGTTTGTGTGACATTGAATAGTATTTTTGGGAAACCACTACAGCAGCTTTCAGTCTTGTTTTACTCTCTGGTTTGCAGGTAGAAGCTGAGGGATTTTTGATGTGGTAGGAGGGGTTGATAGAGCATCTTAAAATCTTCTCACACTTAAGCATTTTTGCATTTTTTTTTTTTAACCATTTCTGGCTTTTCTTTATAAGGCCTACCATGTTATCTTTAGGAATGGGATACTGTAGAGATCCTTGCAATTTTGAGTCTATGAATGAGGTATGTGAGACTGACAACAATTTCCTTGTTGAGAGTGCTCTCCAAAGTAGGAGGCTTTTTGCTGTCCCATAAAAAAGTTCTTAAAATTCTCAGATTGACGATGTCCTGCATATGCAACAAAAGTGAAGCTACTAGTCTAGGTAATAACTTCACTAGTGGGATATATGTTAGAGGGTACTGTGGTATGCTTGTATTAAAATTTAAAGTAGTAAATAGTAATTAATTCATGCAGTGTTTTGAATCATAGTTGAGGCAAAGCATCAGTTGCTCTTTTTTCTTCTTTCATTAATTTATCTTGTTAGTTTCATGGGTTAGGCTAAATTAAATTCCGAAGTAGGAAAACATATTCTAAATGAAAGTGTGATGCTGCAGCTTGATGGAGAAACCAGCAATTGGTGGAGGGAGAATAATAGCCTGATGTCTGTCTATCTTCTTGATGAGCAGGAGGTGGCTTTGGTGAAGGTTAGCTGGTATTATTTCAGAATAGGGTTACTGAAATGCTAGCCAGTTTCTTACTTTCTCTGTTTGTAAGCAGCTATTTTATGAGGGGAAGGATCTGGCATTTAACAATGAGTGCCGAAAAACATTGTGTTCATTCATGGACTGGTGCTGACAAGTGGTTGTAGTTCATCAGGCACGCTAACATGTAAATATTTTTTCTTATTTTACTATAGTATCACATGTTTGTACTTTAAGGAATGATGTTGTGCTGGCAGTGGAGGATTCAAGGTGAAGTTGACTATCCAGTATCTTTAGCATATAAGGAGCTTTCTAAGTTGAATGCTATTATGGAGTGGAATTGCTTCTCTGTGGCATTGAGGGAAACACTTTGGTAAACATGGTTTCCTCCTGGCAAGAAAAGAGTTGGTGGTATTTCTACCACAAAATGTTCCTCTTCCATGTATCAAAAGGCAGAGGTTTATCTGCATAGAAAGTAAACACAGATAGAGCTGCAAATAAACTGAACTCGACTGTAGCTGCAGAATATGAGTATCTGCAAGAGCAGATATGTGCAGTAACAGTTAAAATTCGTAACTTGAGTCCCAAATAATTTTCAAGTGGAAACAGTATGTTGATGGCAAAAATTTAGTTGCATCATTTCCAACAAGGAAGTCGATATTTGTTCTGGAGTCCGCTATGTGATTTTGTGATGTAAAAGAAAAAAGGGATGAGTAACAACCGCTGCCTCAGGAGGGACACAGTATGGCACACAAGTAGCTGTGGTGTTTGTTTGCTTCTAGTGGTCTTGGGATGCTTGGCAGTTTGTAAGCTGCTAAGTGACTTCTTGGTAATTGGGAAAGCTGTGAACTGAGGTTCAGAAAAACATCATTGTATCTGGTTGCTCATACTTGAGCAGTCCTGGGTGCTAGAAAATGAATTCACTAAAATGGAAGCTTTTACTAGTGATTGTGATTCAGAGTCATTAAAAAGGCCTGATGAATACTGTGGATATGGTTTTTTTTCTTACCATTTATTATGCAGGACCAATGCAGATGTATAAAAATGAGACGTTTTCTATTATGACTCCTGAGTCAGCAACATAGTATTTAAACAATGCCAACTTTCTGCTCAGTAGGCCAATAAGAATTGGCCTGTTGAGGTCAAGTGTAGGTTTAGTAAGCGCAGAGTGTGAGTAGAGCTAGAGTGGGCCTAGTTAATTAAAAAAAGAAAAGTGTAAAAATGAGAATGACTAAAATGAGGTTGTATTGGTACAAATCTCTGGTATGCCTCTCAGAAAACTTGCATATGGCCTCAGATTGGGGAGGAGGGAGGCATCAGTGCTTCAAGTGCAGGCTGTTTTGTAGAGGGACGTGTAGAGACTGGAGAAATTCATGAGCTGACATGAGCCTTGTGATGTTAACTGTTAAGTGCCAAGTCCTGATTGTGGGAAGTAATGCTGCACATCAATACATTTGCTTGGGGACTGACTGGAGACAAAAAAAAATTGGCAGAAAAAGACCTGTGGCAAAGAAGGCCAACTGCATACTGGGTTGTTTTAAATGAATGAAGTCAGAGGGATAAGGAAGTGGTTCTTCGCTTTCCCCCTGCACTTGTGAGACCATATCTGTGCCCTGTTCTGGGAAATCCATTTCTGTGCCAAACTGAGTCTAGTAGAATGCCGTAAAGGAGATTAAGGGATTGTAGTGTGTGATGTGAGAGAAGTGCCGAAAGATGGCCACTTAAACCCACCACAGATACTTTACTCCAGAGGTGAATCATACTCATTTCAGTAGTGTGCAGGAGTAGGATGAGAAACAATGGGTAAAAGCTGGAATATGATAAACTATGACTGGAACCTGAAGGAAAAAAAAAGCCATTACAGTTGTCTGATTTAACTGATTAGACAGTGAGACTGGATTTTCTATCCTTGGTGATATTCAAAAACTCGGTGAGACAAGTTCTTGAGCAGCCTACCCTTGCTGGATCTGCTTTGAGCTGAAGGTGGGACTAGATGCCCTCCAGATGTCTCTTTTCTGCATCATTTTATCTCTCTTGTATAAGGTTCTTTTAAATTAGTGGTGTGGTTGGGTTTTCTTTATTGTGAAAGAAAATGACAGGCTGTAACTGAAGACTTTGACAGGGTCCCCACAACACCCTTCTCTCTAAATTGAAAGTATATGGATTTGATGGGTTGACTGGATGGGTTTGATGGATGAGGAAGTGGTTGCAAGTTTGTACCCAGGGATTGGTGGTCAATGGCTCGATGTCTGGATGAGGATCAGTGACTAGTGGTGTCCCTCAGAGATCAGTGCTGGGACCAGGGCTGTTTACTATCTTCAGCAGTGACATCAGCAGTGGGATCAAGTACACCTCAGTGAGTTTAATATGAGTGAAAACATTTTTCTAGGTAAGGGTAGTTAAGCACTGGAGCAGGTTGCTCGGAAAGCAACCTTGACCCTGAAGACAACTGAGGTCAGGGTGGGTGAGGCTCTGGGCAACCTGACTGAGCTGTAGGCATCCCTGTTTTTTGAAGGGGAGTTGGACTAGATGGTCATTAAGGATCCTTTCCAACTCAAAATGTTCTGTAACTGTCACCAGACCTCATAAAATATTTTCTCCATAAACAGATCAGATTTTAGAGTTTTTTCTTTAACTGAGAAGTTTCTCCTGTTGTAAGATGATGATAAATCCCCTGTGCTCAAATCAGACACTAGTTCACCAGTTTTTTTTTATGTAGGTGCCAAGTTGCCATCATTTTTTTAGGTTGAATGAGTTCTGGGTTTGGAACCATGTAGGGTAGAATGGATATGAAATCCGTAATGCTTCTGAAACTTCTATTCATTTGAAATGTGAGGATCTTAACTTGAAAATAGCCATTTGTGATATCCTTCATACCTTGCTGGAAAGAACTCTGCTGTGTATTTCAAACTCTGCCTATTGCAACAGGCGAGGTTTAGAGGATTTTTTTTTTAATATAATTAGAGGTTACAAAAAAGGATACAGAAAAGCCATTTGCTGTGCACCTTTTGGTTTTCTTAATTCTCTGTGGTGTGCTTGGTTATGTCTTCCAGCTTGTACTAGAAAATCACAGAATCGACTGAACATGGGAATGAGCAACAGAATTTGCCTTCCCATTACCAGTACTTGGCCAACTCACAGTGGGGTCAAATGATCACTGGTACTATGTGCTGAGTATCTTGAATGGTAGATTTAAGAAGCGTTATTCATAACACTAGTGTTCGTTAGCACCTACAAGGAAAGGCCTTCAAGGTGATCAACCTCAACTACCAACCTGACCCAGCAAGTCTCATTGTTACACCATGTCCCTTGGGCAAACTAACTTGAGATGGATCTCTGCACCTCAGCCTTTAAAGGATTTGGTCCATAAGCTGCTTTTTCTTGCTAATTTGCCCTAAACAAAAGACATTTACTAGGGTGTTTCAAGAAAAGTTCTTAGTATTTTCACTTCCCAGGTGATCTTTCTGAACTATTGGTTTACTTGCATTTTACACCTGGAATACAATTGCACTTTTAAAAAGGTGTTATGTAGGTGCTAACGAACACTAGTGTTCTGAATACTGCTTGAATCTACCATTTAAGATACTCAGCACATAGTACCAGTGATCATTTGAGCAGACTGTGAGTTGGCCAACTACTGGTAATAGAAATACTTCTGCAGGGAGGACAAATTCTTTTGCTCATTCCCCATGTTCAGTTGATGGCATTTTTGTTGCTAGTATGTATCCAAAATTTCTAGTGAATGTATTCATTTTGGAAGAATCCTGAAGATGTTAGCAGGTAGTAGAAAGCAGGAAAAACTTGGTAACCACTGAAGTCAGGCTCATTTGATTGTCTTTTGTAATCTTTTAAAAACCTGAGGAAATGTACGGTTGTTTGTTACGGGACTGGGTTAATCAGTTTAGGATTTGCAGTTAGGCTGCAGCTGCTAGGTGCTGCCTTCTGACCACAACCATGTGGACCCCCCTGTATTAGAGATAACCAGTCATTTAACCTTCCCAGTCTCCCATTCATTCTTCTATGCTTGTTTCTAGGAGTTTGACTTTAATAGGAAAGAAGTGTACGAGTTCTAAGGTTAGTTCACTTTACTTGGTCTGAAATTGAAAGATGGTTGCCATATACCATATGGTTTTACCCTAGTAAACTTCTATAATTGTAAAAGTGTGCAAGAAAGTACTAGTTAATAGTCTTGGGTTGTGTCTAATGGTCTTTCAGTGACATTAAACTTGTTAAGTTAGTGCACATACTTAGTGTAGTTCTTATGTCACTCACTGAGCTTGGTTTCTCAAGCCAAGGATTATTGTCACTACTGTCCTTCATTTTTGCTCTATTATTACTGGTAT
Source organism: Phasianus colchicus (assembly GCF_987193195.1). Classification (NCBI taxonomy): domain Eukaryota; kingdom Metazoa; phylum Chordata; class Aves; order Galliformes; family Phasianidae; genus Phasianus; species Phasianus colchicus. The sequence goes on along the minus strand of NC_143439.1, from coordinate 50,626,060 downwards.
TACATTAAGGAAAATGCTTTTGGTTAAGCATAGTTACTGTGCTGGCTTTCAGTATCTGACAAACCGAGTAAAAATTTTGCTGTATTTAAGATGAGGGAAGTTGAGTTATTTTATCACAAAGATTATCAATTTTGAGACTTTACATTCTGTGTAGATTGCTCTGAAAATAATGCCCGCTATTTATTTCCATGGAAACTACAACAGATACTAAGAGCACAAGAACACTGTTTGATAGAGCAAATTCTCTGCTACAAAACACTATTTTTCAGCGTAACTAAAGGTAGGTGGTGATTGTACATTTTCACCAGTGAAGAACAAGAGGTTACATGCTATGCTTATTTAAAAAAAAAAACAAAAAAAACTACAGCAGTGGAGGTGACCCATTATTGCCACTACAAAACCAGACCACCCACTGCCTCACTGTGCTCATGTCCACTGGTTGGTCTCCATAAATGTTCAATAAGCATCAGTGAATGTCAATGGGTACCAGTTTTTTCTGAATGAAGGGAATTCAGTGACACACCTTTGCTCCATACCCACTTCCATGTCGGGCACCATTTTGTTCCTTCTGCTGCCATCTGTCTCACAATGACAGCATGTAACAGAATGTTGGTAGGAAGGTTCCACCTCTACTGCTGTACCACCACTGTCTGCCTCTGACAGTTGTGGGGCAACATAATAAAAGAGGAGGGATGACTTCTGGAGCAGCCCTTGTATATCGTGCTCTAGGGTTGTAGTCCACTTCTGTACTCCTGACCTAATGAGTATTTTCCCTTTTTGGCATCCATAAAAACCTATCACTGTTAATTCTTGCAATATTTGAATTGAGAGCGCATGGATCTGCTTGCTCTGGGTATTTCATAAAACGATTATCCACATAATAAACAAAGTATCTCTGTGGGCAGCAAAAATAACCTTATTTGAAGAGTAGGTCAGTGTCTTTTATTCTGTTTTAACAGAATTGCATTGGGTCTTCGGATTGTTTTTGTAGTCATCAGTGTCCACGTAGGGGAGAGAGGCAATAAATATTGCTGGCTTCAGAAGAAGCTTTGTTCTGCACTTATGCTTTATGGGACCCCAAAAAAGTCAGTCAGTCATACCATGCAACTCCACTTTGACTATGCATGTGTATATGAGAGCTGAGCTTGTGCTGTGTGCATCGTGCTTCTACTGGAACGTTAATAGGAACTATCCTGTCTACTTTTGTCTGTTGTCACAAGATACACAGAAAACTAACTTCTATTTGTTATTACATCACTTTTAGTCATTAGTAGCCAGTCAGATCAACAGTTCATTAGGAAAGCAAAGCAAAACCAGCTAATGGTTGTGTAAGTCTTGTTGCTTTGGAAAATCAAGGTTTAAGTTGTTGTGCCTTCAGGTTCTGCAATGTTTGTGTAATATTTATTGGGGGGGGGGGGGAGGGGGGAGAACAAATGGATTAGTCCATATTTTAAGTAGGTAGTTTAGTTCAAGCCAGGCACATGACTTTTTATTTTAACTGGAAATAAACTGTGAGCAAGTATTTTGGAGTTTTTTGCTATATTTGAGTAGAGGAGGCTATTGCAAGGTAAAGTAGCACATTCAAGTGGAAATCACTGTGATGGTCTATTACCTGTTCCTCTTCTGGAATCCTTTAGAGCTGAGCCTTCGTGGCATGTAGGTGTAAGCCCTTTTGCTTTGGAGTAATGGAGTCCATAGGGGAAGCTGGGATGGAAGAGCTGTTCTAAACTATTTACAAATGTACTCAGTGAGTGAATTAGCATTGTCAATTTAAAATGAACTGAATCCTGCAGTTCCTTTAGATGTAGCATTACTAGCAACCTAAGCAGAGTGGACTTGGAGTTCACTGCAGGATCTGCCTCAAATAGCTTTGTGTGTTTATAAAATGACTAATTCCAAGTAGAAATCAAACTGTTTATCAAAGCATTCTTTAACTATAGGGGTTTCTCAGTTGTTTTGCATCAAAAACCAGGACTCTGTATGCAAAGTTTGAGGCAGTGTATCTTGCAGTCCTCCAGAATTGCTTGTTTGTGTAGGCTTTGCTGAGCCATGTTGTTCAGAGCAGGAATCCCTTGCACTGTGCCCCTTCTGACAGTATCTCAGTGGTACTCAGCTTAGATTCCTGTTCCAGTTCTGCAACTCCTGCCCATGATTAATGCTTCTTGGTACTGTAAATATCGTGCGTGGTTAAACAGATGTAACCTATAGCTGTGTTAGGGCCCTTACGTCAGCACGGGAGTGCAAGTGTGCTGCTGTATACACAGCTTTCATGGCATGGCTTCCCCAGTTTAACCACACCATCCTCACAAGTGAGAGGCTGTGATTGTATAACCGTATGAGCTTGTGCCAGCATAGCTGTGTCAGTTACACCTTTGCCTGCCTGTGACTGACACAACTGTTTTGTCAGAAATAGTTGAGACAGCCACTGGAGCTGAAGTTTCAAAATGCTTTTAGGCTGTCCTAAGGCAGTGCCAAGAAGCAGTGTCACGTGCCTCAGGTAGCCTTGTCGCTTCCTACTTTTATGCTCCCCCTCCTAGTCTCAGTTTGCAGTGAATCAAATAAGGGAGTTGAGTTGAAATGAATGAACCTTCTTAGTAAGATACTTCTAACTCAGATGCTTGCTGTGCAGCTCTGTGAGCGCTTGCATGGAGTCCTGCTGCCTTGTTTGTGGAGCTCTAGCAGGAAGAGGGTAGAACCTTGGCAGCTGTTTGGCTGGTCTAAGCCTCTGATACTGGGGTAAAGTGACGTTTTAACTGCCACTTAGCAAGAACATAGCAAGAACTGGTATTTAGATGCTTTAAAGAAAGCTTTACTAAAATGTATCATTTTGCAGAGTCTAGTCCAGCTCTTGCGAGATGAAGATGTTTTTCATACTTGAGATGTTTTGTTTTCTTGCAGAAGAAAATCCTGCTGGGTTTGTCATTGTATCTGAATACGTGTAGAAATACAGAATTTTAAAGTTGATGTAGGTTTAATCTCTGGTTAAATACGTTAACTGGAATTCTAGATGAATTTATGTTAATGATCAATGAAAATGTCAGTGTATGCCTTGCCAGTACTACAGGAATATCCCAGGGTACTCATTTGTATCTCCTTAGATACATTCAAATATGTTACATATTAGTTACATGATATATTAGTAAACAAAGGAAGTTTTTCCATTAGAAGACAAAGCTAACCTGATTTCATTTTTTTCTTTGTAAAATGAGCAACTAGAAAATACAGGTGAAACTTAGATGAGATGGAATGGGCAGTGTGGAAGAACTTCAATACTGAAAGCTATAGTAGGGCCAAAGAATGTAAGAGTGATTTAAGAAAATGCATTTCTTTGTATTGATCTTTTCTTATCTGGGAAAACTACTCTTTAATGTATTTTAGACAGGCTTGCTTCCTCTCTTTTCCCTGCCCCGCCCCAATCGCTTGATGAGCATTGCCTAGAAGGTCAGCAAGAGCTCTCCCCATGAATGTGATGTACTGATCTCAACTGATTGTGCAGTACGGATAATTCATAGCCATGACTGACAGTTGTGACACTTTTGCTTCTCTTAAGAAGCTTCAGGTTTTTTAGGGCTCTGGAGATGTTCTCCTTTCCAGCTTTAAAGCAGGAGTGAGTCTGAAGAAATACTTCCAAGCTATCGAGCTATTACAGCTCTTCAGAGTTTGTGACAGTGGTGGGGGGGGGGAGGGAGACATTCTTGCACGGAACTGAATATTTTTTTTGCAGTTGAATTTGCTATTTTGCTGCAGTGTAGTGCCTTGCACTTCTTCTGGTTTGCTTTCTAACTAAGTGGTATGTCCTACCTTTTTACAATTCTCCATTTCTGGCATAAGAGTGAGCTACCTGAATCCAGTGTGTTTCCTGAGCTGCTCTGGTGAAGTGAAGAGGGAAGGCCAGGGAGCTGGAGGAAAGCAGGTGAATGTGATTATAATAATGCGTATGGAGTCTAACCAGTTGGTCTGAGAAGATTAGAGCACGACTTTGAAGCAAGGGTTGCATTTAAAAAGAAAAAAAACCCTATTCCTAATCTTCCTAGAATATTGAAAAAAGTGAGGCAGGAATGATACTGTGCTTTGCATACACTGCTTTAACCTTCCTTTTTCTCATTTATCAGCCTTGATCAAAATCATTTTAAAGTGAGATGGTAGAGCATTAGTTCTTGTAGATTCCTTGAATAAGGTTTTGGTGTGGGTGGAGCGTTTTCATTTTGATGAGGAATATTAGTAGGAATTGTTACAGAACTTCTCTGGAACTATGGAAGTAAATGCTGCTAGTGATGGCATGGCTCAGATATTTCAGAAGTTGTTAGCCCAGTGATTTAGTTACCAAATTGCTACTGAATCAACAGGAGGTGTTGCTATTCTAGGCTTGGCATGGAAGAGTAATGAGGTCTTTGTAGGAGAAGTGCTTCAGGGAAAATCAGCTTGTGCTGTGTGATCACAGGTTGGATCATGTGTTGTGCAAGGAGGGCTGTTGGTGTTGGTGAGGCATGCTTCTGGAGTGTGTAACAGTGCTGTGGTGGCAGCTTTATAGAGGCAGCCCCAATGGCTGCGTGGGAGGCCGGGGATTTCTTTTGTTAGAGCTGCAAAGATGAAGTGCTTTTACCTGTGTGATCCTCATTAAGAGGAAGTGTTATAGGAAAACACCCCAGATTTGATGAGATGAACAATCAGTATGGTTAAATGTTGACCATTTCTCTGGGGATGTGGACAACAACAAGAGTTGGCAAAGCAAACTGAGCTGTGCCTTGCAAAGTCTATCAGCACAGTAGAAAGGGATCCTTCAGCTACATAAATAAGTCCTTTTGCTATATGGGAGCATGGTAGAAATGAGGTATGATTCCCAAAATAAATAAATCCTTTCACTGAGACAGTGTGAGGCAGCCTGCTGTTCTTCAAGGCTGTGCACAAAGTACAGAGCCCATCATCTTCTGGGGGCACTGGGCTTGCTGTTTTGTGAAGGAACTGGTCCTGGTGTTAGCAGTAGTGGGTGTGTGCTTGTTTCTGCCAAAGTTCAAGTTAAGAGGGAATTGCTGTGAAAAGCTGCTAGCATGATATTAATGAACATGGAAAATGAAGGTGGGTATCCAAGCTGCTACGTCAACACGGAGGGCCTTGGGGAAAACTCCGAGGTAAAAATGCTGAGTGGAAAATAAAGTAAGTTATAGCATGAGTTAACTGTAGATACTGCCATTGGCTTTCTGGGCGGGAAGCAAAGGTTTGAAAGGTTCTTTGAAAGAAAATTCTCTGGTCAGACAACTTCTCTGAAGAGTAGGAAAAATGAAAATCAATCTTAAATCTGTTCAGATGTAAGGAATATAATTTCATCGGTTCTATTAATAGCTTCCTTCCCTTCTCTGATGTATTTTCTAAGGTCATGAAAGATGATGCAACACCTGATGCTAAATTTAAAATAAAAGAAGCCAATTAGTTGATACCTTTAAACAAGACATTAATAATTAAATACGGACTTTCAATTTTGGAAGTGCATGGTGTGGTCTTAAATTTGTTATGTGGTTGAATGTGTTCTTTGAAACCCTCTGCTTGGCTGTGGGCACCTTGGGAGGTGCCTCCCTTCTGTGGGTTGAGGGCTTTTTACTCAAATTCTAAAGGCAAGTGTGTAACCAGAAGTGGGGGTGGGGTGGGGGGAAGTCCTAAATCACTGGATTAATTTAGTGGAACTTCCATTGGTATTCTTTACATGGTGAAACTATTATTTCAACTTTTCCTTTGTTTTTTTTTTTCCCCTGTATATCTGTAAGCATCTCTGATCTGAAAGGCACATCTCTTTTGGTGGGTGGCACTGAATCTATAGACCTTTTATGGGAAGGAAATAGGTAGTTAATCTCCTAGTGGTTGTTCAGTGAATTCTGCCTCGTTAACACTTTACATCATTGGTAGATCTGAGAACTAGCTGATGGCAACCATCATCTTCACATTCTAATGATCTGGGAAGAAGGTACAAAATTTGTGAAGAAAATAATGTGCAAGTCAGGAAATCCCCGTTGCATTCAGTGAGCTGCTGCATACACAGCAGCAGAATGGGCAAACCTTTAATAACTTCCAAAAATGTCACGGTGTTTCTAGAAGGGAATTTTGCTTTGCCTTGTTAAAACCTTACTGTCTGATGAAAGGTCTGTATGAATGTCATTAATACTGCTCTTTGGACTTGAGAGGTGAATTGAGTGGAATATACAGCTCTGGCTAAGCATCAGGATGGTTTCTGGAAAGCATGTTTTCTCTGTATGAAAATAGTGTTTTTTATTTTGCTGGCATGGGTGTGAAAATGCTGAGGAGGTGACAATGAAATTCAAGTGTATAAATAAATATTATCTTATGCCTAAATATTAAAGATAAACATGATCTTAAGACTCCAGTGTTCTGTTTAGATCATCATCTTGTTCAAAAATAGTGAGCACTCCACATGGGGATGTCTGTCTTGTTCCAGTGAACGTGACAGTGATGTCTGTTATTATTCTAGTAGCTCTAAACCAGAAAAAAAGGCAGCATGTAATTCAACCAATGTAGTTTTAGCTAGTTTAACAGATCAATTAGTATTTAAATGTAACTAATAAAAAAAAAATTCAGATACTGCTGAGTTGCTTTGCTTATTTTAGCGATAATATAAAGAAAATTAATGACGCTGCTAATGCTTTACAGATTATTTTTATTGGAGGAGGACTCCAGCTGGAAGATCCACTATAGGTCACCATATTACAAAATTAAAGCAATTCTAAAATATAAAGTATATTTGTGGGGAAATCTATGTTGAATGCTTACTTACGATTCTTTTTCTCTGTTTGTTTTCAAGACGAGCAAAAATCAAATTAAAGTAGATCTTGTAGATGAGAATTTTACAGAATTGAGAGGAGAAATAGCAGGACCTCCGGATACACCGTATGAAGGCAAGTAAAGTTTTTGTGTATACGGTTGCTGTATGCTTCATGTGTCTTAAGATGCTCTGTTTGTGAAATTAAATAACACAAAAATTAAGAGGTACGTGTTTTAAATGTTTATTTTTTTAAATAGAAAGTTTTTTTTAAGCAGTTTAACACGTGTTGCCTGGTGCACCTGTTCTGCAGCAGGACAGGCTGTCCAGTGTCAAATGTACAGGTATAAGCTGTGCAGTACAATTGATACAATGCTGGCTTTATTTAGCATTAATAATTGTAGACATCTTAGCCACGTAGCATCAAGAATCTAGGTTTTAGTCTGTTATAACTTTACATGCATTTCTGTGGTCAAATGTGGTCATTCAGAAATGTACTGTTACTCTGCCTGAAGAGAATGCCATTGCAAGTTAAATTTGGGATTAATTTATACTGGAGTGGGGGACTCTATTGGACAATGTGTCTGTGGCTGTTTTCAAAAATTACCTTAGTGACTTTTTAGTGTCTGAAATCTGATTGTCACAGTGTCAGGGAGAAGCTCCCTTGGAGCTGCTTCTCATGACTAACAGCTGACAGTGCGGTAGCACAGAGTATCTCTCCAGCACTCCCCTAGCTGGGACCCAGTGAAAGAGGAGGAAACAAACCAATAAAGAGTGGAAGATAGGTGCCTAAAGCTGAGGAGAAAAGAAATGAACCTGGAAGGGAGGGAGCAGGAAGGTGGAAGTATCTTGTCTGTAATAGTAGAGAATATTCCCCTCCAGAATCCCAGACCCAGAGTTTCTCTGTCAAGCAGATAACAGCGGTTCTCCCCCATCTCCCATGTCTGCATGCCTTCCTGTCACTAGTCACCAGTGTTCATCTGACAGAAGTTAATAGTTGCAAAGATTTCTTCAGGTTATAACGTGCTTCAATTTGAAAGAACTACACTGCAGACATGAATGCACTGTCCTGGTAAACCTACTTGGAAGTTGATACTTCTGCAATAGTTGAGTAACTCCTTTGAAAATATAGTTGGTGCTGTAAAACCAGTCTTACTTTATAAGATGCTAAAGTTGCAAGTATTTGGATACTGGGAAATATCTCAGTTATTTCTGTTTGGAAAATGGTTTGAGAGCTGTTACAATGAAAGATGTATCAGTATGTCACAAAACTTAAGAACTTTACATCAGTTCATGAGGAGGCTGAAAAAGGTTTTAATGTGCGCCTGCGGAACTGGATTCTGTGTTATGCTGGATAATTCCAGCTGGATCAAAATTTCAAAAATGGGGCTCTGGGTTCATACATTCAGTGTGTCTAGCTAATGAAAACTGGCATTGTGTTTAGTGCTGAATTTCTGATGGGAAGTGCAGGCATAGTTGCATACATGCTAATGAGTACATTTAATGATGCGGATGAAAGGATATACTAGATATCCTGTTTTGAGGAGAAATAGGGCAGAACTATTATGTACACTGATTATGGCAGGAAGATAATGTGGCCACACGTTTACTTGAATCTGCAAGGTAAATACACCAAGAGGCAAAATTAAAGTTTCCATCAGCCCAAATTCTGGCACTTCCTGATGTTTTAAGTTCTTAAAATGCTAATATTTTTGTAATATAGTTTTATGCATTTATTCTCTGATGTAGTTACAGATGGCTTGCCAGCATGTATAGTTTATATTTTATGACTAAAGCAGAAATGCATGATGCATAATTACTGACTGATTTCAGTCATCTACAGTCTGAACAACGATACAACGTGTACTTTATGGGGAGAGGCTAACTGACATGGCTGTTCAAGTCAGACCCTTCCCTGATACAGAAGGGAGTTTTTAGGGCTGTTGTGAAGTAAAAAAGACCAATAATATTTATAACTGATCTCAGCTGATGAGGTATCTGAAAACAAACTGCTGTGACAGAGTTCTTTTGTAGGCCGTATTGGGATGTTAATTGGTCTCAGGATGACTGAGAGGAGGAATGCAATCTATTCTTGACAAATGTACAGCTTTTGTTTTTCTGCAAGTGTTGTCCACTCATACTGATCAATTTTCAGAATATTATGGGACACGACTGCCGCTGAACCACTGCTGCTTTCCACTTCAGAGCACTCATTTGAGGAGAGGACCTTTAAAAGTCTGTTAGCAGCTGCTGTTTTACTTGAATTCAAGAACTTGTCAATAGTTTTTACACACTGTGTAATAAAGATATTAATTTCGAGCCAGGTTTGCATATGAACCACAGTTAGTGAAGGAATGTCTGACTGTAAATTCCATAAGAAAGGTTATTAAAACTTAGTCTAATTCTGTCAAGAGATGTACTTTCCAAAAAGAATGCAGAAGGAATTTCTTTCATTAGTGGTTAATTTGATCTCATGTATTAAATGCTGGGAAAAGATCATACAAATGCATACTCCCTTCTTCTAAAAAATAAAGAAAACAACAGAAATCTTAACATTTTAAACTTAGTGTTGAGGAAATGAAGTTAACAACTGTCCAGACTTGTTTATTCTGTCTTCAAATTCATGGATTTAACTGTAAACTTCAGTGCACAACAACTGTGCTTAATAAGTAACGTTGCCAGCTTACTGATCCCTGCCATTTTAAAATCTTTTTGTACATCCCAGCTGGAAAAATCTGGCAGCCAAGTAGTCCATTGTGGAGAAGGTTGTGATGGTCTGTCTTTTACAGACATCGTCTTAATGGCATGCAAAAGAAATGGTTATATCCAAGGCTAGGATTTCTTATATTGTGTTACAAAATGGTGTGGCCATGAAGTCATACAGGGACCAAGGAATTTTAGTAATCCAGGAACAGTGTGATTCTGTTTCTTGAAAAAATTGCTGCTCGTTCAAAGAGAAGAAAAAGCGAGCTTAAGTGTCTGTAGTTGATGGAAGTGCTAAGTGTCTTCAAAAATAACTTGTCCATGCTATCCTGCAAGCAAAGGCAAGCAGTCAGTTCAGAAATGATGGTAATTCGGGGCTTATTATCCCTGGTATATTTTCTGCTGAATCTTTTGGAGTTACTGTAGAATTAATAAGGGGAACTGCATTTGTAGTAGGCTCTATAAAATATCAGCTCTGTAAAATATCAGCAGATACTAAACCATAGCCAGTTTCAAGTGTACTGTATTATACTGTATTGTGTTTAAAACCGTGAGATGTTGGTACCTTCCAATGTGTATTTTTGGCACAGATAAAAAGATGCCATGGACTTGAACTATTCAGAGTGTTCCTTTAAGTGTGTTTGGTTTTTTTGCACGTAGACATACATAGAGGGTGTTTGAGATCTATTTTTGTATAGGCCTGTAGATAACAACTTAGGAATTAAAAAAAAAAAAAAGTATATTTAATGAGAGGAAAGGTTTCTTTTAGAAAGAACAGTGGTAGAATGAGGGGGAAAATTAGCAAGTGATGAGCAATGTTTTCAGTTTCTATAAAAGCCAAGTGTCTAAATTGGTGTGTGTGTCTTACTATACTCTGTTCTTTTCATCGTTAAAATGATGCCACTGCTTCCTGGCAAGTAAGCATGAGTAGGCAGAGATGGTTTGAGGTGGAAATCTTGAATGTTTAGATAATGATATAGTAACAAGCAGATGAAAACAAAATATGTTTAGAGAAGGGAGTAAAGTTCCATCTTCCAGATTCGTGCTATCCTCTATTACATGCTGTAATTGTACAAACGGTGTTAATAGTCCTAGTATTTGGAAATACTAAATAGCAGTGGAATTGTAAATGCTATCTTCAGACAGTAATGTAGAACATAATGGGAACAGCATTGGATCCTCCTTTTTTTCCAAAGTATGGCAGCTTAGATGGTGTTATTGAATGTTCTCAGGTCTGGAAAGCTTAAGTGGAACTAGTTTCAACAACGGGGAGTGGGCAGGAAATCTGATTGGCAGTTAATGGGTGTCAGAAAAGAGTCAAAATAACATAACATTCCACATTCACCCTGCTCAATCCTGTGGCCTTTCACTTCATTTGATGTCTGTTTTGGGGTAGTTTATTTTAGTATATTTTGCTTACACAGAGTAGAGAAATTATAATTTTGGAAATAACTGCAGGAGAATGTACACAGTAACGTATCTAAGGAATATAGATTCTGATTTGCATAAGCTGATATTACTTTATTAGATGTAAGCAACATTTCATTTATGTATAAGTATATGAAATCTACAAATACTTTCTAGGTAATGCCTATGGTAAGTTTAAATTGCTGGAAAACGTGAGCCTTTAGAAGCCTGAGTTTTGCTGACATAAGATTAAGCTTAATTAATATTCAGTTTTAACTTCTTATTTGTTTTTGTTTTCTGAAGGTGGAAGATATCAACTAGAGATAAAAATTCCAGAAACATATCCATTTAATCCTCCTAAGGTAAGATCAACATTTTTTTGTAAAATAATTTGTTATTTTTGATCACTCTTAGTTATTTGCTTATGTACTCCTTTGCTTTGCAGTACCCATCTTCCTTTTTTTGATTCTCCTCTAGACTGGAACTGTCTTTTCAAGGTAGAAATCATGCAGGATGTGTAACTGTATCCAAACAGAAATCCACTGATTATTCTTCAGAGTACAAATTGATAAATTCTGGGCAGTGGTTTATTGACCCTCTTGTAATTTCTTCTTGGCAAGATGCAGTTTTCGGATAGCTTCACTTGATGTAGAAGGTATTGATTTCTGCCTGCCGCACCTTGGAATTGCTGAAGAAATGCTCTAATAGATAATTGTTTGTTCTTTTAATTCTTTAAACCCCATATACTATATTTGGTAAAGTCTTAGGTTTAACCTTCCAAGTTTTCTGTTAATAATTAAATACGGCTAGAGCTGCAGTTATTTTGTGACCCAAGGACCAATAGGAATAGTAGGGTTTTACTGCAGTTTTTCTGAAGGAGTGCATAAAATGTGTGCACAAGCATGGAAGAAGTGAAAAGTGTGTTAAATTTACTTGTATGCTTCTGCAGCTTGCTGCCCTTCGTTTTTACCACATCTTTTATGTGTCTTCCTGGTATTTTCAATTTGTGACTGCTTCCATCTCAAATAGTGCTCAGAATAGTGTTTACTCCAGCTGTGTGCAGCTGCGGTTATATATTCCTGTAGTCTTGTTTGGTCCCTTCTTCAGTGGCTTATGATAAGCTAGCAGACTCCAGCATTGTCTTACAGCTGTCTCACAGCTTCTTGACTGACTTTCTGTTCAAGTCTGAAAGATGTTTTTGGCTAAGAATGTGTCTTGAGTTGTGATTATTTTCACCCTGGTATGTAGTAATGGGAAGGAACTGGGAAAGAGGAGGAGGGGAGCAGTGTCAGTAGCACTTAGCTCTTGTCCTTTGAGTGACTTCCTCGGGTTTGGAGTGAAAGACAGTAATTTCTTGTTACTGAAACGTCTGTTGGTTTCAGTTCTTTCATCTGCATGTGTTCTGGTGGGAGCTAAAAATAAGAAGAGCTGAAACCAGTTGTAGGTCCTGAAAGATAAGTCTATGGACCATGGTTTAATTGCTGCTTCAGGGCTTGATGCTCATTTCTAAAGCTTATAGCTAGCTGTTAGAAACTCAGTGCACTGTAGCACAGTACTGTTTATTCTGGAGTAGGTGGTCTTGAATTGGAGGCCTTTTGGCTTGTATCTAGCCCCGCCTTTCATCTGAAAGATTTCTTTATCTTGTTCAGAATGTGGTTTGACAGCCATTGTTAGCTTGCATTCTCTGTGAGAAAATACTCAATATTTACATGTTGCCTTCTGGTGTTTTTTTTGTGTTTTATCTTTACAGAGTTGAGCTAGTTAATAAGAGGCTCAGCAGATGAGGGCTCTTAAATCCTGTCCTGGAAAGCAGAACTGTTATGGTCTCATCTATTCATACACTGATTGTTTTGATTTTATTATAGTCCCGTATGTAGTGTTTTGCTGTAGTACTTGGCCACTAATGTGTTGGCTGCACTGACTTGCTTGCAGATCAGGGGCAAAAGTTTGAGAGTGAGTCTGTGCTGTTCATAAAATGATTGGCAAGAGTTTGGAGTGAGGAGGTGGAGATGAGAAACTGAAACAGGTCAAAGTCATTATAAGGCAGTTAAAAGCAACTGAAGAGGTTTGAAGAAAATTCAGTGGGCATCCACGGGTTTGCATACCTTCCTTTCAGAGGACAGTTTATATAGGAAAATGCTGATTCTAACTTTCTCAGCGTCTTTCAAAAAATCACTTTATGCTTCAGGAGAGTGAATACACCTTAGTGTTAAAACATGGACATGATTGATGAACAAGTGCTGGGACCAGGTCTTTTCAACAGCAAAGAAAAAATTCTAATTTAGTTAGGTTTGGGTTTGTTGAAGGTCATCATGTGAGTGGATAGTAGCAGTGGATATTTGTGGAAGTATAGCATCCACCAAAGAAATGTCTTTGACGCTCTGGTAGCTACCAGCAATTCAGCTGAACAGTGAGATCCAATGCCTATGTCTAGGGTTCAGGGATCTGCCTTAACTGAGCAGACATTCCAGCACTTAAGCTGACTTTTGACCGTGCTGAAGATGTCTGCTTTTCACTGTGTGCTTGTGTTTAAACACTGGTACTATTGGAGGTTATTTCTGAGTGGCTTTGTGTGATGTGAGGATGTGCCCATGTGACAGTTTTTGGGAAAACAGCTGGGGATGATTTTGGCATACTCGGAGCAGTAATCTGTTTCAGAATAAAGCAAGGTTGTATGTAACAAATGGACTTGCAAACGTGAGAAAAGGAAAAGGTCATATCGTAGTCTTAGCTCTGTTTTTTGTTTGATCTTTCTTAAATCAGTGTTACTTCACAATATTAGAAATGGTACATTTTAAATATGTTTAATTCATGTACTGCATGTAATAACCATTGCATTTTAAAATTTTCTTGTATTTTAGGTGCGGTTTATCACCAAAATATGGCATCCTAATATTAGCTCAGTTACTGGGGCCATTTGCTTGGATATTCTGAAAGATCAATGGTAAGATTCCATATAGGCTTAAATGTGCGAAAATCAAGTGTACTGGTGTCCTAGATGGAAAGCAGCAGCTCGTGTTGCTTTTCAGTTTGTGCTTGTAATTTCATATACTCTTAAAGCATAAAATATTTCAGTACAGTATTTTATAATGAAATGGCTGGGAAGTAACTTTAGAAAGTATTGAGTAGTTATTAACTGATGAATGAGCTTTTTCACAGATCAGTGTGTACATTTCATTGCTGATGTTTTTTAGTTCTTCTCCAGTAACAAGTACTGCCTTTTGTCTTCTGAGCTTCTGAGATGAAAGCAGAAAAAATAAATACTTCATTTTGATTTTTGGCTTGCACTTCCAAATTCTGAGAGAGTTAAAACAATGTGTGGAGCTGGGAGTCTGGGAGTATGAAAGGTAACAGGCGGACAATAGGAAAGGGAGAAGACTGCCATACTAGTTCCATCTCAGTTATGATTGATAATTCTTATGATTTGAACTTCTAAACTTTTGCCTTTTAGCTGCTGGTCAGTTGCTGACTGATTATTTGTTACTGTTGTGTTATTTAAAATGTTTTAATAGCCCAAACCCTTGGAATAAATCTGTCCAAACAGTAAGAGATGAACTCACTGTATACCTTTTTCCCCAAGTGATAAAATCTTCAAGCAGTATGAAATGTGTGCATCGATTGTATCGTTGTTCTGATATCCAATGAAAGAAAAGAAAGATGAATTTCACTCTTACACGTCTGTCCCAAAGAAATGGGACTGTAATTCCCAGCTAGATAATATCACTGTCTAATTCACATGAGCTTCAAATGCTTGTAACTTCCCGAGCTTCATCAAGAATAGTATTGGCCAAGCAGGTGTCAGCAGGGTTTGAAAGAGAAACTCTAGAGCAGAAAGTTTGAGTTGAGGTCTTGCAGCTGGTGTATACTTTTATTTTTACATGATGAGAAGTTCTGCTGCGCGTGTGGCAGAGTATGGTATAAATTAGCAAAATGAATTGTAAGAAGCATATATAATTATTACTTGTTGTCTTCATTTTTTGGAATTGCTTGATTTTTTCCTACAATCCTGCAGCACTTTAGTGATATTTCAGGCAATAGGATCTTTCAGCATACATGGTGCATTGTGCAACTTATATAGCTAAAGCTATATAACTGTACTTTTATGTTGGCACCATCCTCTATAGTTGTGCTGGAGATTAATGGCTCTTCAGCTGTGCAAGTGCAGTTTCCTGAGAGATCATAAGGCAGATCAGCGAAAATGTGTTGGGCAGAGAGCTGGCAGGCTGGTTTCTCTACTGGAGGTTTTTTCTTTGGTAGGTTGGTTTTTGGCTTTGGCAAAATAACAGACTTTTTAACAGGGATCCTTTCATTGATTTGAACATAAGTCTCACTGGGAGAGCAGGTTTCTTTCATTTGAGACAAGGTTTACATAGTGAGTATGTGTGAAGTATTTATTTCTAGAAGCAAAGGTGGTTAATGGGACCTTCGTTGCAGTGTCATTAATACTGTCCTCAGAAGAATTTATCCAAAACTCTGAAGTTCAGAGTCTTGTTTTTTTTTCCTTCCATCTTTTGCTACTTCTTTATCCCCTGTCTGGTTGCATTACTCACAGTACCTAGACTTGTGACGTCAAGTGTCTTCAAGGCTAAATCTTTCTGTACTGAAACTCCTGAACACTTCTCTGTTTTTCAAAAATGACATTTGCCATTTTCTGTTGAAAACTCTGAGGAAGAAGTCCTTAGCAGAGGTCTTCCTTATTTATTGTATTTTGAAATAAAACCAAAAGCCTATTAACAAATTAAAAATAAAGTTATCTTCATATTACTTTAATACATTCATGAATTAGTGTTTCCTGTGAAGAAGGGTGGGTGTTCTTGCCTTTGTATCAGCAGACTGGGGCTCAGGAGACCACATTTGTGTTTCCATTCCTGGAACAGGTCTTCTGTTCTTTCAGCAATGCCTTGAAAAATTCTCACAATTCATTCTTATCCCAAAGCTGCTGCTTTAGGAGTTGAGCACTTAATAGCTTTCAGGTGAGTTTCTGGCCTTGTCAGTTGCTGATGAAACTTTAAAACAAACAAATGGAAAAACAACAAGAAAAATGTAAAATATCAAAGCAATGGGCAACCATTAAGGCCCAAAGAAATAATGAACTGAAATTTGGAAAGGAAGGAGAGGAGATTTGAACTTGTACTCTTGTAATCTTTGGAAGCTAGATCTTGCACAGATCTATTAATCTCCATCTGCCAATAAAGAGAATGTTTTTACCTTCACTCGCCAAGATGTATCCAAAATGGGGATATTTGAAGAACATCTTGCCTTATGTGTATTTAAACTGTCTGGTACAAGGAGCACTGATATCATACCATTTTCATCGGTGTATTGCTGATAATGCAATGATAATGCTCACGTATGTGGTGAGTGCAAATACAACTATTATCATATATTTGAACAGTTAAAACATCTCTCCCCTTCTCTCCCAACCCATGGTAACAGTTTTCTATTCTAATGAGCATGGTTGAGATATTGTTATTGGCAGGATCTTCTATCAGCTTGTAAAGTAATGCCTTTAGATGATTTAATGAGTTTAATGACATTTTCTCTGCAGTATGTGCTTGATGCTGATATTCTCTGCAGCTGTGGATTTTTGTATTTGTGTGTAAATACCAGTTATGCCAGTTTGTTTGCAAAACTGCTATTGTTTACCAGTAGAATTAAAATGCAGATATGATTTTATAGAAAGAATACCATTTATGCTGGTCTGATCTAACTCTTTTGTGGTTTCACTTAACGTAGCTTGCATTTATCTTCCCCACTAGTATTGTATCCCTGAATTTTATTCTTAAATGTAAGTTGTATCCAAGACTTTCAACTGAAACCTGAGCGCTAAATTATTTGGAAGCTATTTTACGTGAGTCCCTTGAGCAGTGATTTTTCAGGCAGACATGCTGTGGTTGTGTACAATGCTACAAAAAACTTTTAGCTGTTATGGTTTTGACAAGTGATATAAAAATGAATTATAAGAATATTTTTTTGGTAGTGGCTGTACTGGAGCATTCAACCTTCAGTTTTAGTTGATAAGCAAAATCATTATAAGAGATAATATAACTTGAATAGGTACATAAGCAACAGCCAGCAAGTAATCATTTGGGCATCTAAATCTGCTGGAGTTTGCTCAGTTCATTGGAGGGACACTGAGCCTTTTCAGAGCTTTGAAAAAATAGGCAGAGAATATTAACAGTTGTTTGAAGGAACTCTGCAGTAAGCCTGCCACTTCCCCCCATCCCAATGTCGATGTCCACTCCATCCAGTCTTGTATTTCTTCTCTAAATAGTGACTGTACAACAGGCTTCCACTCAAAGGCCTCATTCATTTCTTCTCCCCATCCAAATTCCGTAAACCCCTGGTACAAATTCTTTTCTCTAGGCTTAACAAGTTCAGTTATTCTACAAATTGAATAAATACTGCAGATTATTTAATAGTAATAATAATAAATGTTTCCAGTAGCCATGCCTGGTTGACAGACTGGAACGGCAATCTGCTGGCTGCAGCTGTTCCTGCTGTTCTGCTGGGTTGCCTCTCAGGTGGAGTACCAGAGAGGCTGTTTTCAAAGAGGAATGTACAGAACATAAATAAAATCTTCCTTAATAGAAAAATTACTTAGCCTTTAAAGATGATGTTGGGGGGAGAGAGAGTAATTCGTAATCCTCTTAGGACTCTTTCAGCTCATCAAAAGGTAGGAGATTTCTTACCTCAGGCATGCTGAGCACAACTGGGTTGGCATGCCTTTCAATATTGTTGTATTCATCCCCAACTAAGGCTGCTTATTTCTAATGGAAATGTCCCCAAGATGTTAAACAAAAAAAAGTGCACGTTTGCATATCCATCAGCATCCAGGTTTTCCTTAGCAGTGCAGTTTCCCTGCAGTATCCTTGCATGTTTACCAAGTGCCATGCCATCAGAAAGCCTACTTGGGGGGATAGGAGCTGCAAAGTGGGGATTATAATTCTAAGTTCACATTTCCCACCCATTTTATAGATTCCAAGACAGCAGGCCTGCCTAGAGGCTTAGGAGCATTTTGGGATAGGGTCAAAGGTTATAGTGTAATTGAAGAGGTCCTGAAGTCCTGAGATACAAAGCTAGTAGAAGACTGGGGTGCAAGAGGCTTACCTGCATCAGGTAACTGCCTGCTTTTTATTTATAAGCGGTAAGACTTCAGGTGGATTTGTGTACCTGCTCTGAGCACTGTGTTCCACGAAAGATGGTAACCATAGGAAAAACCCAGAGTAAATAACAGGAATGATGGCCTAAGCAAATATGACCTATGAAAGATTAGTTGTTCTAGCATGCCAATCAGCAAATGCAGTGAGGCATCAAAGTAGGTTTTCTGAGAAACTTGTGAGGCAAAGATATCAGACAAAAGTCTGTCAGGAGTGATAGAATACTCTGCCTCTGGCAAAGAGGAGGGGAGGGAGTTAAAACCCAAACTTGCAGCTTCCATTGCTAAAGGGAATTGCTTGAACTTGATGATAGGTTGAGTTATAAATCCACGCCTAGAAATGAGCTTCAGGTATAAGAAGAGTTCAAAGTATTTTGTTCGAAATTGTATTCCTGAAAAATAGGCTGCTGTTGAACACTGGAAAATGTGGAAAATCTCTTTCTTCCGGAAGTTGGTTTTAAAGAAAATCCTCAACTTTTCTTGTAGCACATTCTTGTCCAGCTTCTGGGGAGGTGATGCTGGGTGTGTGTTCTTGTTTGTTTGTTTTTGCCACTCAGCCTGCTTTTCTTCAGAACTGATGATGACACTTGTTTCTGCTTTTTGCTAATGAGGAACAGGTCCTGCTGCTTTTTTCTGGTGTTTGTGAATGTAATTCTGAGCAGTCATTTCTGTTCACTTTATTATCCCAGAAGTAGGCAATAGGAAGAAAAAAGGTGGCTTTTTTTTAAGGAAATTGGAAAATGTTAATCTATTTTTAACTGTCCTTCCAATTTCTTCTGGGAATCTTAATTTGCTTCTGAAAAAATTAAACCTCATCTACATAGAAAATAAAAAGACTTTTGGCCTCTTGATCAGCAAAGCTAATTTATGTTCTAAAGGTAGGAAATGTTGAGTATATGGTAGTTACAGTAAATGTCAGATTTTTTTTTTTTTTTACCTTTAACCACAAACCTGATTTTCCTTCCATTAAAAAAAAGTGTGCATGTATTTATACACTATTAAAAGCTAAAACTGTAGCTGGTTTTCTTTTATAACTTAAAAATATTTCTTCAGGTGCTTGTGTCAAATGAAGGCTGTCTTATGCATGAGATGAAGAAGCCATTTTGAGGAATGAAAGTAAATTTTAAATTACACTTTAAAACCTTTTAACATATAAAGCAAATCCAGTCATGTCTTTAATTTTGAGTGAGTTCTGAGAGTTGTCAGCCATCTGTATATCCACACAAATGAAGCATGTATTTTTGTTATCCATTCTTGAAATTGGAGTGTCAGAAGTTCAGGTCCCAAGATGCTCCATCTCAGTCTACAAACAAGAGATGAGTCTGGAAAGTCAGAGCCAGCAGGAGCCATGCCGGGACTCGTGCTCTGTTTCTCCATGGCACCTCTTGTCCTTGGCAGTGCCCCTGCTGTGCTGTTCTTTCTGTTCCTAGAAGGTACAGTGTAAATGAAAGTAAATTGCTTGTAAAAGCAGCATGTGTGGTCAGAACTCCATTCATGAGTCCTGTTCAGTCCAGTTTAAATAATGGTAGTATTTTCAAACACCTGAAGTAGAATGATTTCTGTGAGACAAAGTTTGGAACAGCTTTTTTTGGTGACAGTGTAATTACAGTGTCAGTTACAGTTGATAGTTCATGTTAAGTGTCTTTCCCCAAAACAAATAATCCTAGACAGTGTAATAAAACAACTGAGAGAAAAGGACCTTGGGTTAACAGCATGTAGTGGCTGTGGTAGCTTCCAAAATTCCCTGCAAGAAGATGGAAGTGGTTACATCCATTTGAGCTCAGAAAGGTGAGAAAGTTTGGTGGTCTGTTGACACCTGGGTGTCAGAGAAGTCAATACATTGCATCAAGAGTCATTTGACATTAGCAGTTATCCTGTGGGTTGTGCCAGCAATGTACGTGTTGGGCAGATTAATTTCAAAATGGTCTTAGAGATGGCAGAGAAGAGGAAGATTGTAAGAGTAAAATAGCACAGGTGCATGTAATACAAAAATACTTCAATTCTGCTATTCAGGGTCTTCTGATGTGTGTGACTTAGGTATGGAAAAGCAAGATGGTTTGTATGCAGAGTTTACTGAGTTAGCTAGGATCTCTTCATGCAGCTGAGGCCGTGTTTCAGTAACTAGATGTTCTTATTGGATTAAGCATCCTTCTAGTTGATCCCCAGCTTTGTAATTTAAAGAAGCATTCAGCTAGGAAGCTGAAATACTTGATTTCTTAGAATACAGATCTTCTAGAAGTGTTAGGGCTTTTCAGTTTTTTGGGTTACATTTTGAAGAGTTAAGTGTACGAAGCTGAGTGCTTGAGGGGACTTGAAGCTGATGTAGCAGTTGGAATGAGACAGTGTGTGCTAATTAAAATCTCTATCACATGGGATGCTGCTTCTCACTTGCATTTTGTTGTGGAACATTAGGCTGTGAAATCTCAGCAATTATCAAGTTGCTTTTTTAAGTTAACTTTCTAGGAAAAGTTCTTAAGAATTTGACATAATTAGGAGGAATGCCTAATTGGACTAGTTAGCAACATAGGAGGAAAGCCTTACATGCATATAGCTAGGAATATAGTACTCAAGTGTCACACATGTACCTCTGACACCTTACCAGCATAGGTGCACTCTGCCGTATGTCAAGACAGTGCATCAGTACTGGAAAATAGCCAAGCTTCTGAAATCTGACACTGGAAATACAAAAAGGAACAGACAGCAATTTTATCTGGACCAACGGATGAAATTCCTCTCTACCCATTCTAACAAACTCACTGCATTTACTTCCAGCCTTCTGGAAAAGGAGAAGCAACTTTCTGTTAATTGATGCTTGTGTTGATTGGTTATGCTTTTTTCACAATGTTCCTTTAGCATTTCATGTACTGTAACTGTCTAACTCAAATCTAAGATGTTGCATTTTTCCACTTCCACTGCCTCAATGCTAATAAAAGGTTGAAAGTTTTGTGTGTTACCTTGAAGATCTGAGTCTGCTAAACTGCTCAGCACAGCGGGGTCCTGATGTGGTTGCCAACATGTGCCAGCTGGAATGGTAGATCAGAGATGGTGTTCATGATCAAAATCTATTGAAATTGTTCATTTGAAATGTTACATCTTTACAGATTAGTGTGCAAATAATGCACTGTTTCATTCTTCTTTTCTGAGTGATGATTGACTTTAGATACATGCCTGGTTTTCCCTTTTAAAAGCGATTAAAATCTCTTATTCTCGATAGACATTGAGATGAAAGTAAATGATGAACTCTTAGGAGATGAATGGTGTAGACTCCAGAGCCGTGTTATCTTCAACAAGCATCTTTCAGAGAGGTGGTCAAACGCCTTTAGAGCACCATTATTTCTACAGAAATGTTTTCTTATACTGTCTGGATTTCTATCCCAGCTGAAACCGGGACGACTGGTTAAAACAGTCAGTAATGTATATATCATGTTGAAATGAGAGGAAGTTGGGAGAGTACCTTCAGTTGTATGCTTCTGTAATTGTCCAACCTTTATTTGTTGTGGTAGTGATTTATTATGTAAATTGTTAACTTTGATGGGGGGGAAGAAATGTAAAGTGATGCAATGCAAAAAATGTGTAAAATTCCTTATCTGGTATAAGGATTTTAAGGATAGGTCACTGTTTCTCTATATGCTATTTTGCTATAATGAGTGCCAGCAGAGGGAGCACGCATTGGCTGACAGTTTGGTTCCCAGAGACTGAGCAAGGTGCTGTTATGGGTAGTAAGGAAGGACAACACAAACTTCAAGCTAACTTCTTCTTTTGAGCAAGTGAAATGAATTCTGTTATGTGGGTAAGATCAATTGTGTAGGTCAAGGGTTGTTTTCCACGTACTTAAAGCACTGTTAATGACCAAGTCCCCATTTAAAAGCTCACTTCAATTAAACTGTTTTAATACCTCTATACTGTACCAGTTCAAGATTCTAACTTCTAGATTTAAAATCTCTACATATTCTCATATCTCTTGTTTTATGACGGTAGCAGCAGAGGTGTCTAGAGGTGTGGGATTTGGTAAAGTCACTATCCAATTCTAATTTCAGGGCAGCAGCAATGACTCTAAGAACAGTGTTGTTATCTCTGCAAGCATTGTTGGCTGCTGCGGAACCAGACGATCCACAAGACGCAGTAGTGGCAAACCAGGTAAGAGGCTCAGTTGACTGAATTGCTAACATTTCTGTAACCTTCATCAACTTGAACTGAGTTTGGAATCGTGGAGTCAATAAAGATTTTTCAATCATCTATTTGAAAATTGCTTTACAGTAGGTGTGAGTTACTACAGTATTTTGTTCTTTACTCTCTGGATTCCAAAGTAAGTAGCAGTTACTGTGCAGTGTGAAAGATGTATTTTTTGTTGGTTCCTCATTTAGCTTGTAAGAAACGTCAGGATATAACTATGCATGGTAAAATGAATTCCAACATAGCTTTCCTTTTAAACTTTCCTTCCAGGCTTCCTGGTCTAGTGGTTGGTGACCCTGCACATAGCAGGGTTGAAACTTGATCATTTTGGTTCTTCTCAACCCAGGCCTTTCTATGATTCTGGGAAAATCTAAGACTAATATAAACATTTGTTTTTATACTGAAACAATTTATAACCTGTTTATTGGATTTGAATTGGCTTGTAGCTCCTCTTCTAGATTAGTATGAATACTGCTGAGTGTTGATTTGTTAAAAACAAAAATCTTAGGATTAAATGCTACAAGTCACTACTCATGAGACACCTTTAATCTGAAAGGAGCATTCTGTATTTTACCTTTGCAAGTACTTGGGTTAACTATTTTAGTCTGGTTGAATATGTATTAATGGAATTCTAATGTAATCAGCAAGGTTTGTTATTCTTCAGACAGTAGCAACAATTTATAAGAAATAATAGCTGGTGCTATTTAAAATGTTGATTGAAGATAGGAAAAATCTTTCCATGTCTTTAATCATTTGACAGTTTTCAGCAAAATACCAAGTATGCATGTATTTTTCCTTTTTTCTTTGGGGGGAAAGGAGGGAGGGAGAGAGAAGGTTTTGCTTTGCATTTGCTGATAATAAGGATATATTTCAGTAACAAAAAAACTCAAGCAAGTAAAAAGTTCTTCCAGCATTAATCTCATCTATATCTCCTGTAAGTCAGCACACTCCAGGAAAGGGTAAGAAGTGTGTACTCCTTTCTCCTAAGTCTAGTCTACGTAGGATGATAGTTAATCAGTTTATCAAAGCTGTCTGGTTTTAGAGGGAAATGTGGAGAACGGAGGAAACCCATTTTGTCTGTTAGTGGAAAAGCTGTTTTACGTTTTCCTTTTTCACAAAGAACAAAAATAGAGCTTCCTATTCTGGCTGCTGAAAGTAAAATTCCAACAATCTCATAGAAACACTTCAGCTGGAAATTGTTTTCTCTCAGATAGAAAGCTTCATGAAGCTTCCTGGACTCTGAATTGCAGTTTTCCAGGTGGCCTTTGGGGATGTGTGTGGTGGGACTGTGGCACGGCTGGTGCGGGGAAGATTGAGTTTCTCCCCTGCAGATATCTATGTGAAGGGCCAATCTGCTGTGCCAGCAGGTTGGCCTTTAGTTACATGTGTATGTAAGTAGAAGGTTGTTATAATTCCTCTGAGAGAGGTGAAGGTTAACATCCAGTTCTTCCACATAATGGTGCATGGTCTTTGTTTTTTCCAGGTCATTTGTCTTGTCCCATCCTGTTGTTCCCCTCTACTATCCCCCAAAATCTTCTTGAAAACAAAATCTAATAAGGAATTATTTGTCTTGCATGCTCATTCTTTGTTTTACTTTGCTAATTTACATAATTATTTGCTAGATGAGGTACAAGGTAGTATTTTCCTACACGTGTTTCAGCTGAATCCCGGGCTGAACACAGTGTTCTACTCCTGCTCAGATAATGGCAGTGTTTTCAGGTACCTGCCAGACACTGCCTGGTGCCAAAACTACTGCATCATACTTGACTAGTTGCAGCTGGTTTTTAAGTACAGCAGCATAATTGACTGTGATTCCCAATACAGAGACATCAGTAAGAGATTGTGTGCTTCTCAATTCAGTGAGAAGCCAGATTATTTACAGATACCTAAGTAAAGGAGTTTTATTTATAGGAAACTGAAAGCTAGTTCTGAATAAAATGCAGTTATGCAAACATGACTTCAATCCTTTCCGCTTCAGCTTGTTGCTTATTAGATCTCTCAATGTTTTCAAATCCTTCAAAAAAAAAAAAAAAAAAGGAAGTTTTCTTAAGACAGTAGAAAAAATATAGTGTTTTGGGATGTTACTGATGCTACCCTTACTGCTTCCTCACTTGTTTAGTTGTAAAGATTAAAAATGTATTAGAGACCACTGTTTATGTAAGAGTTATTTCTACCAGTAGATTATCTTCTCTATTTGTTTTAACACCATTAATAGTCAGTGACTATGTGGGGTTCTTTGTGGGGAGCAGAGTTAGCAGGAGGTGTACACAGCTCATGATGCAGTTGAATTGCTGTGCTGTAGGAAAGGTAAAATGAAATGTAAGTAGTACTGACTTGGTACTTTACAGGTATGATTGTTTAGATGTATGGATAAAATACCAGAATGATAATTGGTTGTGTTTCTGTCCTTAAAATGACTCTAAAATTGTGTATTTTCCAGTATCTTGTCACATTATCTTAGTGATAATGTTTATTATACAGGTAAGGATGGGAAAACTTTTTCAGGAGGAATGATTAAGGAGAAAAAGTATCCTTTTAATAAAGGCAGTGTATGGTTATGGAGATTTAAAACTTGATTTTCTAGATGAAAGTTGCTGGAACAGGAAGCTATCATCTTGCTTTGTTGTATACAGTTCATGACAGATGACCCACTTTCCTGGCTTTTGAGTTCCTGGCACAGGCCAAAAGCTCTTACAATGATCATTCTGTTGTTTGCTGAAAAACCTGCTAGTGACAAGATTGGTGCAAAATAAAATTATGCAGTGTATTTAAATGTTATTGTCTGATGAGCAATAGCTTGCAGAGTTGCAATTTCCTAGTTTCTTGCACATTCACCTGTTTTTTTCAGCCCTTTTTCATGGTAACATGCTGCCCTTACATCTGTATTTTGAGTAGGAGGTTATGTAGTAAAAGTCAGTCCTCTCTGAAAAGCAGAAGTCCTTGCAGTGTACAAAACCAGGCATCATTTCAGTGATGAGAGAAATACACAAAAGTTCAACATGATGCATACATTCAGCAGTTGCTGACATGGGAGTAGCTCATGCTTTGCTGCACTGAAAGAAATGTTTGGTAGCTGTGCTAAATTCAGCTGCTGTAGTCCTTCCTGGTACTGCAGTCAGGAACATTGTATTGAGAGAGCTACTATTGGATTGTACGAGCACCTGTAGCGTGTCATTAACATAAGGCAAACACATTAAATACTTGTATAGGCTTTAACTATATGTAATGCTCACTTCCAAGTATTGTTTCAAAAACTTGAGTTGGATCAGTGTGAAATAGGGTTGAAATAGTGTTGAAGATGTTACAGAGAGAATTATGGAATGGAACCTGCTGCATCATCGTGCTCTTTGGTTGGACTGTTGAGTTGACTTAACTTCCCATTCTTCCCTCTCTTTCTTTTGTATAGTACAAACAAAATCCAGAAATGTTTAAACAGACAGCTCGACTTTGGGCACATGTGTATGCTGGAGCACCAGTTTCTAGTCCAGAATACACCAGAAAAATAGAAAATCTTTGTGCTATGGGCTTTGATAGGGTAAGTATATACATGAGGTTCCCTTCCAACCCAAGCTGTTCTATGATATGTAACTTGAATGTTTTTCAGCAGGAGTGGGGCAAGCACATATGTGGCAATATAGGGAGCCATTCCAATGTTGAAGTAAAACTCGCTATTTCTGTTCAATTTGGAGGTTCAATCATATGGTTTGGCTACAGTTGGAGTTCTGAGATGCTTTGTTGTCAGTAAACGAATGCATTAGTAAATCTGAGTTCTCTCACCCTTTTTGAAATAACCTCTCTGAGAATGATTAGTTAAGACATGGGTGAATAACATAAACTGATAAATCTGCAAACATTTCATTTCTCAGTTGCAGGCTCACACACTGAAAATGTTACTGTTTACCTGTTCACCTTACTGTTTGTCTTCTCATTGCAGAATGCAGTAATAGTGGCCTTGTCTTCAAAATCATGGGATGTAGAGACTGCAACAGAATTACTCCTGAGTAACTGAACCATGTAGAGAGCTGCTTCGGTTGTCCAGCTTGCCCCTTCTGGAGGAGCATCACCATCTGTTATTTTTAGGATTCTATATAGATTCTCTTTTAAAACTGGCACTCTTGCCTGATGATGCTATCTAGGCACTATTGGAGACTGAAAAACCGCTCTGTAAATAAAGCTAATTAAACGTCTGTGTAAATTTAAAAAGGGGAAATACTTTAATTTTTTTCTTACTAAATATTGTAAAAATTCTTTGAGCTCAGCTAAAATAATGGGGGAAAAACATGCCTACTTTCGTGTTTAGCAGTGTGACGAAAACTAGCAGGAACTTTCTTCAGGATTTTGATTTAGTAATTCAGAAAGCCACATTTTTGAGTGTTAGTCATCAAAATTGTTGGTGCCGCTCATCACAGCTATCTTACTGTTCTTAACATGGATCCTATGTGCCTGTGGATTGACCTATATTTGCATGCTTGTACTTAATAGACGTATTAGGTAGGGTCGCTGAAGAGAGCACCATTTAAATACTCGAGTGTTCTTGTACCTATTTTCCTGAAAGACTTTAAAAGATTTACCCAAAGTTCCAAATGGTGACCTGTTCAGAACCTTTTTCTTCGTAGCTTATTAATTGGGAAACCGGATTCTCTTCTCCCTTACATCATACAGCTAAGAACCCTCCCTAGATTATTCTTCATTCTGTTGGTATTGTGTGCCATGTATGGTAGTCTAGGCTCGCCTATGAAGAACATATTTTGAATTATCAGTGATTTTTCATCCATCGTATTTTCTACACACCTAGTAAGGGTTTAGTATGCCTTGATATAGCACAAGAATGGAGCTGGTTTTCTTTTCTTTTTTTTCTTTTTGTCTTAAGTGGATGTAAAATGTTCTTCAATATATCTTGGATAATATGACTTCACTGGATTTGAAGGAGGAAAAAGCTAATTCTCTGGCATACTGAGAATTATATTTTCTTTTGAGTACTTGATATGATGCAATCAGCTGTTTTTGCAGCAGTTTTCTAGCTTTATTTTGGGCTTCAGTTTAAGGATTGCTTTCCAGGTACTTGAAAACTCATCTTGCTCGCATTTTTCTCTAGTTGACACATGGAGGCTGTGTTGGTGTTTTTACTGTACATACTTCAAATGCACATAGAAGTTTGTTCTCAATTTAGCTTTCTTTTGGATTGATGTTTCTGATAAACGAGAACTGAAACTTGGCTTGTACATACAGTCAGTCGTCTTATTCGTATTAAAATGACATTTCATCCTGAGTGCAAAAGCTTGAAAATTATTAGTTTTGCAACCTCAAACACTAGTACATCTATTTAAAGAGAGCTGTATTGTCTTTATGAATATGATGCTAACTTTTGAGAATATATCTGACAAGGAAGTTCAGAGAAATCCTGAGAATAGGGTGGGGATTGTCAGTGCTGTACCACGTAAGTCATTTTTCCGCAACTGTTTCTTTTCCTGAAGAGTGTATTAATGGGGGTGGGGAGGGGAGGTACGTCTGGTTGGGATTTTTCTTGGACTATGAAGTACAGGCTGAAATAGTTTCACTCTCTGTGTTTGTTTATACTAGATGAGATCAGGAACGCTGTACCTGATCAATGTCTGAAGCATAGTTGTTGTGGAACAGAACCAGAAAATAGAGCTGTACAGACCTAACTCTTCGGGGATGTGCTCTGAACTCTTCTGTCCCATGTGTCCAAGCTTAAAATACTTTGTGGCACAGACAGTAAATACTTCTAACTCATATCAGTGCAATACTAAATGCATTTGCTTAGTCTTATACATACTGCTTTTTGAGGAGTAGCCAGTGATCACTTTTCTTGGATTTTCTTGAGTTATTGTAAATCATTCTCGAAGATGCCAAAGGAAACAAATTGTTTCGTCTTTCTTTATATTTATTTATTTTTTTAAACAAGAAGCTGCTACTGTTCAGCTGGTTTGCTAGGTGAGAACCAGGGACGGTAGGAAACTGGCAGAACGCCGCTAGTGTTAACCTCAAATTGCTGTGTTTTCTGTTGTACAGGGTAAGAACTTGATTACATCAACGCCTTTTCTGTTGTGTTGTTTTATCCTGGTGGTAATTATAAATTGCTGACTGCTTTCCCTTGCTCTTCGCTGCTATTCATCAGAAGAAGGAACTCTGAAATTGTTGTCAAGGGATATAAAACTTCTGACTGGGCTTCTGCATGTGTCTTTGGATGAGATCGGTCTCCTAAGAGCGCCCACTGAAGCACATGTCCAGAGATACCCAGATTTCCTGAACTGTGTGTAAATTAGGAAAATGGGGAGGGAAGAAGATGGAAGTGGTTTTGAGGTGGTCATGGTCACCACTGAAACAACACCCTATTGAGTTCTGTTTCTCTTGTGAAGTTACCTCATTTTTATCTCCATAGAAGAATGCTTGTCTCCCCTTTCCCTTACGTGTAGGTGTTGGACGCTATTTTTGCCCTCCATCCCCACGTGTTTTACAGCAGATACCTTGATGCTAGCTCAGGTGCTGGCAGAGGGCAGCTTCTCAAGGCCTGAGCTGGGAAGGAGAGATGACCAACATTAATGAGACATCAGTGGGATGAAGTTCTTGAGTTCTCATGTTAGTCTTTTCTAAGGAGTGTTTTTGTCTTTTCGATAGTTATCAGAGTTGAATATAGGAATGAGGTTGTACAAGGTTAGTTCAGCTGCAGCTGAGGCTGAGCCCCAGGGAGTGTACTATCAGCATTCAGCTCGCTGAGTTTGTACAAAATGTAGTTCTGCTATTTGTGTGAGCATTGCCATATTCTGGGCCCTACATGTTTGTCAATGCAGAGCTGCCACACCGGTCACTGCTTCAGGCTCGGGCCGCACATTTTCTGCTTGCTTAAAACAGGAATTTTTATGAACTGTGGGGACAGCTGCTTGCTGACTACAAATAAATCTCGTATTGTCTTCCTTCAGTATTTAAGAAAACGGCTTGAAACAGTTATTCTGAAGTCCAGATGGCCCAGTTTTTCTAAACAAGGTGTTGCTAATGGAGCATACAGATTTCCAGAGCATCAGATCTTGCTGCTCAATGTTTTAATGTTCATCTGGTGAAGTGGGTGGTGGGGAACCAGCAGCTCCCATCTCATCCACTTCCTCAAAAAGCAAAGTGTAATTTTGCATAGAGATAAAGGAATGTCCCTTTGTGTTGCCAAAAGCCTCTGTTTTCCTGTGAGTGCCAAACTCTCTATCTCTGGCCTCTACTCCCCCTTGCCAAACTCTCAGCTTTCTCATCGTGTCTGTGAAGGAGTTGTGCTCCTGCTGTGACCAACTGGGATCTCTTGGACAAAGCTTAGTGATGGATCCTTCCAGAAAGTTTTAGTCTGTAGTGCTACTCCTGCGTGTTCCAAACTTCCCTTTTGCAGTAAAAAGCATGCCAAGCCAGCAGTGCCAGAACTGGGTGTGAGTGAGCAGCTTTCTGGTGAGGCTTGTTCCAGCTGGGCACTGTGCTGTGCCTGGCCCAGGACTTAGCTGTGGAGCTGGGTGCTAATGGACTAGGAATATTGTCTTCTCCTTTCAGATCAGAATAAAAGAAGAATTAAATAGGCAGGAAGGAATTTACCTGGTGATACCAAGCCTGTAGTGGGTGGTGTGGGTAACAAACATTCAAACTATGCAAATTTAAGCTGTGAATCAGACTGGGTCCTTGAAAGCCTATTGAGTGCTGATTTAATAGGAGGGGGAAAATCAAACCCAAAACATAGTTTCAAGCAAGAGTTCTTGTTTACTGCATCTGTTAATGTGAAATGTTCAGTTTTCAGAGTGAGGGGAAGAAGCTTGACTGTATGCATGTCCCTTGCTTCCTTTCTGAATACCAATAAAAGCTGGCTTAGGGTTGGAGGCTTGCCCAAAGGGGAGAAGGATAACCAATTGAGGAGTGTGCATTTGGTTTCATGTCTGCTTATAAGCAGCTTCAAGAAGGTCGGGTGTCCTGTCCTGCCCTATTTGTTGATGGCAGAAGTTGATCCAAAGCATCTGGAGGAGTGCAGCTGCTCACTTGTGCTGTGCTCTGTAGGACTTGATGAGCTGAGACCCCCTTTCATCGTGCCATCCATTGCATCATCCAGCTGCAGCAGGAAGCCAAGGTGCTCACTGAGTGCCTCGGGCTTTGCCTGGGAAGGCTGTGTAGGTGGTCTTGCTGTGAATTGTTCTCAGTTTCCAGTCAGAGCCTTCTCCTATGGCTAGATGAAGGGGCAGCTGTTTCTTGCCTCTTGCTCATTCTCTGATCTATTCTGAAGCCATCAGTGACTGCACACAGCTCGCTCTTCTGCTGGTGCTGCATCCTCGGCTGGTTTGGCCATAACCACATCAGCCCAGCTGTCCTCAATGCATTTTGCTTCTTGCTTGGTTATTCCAGCTGCAGTGCTCTGTAGTTAGCAACTCATCTTTTCAGATCTGCTCTCATTCAGCAAAATCTTAGAACCTGTTTGCACTGTACTGTGATGTTCCTTCTCTGCTGTTACCTGCTTTGTAGGCATCAAACTCTCTGTGGCGCTGACCCTTTCCTTGCTGGTGTCAGCTGGGAGATGTGACTCAACGGCTGAGGAAATGTACTGTGAAAATGCTGTACCTGCCCACTGCTGGTGCTGTGGGGTGGCTGGAGGAGGCTGCCCTTGTAATGCTGATGTCAGCTGTGGAAGAACCCTGCTTTTCACTTTTCCATCTGAAATTCTGACTTTTCTTAAAAAAAAAATACCAACCAAACAAAAACCTTAAAACCCTAAAAAATATATTAAGAAGTCTGATAAAAGCTATAGAAGGAGGTGGGCTCTTGTGCATCAGCCTGCCTGTAATGGAGTGGGGGGGCTGGAATGCAGCATCAGTGTTTTTTTGTCTTGAAAATAAAAACTACACAAACACTTTTGTACACAAATGATTTTTTAAATAAACACACATTTGAAAAGATGTTGATTTTTTTTCACTGGGAATGCTTAATAAATGCATGTTTCCCTGAAAGCAGTTTTCATTTTATTTCTGGTACTTCAGGTGGTTCTCATGTTCCCCAATGCACTGCCTCTGTGGCAGCAGTGACAGCAGCTGGGCTCTGTCCTGATGCTCGTGGAGAAGGGTGAGGGAGAAATTGTGTAAACTTAATCTGTGTAGTGAAAGTGTCCATGATTTTGGCTAAGGCTGCCTCACAGAGCACACGTGGTGTCTCCTTTAGAAAAAGAAAAGTGGTGTAGGCTGTGTCTGAAGAAAGAGAGGAAGAAGCCTTTGTTTTCCACTGCTGCTGATCTTGTAGGTGAGCGTTTACAAGTATTGTAGGCTGCATCTACTGCGGCACCTCTCTGCAGGGAGGTGGTGGCTCTTGCTGAGCTCCCAGTTCTGTCCTGCAGCTGGGGAAGGGCTTGGGCGGAGGCTGTGGCTGTCGTCTGCCTGGGCTGTGCCGGTGGGTTTGGGTCAGTGGTTGCTGAATGGAATAGGGTGGTCTGAAAGCTGCCTTCTGCTCAGTGGGAGCTGAGAGAGGATACTTGATGGAATGCAGCCTGGAGCTGGGTTAGCAGGCTGTGCAGTGTGATGGTGTGACCACGAAGAGAGGCTTCAATCTGTGATCACAGCTGAGTTGTATGGTTCAGTCCTCCTGTATTCAACTTTGTGTTTCAGTAGCTGTAACACTGACAAATTTTAGCCCTCAGCTGGGTAACTCTGGTAATACCTGTGCAGCAAGTCCAGGATTTAAAATTGTTGTAAGGCCAGGTTTGGGGCTGGAGCACCCATGTCTGGTATAATGTCAAATAAATTACAATGTTTCACTTGGTAGCTGCTTTGTGGTGAAATACATGAGGTTTTTAGGTGGGTTTCGGCCAAGTGAAGAACAAATGCAGAGCAGCTGGAACTGTGAGGGAAAAATAAGAGCTATGGTGGTGGAGGGGGAGAAGTGGCTCAGTGCAATCCACTTACAGTGGGGCAGGAGGAGGATGATGCTGCTAAGTACCTCATTTGCCCTGCCCAGGTCCCTTCCTGCCTGCATTACTGCCAGAGCAGCTGTTCTCTTTGCTGCTGGGCTGGGAGAGGCATTACTCCAGTGTGTTAAATGGGAGTGAGGCAGTGAGCTGCAGGACTCCTGCTGAGCCTGCTGGAGAGGTTGGGGAGGCTCTGCAGCCATGGTGCCCACCTGTGGGCACAGCCCTGTCTGCCTCAGGAACCTAACCCTACCCTAACCCAGCCCCAGGTCGAACAGCCCCAGCAACAGCCCAACACAGAATTGCCAGTCAGGCTTGGAGAATTTTGTTCTGGAAGCAGGCCTAGAGCTGGTCAGCTCCATTTCACAGGGATGAGAGCTCACGGTATGTATTTCTTTGTTAGCAAAGAAATAGCACTGGAAATCCCACCACTGCCATACTTCTTCCAGCCCCGAGGCTAAAGAGCAAACCCTTGGGTGCAGAGCAGGGCACGAGCACTCCTGGTGGTGGCCAGTGCATCTTCAAGTTGTTGCAGGAAGGTGGAGTGGCTGAGATGTGTCTTACCTGTGTCCAAAATGATTTGAATGAGCCAAAGTTGTCAGCTTCAATGGAATGAAGACTTGTTTATGGCTTTCACGATTAAAGGGACAAAGTCTGTGAAATGAAGCGTGTGTGTGAACGTTCCAGAGGCACATTACAGCTGGGCCGGGCCAGGGATGCGCTCCTGCTTGTCATGCACACTGCCCTTTATAGCAGTCTCACACATTCAAGTCCCTCACTGGCCTGAACCACATCAAAACCCAGAAGCAAACTGTCTGCAGGCCACGCTTGTCAGAAGAGAGAGCTGCTTAGAAGCAGACATGTCCAAACAAAGTAAGTACTGACAGTTCACCAAGTCAGATGGTGCAGAGGTAGAAAAAGGCAAATGGCTCTTAAGAACAAACTGGGAAAGCGTTGTTTCTCAAACTGATCATTTGTCTCTCTTCTCACCTGGAAACAGTCCTGTGACTGTTCAGCAAGGAGAAACCCATAGTGCTACACATAAGGAGGCACAGCAGCAGGACATGCTGGGGGCACCCAGCTGGAAGCAGCTCCCTAGAAATGGACCTAGGGGTCCTGGTGGCCTCCAACCTGAACATGACTCAGTAACATGCCCTTGCTGCTGACAAGTGGCATCCTGGCCAGTGTTAGGCACAGCACTGCCAGCAGGGTAAGGGAAGTGGTCCTTCCCTTCTGCTCAACTCTGGTGAGGTGCCTCTGGATAGCTTGGTCCAGTGCTAGACTGCCCAGCTTGAGAGGCTGGGATATGACAGAAAGGGTGTGCAGTACCAGGGAAAGTGGCAAGAGACACAAAATGTAGCACAGGAGGGTCTCTCTGAACACCAGGAGCACTTCTGTGCTGTGTGGGTGACAGCTCTGGCACAGATTGCCCAGAGGCTGTGGTGTCTTCTCCTTGAAGATCTTCAGAAGCTGCCTGGCTATGGGCCTGGGCACCTGCTCTGGTGTCCTGCTGGAGCTGTGGCTGGGCTGGAGGGACCCAGAGGTCCCTGCCAGCCTCAGCTGTGCTGTGCTTCTGTCCCAAATCTAGAATTTGTAACTATACCTACTGGTCAGTTCATCTTTCTAAGAACAATACCCAGTGGTGTGGACAGGGGCAATTTCCTTCTGAGCCTACAGCCACACATGTGCCTGGCCCTCCCTGCTGCTGGCCCTGGCCCTGCTTGCTGCACAGCCCTGCAGAATCACTCAAGCCAGGCTGCAGTAGAAGCCATCCATTTCAGCTCTGCACTCCTCCCCCAACTCTGGGAGTCTCTGCACTTGCAACTGTTTGGACATCAAGAAAGCTGCCATGAGTCTGAACTGTAATAAAATAAACAGATTATTTTTATATATACATACATACTTCAAAGTAGGTCAGAGCCACCTCCCTTATCCTACTTAGAAGGATTTTGGTAGTATCTGCTGTGTCAGTGCATTCAAATGGTTGGTGCCTGAAGGTTAAAAGAGATTATACAAAAAAGCCCCGACGTTACTGCCACACGTTGTACTTACTGGTTTTGAAAAATGAGTGAAATTATGAACTCATGTTATGAGAACAAAAAACAACCAAACAGGGTCAGCAGGAAGAGAAAATGAATGGGAAAGGTGCCTGCTTGGAGGTGTGCAATCAGAAAAACATGTAATGCTGCCTGGAGTGAACTGCCATCATTTCAAAGGACTCAGAGCCCAGTACTGACATCACAGGAGCACAGCACGGCTGAGGCTGGCAGGGACCTGTGGGTCCCTCCAGCCCAGCCCAGCCAGGACACCAGAGCAGGTGCCCAGGCCCATGGCCAGGTGGCTTTTGAACATCTCCAAGGAGGAGAGCCCACAGCCTCTGAGCAGCCCAAGCCAGTGCTCCATTGTGCACTGTAAATATTATTATTATTTCTCTTTTAAAAGCATTTGAACAAAATTCCTTGTATTTCAGTTCACCATGATTGCCTCTTGTATGGTCACTGAGAAGAGTCTGACACCAGTTCTTTACCTTCTATCAGGTATTTATACACAGAGATATGATGGAGCCCCAGAGCCACGAAGTACTCGCAGTTCTCAAAGAGCAGCCAGAACTATCTACTTGAGCTGGGATAGATTCATGCTCCAAATGATGGCAAAGGACAGGTAGGACTTCCTCATAGCTGGGAGGAACACACACAGTTTGGAGCTTGGGGTTTACTTGCTCTTTTCCAGTCTAAATCAAACAAAACTTATCACATAAATGCCACCTCGCCTCTGGTTTCTGGAAAAACACCTTAGAAATCCAACATGAATACTGTTGTACCATGAGGAAGTATCACCACCGGCCTAGAATAACTCACAGTGATCTCAAGATCAGCCTCCAAACCCCTACCTCAGACTAGGAATATTACAAAGTGAAATGAAGTATGTCCTTGCAACATCTAGTTAAGCATGTGGAAACCACTGGTGTGACAAATTAAGTTTTTAGGAAAAAAAAAAAGGAATATTTGTATCAAAATGGCTGAAAACTGTATTGTAGTTTCAAAATAAAAGCAGTAAAAGACATCAGATTTTCAGATGTGCACAGGAAAAACATCAACAGGAGAAATTCCAATTGTTAATGTGATGAACAACATGCACTTGTGAAAGTCTGTCTGACATTACATTAGAGGCTTTGAGTAAGAGCAGCAAAGAGCTTTATGCAGCAACTACATGTAAGAGAGAAACCTCACCCAAGCAGAAAGTTGGGAACATGCTAAAATCAGACACCTTTCCCAGAGACACCAGTGCTACCCCAAAATATCCTCAACATCCCAACTTTCCTGCTGCCTGGACAGACAAGTGGTTGCTACACCTATGCTGCACCAAAGAAAACTCAAATTATTCTAGAACAGATGGTGATAATCTACCTGCTGTGGAGCACTCAGACCTAATACCAAAGCAACTCAGCTCATGTCTGAGACTGCAATAATCATAGGCCAGCATTTGCTTCCCAAGCTTTGGTGAATCAGGGCCATGATACATCAATCTCAGCTTCCAGGGCAAACAGAGGTGAGTTTAATGACTGAACTTAAGGAGTAAACCTGTATTTCTTGTTCTAGAGCTTGCCTGCCTTGCAGCTGTATGAACACACATCTGAACTCTTGTGGCTGTGAACACACATCTAAGCTCTCGTGGCTGTTGAAATAATAGTCTAGTTGTGGGTGGGACACTGAATGTATGCAGAGCTACCTGGTTGAGCTTCTTACCTCAGCTGACTTGCTGTTGACCAGCCCAACACCAGCATGACTTCTCAGCAAGTTACAAATTAGCTCCAATAAACCACTGTGCTTCCTCTGAAGAGCAGACGTGCCTCCCGATGCTCCTACTCCTCAAGGACCCAACTGTGCCGACCATCTGTGCTGCCCATGGATGTCTCAGCTCTACTGATCAGGGATCTAATTGTGCAGCTGGTGGTAAACCCACCAGGCTGAAAATAGAATGGCTCTTATCAAAGTTAAAGGGTCATAGCAAGTCCTGACTCTTCCTCCTAACTGGCAACACCCAGCCACTGCGGAGTCTAGCTGTTCCCTGACAAAAGTTTGTAATCACACCTGCAAAGCAGAAACAGAGAAGATACATTGTTGTGGGTTAGGAAGACCTTTCAGGTAAAATAGGAAGGCTTCTCCCAGGGCAGTGTTACAATGACTGTATACTGCAGATGGTAATTCTGTAACTTTGTAGCATAAGTACAGCTTGCCTCAAACATCCATGAGTGACACCAAAGTTCTGAGGAACACGATCACATTGTTTGTCTTTAGGCAAATGAGACATTGCTGAGTTCAGGTGTAGCTGCTTCTACCAGGTAATGGAGGGAGCGTGCATGCTTCTTTGGCTTCTGTAACCTGAGCAAAGGGTTTGAATCTGAACAAGTCTGAACTGACCTCTTCCTACAGTCCCATCCGATCACTTATTTCTTTCTTTACAAGCTGCTACAGTTGCATAAAACTTCATTAGCTCCTTTGGAACTACAGAAAGTAAGGCCAGGTACTGAGGGAAGGATGGGTCGTGTTTCTGATGCTGGAGGGACACAGCAGGTGCTGCTGTACAGAACTTCAGCTGCTGTTCAACACCTTGCTATTCTCTATGCATACCTGTTGTTGCACCAGGACAATTCCTCACGCTGAGACCAGCTACTCTGAATGATGTTTAGTTATCAGCTATGCACACCTGGAGCCTGGCTTGCAAGCAGACTTTATAGTCCAACTTCTTTGGTTTGGGCTATTTCCTCAAGCACTGATATGTGTCTTGATTTCTGCACACAAACAAACAAACTTATTACTGCCAAAAACAACACTGGAGCACACATGCAACTGGACAAGGATCAACACAGTTGATTTCTTAAAGAAACAATTTCTTGGGTACTGATTTAGTGAATCCAAATCTTTCTGGAACTTCAGACAAGACAGTTCAGCTATGAGAGCAAGCAGACTGGCTACTGAGTTTCATGTTAACTAGCATCGAACTTGGTCCACTAATGTGTGCTAAACATCTACCGGCTGGAGAACATTTTAGGAAAGGTATTTTTGTTGTTATTTAGCACATGCATATGCAGATTAACGATGCATATTATCCTTCCTGTTTAAGACACAGACCAGTTTGCTATAGAAATATTACTTTGTTTATAACAATTATTCCTGGGCTCCATCAAAAGAGGAGTGGCCAGCAGGGACAGGGAGGTGATTGTTCC
Source organism: Phasianus colchicus (assembly GCF_987193195.1). Classification (NCBI taxonomy): domain Eukaryota; kingdom Metazoa; phylum Chordata; class Aves; order Galliformes; family Phasianidae; genus Phasianus; species Phasianus colchicus. Next base: position 50,588,697 of record NC_143439.1, on the reverse strand, counting down.
CCTCTACTCTGCTCTTGTGAGGCCCCATCTGGAATACTGCATCCAAATCTGGAGCCCCCAGTACAAAAAAGATGGAACTGTTGGAGAGGGTCCAGAGGAGGGCCACAAAGATGATCGGGGAACTGGAGCACCTCCACTACAAAGACAGGATGAGGGAGCTGGGCTTGTTCAGCCTGGAGAAAAGAAGGCTGCGGGGTGACCTCATTGCAGCATTTCAGTACCTAAAGGGAGCCTACAAACAGGAGGGGAATCAACTCTTTGAAAGGGTGAGTGACAGCAGGACAAGGGGAAATGGTTTTAAGCTGAGGGAAGGGAGATTTAGGTTGGATGTCAGGGGGAAGTTCTTTACAGAAAGAGTGGTGAGGTACTGGAACAGGCTGCCCAGGGAGGTTGTGGACGCCCTGTCTCTGGAGGTGTTCAAGGCCAGATTGGATGGGGCCCTGGGCAGCCTGGTCTAGTATTAAATGGGGAGGTTGGTGGCCCTGCATGTGGCAGGGGGGTTGGAGATTCATGATCCTTGAGGTCCCTTCCAACCCTGGCAATTCTGTGATTCTGTAATTATTCAGATTAAATTTTGCTTTGTAGTTCAGGTTTCATGTACTACTTTACAAAGGATGGTCCCAGAACAGCCTTCTTCTCCTATTGTTTTAAGAGCCAAACAGCCTCACAGAAACAGAGATAAATGCATGTTTGCTAAGAAATCAAGTCACAGTTTTATGAAAATGGGAACTTAAAAGATGGTATCCTAGAGCTAATTATGGATCTGAATGTGAAACCTCAACGCCATCCACAAACACTGGGTTTTAACTGGGCTTTCTTTTATTCCTTATCACAGAATAAAAGGTGGAAACCTCTGAGCATCAGTTCTCTCATTACCATGAGACAATCCCCACTGCTTTGAAAGCTCGCATACAGTCAACTACAAAATAAGCATCTCCTCCCTTGCAGTAATTTGCCTTCAATTCCACAGCTCTACACTGATCAACAGATTTTTATTATTTGTTCTAACCTCAAAAAGAGTACTGGCAATGCATACATTACGTATGGATAAAAATCATGCCTGTGCTTCCCTGTATTTGGTATAAAGGCTAATGTTCATCCCTGGAATAACTGAATTTTGCCACATGTGCTCTCAGGACTTTGGTGAGTGGCAGCTGGAGTCAGGCAGAGAAATTCTGCATGTAAGCTGGTCTACGGTGTCAACAAACCAGTGGACCTTTTCCTACAGTTGGTATGCATTTCTGCACAGCCTAATTTGCAGCACGGAGTGCTCATTTTCTTTAGCTATAGTGGTAGTCAACGTACAGAAGTAATTCAAATGTCCATTTAAAGAAAATGGAAGAAACTTTAAGTCTAAAAAGAAAACTGAAAAAAAAAAAAAAAAAAGCCTTGCTCTGAGCATGGCACTGAGCCATATAACTTCCACAAACTCTAGCCTCAAAAGCTCTATGAGGATCCCTTTGTTGACTTGACAATTAAACTGATTAAAAACTGACCTATAAAAAAAAAAAAAAAAAACTTGCCCCCCCAAAATAGTTTTTTGAAACAATTCAGAATTAAATATTTGCACAATTTGCCAAGACTTTTCAAATAGTTTTTAAAGGCACATCACTAAATCAGAGCTCATTTTTGAGAGAGTTCCCTTCTTGGTAGCACCTACAAACTTCTACCTGAAAGTTTAAAAATTGTTTTAAACCAGCAGAGCACATCAATTCCATGAGGGAAGCATTTGACCAGAGCACAAAAACCCAAACCAACTGTGTTATGATTAGTGAATCAAATTTGTGGAAGCATCTCAATTACAGAAATCAAAACCCTGATGGATCAATGTGTGATTAAATGCTTTTCAAATCCCCTTCAACGAGAGCATCTAAAATACTTCAAGTCAAATATTCTCAGACAGTTCTAGGAGAAGTTGCACTTGCAAAGCAGAGTACATTTTCTCTGTAACAGAGGAAAAATACACCTCAACACCAAATAAATGCTTGATAAGGGACTCAGTCCTTGTTTATCAGTATGCAACCACACTGTATCCATCCCAGGACAGTGAGTAATCCTCAACTTCAGTCAACAGCACCCAGCTCCTCTATGGGGCCAGCATGGGATTGCAAAACAATTTGCAAAAGAGAAACAGAGCACTGAGGCATGGAGGAGCAAAACGAACTGCCTGCAGTCATTCTGCAGACCAACCCCCTTCTTGCCATTCAACCTTAGCAGTTATCCACCATAATTTCACCTAAACACATACCTTTTAAACTACATGAAGCTGTCTGCTTTACAGCTTCTATGCTTATTTCTATGAACACCTAAGAGCATGCATAGATACAGGTTTTTTGAGAAATTAAAAAAAAAAAAGGCAAAAAAAAAAAAAAAAAGACTGCTATGTGACACCTAGAAGCGTTTATTTTATGCAACAAACTTAAATATGATCATGTGTACATAAAAGTGTACACTTTTATCTATGCTGAACAATGCCAGGAAACGTAATATTGATGCAACAATCTTCTAAAATAAACATTAAAAATGAGCCTGAACAGGAAGACAAAATGCAAAACAGACTTACTTCCAATCAGCACGATGCTTAAAATTGAGAGCAATCCTAAACATTTCCAACTTTCCTTACAAAGCTGCCAAAGTCCAACTATTTTTAAAAATTGATTTTTTTTTCTTTACATCAATAATAAAAATCTGGTGACAAACATTATAAAATCAAATGCTGGACTGTCTTTACTCCTTTAAAATTCAGAATATTCCAACAGAACCACAGGAGTAAAAACACTTAAAAGTGATATATGTTTTTATAAAACAAACATCAATATGTACATTTATTGCAAATTATATTAAACTAAAATGGAGGGAAAATTAAAAAATGAAATGTCTACTTGCGAATTAATAATTTTAAGTGATTACTTTCCCACTCTGATAAAAATCAGAAAGCAACATTTATAAAATTGCCACCACATGACTTTTCATAGCAGGGAACTGAAATCTGTACATCTTACTTTTGCAGAAAAGTAGGCAGGCAGAAAGAATTATACATAAAACAGTCTCCAAAAGTAAAGCAAAAAAACTTTTTTTTTTTGTGATTTTTTTTTCCTCTAGTCTTATTTAAAATCCATTCAGTAGACTTCTACTTTTTCTGTGAAACATGGGAATACCTGGCTCTAGGATCGCGAATTTTCAGTGTCAGTGTAAGGACCTCCCTCTGACTTCCTTTAAAAAAAAAAAAAAATGCAGCATGAAAATTAATGGTGTAAATACACTTTTAAACTCCAGAATGCAGGAACTGGAACCAAGTGTTAAGCAATTTGCTTAATTATTGACTTTTCATAAAAAAAGTCTCTGGGGAAATAAGTACAGATGCTTTTAGCCTCTTTCTCAAGAGTTTCTGCTTTACATTTCCATTGAGAAGGATTAATTTCACGTGGAAGGGAAGCATAGTTTTCCTTCTGTTTTCAGAGCTGAAAGCTGTGTGTTTTTTGAAGTAATTTCAGTTCCTGTACAGGAAATTTCTGAATCCTAGTTTTTGCAGAAGCTTGGAGCATGCCTTTATTTGGCCTTCATTTCCTCCCTTTTCGAGTGAGTTTTCTTTTTACCTTTTGTGGGGGGAGAAAAGGAAATAAAGGTTAATTTTAAGGACAAGGAAATTACAGCTAATTCTGAATCAAATGCTATCTATAACATCTAAGTGTTAGGTTATACACTCTTTCTTTATACGCCGAGTCTTCCAACTCTAGCATGTATCTTCTTAGCTGTTATTTCATTAGCTCAGTACAACTGAATTTCCTTACTGTATATCATAGCTTTCTGATTACCTTGAAAATACACAAGTTCAATGATGATAATGCCATAACTGAATTATGCTTTCTCAGCATAAACAGAATTACATTTATTTGGAGCTCTCACTGAAACCACAGTATAATAACAACTTGTTTTAGCTTACTGTATTTAAAAACCTAGAATTATAAAAATAGCTTTACTTAGAAGCAAATCAAAGGTTTTTCAAATTTCTGCACTACTTTGTACAGTTTGACTTAAAAGCAAAAAATCTATCACATGTAGCTAGTTTTACATACGTTCTTCTAGAAAAAGACGACATTTCTTTGATTCCCTACTGTATAAACTGCAATAAAAACCATAGAATTGTCCTACATAAGATGCCTGCTACACCTTAAGGAAGCCTCCCTCTGCTATCTCTGTATCCTCAGTGTCTTCCTGGCTGCTCTCACAGGCCTTAAAAAGATCCATTGCACTCTGGGAATATCCTGGACTTGAGTCTATCTCCAACAGTGAATCTCCATCACTTCCAAGCACCTGGCTTCTGAAAAATGTTAACACTGTTTTGGTATTTTTTCCAAGAAACGATGTACTGCATATTTCAAAGAAGGAATCTTGATAGAGCTGGTTTACTTAAGACTATTGGTAGAGCAGTATTTTTATGAAGACTTTAAGAAAACTGACATATAAATCAAGCATTGCAAGGCAGAACACAAATACTGTTCTCTTGAAAGACTGAACAGTTCACTAGTACATGAATCTTGTGAGAGGAAAAGGGTAATTCTTTTTTACCAAGATTCTCTGCAAGATCTTCAATTTGACAAAATCTCTAGAAAGAAACCATCCCAGTTATTCACACCTCCCTGAGATTGAGCTTTCTTCCAATATGCCGGTTTGCTGACCTTACCATTATTGCTCTACAGCTTTCAACACATTTTCATTAAAACCACCACTGTATCAGAACCAGCACATTTATGCTTATTTGTTGCTTGTTTACATTGGAAATAAATCAACGCATTTAAATACTAAAGGACAGAATAATAAATTATCAGAGAGCTATTTTTCAGATTATGGTTGCAAATTCTGCTGTTGATTTATTTAAAATGTATATTAAATGTTTGTTAATATTAAACAAGCATCAGACACAACACATGAGAAAATAATTACAGTTGGAATTACAGTTTATTCTATTCATTAAAGACGATCGCTCTTTAAGCCTTTATCATCAATGAGCAATGCACAAATTCCTGTACACTTCGCATTAATGAATGTACTGAAAGAACCTCAACTCTTAGTTCTTTTAAACAGCAGTGCTAGTAAGAGGAACCAGGATGCAACATACAAGAAACAATTTATACTATCCTATCTGAGAGAACGACTTCAGTCCTCTGACAGTATGTACACTCAAATAATAGAAAATAACGTATGTTGGATCATGGTGTTTATAAATTATTGTGGCTTGGCTGTGCTCTTAACATATGCTCTGTTATAATTCTAAATAAAGTATCTATCTTAAAACAGAGAAGCCCCACCCCACCCACTTATTTTTAATTTAATTTATTTTTTACCTTTGTAGATCAATTTGTCTCTGTGCTGCTGCTGGTTTTTTTGCTGTGTCTTGCTGTTTTGGTGCTTTGGCGTTACCTGTCTCTAAACTTCCTGGACTTTCTTGACTGGCTGCTGCCCTTTTCCTTCCCCTGACAGGTGGCTTATTTGTTTCCTCATTTTTTGCAGTGGTACCCTGAGGTTCAGGTTTGGGTGGACGCCCTCTCCTGGTTTTTGCTGCAAGCGATGGTCCTGTTTCATCTGCATTATTTTCTTCTGCTTTCTGATGAATATTCTCAGTTCCAGATGCTGTTGCTGTTCTTTTTTTCCCACGTTCAGTACTGTTTCCTTGTGTAGCCTGATCAGAATTAATTTCCTAGGAAAGAAAAATCACTGATATGAAGAAAGATTGCCAAAGTCAAACTGAAATTGTTACCTTTGTTTGGCAGAATCATGAGTTCATAAAATAAAGTGTTCTTATTAAAAAATAAATCAAGCTGGCTTAGATCTAGTAAAAATTTTTACTAAATGGGATTTTTAAGGCTAAACAAAAAGAATTTTCTAGACCATGTGCAATTCCAAGTCTTAATTTAAAGAGACTGGGGTCAATACAATGAACTCCAAGTTGCTCTGGCTTGCAACAACAGTTCTCCTTAAGCTCCTTCACTGCCTCTATAAGGGATTAAGATCTGGTCATCTACAAAGCTTACATGGGTAATTCTGTCACCTTTAAATAGGTATGGCTTATTTGCATGTTCTTCCCAGTAAAATGAACAAAGTAATGGAAATGCTTCAGTTTCATGACGAGCTGCCTATATGTGAAAGACAAATGTGTCAATGCAAGTCTCTACACAAAAAATAATTCACATGGAAACAAAAATTGAATGCTGGAGCTTCCTTTGAACAACAGCTTGTGAAACACTTAGGAGAGACATGCAGAGAAAAGAGTATTTAAGAAGCACGGCTAGGATGACTTAGCAATTTCAACTAATTAAGGTCCCTCACTATTTAAAAGTGCTATGTCTGAACCAAGGACTTATCTGTTAAATATTCTTCCATTTGAATAAATGTTTCAATAAGTCTTGTAGTCTCCGTAATCTTCATTCCTGTTTTACAGATGCATAGGAGACATTTACAATTGCTATTCAACTAACTTTACAAACAACCACTCCTGAAAAATTTCCACTAAAGCCACATTTCAAGAACCTAAGAAACAATCTGAAGAACTATTTCATAAATATCTTCCCTGTTATCTACCCTTTCATAAGAGCTCTATTTTGGGAAAGAAGAATTAAAAACAGAAAAAAGAAAAAAAAAAAGAAAGCATAATACAGTTGAAATATGTATATTTTACTTGTCTTCATTAGCTCATTGCTGTGAACATGTGGATGTTATTTTACAAGATCATGAAAACTTAACTTTTTATTATATAAATCCAAAACATCTGTTAATTACTCTGATTCTGTCTAATTAAAAGAGTCACTGTAGATATATAAATTCTTGTAATACGCAGAGCATGAGCCATCTATATATCCCTATGTTATAAGAGAAATCTGTATTGACTTTAGAATCACAGACTCATCCAGATTGGAAGTGACTTCTGGGAATCATCTGATCCAACCTTCTGTTAGAAACGGGTTATCCTACTTGTTGCCATACCAATCCTTGAAGAGCAAATGACATTCCATAATGCTTCTGGGCAACATATCCCAGTGTTTAGTTTTCCTCACAATGCATGATTTTTTTTGCTTATATCCAAATGGCATTTCCCCTTAAGCAACAAGAACAGAAAACCTCCATCTTCTCTGTGAATAGCTTCACGGAACTGAAAGACTGCTGAAGTCCCGCCATAGGTTCTCTCTTCTAGGATGAAGAGACCTAACTCCTTCAACCTTTCTTCAAATAACATTTTCTCCAAGACTTTAGTATATTGGTGGCTCTCTGCAAGACTCCTGTTTTCAGTATCTGAGGTCACAGGATTCCAGGTATGGTCAAAAGAAAGTCAAATAGGATCGAATAACCACAATCTGCTGGCTATACTGGTGCAAACCCAGGGCCCAATTTGCCCTCATGACTGCCAAAGCATACTGCTGACAAGCTCTGCTGGTTTCCCACTGAGACAGTCCCCCCAGGGCCTTCTTAAGACCTGTAATCCTAGGCAGAACCCAGTACATTGCCGAGTTTAATACATTCCGTGCGTAGGACTTAATATTTACTGTTGATAACTTCATGCAGCTACATGCTTTATAAGTTAAAAAAAAAATCCAACGTTATCATTTAGGCCTGGTCATCTCTCTCTAATGGAAGAAAAAGAAGGCATTAAAAATCCGCAAAGTTTAAACAACATATAGAGTTAGTTGCATGCTTGTTCTAGAGGACCACTTGACATTCTTCAGACAATATCTTCAGTTACTGCAAAAATGTAAAATAAAGGTGGGTACCTTTTGGTGCTCTATCAAAAAGAAGGAAGTATTTTCTGAATTTCTGTAATATTTTTGAGCATGACTCCTATAAATTACTCTGGATAAAATTAACAATAGTTTTGAAATATCAGAGGAGTTTCATTGGGCTAAGAAAACTGTACAGTTACATTAAATGAAACCTGACATGATCAATTCCTCTGAGAACATCCATAGAGATGTATACTGAATTAACACCCATTTCCAAGCCAATTATAGAGATACAGTCCACAAAATCCCCAAACATACCTTATTTTTCACAGGTTCTGTCTTTGCTGGTGTGACTGAAATAATTCGCACAGGATTTTCATCGTTTTCACTGACGCCAGTTTCTGATATATCTGAACTTTGTTCCCTGGTAGCATAATTGAAGACAAAATAAAGCCAAGATACACAAAACAGAAAATAAAGTGTTTGCAACTTTTTAAGCCAAGTCCCTTATCACAGACACAGCGTCATGTAATTATTTTCACAAACGTTATGACCGTCACTCTAAACTAACTCATGTTTCAGCTAGAAATTCTATCAGATAGAAATAGCCAATTCTAACAAAGATATAGAGGAAAAGTAAAGACCAGCAGCGCTCAAACCAATTTATACAAACATACAAAAGTTTTAAAAATGAAATAGTTCCAAATAAATAAATAATCAAGATCATTTCAGCGTATTTCATGCATACTTCTATACCTTGATCTGTTTCCTGCAGAAGAGCTCAGCTCAGAGTTTACACTGATATTGCTTCCAGTCTCTGATCCTGTAGTTCTAATATACGGTCTCCTTCCAGTTGCAGATAATGGTTTGTTTACTGTACCTAACACACCAGTTGGTTTTGGCTAAAAGAAAATGGTTTTATTTTAAAAATAGGAATTTTCAGACATTTTTAAATATGTTCTTGAATATTTAAAAATACTGTTTCTGGATTAACAGTCTCAGTCAGGACACCATCAGTTTAGAGCTACAGACCTTATCCTTAATTAACAAGCAGTCTATCACACTTTTATTTCTCTTCATTTAATGAAACTTCATCAATTGTTCTCTTTCTTGCTTTGAAGTAATAGAATCACAGAATCACCAAAGTTGGAAAAGACCCACAGGATTACCCAGTCCAACCATCTACCCATCACCAACAGTTCTCACTAAACCATGTCCCTCAACACAAAATCTTGAACACTTCCAGGGTCGGTGACTCCACCACCTCCCTGGGCAGCCCGTTCCAGTGCCTGACCACTCTTTTAGAGAAGTAGTATTTCCTAACAGTCAGCCTGAATCTCCCCCGGTGCAGCTTGAAGCCATTCCCACTAGTCCTATCACTAGTTACAAGAGAGAAGAGGCTGACCCCCTCTCACTACAACCTCCCTTCAGGTAATTATAAAGAGCAACAAGCTCTCCTGAACCTCCTCTTCTCCAGACTGAACAATCCCAGCTCCTTCAGCCACTCTTCACAAGGCCCGTGCTCCAGAACCCTCACCAGCTGTGATAGTGCTTAGAGAAGTGCCAACAAGAAACGTAATGTTGGATAGTACTAGATCAAAAGGATGTAGCAACATCTCATATTTGCAAAGCAAAACATCTTTGGGAAAAAGGACTTCAAAAATGTAATGCAAAATTGGATTCATTGCACCAGTAGAAAACGCATACATTTCTAATTCACAGAAAGCAGGTGTACAGAATCACAGAACATCCTGAGTTGGAAGGCATCCACAAGGATTCATTGAATCCAACATCTGGCTCAGCACAGAACTACCCAACATTCAAACCATACTTCTGAGACTGTCATCCAAATGCTTCTTGAGCACTGGCAGCTTGTTAGTATGACCACTTCCCTAGAGAGCCTGTGCCAGTGCCTGGCCAACCTCTGGTGAAGAATCACAGAAATCATAGAATCATAGAATCACAAGGTTGGAAATGACCTATAAGATCATCTAGTCCAACTGCCTTCACACTACTACTGCTACCACAAGCTACTAAACCATATCTCAGCTCCTCGTCCAGACACCTCTTGAACACTGCCAGAGATGGCGACTCCACCACCTCCCTTGGCAGGCCATTCCAGTGCCTGACCACTCTCTGAGAGAAAAAGTTCTTCCTTAAGTCTAACCTAAACCTCTTCTGATACAACTTGCGGCCATTTCCCCGGGTCCTGTTTGTTGCCTGGGAGAAGAGGCCAAACCCCTCTTCACCACAACCTCCCTTCAGGAAGTTGTAGAATGCGATGAGGTCTCCCCTGAGCTTCCTCTTCTCCAGACTAAACAATCCCAGCTCCCTCAGCCACTCCTCATAAGACTTGTGCTGGAGACCCCCTCACCAGTTTAGTTGCCCTTCTCTGGACACGTTCCAGGGCCTCAATGTCTTTCCTGTAGTGAGGGGCCCAAAACTGAACATAGTACTCAAGGTGTGGCCTCACCATTGCTGAGTATAGGGGGACGATCACCTCCCTGCTCCTGCTGGCCACACTAATTCTAATGCAGGCCAGGATGCCGTTGGCCCTTTTGGCCACCTGGGCACAATGTCGGCACATGTTCAGCCGAGCATCAATCAACACCCCCAGGTCCCTTTCCTCTTCACAATCATCCAGCCACTCGTCCCCAAGCCTATAGTGCTGCATGGGGTTGTTGTGGCACTTGGCCTTGTTGAACCTCATCCCATTCACCCCAGCCCAGCGATCCAGCTTATCTAAGTCCCTCTGAAGGGCCTCTATACCCTCAGGCAGATCAACACCACCTCCCAACTTGGTGCCATCTGCAAACTTACTGAGGGTACACTCAACCCCCTCGTCCAGGTCGCCAATAAAGATATTAAACAAGATAGGCCCCAGTACTGACCCCTGGGGGACACCACTTGAAACAGATCACCAGCTGGACTTCACTCCATTAACCACCACCTGTTGAGCACGGCCCTCTAGCCAGTTTCTCACCCAAAGGAGTGTGTACCTGTCCAGGCCACGGGCAGCCAGTTTCCCCAGAAGAAGCCTGTGAGAGACCATGTCAAAGGCTTTGCTGAAGTCTAGGTAGGCTACATCAACAGCCTTTTCCTCATCTACCAGTCTGGTCACCCAGTCGTAGAAGGAGATGAGGTTGGTCAAGCACAACCTGCCTTTCGTGAACCCGTGCTGGCTGGGCCTGATCCCCTGGACACCACGCACATGCCGTGTGATCTCACCCAAGATGATTTGCTCAATTACTTTCCCTGGTATCGAGGTCAGGCTGACAGGCCTGTAGTTCCCCAAATCCTCCTTACAGCCCTTCTTGAAGATGGGAGTCACATCAGCAAGCCTCCAATCCTCCGGGACCTCTCCAGTTAACCAGGAGCGCTGATACATGACCGAGAGTGGGCAATCACACCCACCAGCTCCCTCAGCACCCGAGGGTGTTGGCCATCCGGTCCCAGGGACTTGTTACAGTCCAGATAGAGGAGGTGCTCCCTGACTGTCTCCATCTGAATTGCTGGGGGTGTTTTCTGAGTAGCGTCCCAGACTTCCAGATCAGGGCATAGAATGCCCAAAGGATAACTGGTCTGGCTATTAAAAGCAGATGTAAAGAAGGCATTGAGGACCTCAGCCTTCTCCTTGTCCTCAGTGGCCATTCCCTGCTGCATCAACTAAAGGACGAGAATTGTCCTTGGTTCTTCTTTTGCCACTGATATATTTATAAAAGGATTTTTTATTGTCTTTTACTGCAGTGGCCTATCTGAGTTCAAGTTGGGCTTTTGCCTTCCTAACTTCCTCCCTGCATACATTAGCTACTTCCTTGTAATCTCCCCAACTAACCTGTCCCTTCTTCCAGAGGACATAGACTCTCTTTTTCTCCCTGAGTCTCAACAGCAGTTCCCAGCTCATCCACACCAGTCATCTACCCCTGCAGCTCGCCTTATGGCACTCAGGGACAGCCTGTTCTTGTGCCTTTAAGATTTCCGTCTTGAGGAGCATCCAGGCTTCCTGGACCCCTTTACCCTTAAGCAGCCACTCATAGAATCACAGAGGTTGGAAGGACCTCAAAAGATCAAATCCAGCCCCCCTGCTAATGCAGGATCCCTACAATATGTCACACAGGTAGGCATCCAGATGGGTCTTGAATCTCCCCATAGAAGGAGGCTCCACCACTTCTCGGCATCCTGTTCTAGTGCTCCATCACCCTTAATGTAATGAAGTTCTGCATGTTTGTATGTAACTTCCTATGTTCAAGTTGTAGGCCATTACTCCTTGTCCTATTGCTACGCACATCCAAGAAGAACCTGGCCTCATCCATTTGCCTTCTACCTTCCTTCAGATATTTGTAAACATTTATCAGATCCCCACTCAGTCTTGACGTTTTGCCCTCTATACCTTCCCTGTCTTTGTAGCCCTTCTTCAGGACCCCTCTTAAGAGTAATTGCTATATTGTCGTGCCTAAACATGTACAGTGCTCGAGGTGAGGCTGCACAGTACAGAGCACAGTGGGACAACCTGTTCCCTTGCACGGTTGGCAGTGCTGAGCCTGGGCCTCATTTACCCGAGGGTATGGTTGGCCTTTTCAAGCTGTCAAGGCACACCGTCAAGTCATAATTTCTTAATACACCATCTATGCTGTGGTACTCTGATAGAGGGATGGTATTTTATATCTTGCTATGGCTGTTGAATGATCTGATCAGGCTGAATAGAAGATTTTTCTGTCTCTTAAGAAAACTTTTTTGACTTCTCTCAACTAACATGTCATATTCTTCATGTAATTTCATGTTTCCTCAAAGATTAATGCATTCTATGATTCTAGAATAATGTATTCTATGATTATCACAAGAAAAATTAATTTCCATGCAAGGAAGCTGAAATAAGAGGCAACAGAGAGATACTACAGATATTAGATAACATTTGGCCATCAGAAAGCAACATCTCTGTAATAAGTTTGTTACTGAAAACTTATTCAGTAGCTGCATCATTCTAGTGCTAATACTGCACAATATTTACTTATTCTTGTAACATGTTTTATTTAGAAAATAGGAAGCATTTGGTGCAACTCAAGTGAGAAAGAAAATATTTGAGAGAGAAAATGTTTAAGAGAGAAAAGAAAGTCCTTCTTCATAAACAGACTGTGAACAAGAGACTTCGAAGGCAGAATATCAGTAGGTTCAAAACATGAGCAGACAAATTTGCGAACACCATAAACAGATATCAAAACCAACAGACAGAGATACAGAGTCCAGCACTGCATTAGAAATTATATATGCTGGGAAGCATACAAAATAAAATGGCTAGGACTGCATGATCATATTAATTTGGTCACTGGATAAAAGAAGGCCAGTAGAAACATTGGTCTGATTAACTGGGGTATCTTTCTACATCTGTGATTTCTGAAAGGGAAGTTAGACAGAAAAACAAGTGTCTATGCATTCTATTAGAGCATGGAATGAAAGTTTTTTTTTCCCAAAACACTGACAATTACTTAAATAATGCTAACTCGACACAGGACACCCTCCCCTCTTGATTCTCTATAAAACTCTATTCTAAGAGAGTAGAAGAGAAAAAAACATAACTCAAAAATCCTGCTATTTTATGGTAAGGCACCTTTATAGCCTTATTTGCTGAATACTTTATCAAAAGATAAACGTTCCACATTTATACAACTAACTACAAACTCTGCTTTAGTTGTATATCAATATATCAAATATATATCAAAAGTGAAACAATTGCAACAGCAAACAGATAACCACCAGCCTACTACCAACTGCTATCCAACAAGGAATAGCTTACAGAAGGTAGTCTTCTCCCTGCCTCCTCTCTTCCTAACATAATGCCAACATTTGCTAAATGAGCACACAACTATCTACATGCCCCCGTCCCTATCTTCCTGCCAGTGTAACAAGCTTAACCAACTCGCTGAGCAGCATCCAGGCTAGTGTTGAAGTGTGAACATAAAGTGAAGAGATGCAGTATTCCGCCAGCTGAGCAGAACTCACCCACATGAACTGCTCTGATAGCAGGAGTTTTTGTAAAGAACAAAAACAGCATGAGGAGCAGCAGTTTGAGATGATGGCTATTGATGGAGTGATTGTTTGTTCCTACTCTTAAAATGAACCATTACTACAGAGTTGTGCTCTTACTGAAGACTTAGAAACTAATGCAGTAATAGTTCACTGAACACAGAATATGAAAATTAAAAAAAGACATATGAAGTTACATAGAGACATAATTTCTACTGTTCTTTTACAGGGCAGCCAGCACTGTTTCACTAAACTCAAGAAAACAATCTGCTAGCTTTGTGAGCTACTATAAAAAGTATTCCAACAAACTTTAAATGAAACCTAGGAATCTGAAGAAAGAAAGAATCCCCCTAAAAAAGAGTGGCTGGTAGAAAACTGGAATAGACTGTTGTTTACGTTTTCCTCCCCACTAGAAAGACATGGTATTTTCTCTTCTACATGGACTGTCAGCCAAATTATATCTGAATTAAAATGAGCTGATCAAAAGGATATAGACATTTATAGTGAAATTTAACAGCTTTAGCAGCTATATTGAAAGTAGTAAGACGACAAATCTACAATAATCAATCCTAGCAACATCACAGAATTAGGTATTTGAATTGTAGTTTTATGCCGCATTTATTTGAATAAAGAAAAAACCTGTTACTATCTGAAAGACAATCAAGAACCTATGCCTTTGTTACCTTTATGTTCTCCATCCTCTGTACTACCTTGGTGTTTTGTCCACATTGAGTAGTATATGGAGTTAAAAGCATTCATTGTTCCCTCAAATGAATGAATGATGAATTACTGTATACAAATTCTTCATGCAATTTTGATAGTATCACAGTTCTCTGTATGATTTATTATCAAGCTGAGGAGAACATTTAAAATCACAATAATCTTCAAATTAATTGTAACTTGTCAGAATACACTACCTTTCCTGTCAAAAGAAGAACCCTTGTCTCTTCTGAAATGTAATTCCGGTCATTGGAAAAATCCTATTTAAAAAAATAAAAAAATAAAAATTAATTTGCATTTGATCGCTCAATCTTGCTGTTGTTTTTATATTTACACATTATTGATTTCTCAAGAGCGATGACACTATGCAACCCCAGAATCACAGAGGGGCTTGAGCTGAAAAGGACCTCAAAGATCACCTATTTCCAATGCCCCTGCTGTGCGCAGGATTGCCACCCACTACATCAGTCTACCCAGAGCCTCAACCTTCTACTGATAATGAATAAATCTAATGAAGATCAGTCACACTAGTACTTTAGAGGAGATCTGAAAGAGCATTACTAACAGTGTGGCATATGTGGAGCTGGAATTTACATTTTTTCTTCTTAAATGACATGCATCACTTGAAATGAAGTAAAATTGACTTCCCTCTTGCTTCACTTCCAACTTTTTATGGGAAGTCCTAAAAGAGAACAAGTGCTATCTTCTCTAGAAAAATTGAAAGTTGTGAACTTTGTCACTCTGACTTCAGTTTAGAGAGACAAAACACCATATCTGAATGCAGGCAGCTATCACAGACACCAGCTCCCCAACACTGGCATCATTCAAACCAGAATTAATTAATTGTTTAAATGGACTCTGGTAAGGCAGTTAACAGTCTCAAATGGTGAAAAATGTGAAATGCATTGTTTGGTATGATCAAAACTAGTATGGACAAGTACTACGGTTCCACTTATACTTTTTAAAAAATACATCTCTGAAGTAATATTAGCATTATTGCTGACAGTAGAGATATACTCACTAGGACTACTGCCGGGCAATAAGAGGACTGATTTGCGCATCAAACAAAATAGCCAGTTATTAACAGCTAAAAACATATCACAGAAGATAAAAAATGTTCCTTTTTTCTTTTTTGGCTGTTTTACATTCTAATTAAATATACAGTCAGAATATCCATATATCCCCATACATTCAGAAGAACATGTATAACACTTAAATGGAATGATCTAGCAGTATCTGCCAGCATGTTGATGTTTACTCTATATAGCTCTCTCCAAGTCACAAACATTTCTGGCAAATGTTAGCTGAGACACAACTAGCTTATTGTACAGCTGGTGATACCAACTATATTGTTGAGGAAAAAATATATGCCTTTTCCCATGACATGATCTCAACTGTAACAATCGAAGAATTTCCCCTAATTACCCTGGAAATTAAATTAATAAAAATTTACCTTTTCAGGTTGTGTAAAAAATTTGGTTGGCAATACAGGGTCCTTTGGTGAATCTGCATTGCATAAAGCACTTTTGCTGTTGATTACACACAGTGCTACATCACATACTGTATAAAGTTTCTGAAGAAAAAAAGAAAATTATGCTTTAGGAATTACTTGCTGTGCAGAGAATGCAGTTCTTTAGCAAATTGAATCTGTACATGAAATAACCACTCCTAAGGACATATTTTGTAATTACATCATTAACCATGCTGTTGGCTATTAGAACATAGAATTCCTCATTTTTCATATTACACTATTTAATAAAACATAATAAAACTACAGACATCTAAGCTGTACAATAGAAGCTTTTAATCAAATCACCATAAACGGTTTCTCTTCTCAGCTGGTAACATATATTTAACAGCAGCAATATACTACAGTATTTCCTCAATACCAGAAAATAATTATGTTGGAAAATCAGATATTTGGAATTAAAATAAGCACTAGGAAATAACAGGAATATTTAACAAATTTTGTTTAATAACTTCTCTGGTACTGCGTGCTTGCTAAGATCAGCAAGTTTGGGAAAGAATGAGACTGGTAGCATACACACAATACTTGCAATTAGCACACTCTAAAAGAATTTAAATGTCTGAACTAATGTTTTTAAATTTCCTGTAAATCCTGTCCAGCAAGTAGCTTGTGAAACCCTTAGCCCATCATCAAACACTTATCTGAACTGCACTTCTTACTTCATTGGCCTTTGGCTCATCAGGAGACTGAGCATCTCGTGTAAGCTTGATGTTTTCTGCCATCTTTTTCATGAAGGCATGGCTATTGTTCTCATTCTTTGTCATTAAAACTTCAAGCATGAACCACAGGCACCTAAAAAACCATAAACCACAGTTACATTCCAACTTTTATGCAGTAGCTTCTTTGGGAAGAAAAAAAAATGTCAGCTGTGCTAGCTTTTCCTTAAGCAACCAAGTCAATTTGAAAAAATCATGAACAGACAGCATCCAAAGAAGAGAACAGAATCTAGACCTTTAATTATAACTGTTTCTTTCTATTCTTCAGAATAGAAAGAATTCCAGCACCTTGTAGATGGAATTCTACAATCACTATCTTAGGCTATGTCTATGATACTGCCAACAATGTATCATGACCACACAAAACTAGCTTAAGCTATACAACTGCTCAACTGTTACCCACACTACATAAACACTGGAACAGACATACTAAAGGATCCTAAGTGAGTAGGCCAGATACAGCTGATGCAATAGAAGAACAGACACATAAAGAAAGTTCATTCTCTGCATGCATTTCATTATTTCTTTGGAATGTGAATTCAGAGGGAAAAGACACCTTTTTGAGAGAGAAACAACAACAAAAACAAACATAACTCTACAGGACAGCCTCAAAAGACACTGTAAGTGTAAATATCACAAATTACGAATAAGGAACTCACTAAGTGTGTATTTTCTTATTTGACTATATTTAGGCCACATAAAATTCAAGATGAACTGAGGAGACAACTGCAAAACACATTGCCAGTCTGCTTCTACAAGTGTATAAGTATCTAAGTCAATGCTTTAAAATGAACACTGTGACTCTCAGAAGTCTTGACAGAAGTGCTGTATTACATTAGGAGAAAAATGTTCTGGATTTATCTCAGAAAACTTTTCAGAAGTATTCCTGCCAAGATTCCTGCACATAGCATTTCTTTCTTTGGAGCAGTCCTCTCTGGCTAGTTCAGCCAGCCTGTGACAAGAATGAGGGAGGAAATCTGGCAACAAAGGACAGCCATAGAAGGGATGTCCAAAAAAACTGTGCACTAGAAAGTACTTCTCAGAGAAAGTATTAACAACTGCAAATCAGAACTTGTTCAATTCTAGATAAAGCAGTAAAGAACACAGTGGACTGCTTTCAGGTGTTGCCAAGAACAAGTCGTCCTCAAAAAACAAAACAAAACCAAACCCAAAAAACCAATACAGACTTGATTATTAGTTAAGAAATCTTTCTAGACTCCAGGTTCTTGCCAGCTGTGAGGCAAGTAACTCAGAAATCAGAAACAAATTCAGGTTTTCAACTAAAGAAAAAAAATCAGACTGGGATTCTCACAGACAAAGGTGCAAAAAGGATTAAGATATGAACATGTGTATTTGTGCAAATAATTGTTTTTCTAATTTTATATATATATATATATATATATATATATATATATATATATATATATATATATATAGTAATATGTCATTATATGTGCTTTCATGGTAGCAAAACAAGTTAGCTTACAGCTCCATCCAAAATGAATACAAATGAAAAACAAATCAAAAACAAAGAATGGTGATGTGGAGAGATGGATGCCTAAGCAGTTAATAGAAGTTAAAGGTTACCATTTGGTATACCATTTGGAATATATTGCTAAGCAGTTTCTGAAGTTTTCTTCCTTTTGCAAGACTAATGTTTTATTGACAGCATATTGCAAAACAAGAGTCCATTTTCCTACTAATTTTTTCTAAGCACAGGAAATAGTTCTAGAATCATTTAACACTTACTCTTTGACATCACGAAGCTGATCAACATCCTGAGGTTTTGTGAAATCTGGATCATGTGCCAGTAAATGAATCATATATGGTACCACGTATTCAGGCAGCAAGGACAGCAATTTTTCTGCAGTAAGAAACAAAAATCATAACTAATGACTTTGTTATACATACATACAGACATGCATCACAAGACAAAATATTTTCAAGTATTACTTTTCCAAATACACAGAACATAAGACCTCAGTCTGTGTTCTTTTTTCCTGCAGATTCTACTTTCCATGAATCATAGAATGGCTTGGATTGCAAGGGACCTTTAAGATCACCTGGTTCTGACCCTCCTGCTATAGGCAGAGACACCTCCTATTAGACCAGGTTGCCCCACCATTAAATATAAATGAGTTTTACTACTTCAAAACTATTTGGCCTCATATCAGGAAGAGATCATAAAACCTAGCATATCAGAAAACAAAACTTTATTTTTCAAGCAAAACAGCTACCAGAATAACAATATTGTACTTTACATGTATGTTTCTCAGCAATGTAAAGAAAAGTATTTTATGGTTAATGCTTAAGTAAATTTAGATTTAAATGTGATAAATATAAAAAATGAGAAAACAAATTAAACTTTGTATTTATTTAGAAAAGCAATTTGCTTAACTTTTAATGATTACTTCTTCCAATTTAGCATTCAACCATTGTATTCTTCACAAGTTTACTGAAACACTAACCGTTAGCCATAGGATTCTGCTTAATATATTCTCTTCGTATACTGATGTTTTTAAGCAAGCATTGTCTGGCATGTGCTCTTCTCTCTTTCACAGGATCTTTGGCACACAAAGCAAAGATTGCCATATATTCCAAAGGGAGCAGTAATTTCACAAGTGCTTTATGCAGTTTCTGGGCAAATATCTGCCTCACTTGGTAGCACTCATCCTGTAACAAAATAGAACATAAGAATGCAACCATAACTATCTTGTTTAAAACAAAATAGAAATGAAAAACATCCAACTGGAATGATGGGGTTGTGTAATAAATATTTGCAGCTCAAGATCTCTTGAAAGCCGCAATGAGCAATATTAAATAATCAATTTAGCAGCAACAAAAGCTCGGATGTAAGGAGTTTGAACTCTAAGAGTCACTTCAATATAAAAGTAGTTACTTACATTAATGACAAGCGCACAGAGTTGGAACTGTTCTGGGGTAATTATTTCATGGTAACATGGCTCCTGTGCAAGCTTCATTATTGCACTGCCAGCAGCTAATCGTAGTCGAGACATATCGGATTTAC
The DNA here is from genome assembly GCF_987193195.1 of Phasianus colchicus. NCBI lineage: Eukaryota > Metazoa > Chordata > Aves > Galliformes > Phasianidae > Phasianus > Phasianus colchicus. The sequence goes on along the minus strand of NC_143439.1, from coordinate 50,568,972 downwards.
TATACAAACAAGAGGGAAAAACCCCAAAACTCTGCTTAAATTACTTGCATATCACACTTACTTTCTTTTTACAAGACCATTCAATGAGCAATCAAGGTTTTTCCCAGTCTGATCAGCTCAATAGCTTCATATTGTTAAGTTAACTCAATGACATTTGTGAAAATAAGGTGCTCTGCTTTTCCCCTAAAAACTTAATTCCAGCAAAACAGTGAAATTAGAAGAATCAAGTTTCTTGTATGCATGCCTCTATATAAATCAAAGCAACTCACTTGTTACAGATTTCCCTTACCCTCTGAATGGAGATGTAGTGTAAAGTAACCCCGCACTGGGAGATGCTCCACCCAAATATGCCCCAACATTTAAACGTATTAAATTTGATAGTTCAGTTATTTTCAAAGAAACTCCTGCAGGTCTCTCTGGAATGTCTTTTATTAGTAAGATATCTACACTGTCATAAGCTATGTTATGAGTAGACTGCAAGAAAGAATCAATTTGAAGAATATTTTCACATGCACCATTCCAGTCCTAAATGTTAAACTCCAGTCAGATCCACCTCCTATTGTTCAATATTACCCAACATTATCTTCACACTTTAAGATTCTAAAAGGGTACAAAGAATTACTGTTTTTAGTATACAATTCCACAATAATATTATTAGAAGCCTAAAAGTAACAGAATCTGACCTGATTCGCTTCTGTTCTGTCAAGTCCCCTTCACTGACAAGCATAGCTGATAACAGTCGGAGTGTGGAATTTGCAGATTTTGACTGGTTGTTTTTCATACCCAGCAGCCAGCGTACCAAAAGTTTAATTGCTTGCACCTATCAAAAATGGACAAACAAACAATGAACTTACTTTCTAGACTTGTTATGTGCTACAGCCCCTTTCTGTCAAACAGAAACTTCCAAAGACCCTTACTTATTAGAGTTGATATATTTTAAAAGGAACAGAATGAAGCAGTAATATTTACAGAAAGAGAAAGGCACTGTCAGCTATGCCTTTCAGTGCTTTCTCACAAGTACATCTATGATACCTGCTATGATATCAAAAATAAAAGCAACTAGACAAACCTTTCTAAAAACAGCCACAACTAGAATCACAGTAAAGAGCCTATCAAAGAGAACAAAGAAAATTCAAAGTCTCAATTTATATCAACTTTATTTACACTCAATAAAGACTAATTACCTCTCTTACAAGGAAAACTGCAACTTTTGGTTGTCTTAATTTTCTCAACATTCAATATACTCAGCATCAGTATACATAGTTTCCACCAGTTTTGTAATGGTGTATTTATATAATTGACAGAAAACCTAGAACAGTACTTCTAAAAAAAAATCTAATACAAAAGTAATTAAAGAGATTTACTACACTCTAAAGAGATTTATCAAACTCTTCACTGCACAAGTTCAAAATAGTATGTTTTTAAACTCAAACATCTATATTATTATTGGCAGCTGACCATTCACCTTTGCTAGTACTTCTGGAGAAACCTCTTCATCTGGAGACCACAACTTTCCATTTTTCTCACCTGTTGACTACAGATACTCATGTAAGTTTAAGAACTGGTTCAAGCCATGCAGAAAATGTAGAGAAAAACAAAACAGTTTTGGACTGAGCTTTCTTTCATACAGAAGATTTTTCTATGATGTGACATCTCTTTACAAGTCACTTATAGAACATTCCTTTATTGAACCATTTTGCAAATACAAAGCAAAACAAAACAGCTGTTCCCAAACTACAAACAAAGAAAACTGTAAGGACTTAACAAAAAAAGAAAATCTTACCCTGTCATTCATTAGAAGATCTTTTACAATGAAATTTGCAACAACAGATTTCATTGGAGAAGCAAACTGGTCTGGGGCCAACATAGAAATATGACCCAGAGAGACTAATGGAGTTATAAGTTGCTCTGGAACATCAGCATTCAAACTTCTACTAAGAGGCTGAGGAAAAAAAAGTATGTATATATTAAAACTGAGCTGTAGATATGTAAATCGCCTAAAACACAGCTTATTTTAATACTGGGCTGCAGATGACTTTTACAGGTTTTTTTTCATAAGAATTAGTAACATCTGCAAAACAGAATGGAGAAAGAATGCAATTTCCCAATTAACAGAATAATTAAAATCTCACATGAGATAGGGGCAATATGATTTTATGTTCTCATCCTGTTTTAATAGTGAAACACATTAAATCCTGGGAGAAATGGGAGAAAACTTGACTCTATGCTGTTCATGAGTTGTAAAAATCTGAAATGTAGCTAACAAGTGTCAGAAAATAATGACAGGTCAAAAAGCCCCCTAAAACTAACAACTGTACAACCCTGTAAATAGTTGTTTCCACTGGTGATCAGTATTTCCTTCAAGACAACACTTTCCATAATTCCAGGTTGCTGTATCACCCAGTACCTTTCCACAGTAACCTGATAGTAGAGAAGGGAACATGAACTTGCACTCTCATGTAAGTCTAAGCAGAGAGATCACACTCTGTAAACTTAATTCAAAGATTTTCACACCTCTGAATTATACATACATTCAAAGATGGCCACGGTGGAGAATCTATGATATTTTACAAGTGCATGTTAATATTAGTATTATTTAAGACCTTATAGTGAAAAGTAACTTCTCTGCCCTACATATGATTTTTGCTTTACCACTTCTCTAAGTAGTAAGTGAGGAGTAAGCTAGTGTCTTCACTTACAGATGTGTACTATGCATTCACTTTCTCAGTGAGAAACTAATGCACAGACACAGATCTTAGACACGGAAACTCAATATGGTTTGAAAGTAGATGTTTTTCTCCATTTAGTATCTGCTACATGCATTCTTGTGAGATATGGTGTGGAGCATTCCAGCATATTTACTTTATTTTCCCCTAACTTTTCCCATATAGACAAAAAAGGAGCACCTTATGTATCAGAATGTTACAAAGACTACAAGAAACAGAAATAATAATAATTTTCTATTGTAAAAGTAATGACTTAACTACCATACATCTGTAGGCTGACTTCATAAATTATCTGTTAATTAAAAATATAAATTAATCATTAGTCTCAACTAAGAACAGAAACAAATTTTAAATCCAAAAAAAGCAAAACATACCTCAAAGATCTGAGCAAGTTGCACTTCTTTATTTGAAAATATGGCATGTATACAGTGAACGGCTTGTTTTGCCTGATGGGGAGTGCCTCTTTTTGCTTTCTGATGCAAAATTGGAATTAATGTTCTGTAAACATTAAATAAAATACTTCAAAATACAGTTTGAGATCTACAAAACATGAGAAACTTTTCACCTATACAGATATATCTCTACAGAACACGGTCTTACAAATCACGTGCTCCTTTGAAGTCTGTTCAAAAAAGACCATAATAAATTGAAAACAACAAAAAAAATTATTTAATATTACCTGCTGAACATCTGACTGAGGCAGAAAAAGGCTCAGGGGGAAAAATCAAACATGAAAGAAAACAATGATCAAAATAAGGTTATTAAGGTTATAGCGTGGGGGGAAACCAACAGTGGGGCCTTGTTATCCCATCAGGCTTGGAAGCAACGGGGCAGAAGAAAATCTGTATAACCTAGGAACAGCTGTTCAACATTAGTGGGTATATAGTCTTTTTTACTGCTTTATCTTTGGTCTTTATTTGCAGTGTATGAGCAGATTAGTAACTGCTTTGAGTTTTTGTATTTAAGACCCCTGAAATCCATTTTTGCTCATCAGTGGTCACTGAAGGAAAGCGCAGGGCAGAAGCCACTGCAGGGACTCACAGAGTGTGGGAAGGCTGGCCTGTCACCTAAGATAGCAATATCTGAGACACTAACTCATGATGTTTACTACTCAGTTACTGAGTCAAAATGACAGAACTGCTTACAGAACACCTGACACAGAATCATCTCAAAAAATGCTAGAACCATTTGGAATTCCCTCTCCATGAAGTGGGGCACAAAACCATTTGTTTCTCATGTGAGGAAGAACTTGGGCTACTACTGGTGAACCCTACTCCAAAGGACAGCAAGCAGTCTGCATACAGTTGGTTTAAAAAATAAAAATAAAAAAGCCGAACAGGTTACTTGAAACAAAATTGTTTTTCACTTATGATAAACATCACTGCATATATGAAATCTAGGACAACTGCCTATATTCTGACACGTTTTTGTACAGTAGTAATATTCCAAGTATTTCAATTTATGAGAACTTGTAACCTCTACTTTATAACCCAGATTAATTAGTTACAAAAAGGCTGATTTTAACATTTTAGATGTCAGTCACCAAGTTGTTAAGTCTGTGAATACTTATAATATATAGCTTTAACCAACAGTTAAAGCATGAATACTATGACAACAACATATAGACAGCCATTTATTCTTAGAAATTTATGCCTGCTTTTGGAACTTGTTTCTCAATTTGTTTCAAAACGGAGCTGTTAACTAGAGATTATATTTTCATTCCTTACAAAAATAGAAATATCATGTGAAGGAAATTATTGTGCCAAGAAATTACATCTCCACCATATTTCTGTTGTTGCTTGTTTTGTAACCTGGGAAACATGCTACACTCTGGTTTTAACATGTCTATTATAAACGGACTTCTAAAAAGCAGGTAGCACCTTAAATAAATAAACAAATAACGTGAGAACAGGGAATTTAAAAATGGAGAGACAGAAACTTTGTGAAAGAATACAAAATGATGGAAGATAAGCTGTTCATATTCACAAGACTACAATGCAACTTCAGGGGCAATATTCTGAATTAACTACCAAGAGCCAGAAATCCGAGTATGAGAAACAGCATGTAAAGAAATACACTCACGATCTTATCTGTGGCAGGTCTGTTTCTATTTTGTGACCCGTGTTTCTGAAAATCTGTATGGCTGCCTCAGCTACCTTATCATCTTCCATCCTGAGGCACTGCAGCAGAGACTCATAGGTCTCTGCAGAGTGAAACGAGGTAGGATGTGTAAAGGACAGAACCTGTAGATACATATTAAACCAAAGGTATAAGGGTATATTTCTCCAAGGTAAGTGAATCATCAGAGAAACAAACTTACAGCTGTTTACGAGCCTTACAATCAACATAAATAGCTATTACATCCTCACATGAGATTATTACATTCAAAAACTACATTTTCAGAGAAAGCTATACAAGCATTTTCAAATAAATTCATCTACATTTTATTCTTTAGGGCCTCCTTTCCTCCAAACATTTTATAAAATACATTATTTGAATATGGAAAAATATCTGTTAAAAGGAATATTTATCCAAAATTATTCACTTATATTCCAGTCTACTTAAAAACACTTTTCAACTAAATGTAATTGAACTGAAATCCTAATTTCTTCATAATCTCTAGTCTCTGAGCAGAAAAGAAATCAAGAAAGTTAAAATAACCACAGTATTTAATTACTGTCTTTTAATCTAAAGTAATGGAATACGCATTCTTTTAAACATGTTAAATAAAAAACTAAGTGTGCAAGGATTCAAAGAGAGAACAAACCATTATCCCAGAAGAAAACTATATTAAGTATAACAAAGTTCAAATAACACATTGTAGGGAGAGCAATTAAAAAAATGCAAGTATTTTGTGTATTTCTTAAGGTTTATCTTATATTGGTTTCTTTGATCATAGTTGTCTGTATCAGCATCTGAAGTAACTTTCTTAAAGGTATCCATGTCACAGCCACAAAGCCTTCAACCTTAACAGCTTTCTTTTCTGAGCTACATGAACAGACTACTCCCCTGTGTAATTCTGCACAACTATTCCTAATGCATTGCTGCCGTTACCAAATTTGGTGCAATATGTCTCCACAAAATCCAACTTGTTCATTCACACATGAGAAAAGTCTCACCTCAATTATCTAAGCTTCCCTTCCATGCCCTTCTTTGTTATTGTACAGCCTTCTTTTTAACATATTGAAAATAAACTGCAAATCCATCACAGATGTTATCCAGATATTTCAAGTCCTTCCTTCTCTCCTTCAGGCAATTCTCACTCATCAACACCTTCCCCCCTCCTTGTTTGCTTCCCTTACAGCACTGCTCAAGCCAACAAGATGTGCCTCTCCTAGTCTGCCCTTTTCTCCTCTTCACACTTTATGTCTTTACCCTCCTCTTTGACTTCCCTAAGAAGAAACCAATTCGTGCTTTAAGGAGAATACTTCTATTCTGTGTGTCCTTTGCAAAACATACTTTTCCCAAAAACTTGTTACATTTATATTATTTTCCCAAGTCAGTATTAGTAACCAAAACCTTTCTGTCATTACAAAAGTTCACTAAATAATAGCTTGCACATTCTTAAAATATATTTAAATAAATACTACTACTAACATTCATTCTTTAGTCACACCACTGCCATTCCTTCCTTTACAAACCATCGCTACTTTAATGTAGATTATTTAATGTAAATTACCTTGAGAAGTTCAAGTCCTGCACGAATTGCAGTATCAGGACTTACACCCTCCTCTTCATCATCAGCTGTCCCCTCTATTGATTTATTCATCAATTTTACTAGTGCACTAAAATAAGAGATAGAAAAACAAACAAACTAAAAAAAAAACCAAATGAACTTGAAAACATGCAATGTCAAGTTTGAGCAGCAAGATTACCTGGTTTTGGCAATAATTTATGGGACAGTAGTAGTCTGTTTTGTGTTTTTGTTATAATCTTTTTCTCAAATTAAACTATTTCATTACTCCTTTTCTTTCTGACTTAGCTTACTGCAAAATTTAATTGCTTAGGAATAAGACACATTGGTAGCATTCAGATCAACATAGAGTTGCAAATGTTTCAGAATATAATTAGGTTGCCAGACAAGTCTCAAAAGGAATAGAAATATTCTCTTACTCAATCCCATAAAAATTAATTAATTCAGCTGTTATATTGTAGACTGTGCTGCAGTTAACTATGTGAGAACTATGATTATCATATTCACCTTACACCCCACAAATAGCAGTTTTACAGGGAATAACTGTTATATTTTATCATCATTTATAGATGTAGCATTGCAAAGCAGTAAGAAAAAAAAAATCTTTCCCCCCTCACTCCTCCCCCCCAAAAAAAAAACCAAAACCAAGACCCCACACTGCTAGAAATGTAGAAATGAAAGATATTAATGTAAAAAATATATTTTTAAATGTCTATCTACAGTTAGGGCAGACTAACCTGTCTAACTAATTCCCAAGAAACTCTCTCTCTCTTTTTTTTTTTTTTTTTTTTTAACTTAAATCAACTTTGTAACCATCCATGAGCTTGTATGATCTCCCAAACTTACCTAATGGCTTCTGAGTCAATATGTACAGGAGCAATTCTTTCCAAAAGAAATTTGACCATTTCCAGAAAGGGATTTGTTGGCTGCTTAGGATTTGCAAGTTTCCGGGCTATTTCTCTCTATAAGAATGTTACATTACCAACAATAATTATTCTCAGTTTAATTATTTCCTAAGCACGTTGAATAAGTTAAATAGAATTTGTTCCTTTAACTACAGAAATTGTGTAAATAGTCAATGAAATGTATTTTAAGGAGGACTGCTGTTATCCCTGGGTCTTTCTTTATCACATTACAGTGAAAGTAGGCATGCTTTGCAATAGCATTAGAACTCAAGATGCATGTAAACTTCTTTCTTAAGTGTTTCTTAAGGAAATGGAGGCCAGATTCAAAACAGAACCAAGAGAGTGTAAGTGCTACACAGACAGAATATAAGTATCTATGTAGACAAGAGTAATTCATAGACCTGTATATAACCTTGCTGCATGCTTCAGATTCCATAAGCAAAAACAACAAAGTACAATAGAAGCTACAACGCTGCAGATATGGAGAAGCACTATGCCACTTTAGTTATAACAGATGTTCAGACTCCATGTTCTTGCCTGGGAATGTCTTTAAATCAAAAACCTGCCTTTCCCCCTCTGAATGCAACAAGTGTCAAGAACATTGAATTCTGCTGCAAACTCAGCAGAAGATGGTGGATACAAAAATATTTTTATTTCGAACACAAGTTTAAAATGTCTGAAATAAATAATTTCTCAGCCTTCCTTCTCCTTCAAGTTTGGAAGCTGTAGATTCTACACAGACCAGGAAATTGCCCTAACCATTTCAGTAAACAATCTTCACGAGAGAAAATAAGCCTTCCCTTTGAAACTGCATCACTGCATTCCCAAATTGCAAAATCGGCTATTTTAGAAAGAGATGTGTTCCATATGTTAGTGGTTAGAACATAGTTCTGAAGGCCATTCTGTTCTCTTCCCTGGACAATTAAAGAGCCATTAGGCAAAAACCAAGAAGCCTATGTTTGCTGATGATCTGTATTGAGATTTTTGTCAACCAAATTGCTGCAATTGTTGGCACTGTAGATCTCTGGAAAAGCCTGATTTAATATTAATGTGTGTATTCTCAGCAGTGATATTAAATAAATGAGAGAGAGAAAAAGATTGATCTCAAGACAATTTTGTACAAAGAAAAATGAACGAATAATATGCAGATGGTGCAATAGTTGTTGTGCTCATACTTATGTAAGTTTTATCAGTGCTGGGAGACAGTTTAAAATAGTTTGCCATAAAAAAGATTCTTGAAATGAAGCAAAAAAATGAAATTAGTCTTTTAAACTTAATGTTTGATCCTTATAACCCCAGAAAGGAATAAAGCCAGTATTTGTTTTTGTTTTTTGTTTTTAGGATGATTGCCGAAGGTTACATTATCAGTAATCTCTACAGGTTAACTAAAAAGGTATTTCATAACTATGAGAAACATATATAAATCATATTAAGGTATCAAAATAGACCATTAAGTCTTAATAAGTATTTTAAGCACAAATATTTTTAAAAGTTTGCTTTTCCATTTCCTTACCACACAGACATCTGCCTGTTTACATGAACATGTAGGGCTGATTAACAGTTCAAGCTGGGACCGAAGCTTTTCATCATCGCCTAGAACCTGATTGAATTTCTTCACAAAATCTTGTGCTTTTCCAGGATCTGGAAGGTTTTCTATATAATTAAACACAGTTTAATATAAGATAAATTTGCTACTTCAGTACAACAACATTCATAAAAAATTAATTTCCAAGAACATTGTAATAGCAGTTTAAAGAACTTATTAACACTTACTTGCTATGGTCATCAGCTTCCCAAACATGGCAGCACTGTTTGCTTCTGACTGGGGACAACAGCAAACAGAAACAAACAAAAAAATATCAGCACTGTCTCCCTCATGAAAATATACCTTTAAGATCATCTGTCAGTTCTATTGCAGCATGTTCTATTGGAAAAAGACCTATAAAACCCAACAACCACTGCTAATAAACAAAGAAAACCTCTCAACATTAAACCCAAAACACTAAAGGCAACCTCCCATACTAAAACCCCCAAATAACCACGCACTTGCATTTAAAGTCTCTGCTAGTTTGAAGATTTACTTTTAAGAGTAATATTCTAGTATAAATACTTAAAAATTTACAAAATATTCCACTTAGAAAATGTCAAAGTAGATTATAGAGTGATAATCGGGAATTCTATCAAAAATGAACAAAAACTTGAAAAAGCGCCTTAATTTCTTCTGAAGAAACTTAAGGAGGCCATACACATGGCAAGCATTACTGAAAGCAACTTAATGTGAACAGAACTCTGTCTACATGTTGAAATCAAAAGTCAGCTGAACAAATAATATAGCATAAAAAAAAAAAAAGGTAAATTAGTCTAACAAGTTTGATAAAGTAATAATTTTTTCAAAACCGTACTGTGGGCTGCTTATGCAAGTCTAGTAATTCCCGTACGTGACTCCTCAGCATGTTCTGGCACTTCCACATCTCATTCAGTGCTCTGAAGAAGTGCAAAATCAGAAAGAAAAACATGATTCGTTTGTCACAAGAATACGTTGGATGTAGTGTTAAATAAATAATCTTGTTTACTAAGTGCACCATCTGACTGAGTGAATCAAATCCGCAAAGTATTAATAATAACAATTCTAAACAAAATAGATCATTTTTCATTTTTATTCATCTATTTGTATCAATTTTATATATATAGGACAATACAATGAGAATGCATTGTCCTCACAGGATGAAGACCTAAAACAAATCTTCTAAAGTATCAAGATGCCTTCTTGTCTAAAGGCTTTGTTCAGTTTGTATGTAAAATTATTGGAGCTAAAGAAAACATTTTGAAATAAAATCACAAATGATGTTAAGCATCAGTTACTTATGATGTTATTTAAGTCTTGATAATATAAGCAGATGATGTTAGAAAAAAAATGAAAAACAGTAAGTATTAGCTGAATTGGAATTATACTCACTTGACAGCATTTGGATCCAAGCTGGCATACAAATAGTACAAGCACTTCATTCGCTCTTCTGTTTCCAAATTGTGTGGAACAAGATACTGAGCAAAGATTTTCTCTACTAGTAATCTGCAGGGAAAGAAGAGAGAAAATCTGTACATTTCCAAAACTAGTAGTCTCTTTTAGATAAGCTGAAAGGAAAAAAAAAAAAAAAGGAAAAAAACAGAAAAGAAACTAAATTTTTTCCCCACAGAAGAAAAATGGCCTCTTTTCATCTGTAAAGATAACTTCCACTGCTGATAGCAAGATTACCAAGAACTCTTCTTGAGAGCCTTTCCATTAAATTTCACCTTTAAGAGGATGAAACTTTTTGTCAGCATCCAAATCCTCCTTTTTTTTCCAGGTTTGAAGAATCTCTGCTCATTCTCGTGCGTAAGTGAAAGAGATACAGACAGTAAAAAGCCCAGATAGAGAATAGAGGATATAAAAATTTAACTTAAGTGGAAGTAAAAGTAAAGAGCCGAAGCATCCTAGAGGGAAAGGGTAAAATAAAATAGTGGAATTTGACAAACGCAAAATATTTGAAGCTGTTATTTATAACGCAGAATGTAAAGTCAGCATTGAAAAAAGGTAGAGAAAAAGAACAGCAGAATGTATAGAAGAAAAGGAGCACAGGGAAACCCAAGTGAGTGCAAACCAAACCAACAAGAACTTTACCCAGATGTCTCTCTTAAAGTAACAACAAAACCCCAACAACAGAAGTAGACATACCTAGGATTTTCAATAAAATACAAAGCTCAAGCTACTGTATGACTGTACAGTCCACCTAGTAACACTCCCCAAAATGAAAGAACATTCAGATATTGATTTAATCCTTAGCAATGAGAGCTGTGCACAGCATCCAATCACACAATACCATATTAACAGACAGACATTTTGAATTTACAGACTTTGTTTGCTATGATTCCTGGTAATTACCCAAGGAGTGCCTTGTACAAAGAACACAGAAAGCAAAACAGGTCAAACGTAAGTTATTTCAACACAAAGAAGATTCAAAGGGACATGAAGTCAAGGCAGAGGAATAAAAGTATGACTATGAATATGAATACAGTTATCACAAGGCATCCCATTATCATTAAAGAAAAGTTGGCTTTTTCCCTTTAGGTGTACATTTTCACTACTGATGACTTGGAAAACAGGGTTTTTAGGTCTCAGGATGATTCCATCTCTGTTTAATATAACAGGTGATTGGAGGCATCAAAGCTACCTATTTTACTAATTTCTGGATAGTGCTGTAGTCTGTGTCTCTACAGATACATTTTCCAAAATATCTTTCAGTACAAATTGTGAGGCTGTATTATGCCTTCCTTGGTTTATGTCAGTTAGGGTAAAGATTTACAAATAGGTAGTATCTATGGAAAAGTGAGAAAAGTCACTGACTGGCACATTAAGAGCTGGCAACAAGACAGTGTTTATGACGTGGTTATCTTGCACCATACCCTATGTATCTGTTGTAAGAATCTCAGCACATACAGATGATAAACTACAGCTGCAAGTTCTCAGACTTGAGCACAGCATACCGATGTTTATGTTAGATCAAAAATATTAGAAGGCATTAGCATTAAGGATGTCTAGAAAAAATTTCTTCTGTTCTACCTCATGCCTGAATACTACGTGATACTGCACTATTTATTTTCTTTTGAAAGACCTAGTGTCATTCCACATGCACAAAGGAAAACACTTCAAGGCTCAGAAAGCTGTTCACCGTTATATTTTATCCTCCTTCCCTATGGAAAAAACTCAGGCCAAAAGTTGCCAATTTTGACTTATACTTGTGTTTAAAGGCCTGGAATGGTTGAGTCTTTAAAATCATAGCACTTCTACAGCTCTTCTAGTACTTAAAGTACTATCTTTAGAACTCTATCAATAACAACACTGAAATACATTTACTTCATAGAATCATAGAATGGCTTGGGTTTGTTAGAAGACCATCTAGTTCCAGTGCTCTGCCATGAGCAGGATTACCACTCACCAGATAAGGCTGTCCAGGGCCCCATTCAACCCGGCCTTGAGCACCTCCAGCATGAGGTATTTGCAGCTTCTTTAGTCAGCCTGTACCAGTGCCTCGTCATGCTCTGAGAATCAAATTTCTTCCTAACATCTAATCGAACCCTTTCCCCCTTTAGCTTAAAACTATTGCCACTTGTCCTATCTTCCACTCTAAGTACATCAACTACTGAGGCAGAGCAAGAATTTCATTGTCCAACCTTAAAAACTAGCAAAATTTTGATTAAAATTCAGGGTATCGGCCAAACTAGAAGAATATGAGAATCAAGCTGCCAGTCTTTTAGTGTGGACACCCAAAAAGCAAACAGCATGCAGTCACTGCACTCTAAAGACTGCCTTATAAGGCTTAACAAGGCTTCTAGAAGACAACCACATTCAAAAAAGGAACAGAGCTTTGATGACATTATCCTTTGAAATTCCTTGACTTGCTTCCTTCACAGTATTCTGCATTTCCAATAAGCTGGAATACTGAAAAAAAATCTGACACATTCACCATAGAACTTTGATTCATTCCCTGCATGCTGAATGAGCTATGAACACACTAGAAAAAAATACAAATCTCTAGCATATTTGACGTACACACAAATACAAAATTAGCTTTGTATAAACTACATGGAGATTTCCTAGTTGATTCCACTATTTGATAATTCTACTTCAGCAGACTTCCAGTGTACAATTTATTATTTTTTTTTAAAGAAAGCAATTAATAAAATATGTAACAGAAACAATTATGACCAGCAAGACAAACAAAAGCAAGATCCTTCACAACTGCAGCAGTGTTTTGTGATACAGAATTAACTACAATAGGTGGCAATTGAAGGATGCTGTTACCCATTTGGGCTAGTTACTAAGATTATGCAACATACTGAAATAGTAGACTGTATATGCAAGATGCTAAAAAACACTATAAAGATATGGCTGGATTCCAGGTCTGCTATGTTAGAAATCTAAGCTCAATTTCCATCATCATGTGATTGCATAGTTTGACTTTTCTTGTGAAAAGACAAAGAAGTAAGAGTTGAAAACTATCCTCCAAAATCTGAGCCAAAATTCTCTCTCCCAAGCCAAAAACAATATTTCTAAACTAAAGGGACTGAGTGACAAAACAGGAAAAATCAGACAATGGTGGAAGCACTCCCTGACACTTCTTCAGTTTCTGTTCTAACTAAAGGGTCAATTTCTATGTAGTCTAACAAAAGGAGATGTCACTGTGGTACATACATGTACAGTACTCACAGATCGTTGACTTTAACATGCTAACCTCTGGGAAGTAAAAGACAAACACAGCAGGGCATAATAAAAGCAAAATCTGATGGCTTTTTTCCATGCAGAGGTTAGTTAATGACAATTTACCATCACAGCAGACACAGTTCTATCAGTACATAAAATAACTACAAGAACAGATAATGCAACCATCCTGGAGTTCTTAATACATCTTTAGTAATTAATAAACCCACGTGTACAGAATGTGATGATTTTTCATGATAAGCACATATTTTCATTTTCAGAGCACCTCTTATCACTGTACAATTAAAATTAGGAAGGCTTAGGTTGACTCACTTGTCATCAATGCTATTTTGATAATATATGTGCAAAAGTTTATCCTTTATCCAGCTCACTTTCTCTGCAGCATCTTTTCCAGCCTCGGCATGAAGACAGTATTTCTTGTATAGCTGGGCAAGACCCATCATAGCTTCTTTTCTCACTCGCCACTTGAGAAGGAAGAGGATGGAGAAGTAGCTTTGGTAAATAGGTATCAAGCATACAAAATACAGTAAATATGTAGAAGCACAAAAAACAAAATGGCCACATTCTGCTCTCCTACCTTTAGGCTCTGCAAACACTGAAAAATTAAGAGTTTCTACATTAAACTTTGTAATACCTATTCGTTTCTTCTCTTTACTATGCAAGGTATTATCTGAAAAGAGTAATCTGTTGCTTCCATGTGCTGAGCAAAGAAAAACTAGGAGTTTGGTGGTATTAAAACTTAAGTAGAGCTTAACAGGCATGTCTGAATGAGTGCTTTTTTAAGCCAGGGTTTGGAATATTTATGTATTCAGAGTTGGGCACCAAGCAGAGGTGGCAGCTTTTTTTCATCAGCCTTAAATTGGCAAACTTGTCTAGAAATCTACACCTTAAGCCTAGCTGAGCTTGCGAAGGCTTCAACTCTGAGACCACTTTCCACAACAGTGAGAGCGCCTCATTTTGCCAAAGCTTTGAAGTAATCACTGTAAGAGAGTATTAAAGAAAAAAAAAAGAAAAAGCTGTCTGCAGCTTCCAGTTTTCGGTGATTGCTACATTATCATTCATGTAAACAGGAAATGTCCCATTAATAAACACTCTGACAGGATCTACAGGCCCTCTTACACTGACTTGCTGAAGAAACCATTTCAAAACAGGTGAAGGATTAATTGAGGCAGAGAATAGTATCTCCCACTTAATAGTCTACAAAGAGAATTTTGGTTAACTAGTAAAACTCCTTCACCAAAGACTGCAGGTTTGAGTTACAAAACTGATCGTGATAATCCCTTACATGTTGGAATAGTTAATTCCTGCCACAGAATTAAGAACAATAACAATTAAAAAAAGAAACAAAAAACATTAGCTGACAAAAGCCACAGTGTTTTTTAGTACATATAGAAAATGAGGAGTTAGAACTAATTAATTCAGAAAGTATTAAAGAAAGTCCCTTCGTGCTAAGAGTCTGTTCATGCTAAGGAAACAGTCATATCACTCTGACTCGCTGGAAGTACCAGTGAGTAGTGGGAGTTAGCCTAAACATTTTAGATCTCCTAAATAACTTTTGAGGGGATAATTGTCTAATAGGTGAGGAAAAAGAAAAGAAAAAAAAAAAGGAAGTGGTCTTAATCATGCCTGAACATTGAGTAAGGTCATACTACAGAGATGAAGAGTTGCTTTATAATAGCAAATATAGTATGTTCAAAATCAGATTTATTAGGTATAAACATGACAAATCCCTTTTCTCCAAACCCAAATCCATTACAGTGACATTCTCATCTAAACATGTTAATGTAAAAAGGAGAAAGTCATTATAAAAGAATTAAAGAGGTTATCTAGAATGGTATGCTTTACAGAAATAACACTGCCTACTGAACAGGAACAAAAGAAATTGGCATTGCTAGATAGCACTGTCAAGCCTATTATCAAAATATCACCCTCCAAAACACTATTGAGCCACATCCAAAACAGTGAAAACAGAAAAGCATATAATCTGTGATAAAACTGAATGTAAAATCTTGATAAACCATGACAAAATTTCAGAACTGGTATTTTAAGCATGTAAATTAAAACCCGTTCACTAAAGAAACAGGAAGCATTCCAGACTCCTTTGTAGGGTTGAAATCCAATTTTATTCTAAGAGAATAGTCTGAGAAGAATTCTTAATTTAAGTGTAATCAGAAGATGTTTTAAAACAGATTAACTAGGAAGCAGTAACAAAATCATTAAGACCAGATGGTACCCTAACTATGATTTCTACAGGAATTTAGAAATGGTGCATCAAATACTAACTATTCCATTACTGCAATCTGTCAATGAACAGATTGAACAATTGTCCAGGAAAATGGCAAGTGCAAAATGATTCTTTCCAAAAGGATTCCAAGAGAAAGAATGCCACACATCAGAAAATGTGATTTTGGATGGGAAAACAGACTGAAACAAAACAATAAGAGCAATAAAGTGCGGACAACAGAACAAAAAAAAAAAAAAAAAAAAAAGAAATTAGGAGTATTAATCATTATGCTTTACATAAAGGGAAGTTATATCTAACAAAAACTTAATTATATCAGACCCACAGGGATGGCAGTAAAACTCGCTGAGACCCCCAGAAATTACTAACTAAAGCACTGGAGTCAAAAGGCAGAAACAAATGGCTGGTATTCCACAATGAAGGGAATCTATGGATGGAATCAGGAGGGAATTTGTTTCACTTAATAAAAAGATTTAGAAAACTAACTGAATGTTGAGCATAAAATTTGTTGATATAGGGCAACTAAGGTAGTAAAATCTAATGCTATGATAAATAACTACAGAAAAATGTTAAGCTACTGAACCATCACAACAAATAAAACAAAAACTCAGATTAAGATCAGGTTTTCTCACCACCTGCACTAACTGCATGAACAGCACTGGAATGATGCAAGATACTGAAGTCAATATGAAAGTTCTCCAAAGTTGTGAGCTCAGTATTCAGAGGTAGTGCAGAAAACAAACAGAATGTTAAAGAGTAAGAAAAAAAATTCTGTCACTAAGAATGTACACAGTATTGTATGTATTTTGAATGCCAGGCTGAGTCTGGTTACTTTGGTTCCACCAGGACTGCAGAACAACCAGACAAGAACGATCAGAGGTATGAAATGACCTGTGCGGAAGTCAGGTAGGTGAGTCTTTATCTTGGAAAGCAGAGGAGTGGAGAATATAAGGTATACGTATTTGTTGATTGTATGGGACAGCTTTTTTTTTTTTATTATTATTTCATATAATGCAAGGAACTACAATTCAAGAACTACTTCTTCTCCCACACATACATTAAACATGAAGACATGCCAGGGATACCCAACAAGTACAAACAGGTGAAAGAAAGAACTTTCTAAATTCAAGGGAGAAAGTTCCATTGAAAGCTAGGATGAACGTGATCAAGTAGAATGAAGAAATCCTTAAAAGACAAACTGATGTAAGCCAGAACTGACTGCTGTGAGAATTATACTAGGCTGTAGAGACCCTTGGCCTAAATCTATGTTGCTACTCCTATGCTCTTACAGTATTCCTCATTAACCAATGACTGTATTTGCTTGACAGCATGTGATTGGTGTCTTCATAATATGGTATCTTTGTTAAGATGAAAATTATTTTCCCCAGAGTATTCTAGTTAATGGCTAACTTTAAGATTCTCTATTTCTGAGGGGTTGGTTTGTTTGTTTTTACTTTTAACAATGACATTAAAGGCAGAGACATTCTTGAAAATAAAATATTAGCACTTACTCGTTTGTCTAGTGTTCTTTCCCTTACGAAGCCAAGCAGCTGGTCATTGACTAAGGAAAGATCTCTCTTGCCCGCAGTAATAATTGTAACAATAACATCATGTCGAATAGCTTCCTCTGGGTCATGTGACCTAACCTTCAAATATTCTGTTACAATCAGAAACAATGAAAAGTTTGGCTTTTCGCACATATACTGCAACCTACTAATAAATACAAATTGAGTTCACATATTCAGTCATACGAAAACAATAATCTTATTTGCAACAGGCAATTCTGCAAAAAAAAGCTGCTTAGAATATACTGAAACTGAGTAAGGGGAAGAAAAGAAAAAAAAAAAAAGATAAAACAAATATTTATTTCCAGAGAGCTAAGAAGATAAATAATTTATAAATAATTGGCTATTGCTAAAATTTAATCGTATCAAAAAAGAACAATATTTTTGGTTACATCTGAAATTCTGCTCATTGTTAGAACGATGAAGAATTGAAGGAACAAGCATCTTCTAAACTCAATGAAAGAGAGCATAGAGGAACACATCAACTGTTTTTGAAAATAATTCTGTATGTCGCGAAATATTTGCATTCATGTGGCAAAACTTGCTACAGAATCTGAAAATACTTTAAAACTGCAATGGATAGCTTCTTGAGGATTCACTGTAACAAAGGCCACACAATGTCATGCATTCCATGCACACGCATGGTTTTTCCTCATATGCTTGTTTTCACTGGAAGACAATTATACATTAGTAAGCTCCTCCATTCAGTACAAGCATTGGACTTGACACATTTTAGAACTTTACTGCTATGTACAGAAGAAATTACATTCTATCCTGCTAATTTCTGAAATCATTCTAAATACCAGTAGTAGCATCTCACCAGTGAGGTCTTTTGCTAAGTCTGGATGGTTCATTAAACAATGACTGGCGAATTTCACACTCTCTAATCTCACAGGGACATGGATATCATTGAACCTAGAGAGACAGAAGACTATGAATGTTAATTTTTAATTAGCCTTGCAAATCACGATTATTCTCTATGTAGTAACACGTGTTGGTAGTATGTCCCATTAATTACTAGAATGCTTTTAGATGACAAAATAATACATTACAAACATTCTGAATTTAGCATAAATACGCTACATTGCAGATGAAATGTTGGCACATTTGTTTTCATTCAGTGACAAAGTTCTCCCCGTCACACGTTCACTATCAATCATCACTCTATAGTAAATATTTTATATATGTATATAAATACCATATAAATATATGAAATTATAAAGAACCTATGTATATGTCCATATGACATGTATCATTTAAAAACATTTGCTTTTTTAATGCTGAATTTCTGTATTTACTTTAAAGTAAATGACCTCCTTCAGAAGATAAAAGTCAAATAAAACACACAGTTGCAGATACAGCTGAACAGTAAACATGATAGCATTGCCTGGAATTTCATACTGTGTAATTTATATCATGCATCTAATGTAGCTATTTATCTAATCCATATCCTCATAGGAATATGGCAGTAATCATTCAGGCTTTTTATTCCAATATGCAGCCCTATGCAACTCCCTGGTTAAAAGACTCAAGGAAAGAACTTGTTCAAATACAAAAAAAACAGTTACATTCCCTGACAACACAAAATCGCAACGCTATCAGGAAAATTTTGCACAACAAGAATGAAAATTCAGAGTTCTACCACTACTTCTCCTACCGCCCAAGAAAGCACTGCCAAAGAGGACGATTTTGTGTGGCCAGATCAGAATCTTTAGAGCCAAAGAGTTTAGCCAAAAGTCGAACAACAGCCAAACGTTCTTCTCCATCATTGCTCTGAAAATCAAAGAATGAAAAAGAAACTGCAATTCATTACCTGTGATATCTCAAGAATAGTTTATGGCTTCCATATCCTTCTGTTTTTATAATTTAGACTGTAAGGTAATTTTTTTATAAACTCCAATCTTTCTAATTAAATTAGATTATTAAATAAATATAATTAAATACACACACACACAACCTGTATAAAAGCCCAAAGTTTAAAATGTTAGTCACTGATTAGAAAACTATGCTTGGAAAATGCCTTTCAGGAATTAAATAAATAAATAAATCAATCTATAACCCAGTTTGAATAAAATGCATTTCTAACTTTTCAACAGGAAATAGTCTCATTCTTGTTTTAAGAATATTTAAGACTTCTATGCATGTGAAAAATAAATAGCAACTAAGATTTTCAAAATAGATGTGCACAAATAAAAGATATTAAAATAAAATGATGTAATTTCACTGGTTATCTATTCCTTATGTTTTATTGTCCCTATGCCCTATGTGTGCAAACACACACACACACACAATTCTTCACAATTCTTTCCTGTCTGCTTACAGTCTTACCAGACACACCTTTCTAATTTAAAATCAAAACAAAAGGATAAATTAGCTAACTCCAAAGATTCATAATCAGTCAACTGAATTATGGCTGATTATTAAGAACATGACAAAATATTTAGAAACAATTCCTCTATTATTGAAACATTATCTCACAAAATGAAATACTGCAAACCAATATGGAGGCTGGCAGCCTTGCATTCCATGAGTTAAGCCAGTCACATCCCAATTACTTCACAAACTTCAAGTGAAATCCAAAGATTAAGTACATACAGTTTTCACACTAGATCATATGAATTCATGACTGCAATGATGTCATATATTGTGTGCACACATAGTATGCATTTGCAAGCACAGAAAGTACACAGTTGTATTTAATGCTTTGGTACCTTTATTTTAACAACAAATGTAATATTAAACAAAAATGACAACTAGAATTTTTATCACGCTAATGAACGCTTATTCATCTACAGCACCTCACACTTCAATACCCATTTAAGTTTTATTACTTGTCCCAAGTTACACTGCAACCTACCTTCAGTTTGAATTCAAGCTGAGGCATGACAGACAGCAATAAGTGAGGATCTATGGCAAAAAGCTCTTGTATCAAGTCAAATACATGTTCTGATAAGTCACTTACTGAAGACTTTCCCAGCACCAGAACCTGGTTAAAAAACTAGAATGAAAGCATTATTATTTAGCAGATTTCATAAAATCATGGAATAAAGAATACTTTAGATTTGGAAGGGACCTTTAAAGGCCACCCAGTCCAATCCCCTGCAATGAACAGGGACATCTACAGCCCAATCAGGTTGCTCAGAGCCCCATCTATGAGCCCCCTGAATTCCTCCAGGAATGGGGCTTCTACCACCTCTCTGGGCAACATGTGCCAGTACCTCACCATACTCACTGTAAAATACTTTCTCCTTATATCGAACCTAAATCTATCCTATTTAAGTTTGAAACCATTTCCCCTTGTAATATATACCGCAGTCCCTGATGAAGAGTCTGCTGTCCCCTTCTTTCCTATTTCCCTTTTCCTTCA
This sequence comes from Phasianus colchicus, assembly GCF_987193195.1. Taxonomy (NCBI): domain Eukaryota; kingdom Metazoa; phylum Chordata; class Aves; order Galliformes; family Phasianidae; genus Phasianus; species Phasianus colchicus. The sequence continues at coordinate 50,548,217 of NC_143439.1, read as the reverse complement.
TTGGCATAAGCAGTATTTAAAAACATATTTTAATGTTAATGTAATTTATATTTTAATTCTATTGGAAGATACCCAACGCACATTTTTTATTACATCAAAAAATTTTCACCCTTAGAGTTCTGGCTCAAACAAATTAAAGATGAAACATCCTTCACAGAATTATACAAAAATTTGGGTCAGAAGGGACCATTTTAAAGAGTGCCAGATGACTACAATAGGTCTTCTGGTATTTGACAGTATCAAAAAACAGACAAACAAAACAAAAAAACAAACAAAAAAAGGTAGCCCAAAATATGAATGATTTATCATGGATTTGCTATGTTTTAATGTGCTTGGTATGCTTCCTATTAGATAGTATGGATTGATGATAGTACTGTTTGAGGAATGCAAATGCTACAAAGCTATTACACACTTAAACAAGAATGAGTTAAAGAATATTAACTCAACAGTGGCTCTAGCTACTATCCTGTTTCCAGTTATGAGCAATTACGCAAGCATAAAGAAACAGGGGGACTGGAAAGTGATATTTATTGGCGAGATGTCTTCAGCTTTTACATACTTAATCTTTCATGAATTTACTTAATACCCTTTTTAACCTACTCTGACTTTGAAGAATACCATAGAACATATTACTGATATTCATCAAAAGGAAAAGTAGAAAGAGGCCCTGTAAAGAACTCAAGTCTTTTAGTCTTTCTGACTAAAACAAGTTTAGGACAGACAAAATCTATGAATAAGCTGTTAGTTTGAAGTGCTTCATCCTACATCTAGGCATGAAATGAGGATGCCTGGTTGCTAGATATAAAAAGCATTAACAATTCCTTTTGTTGCAACAGGATTCTTTAGTGCCAAATAATACTGCAAGACAGGTCATCTGTTGTCATAGTCTAGGTTTATATGCTTAAGAGCGAGATGGGAAAAAAAAAATAAATCTACCTCCATTTATATGGGACATCTTCCTATTAAAAAAAAAAAAAGAAAAAAAGAAAAAAAAGGAAGAAAAAGAAACAAGCAAGCTAATGATTCCTATCTAGAAAATAGTATTTTTCTAGTTGCATTTCCAAATGTGACTTTTATAAACATCATTTTAAAATACACAAACCTCCAATAAATCAAAACATCAACAAGCACAATCGTTAGTTGCAGTAATCATGAATTAATTTACATACATTGGCAATGCACGGTTCAATGGTCTGGACAGTCCTTTTCAGCAGGACTTTTGCAAGATCAAACGCTTGCTTATTAAGGTTCTGGAAAAAAGAAGGGGTGGGGGAGGAATATAAAATTTTAAAAAAAGACAAACTAATTGAATTAACTTCACATTTCTCTCGCAGCCTTAAAAGACTATGATGTTAAGTAAAACATGTTTTGCCACCCATCTATTTATTTTCAAAGCAATCAAAGTTCAATTGTATTAACTACACCATGCAGACATAATAAGATTTTTTTAATTTTTTTTATACACAAAGAAATCTAAACCTGCAAAGTCTTCTAGGATGTTATCAGCCTAGTTGGCACCTCTAGTATTGTACTAGTAACTAAAGAAATGTTTCTTTGAAATTTTTAATGATGGCATGTTAAAACATTATCCCAATTCCATACTTTGGTAAGTATAATGCACCAAAATGGTCACACAGATGTCTGCAATCTTTTCAAGTAAACAGTTGATTGAAACACAACAAATCTACAAATCTAAACATTGTTTTTATTAATCTCAAGCAAGGTAAGGACTGTAAGCACACATCTAAAAAATGTGACTGTCCAAATCTGCAGAAAATTCATGTATTTGCATGATACATATGCAATATATCAGCTCATCTAGGGATTAATGCAGCTTGGAGAGAAAATGAAGAAAAAAAGATGACAGAGAGAAGGGTGGATTAGCTGACTGCCCTGAAAATTATGAACTACTGCAAATAAAATACAGATAAATCATAAGGAAGACCAGTTACTAGAAAGACTGTATTTGGCAAGTCTACACTGAGAATGATTCTCTCATGTTCTTTTAGCTACCAAGATGACAAAAATAAAGCTCTCATCAACTGATATTAAGGAGAAACAAATGGCCAAAGGTTCAAATATATCTTCAGTCAGATTTGATATGTATGAACTCTTCACAGTTTCTTACTACTACATGGTCTAAAACAAAATTACTTCTCTCCATATCAGACTACCATAAAAATCACATTGGTAGGTATGTTTGTATTAAACTGACAAACTGCTACCCGTCTATAAACGTATATTTTATTTGGATCTTCAGATAAAATAACCAACCTCTTAGGCAGAGCATAAAACATTGAAGTCTGGATAGGACATTATGTAGAAGATGCAAAAAAAATGACAGATCTAAAATACATTATCTTTTTTAAGGAATAGCCTTAAATAGTCAAGAGCAGTATTAATAAATAAATATGTAAATAAATAAATTACTAAATAGACTGAAAGTACCAGTTTTAAAATTAATAAAAACAACTACAGCTTGATGCCATGTGTCTTCTGAGCTGCAATGTGCCATATTGTTGTTAAAAAACTACATTCAAAAGAGGAGAGCCTTGTTAGCACACTCAGAAGAACAATGTATTTTAGAGCCACTTTATTGATAATGAAAGTGCAAATAAGTGTCATTTAGATGCTGAGATACTTCATGTCTAAGTATTGTTATACTTCTTTTTAATTGCATTATCCTCTTAAACAATGTAGAAGAGTTTGATTGTTTGAAAAAGGAATAGAATACATCATCTAAAATACATATTTCAACTTTGTTACAAAGATGAACTTCCATTAAATGCAACAGTCTAGCCATGCTGGTATCTATATAGTGTATAGCAGAGAACAACTTATCAAATGCTTCGCATAGGCATAAAAGCGTTGTTATAAGTTCTGTACCAGAAAATAAACTATGTTTTTCATGCAATCAGTGGTGTTTTGGATTTACATTAACTAAGGACAAACAATTAATATAATCCCAGAATTTTGTAGGAGATCTGTGCAAAGGAGAACAATTACTACAGCCAAACTCTGCTTGGCAGAAAAAAAAAAACCAAAATAACTTGGTTTTATTTATTTATTTGTTTGTTTGTTAAGTAACATGTAAAGCAGCAGTTAAAGTTATTTTGTTATGGGTAACAAACAAAGGTTAAGACAGAAAATTATTGAGAAAAGCATGAAACTGGATTCTGAGTACAGCATATTACTTTGCCAGTCATGATGGCCAAGAACCAATGAGGACTGGCAATCAGTGATATAAAAGATACTAAAAGATATTTAATGAGTTGCACATCCCAGTATTTACTTAAATTTTGCCTTCCTCTTGTCAGTCTTTACACTTTCTCTCCATAGTCAAAATTACATTATTAAAATAATATGTATGCTAAAGAATCATATTCATTTTTGCTTTGCTTGCATGAAGCAGTTACACCAAATTGTTTAGTTCCACAGGGTCTACCAAGGCCTTTGTATCTGTAATTGACTACAAACAACTCAAAAATCTGTGCATTTTAAAATAACCCTTCTATAGTTAAGAGGCCTCTCCTGCCATTAGGGATTCTAATAATACATCATCTCATTCCTGTCAATAGAAAAGAGCTGATACTATGACACTGCATCTCATGGCTTCACATACAGCTTGTCACAGAAGAGGAGGGTCACTTATTGCTAACGGGATGTGGACCTCTACAAAAGTTGAAAACATTATGGAATTAATAAAAGAGTACAGAGAACTAAAAGCAACTAGCTGAACTAGAAAACTAATATGCTTTAGGTAAGAATAGGATTTATTTATTAGGACAAAAGTTTAAGATGGAAAAGAAACAGGAAAAAAAATAAGAGGGAGATGGAAGAGAATCTGACTGACAAATAGAGGCAAGAAGCAAGTCTCCACAGAAACCTGGGGAAATAGATACATATATTTTTTGGAAGTAAAAATGTTCTCATATTAGAGTATTAAATGTGCTTTGTTCCTATCTAAGTACAGAATTTCTTAATAATGAGTAATCCAGACACAGCTAAGAAATAGCACCAAACAAGTCCTAATGGCAAATTTCAGCCTACTGTTACAATGCTTGAAAAACTACAATTGTCATGAATAACCTAAAGTGTGCAGAAATCTAAGCAAGCTAAAAGCGATGAAAATTGTTATAATGATATATTGCTATAATATTTTACTTTTAAATATTTTTTACCTTGTGTGCAGGAATGAGGTTAATCAAAATGGAGTCCAGCAGCTCCTGAGTTACTCCATCGCCTTCCATGATGATAGAACTCATCAAATCCAGCATATGCATTTGTACCTTCTGGTTGTGGCTATTACTAAGAAGATAAAAGCATATTATCAAGTCAAACTTTTCAGACCCTGAGAAATACTAGTAGCACTTCAAAAGACAATGGATTAATACTAAACAGTGTTCAACTCCTGCATTTGCAAATGTTGAAAATATCAGCGTAACTATTTTGACTTCCCTCTGTTCTAGAAAAAATCAAAAATCTAGAATACTCTAGCTTTGCTTTAAGAAGGGAGACAAACGAGAAGCAAACATCCAACCACAGAAATAAAAATGCACATAAGTCAGAATGAAGTATACCATTGCAACATAGAAATTTTAAGAAGTCAGAAATGTCTGCTTTTAGAAACACACCTCTCTACATTGCCAGTAATTTGTACTCATTTGCTTTCCTATAATCTCCTCATTTGGAGGAAGGAGGACTTGTTCTGTTCAGATCTATTCATTTGTAGGCTACATAAGGATTCGGTCTATCCCCAAATCTGATGATATTTTGACAGTTTAATATAATTGAAGTGATTCAACTTACTTGATAACTGAAAAAAGAGTCCTAAAAAGCTGAATAAAAATTTCATTGCAATCTTCCAACTCAAAGCAGATGTTGTAAGATTTAACCCAAGCTAAATTCTAAAACAAAAATAGGATATTCAGGATATTAAAAGTTTGCAAATCACTTAAGTATAATCATGTTAGTTAATTTTTCTTCTATTCAGATAAAAATATTATACAATAAAAAACCCTTTGGAGAAAGAGACTGGATATTTGCTTTGCATATATACAGCTCTTAACACAAAGGGGCTTTGCAGTACACATCCACAGAAAAATTAGAGAATAATCTGATTTCTTAGGTACAAAAGCAGATTAACAGAAACTGTTAACATAATAAGGTTATATCTAGACTTATTTGGGATTCATGGTATGAAACAATGTGGCTTTTTAAAATTAATAAAATATTAAATAATAAAACACTTTCTAAATGCACACTGATAAAATCCCAACATTTCTTGTCCCACCATCAATATAACAATATTTGCATGTTAAACAGCATTTAATTTTTTCTCTTTACAAGGTAATAAAACCTTAAGGTTACATAATACTAAAAAAAACGATGCCTAAAATTCTAAGATAAAGGTTAAACATTAATAAATACATTTTAACACAACCTCAACTACAGGCAGCATGAACTTATTAAAAACCTATGAAATTTTAACTGTTAAAAGAATCAATCTATTGAACATTACTTTGTCTGCGATCATTTACACTATATACACCTGTAAATTGGACACAACTGAGATGAGATCAATTACATTTCTTAGAACCACAGAGCAAGTAGCATCCTACTGAAAGTTTCAAATACTACGTTACCTCTAACAAGTAAAAGTATCTGTTAAACTGAGGGCTCTTTGTGTCCTCCAAGCCTTTTAATTGTCTTGTAATAAACAAGAATATGTCCTGTCAAAACACAAGCAGGCGTTTACAAGTTAGATTCCGCAAAGAATAAAAATACAACCTGTTAGTACTGACATCTACTCCCTTTTGCAGACTCACGATATAAAATATTTTAGGCACTGACAGAAATCTATCTACAACGCATTTCAGGCCCTTAAAACACTCCACTGACTCATAGGACCAAAGCAAGATCTCTTTAATAAAATTGAATATCAGTATAAATGCATTAAAAAAAAAGATGAACAATTTTTATTCACAACAGGAGAACGAGGCAGGGAAAAAGCCTTTATTTACCTTAAGTTTGTCATGGGAAGTATATGGAGCTTCAGGAGCATAGATACGAAAGATATCAGCCAAGCAACATGCTACAAGGAGGCGCACATCTTTATTGGGATTCCTGAGGAAGAATTCAGATGCAAGGTGCAAGGCCAATGGGAGATACTGCTGTTTCTCATCTTCTGAGTCCTGGTCCATATCCATGAACGTTTTTACCACCATCTGGAAAATACAGGGAAAAAAAACCAACAAACTTCATTTGAGTACTTTCAGATTTATTCGTAGAATCATAACATCTCCAAGGTTAAAAAAGACCTCCAAGGTCATTCAGTTCAATTGTCCACCTACCACCACCATTTCCCCATTAACCACACAGTACCACATCTAAGTATTTCTCGAACATCTCCAGGGATGTTGAATCAGCCGTCTCCCTGGGCAGCCCATTTCTGCACCTCACCACTCTTTCAGAGAACAAATTTTTCCTAATATCCAATTTGAACTTCCCCTGGCACAATTTGAGGCCATTCCCTCCAATCCTATCAATAGTTATGCAGGAAAAGATGCCAGTCCCCAGCTCACCGCAACCTCCCTTCAGGTAGTTGTAGAGTGCAACTAGGTCTCATTCCTAATACTTTCTAAAAAGATGAAACGATACATTTTAGACTACTGAGTTGCAGTAATGCAACTTTTTGTTTGGACAAACATCAGAAAGAGAAAAGCATTATTCTGATGCTTAAATGCTTACTGAATGTGAACTCAATGTTTTACATTAAGACACTGAAAAACACTTTGCATCTCTTCTCATTTTGCCAATATGAACCTGAGGTGCAGCACAAAATGATACTTATTGATGAGCTTGGAGCCTAAATCATTTCAATGTGAGGACTTGCCTCAGTAGAAGGAGCTGGAGGTCTTCTCAGCCAGCTGGCCCAATACATGGGCCACAGAATAGTGCAGATGCACAATCAGCCATACCAGCCTACAAGTAGGCAGTCTTACACTGGCTGCATCAAGGCACAGAGCCCAGGAGCTACTTTACATGCACACAATCCTTTTATCTGTATTAAATGAACTAGATACCAGATAAGCATTTCATCCCTTATGTAAAATGTCTAATTCCGCAGATCTGCTCTCTCTTCATACTCAAAACTGCATCTATATTCTCATATATATAAAAGACACAGTTTTTTCCTTTTCTCCACTAGCACAGTGAAGAACATAATCTGTTGACAAAACTGAAAGTGAAAATTTAGTTTGAAAAAATTAAAGAGCCACAGGTTTAACTTTTGAAATAGGGACATTAAAGGACAAAAAGCCCCCAGGATACCAGCATAGAACTGCAGATAGTGTTCCACAGGTAAATATGTCATTACAACCCGAGCTAGATTAATTCATGTGTTTTGTCTTTCTACTTACTAGTACTCTTAGAGTGAAAATTGTGAAGGAGAGCCACAGGAGTCTGTAAACCCAATACATGTCTACCCAGTAGACATAAAGAAGAGAGATAAGAAAACAGAATGGTAAGTTGATGGTTCAAGTCTAGCCTGTAGAATATTAACTGTAAAACACAAGAGAAGACTGAACTCACAAAGCTAATAAACACATCTCTTATGCTTGCCACAATTCTTTTGTTACTATGTCATTCAAATGATAATAAGGCTGTTTCTCCTTTAGTAAGAATGCCACATTTCCAACATGAAAACAGTATGTTACGACTTTACTTCTTCCCTGCACTTTGGAACTCAGTTTTAAATACAGTAGATCTTATTATACAGGTGTTTAATTGTAACCTAACCTGCACTGTTACTCAAAACTCCTCAGTTTCTATCAATGTACATCATCATTCTCTCACGATCTTATATCTAGGAACACCAAAAATCAATGTGGGTGGGAACAAAAACCACCCAGAACAAAACAGAACCTGAAAGCTATTGCCCACAAAAATCCCAATTCTACTTACACCAGCCTGTTTCCCAGAGATTATTCTTAAGCTATAATTAAAGGCATTAGCTGAAAGGACAAAAACATAACTCCAACAAAACTCTGTTTTATTTCCTTCTGCTGACAGCACAGGTCTCTCTGCTGTAGCGTCACAGATCACCTGGCCTCCCTAGATCCTCGAATTTAAAAACTAAAGGCAAACAAACTGAAAACCTAAATTTCATAATCTACCAGATTCTTTCAGCACAAAAAGTAACCACCTCTTCATCTGCTGATGGCAGGATGGGGAACAACTGCCCTGAGCATGGGAATACTCTGAATTACAGGCAGGAAAAATGTAACAGTAACAATTGTTAAGTATTGATTCAGATAACCTTATTATTGAAGGCTTTAAGAACAGGGTAGAAAGGACTGAAACATCTGTGTCTTTGGAGGTCAAAGATAAACTGTATCTGTGCCACATAAACTTGTCCCATTAAGAATTCTTCCAATCTGGATATCATATATAAGCAATCATTTCATCTCTCTCTCTCAAGTCCTATCTTCTCTGTGCCTGTAGGTACCATAAGCTTCATAAACAGAATACCCTTTTGGGCTCAAATCACTCTTGGGGTTCTCTTTATTCATACGACAAGACACAGAAGCCTTGCCTAAATGCCTTCTCTGAGATGTCAACACCAGGCAAGGCAAGGCAGTGTGGCTCTGCAAAAACTTGCACAATGCTCTCACTTGGTACCAAAGTGTTGAGATATTCTGGGATTAAAATAAAGGAATTAGTCTCCAGCATTGTTACCTTAGTTTGAAAACTGTTTGTGGTTCTTCCTATGGTTCTCTTCAATTCAGAAGGAGTTGCCAGCAAATATCCATTCTATTTTCCTGTAAAGAGCTCTTGAATACTTCTTTTCTATTACAAACAACACTGGGGTAGTAATTGGGCTGTTGGCAAGTTGCAACTGTTACTTAGTGCACAGATCTATGTTTTCTCCATTGTTTCTTTTTAGTCTCATATCTGCTTGTATTTGCATATTTTGTATTGTCTCTTGTTTTATTACAAAGCTTTTAGTGCATGACATTCTGTTGATAGCATGCACAACACCCAAACGGAATAATGCCTCGGTCTTTACCTAGAATCCTGGATACCAAAATGGGACAAATAAGAAATCATATGTATGGGGTATATAAAACACATACCATAAAAAAAACAAAAACAAAAAAAAAGAATATATATAAATTAACTATAACAGATAATGCAATAGTTAAAAGCATCATGTACATTTTTCTTATTAATAGCAGAGCATTCTGGGAAAAGGTAATTAATATTTTTGAAGACTTGCATTAAAGTACACCCTACAGGATCTGTTGATCCTGTCAAGGTTCAACAATACTATATATTTCTTGAATACACATAACTAACTGTATCTAAAATCATACACCATAGGAGTACTCTCTAAAGCCAAGCAACTACTGGCACTGCTTAAGGCATTACACACTAGAACAACTTCCAAACACCTGCTCATCTACATAAGAGATCATTGTTGAAACAGAAGAGAAAAAAAACAGCCCAGACATTAAGTACATACTTGGCTCTTAGACTTGCTAGAAAGCCAAGAACTCAGTCAAAACTTCATCAGTTACAAGGTCAGTATTCTTGCCCTTTAGCACAACTGAAAAACTAGTTATCTAATCATCATCAAGCAACCTAAGCCTTTAAAAGTACAAAATATGGCCTATTTGATTAAATCATTTATTCATTAATAGAACGGTATATAGCAGCGACACACCCCTGCCTTTCTGCAGCTATCTGTTCTCCTATTTGTTCACAAGCTCTCTAAGATGGAAACCACATTCCCTTCCCCAATGTTTATACAACCTTAATGCAAAGTCTTGGTCTATGAATATGAGTCACAAATACTCCCAAAACACTAAAAACTGAAATGACAACATACATTAAGTTCCCTTCAGTCTTAAGGACTGACGAAAAAGAAATCACTTCTCATAGCTACTGGTGCTCCCCAGTGGTTAGTACTGGGGCAGTCTTGTTCAACATCTTCATCAATGACCTGGATGAAGGGACAGAACGCACACTCAAGTTTGCTGATGATTCATTTAAAGCTGGGAGGTGCAGCTGTCAGACCAGAAGGCCATGTTGCCCGTCAGTAAGACCTGGACAGCTCAGAGAGTTGGGCAGAGAGGAACCTTACAAGGTTCAACAAAAATAAGCACAGAGTCCTACATATGGGGAGAAAGAGTTGCTAAATCACATGTTCCTTTGGAGAGAAATAAGAAAATAAATGAACAACTCTAGCATTCAAGTTTCACAATGCTCAATAAATATTGGCAACATATTAAGATATTATGAACTTCCTATGAAGGTTATTTCTTCATATGCAATCATTTGCACACTTACAAGACCTTTAGCCATACCATAGTAACGTGACAGCCATTGTGCTGCGCTACCAGTAACAACTGTGGTAGCTAGAAATGGATGTACTGGAACAACGTGCTTATCAAACTGAAAACCTGGAACTACTGTCACACTAAGCCAGTTTTGATTCCAGGAAAAAAAACAATTAAGTCGTAACAGGAATTCATTACTTTTTCAAATTGCAGTACTGTTGGTTAAGTGACGTCCAGCCAGACAGTAGAACCAACCCTAGCTAGGGCAGCAATTTCCATTGATGGAAAAACCTAACAGACTTAATAGTTTCCACCACAGACAATCGTCCCCAGTGCAAAAATCAGGAGACAAAACAGCAGTATTTGAATATATTTATTAACATCATCCACTTTTTTCTGAACAGTTAAGCACCCAATTTCCACACTAATTGTTAGCACAGGTAAACAAAATACAGCTGTTCACATTTAAGATTAAATTCATTCTATGCTGCTTTGATTAAACACGTCTCCATTAAGTAAGCTATCACATACTGGCACTTCACTAAGTGTTAAAACTAACAGAAATTTTCATTATTGCTATTTTTACCACAGTACCTCAAAATTCTAATTATCATGCTAAGATTCCATCTTCCCAGGCTTTCCAAGCACAGCTAGAGCTTTTCACTTCCATAACATAAAAAACAGTACAGACATGCAAACCACTTCATTCCAGCTGGTGAGAACTCTGCTAAGTCACTCTACACATTATGAACACACTGAAAATTGAAGAATTTAAATCTTTCTGGAAGGTGCTTATCTGAATACATAAAAACACATACTGTGCAAGCCAATCACTCTGGGCTATCCCTTACTCTCGCTGGAGAGAAATGAACAGACACTGACCAAATTCAAGCACAGATGTCTAATGACATTTACAGACCTCAGCTCCCTTTACTTCTGGAAGTGCCTAATTCTTTTTAAAAGCCTAGCTCTCTCTTCAAGAGTATGGCTAGCATAAGAGAAAAAAGCCAAGAGAAAGTCTGGTATCAAAGTCCACCCAAATACTGAAATGTTCAGTTTTGTCATTTTAGAGTTTTTATTTCTTTCCTTAGATGTTTTAGGCAATATCAGATAATGCCTTTGCCATTACCTATTAATAGTAAGTGACGACCTCTGATTAAGAGCATTAGTATAATCTACAGACATGTTTATCTAGGAAAAGTATTTCTCAACAGTTGCAGAAGTAATGATGTAGACTTGAAATGAGAGATCTTGGTTTATCTCAGCTACAATCTTATCTATCAGCTGGAATCACCAGTAAACATGGAAACAAGGAAATTACTGCATGGATGGCAGTAAGACTAAAAGACCTCTAAACATTCCAATCAGGAGGACCAGATATTTCTATTTCAGAGTTCATAAATACCTCACACTGCAATCACATACTTAGCAACAGGTTTTGTTTGCTTTCCTTTAAAATACATCAAACAAGATTACCACATGGTCAGAAAACAGCAAACGTTAACCTAATTATTAGGGAAGGTGATTCAGCAACACAACCCACAGGCTGACATCAAAAGAATGTATTAATACAAAACAATTTGGAAAGACTAAATAGACAAAGGAGTTTAGAAAAACAAGATAACACATAAAAAGGGATTTACAAAATTACTTTGCTAACCTAATAAACTTACTTTGTTAAGTCCATCGACTTTCCAAACAAGGGAGACCATGACAAGCAATGTGAGCGAGAAGGAGAGCATCACACTGAGCCATGCTGAAATAAGTTGGAGGAGATGGAGTTTAGTTCAGTATTGTCACTCCTTCTTAGACTTCTTTTATAAGTGTTAACTTGAAAGGACATACAGGACCTGAGTGAATTTATTAGCTGAGAATGGCGTTATAATTGACCCTGTTTGCTGTTCCCATAAACAACTGTGACATAAGAAGTAGGAATAATGACAACTGACAGTTAGGGTCCAGCAGCACAGGACAGAAGAAATAACAAAAATTAATCTAACAGTGAACAGTCATATGTCTAGTGTTTAAAACCAACAATTTGAGCTAGTAAGAGCTCTTCAGCTGGAAACAGAAGACGGGCATTTATTAAGCAACTGTAAAGAGATTATGAGCCAGTAACAGGCTATGGGCAGGAAAACAATGAAAATGCAATCGCAGGATGTGACAGGAGAGGTATTTTCAGGCAAGGCAAGGAAAAAACAGCAACACTCATGAAATGCTAAAAATACTAAACGCTAATTTGAAACGCACCTCTCCAGTCTGACTGCCCTTACTGATGAAAAAACAACACAAAAAACAACAATTCAGTTTGGGAAAGGTATGGAAGATGGCTGCAAAAGGAGTCTTAAAAAGCCTTTTCGTAAAAGGGGGCAATACAATTAAAAGACTATGACCTATTTAGTTTACCAAAACAACCACCAACACTGAAGCATTTAACGCACTTTAAAGACAAGAGCGTTATTTATGCTAAGGAAAAAGACTCATTTAATTGCCTTTTTAATAGTCGTAGCTTGACAGAAATAGATACACAAATTAAGCAAAGGACATATGTGGATCGTAGAGAAAAATGAACTAGAAAGGATGTATTTCTGTGAAGTTTTGCAGTTGTCATTAGTAACATTAAAAGCAGTGCCCCCTTTCTGGTACCATTAGTAACCCATAAAGAACAAATTTATTGCCTGATTTCCACTCCTAATTCTATCCATAATCCTCACTCTTTGACATTACCCTTATGCAGCTCTAAATAACTCAGAAACAGAAAGGAAAAAAAGAAATGCACAAAATATTACGCAAAGCACACTGGGGCAAAGACTATTTGCTTCCTTCTTCATACCCTGCTCCCCAGACTACAATGACAAAGGTTTCCAGCTAAGAGATGTAAAGCAATGGCAGCCTGCAATGCAATGATTCTGTGATCAGACAAACTGCTTCAGCAGCTGTCCTCCTCCTGAAGACAGAGGGCATTTCTGTGAAGCTTTGGCCAATTGCCAGATCCCAAGCAAAGCAGTCTTGTAATTTACCGCTACTTTCACATTCATAAAACAGCAGGCTCTGTATTAGATTTGCTTGACATAAAGAAAATAATGAGAATATTTTCTAAAAGCCCAGAAACTAACCTGACCTAAGAAAAAGCAAATACATTGGCTACTACTTAAAGAAAAGCAACACACTGAGTAGTTCTCTTATTTGAAGAAACTTTCTCGATACTTACATTTTAAAGTAACTACATGATGATTATAAACATCACACATGTACCACATCATAACCTAAACAAAACAGCAAATACTGCTACAAACTTGGGAGAGGCAGTACAATTACCCGTTTTTTTCTCCTCCAAGACAAATGCTGCTTTACAGCCAAGTCTATTTCTTTTTTTTCCTTAAACAGGAGCCACTATCCCTCACATAAGAATATCCTATAAATTCATTTATATTGACTACTGTAAAATATAAGATCTTTTTCATCTCTCCCCTGCTTTGAAAGAGACTCCTTCAAACTGCTAAAGAACTCCATCCAAATAGCTCATGCTTCTGTTTGTTCTGAAGATACTCAAATTTGTTGGTTAGGAGAAAGCAGATTATAACCAGTGTTAACGGCCAGGAATTTAAGAGAACTTCCCTTGTAACTGACTTACCAGAGATAAAAAATAATCTTGGAGCTGATCTTAAATTCAGCAACCAGTGACTGGCTCTGCTGATTTGAACTCAGTCAAGAGCCGGTACTGAGTCAAGAACACAGTACCCAGCACAGCTTTTACTGACACCCTACTTCCCTGAAGTTCTGTACATAGTGACAGGGTATGAAATACCACAGCAAGATGAAGCACAGACAGAATTTCAGACCAGTCTGCCAAGCAGGAATCACAGCAGTGAAGAGTTTTAACCCCTCTCCTGCTACTTACAATTTTGATTGCATGTGACACAGAGATCCAGTTAAACTGCTCGCTGCCACCATCTGCTTCTCCCTCCCACATTACTCACCCTGTCCTTCTTCTGGCCATGCAGTGCCACCACATATTTTGCACTGGCTCCAACATCTGCTGGGTAACTGCTAGTTGATGTGAAATGAGAAAACCTCCTCAGAGAATATCCTGGATGGTTTTCTGACAGGCATAGATAAGCCAGCAGATGGGAAAAGACAATTCAGTGGCCAAGACCAGGGAGTGAAGAATTTATCCTTCTGGTAGATAAACCAAGCTCTTCACTTAACCATAGTACAGACTCTTAACAGTGACAAGTACATGTGGCCTGAAATTGGCAGCTGTATTCAAATCCTACTCGTCTTCCCTAAACGCATCTTTAACTCTGTTCATTAGAAACCAACATATGTATAAGATGTGATCACCGATAATTTTGAATTCTTTGTCTCAGAAACATTCTGGTGCAGGAAATTCCAAAACTTGTATCCAATACATCAATCCATTTATTCATTTTAAATTTAATGATGTATTTCCTGGTTTTGTCTCATGATCTGAGACAAGAGAACTTAACTTATCCATTTACATCTCTACATCATCACTTTTACTGTGTTTTCACCATCTTCATTATTCTCATCACTTCCTCCAAAGAGTCACCAGAAGCACAGTGTCCCAGAGCATATTCACCGTTTTTAAAGTAGCACAGATGCCTGATTTCTAGAAAGGAAGCATAATATCCATGGCTGCTTGCAGTCCTGCTCATAACACAACTTTATGGTCCATTTGCCTTTTTTAGACAGAAGTTGCTCAGCGAAAGGTTTCACTATATGGTCTATGCTGATGCACTGCTATTTTCTGACTTAGTCCTCTAAAACATAAATACACCAAATACTTGTTTTCTCTTCACATTTCTTACCTTTTTATTAAGTCTAAGATCTTCTACTGGATTCACCTCATTCACTTAAAAATATCTGACTGACTAGGAATTCTGTGAAATCCTCACAGAATCCTATGAATTCAACCAAACTAATTCACCTCACCATGCTTTCTACTTCCCAAACAGCTAAAAAAAAAAGTTACCAAGCATACTATTTATTCTTAGTTAATTTTACGCTCAGTCATCAATAACAATTATTTCCTTAAATCTACTTCTTGTTTGTAGTCAGTTTTTGATACCTGGCTACTCAATCTGAGATCTTTAAAAATAATTCATTATAAAAAGTGTTGAGAAATACTGTTAGTTGGTTCTCACCATACTCGAATTCTTCCAAGTATTTTGTTATCCTGGTTTAAAACTGTGTTACCCAATTTGCTATGATACAAACTATAATTCTCCAAATCAAATGACAAGCTTTAGATGGGTATATACTTCTTCTCAAATAATGAGAAGGAAAGGACAGTGGAAACACTAATCAACACTCTTCATACTTAAGCTGCATACCACTTAGGAGACATCTATGATTAAAGTGTGTGGTGCCACAGCACCAATATTAATTTTGTTAAGCAATTCAATCTGCAGTGGTATCTAGTCTTTATTACTAGAAAGATTTGGAATAGAATTCTTTCCAGTTTTCCCTGCCAAAGTCTAACAGTTGTTTAAGTACTCCGAAGAAGGTTAACATTTCATAAATTAAAACACTGAAAATCTTCCGCTTTCTCAGAAACTTCACTCCCACATTTATAGATACATAACAGAAGAGTATTTGCAGAGGGACTACAAAGACTATACTTTAAATATTATAATTATAATTCAAGACACAATCAGAAGCGTTTCATTAAACCTTTTCCCCTAAGGTACACTAGCAAGTGCTATGTATGGTTGGGGTAAGACCAAAAAAATTCTTAAAAGCGTATTCCCTGTGTGAAGGAGTCTCCATTTCCACGTGAAGTTTCCCAAGTACTTTTATAACAACCTCCAGATGTGAAAGTGAGGATTCTTTATAACCAACTCATTGCTGTGTGATAATTCATTTCCTCTTCCAGAGGACAGGAGGTGTGTTGAACAAGAAAGTATTTTCATTTTTTAATGTAAGCTGAGTGCAAGGCTTCATTTTGCAGTAAATATTTAGTCTCAATTCTTGCAACAAAATCAAGTCTTAGACTTGAACTTGAAAACACAACTAGAAGATTGTCAATACTACAGTACTAACAATATTCCAAAAACAGATCCATGGTTACTACTACACTACAGTGCAGTTGTGTTTCATGGTACATCATACAGTCCTCCTGACTCAATCATCCACAAAGAAGATGTAAAAGGCATGGCATGCCTGTGCCTGCTTGTGTTCCTACACACCCAATGAGACAAACAAACAAATCCATTATTTTCTAAGAATATACAGTTTTTGTATTTCAGCAGTCTTGTAAATTATGGTGAACTGAAAAGTTAACTACATCTACTGAAGCAGAAAAACTATGCAAAATATTTGTAATCTTGATCTTCAGCTGCAACAGTAACAGAAGAAAGAAATTAAAAGTTGTTTAGCAGAATTTGCTCAATGACTGGCAATTAGACATAGTGCCACCATGTACAGTAGCACACGAAAGTATCAACGCCAACAAGAAAATATTCTTCAGCTGTGGCATTCATTTGTTGGCTTCGTTAAGAAGCAGATTGCACTTAGCCTGAATGAACTGCAGGAGGCAATGATGCAATGTCCCAGTGTGAACCTGTTCCTGGTGATAAAGCTGTGCCAAAGAATTTTGTCTGTGTGCCTGTTACCTACTGGAGCCTTAATAAAAATCTCTCATTAATGGAGATCATCTAGAACACAGATGGTGGGTTTCCATTTCCATGTGAAAGACTGGATAAAAATGAGAATTGCCAAATAGTAAAAACAAACAAAGCAACCTATTACAAAACAACAACAACAACATGTTATTTCACAATCCAAATTGATACTACAGACCAGAAACAACAACAAACCCAAACTGATGGTGCTTTAACCAGAACCTGCTCCACAGAACTCACTGCCTAGAAAGGAAACCCCCACTCAACCCAACGCTGTGGAGATCAGCAAACAACTGGTGGGTCTACCAGTTACTGCATGCATCAAGCTGGACATGACTCTGCAAAGATTTTCTATTCAGATAAATACAAATTCCTCAAAGAAGAATCATCTTATCAGAAAATTCTGCTACCCTTCTTACCCCTTGCTACACATTAGGTACATTACTAGCAACAAACAAACAAACAAACGCCATCAAGTTCAAAATAGGGCTCTTTATTCTTCTAGGATGGACTGGAGGCAAAATGCAGACATTTGCTCATTGTTTATGTGGTCACTTTGTTTTGTGGTAGCCCACTAAGAGCACTGAGTTGCTGGGGGGGGAAAAAAAGTCTGCAAGAATTGGGAACTAAAACACAACTGCAGTAGTTTGTTGGTTGCAAGTCTTACTTATTTCTTTAGCATTGATGGGGAAAAAAAGTGTAATCACTGCATGGAAAGTGTGGTACTTGTAGAATTTATTATGTAAATTTAAATTATTTTATTTTGATATAATGACAAATATCCCTGGTAATAAACACTGATTTCTCATCTGTATTAAAAAGAATAAAAAGTATTTTAACAAAGTTTCCCCCTCTTAGAATTTTCTACCAAAAATAAACAAAATGGGTGGGTGGGACATCAAAAGAATTAACACTGCTGATATAAAAATATGAAAGTCAACCCCATAGTGCTCAGAAACAGAATGATTCTAAAGGCAGAATGAAGTTTCTAAGAAGTTAGCCTGGTAAAAGATGATGACATGCCCATGTACTTTAGTACTATGTAGGAAAAAAAGGCAGTATGAAAATAATTCAATTCAACTGCTATATAATATTCCCTTCATAACTGCCTTAAAAAGGACAACGTAGGAGAAAGGGATAGAAAAGAGGAAGAAAAAAAAAACAAACAGACTTGCACATTCCAGTGTCTGTCTCAAATTTGTTTTTATTTTCTGGAATTATCCATCTATATCCATACTATCACCAATCACAAGACTGGATTTTCACTTGGTTTGAATTGCTAAACACGTTGTTAATTACACTTTTGAACCAAACAGCTATCTTGAACTAATTCAAAGTCACCTCCTCCTCCCTGATTCACAATAAATGTTCTTTTCCCAAAAACATGAGATTTTGGGGCACCTAATTTAGTAAATGCATAGAAATAAAGGGCTGCTTTAAGAGAGCTCTACTGTAGCTTCCTGCATGACAGTATTGTGAATTACCTCCCCAAACTGTTGTGTTTCTGTTTATTTTCTGCAGTTATTTTAATTTCAGGCTAATGAAGTCTTATCTGGGAACTCTCTCTCATGTTTTGAGAAATTCAACTAACTCATTTTTTTCCACAAGAGTTCTGCAACTGTTGCTTATCAGTTCTGTCAGATTTTTGCCGTGTGGCTAGTTAGAATATGCCAGCAACTGCCATACCTGTCCCTCAGCATTCCTCGTATGCAATTGCAACTTTACTGCTGCTGATTTTGCCAAGATAAGTAGCAGGCAATATATCAAAAACAAAACATTATTGCAAGGATTTGTTGGATTCGTTTCTGCTGAAAGATTTCAACACGCTTTTAAGTGCTTCGCCTTCTAAGTTACAGCAGAGAGCCTTCTCATGTTATGATTTTCTTAGTGAAATATGTGAAGATCACTCATGTTGCAGTCTCTGACTTCTTGGGACAATTTTCCCTCTTTCCTAAGTACAGATTTCAGATGAAGACATCACCAGGCACTCTCCATTAGCCAGACCTCACAGACCATTCTTACTGCATCACTGTCATTAGGTAACACTTCCCCATTTTTAACCTCTACATCCACTTCTGCTTTATTTTAGGTCTCCACCTACTGTCACTATTTCATTATCTAAGCAAAGATACATTCTCTATACACTGCACAAGAAAGAACTAAAAACAGACAAAGTTACAAAGGCTGAAAGGTCACTGTATAGAACTCTTGACATTTTCCTACTTAAAATCAGAGACTGTTTAGAAACATTCAGTTGCATAATTATTCATTTTAAATTTAGATTAAAACAAGATTTATCTAAAATATGTTGCTGAAATCAGCAATTTGCAAGTGCTAAATATCGTTTAAGCAGCTGCCAGCAACATTCTCATAAAGAATGTCTGAAATAGGAACCAAGAAAAATTTTGAGATGCACCACCACACTTAATGAGAACAAAAATAAATTAAAAATAAAATCAAAAGACTTAAGGTAGAATAGTTCTGTCTTTTTCTAACCACTTATATATGCTACATTTACCCAGAAAATCTTTTATCCAAGAGAAAATTAGAGATATTTCAACATTAAAAGTACAAAACAACACAAGACTCAATTCATTTTTTGAGGTAATGCCACTATTAATGTTTTGCCTTTTGCTTGTTTAAAATATTTAGTACCTTCTTTAAACAACCTCAGAAACCAGAAGTCATTTAAAATCAGTTTTACAGCTTTTATGAGCCCACTGGACAGGTCTGTCACTCACGTCTTTAGACAGTGAAAAGAGTGAAGGAACGTACACAACTTTTGCCTTCAGTTGAAACAGTAGAATGATGAAGCTGATTTCCTTTGTACGCTCAGACACCTGAAGCAATACTGGCCTGTGCCCCAAGTGTGAACATAGATCTGGCCCCCACGGGCAGAGGATTTGGTCATCTCACAAATGCCTGCATCTGTGACAAAGAGACAGGGCCAGTGACTTGGGAAATTTGAGAAGCTTACAAGCCTCAGCTTACAGAAGCTTCCCAGAAAACATGAGAAAGTGCACACTTCAAAGTGCAGTGGCTTCTAGTGGCCTGAAGCAAAGAGCAAAAATAATGCCTCATTGTTAAAAAATGATCTTTGTTTTGTTTCCCTTCCTCAAAAAGTAACAGAGAATCAAATAAACTTCATGTGCTCAGCTGCAGTGACCTCAGAATAGCAGTCCACAGACACATGCGGGATATACAAAAAGCGGTTCAGAAAACAAAACAAACCGAAACAAAACAACCTAACAAAAAAAACCACATTGACTGTGGAAACAGAAAAGGGGATAGGAAACGTTATCTATAAAAAGATCAGCTCTCTCACCTACAATCTATAAAGGGCAACATTAAATTATTGATCATGTGACTGTTAAAATGAATCAACTGATATGAATATATTACCAAAGCACAACATTTAGCTGTTCAAATCTAACAGCATTCTAACCTATGAAGTTATTGCATTCAGGTCCTAAAACTCAGAAACTTTCTATGTTTGTTTTAAACTTGCATGTAGGAGAGGGCTGGAGCATCTCTCCTATGAGGAAAGGTTGAGGGAACTGAGCTTGTTTAGCTTGGAGAAGAGAAGGCTCCAGGGAGACCTCACTGTGGTCTTCCAGTACTTGAAGGGAGCATATAAACAGGAGGGGGAACGGCTGTTTATGTGGGTGGACAGTGACAGGACAAGGGGGAATGGTTTTAAACTGAGATGGGGAAGTTTACGTTAGATATTAGGAGGAAGTTTTTCACTCAGAGGGTGGTGACACACTGGAACAGGTTGCCCAAGGAGGCTGTGGATGCCCCATCCCTGGAGGCATTCAAGGCCAGGCTGGATGTGGCTCTGGGCAGCCTGGTCTGGTGGTTGGTGACCCTGCACATAGCAGGGGGGTTAAAACTAGATGATCATTGTGGTCCTATTCAACCCAGACCATTCTATGATTCTATGTATAGTACTTAATTCCACTGCATTAGCTATGGTTCAGAATCCAAAATGTGTGAAACCTGGCAGTTTAATTCATGTTCTATAGATATAACCTTCTGTTGTTGATTTATTTATTTTTTTTTTTAAATCACCCTCATGATCATAGCATGTAGGTCAACAGCATCCTGAAACAGTTTATCCCAAACCTTGGACTGTAGTATCTTGCTATGCATGTTTTTTCACTTTTTCATTCAACAAAGATTTAGCAGTATTGCTCTGCTGGTTTTGTTTGCTTGATTTTTATTTATTTTTTTAAATGTTTAAATATCTTGCAGTGCATCTGTATAGAAAGAAATGAGGAATTTACAAGTGCACTTTGGCCTACAGATTGTTTACAGAGGTTTACAACAGTCTCTAATAACTGCAGGAGTTTGATTTGAAATCGTAAACATGCTGTTAGCCAAGATTTATGATCAGGGAAGAAAAGCTATCAAGTAAAATCTCCAGTGCCTAAAACTCAGGCATTAAGACAAAGCCTTTTAGCACCTTCAAGAAAAGTGCTGAGACCAAATATTTGACTATTTATTTCATTGAAAATTACTACAGAAGACAGCAAATTGTGGCCTAAGTATGTTAAATTGAAGGAAATGTTTCAGTATTCCTATTAGGTATTCCCAAAATACAGCTACATTCATGATGCAGAGTTTCAGTGCAGACGTTAAGAGCAGGGTTAGTAATCAAAATGGGGATAGGGCTGAAACTCCTAGTCAAACAGAGGGCAGAAGGTGTTACCCCCATATCTTGAATCTCAGTGGTTTCCACACCAGTAGTAAGTGCAGCACTGGATTAACAGTAAAAAAATAATTTAAAACAAAAAAAAGCCCTAAAAATAATTAAAAAAAAAATTAATCAGAGAAACAACCAGCAAAGGAAACTGAAAGATGCATAAAGAAGCTTCCTGCTGCCCATCTGAATCCACTGCCTTGTTCAGCTTCAATTTAAGCATGTCTTTTTCCATAGCTCTGGTTGCTCACTCACAAGCTTACACTGATGGTGGTAAAGCCATGTGGAAACACACATTGTGGCCATCCATCCATACCTGGCCGACAAAGAGACTACAGCATCTGTTTTGAATTTGCTTAGGAGCTGTTTTTACACATCAAAAGGAAGACTTCAGAAAAGACTTGATTCTTAGGAAAGTGAGATACAAGGGAAATATAATACATATAATTATAATTTGATATATAATATTCACTTAAGCAGACAAAAATACAAAATGCTTATCATTCATTTTGGCTAAGAAAATAGTAGTCCCTCGTAGTCAATCCCAGAGAAGTCCAGGAAAATGCACAGGAGCAATAATTTCTGCACTGTGAGGGTGACACAGCCCTACATGAGGCCATCCAGAGAGGCTGTGGAACCTCCTTCTCTGGGGATACTAAAAACCTGCCGGGATGCCCACCTGCATGACCTTCTCCAGGGAACTTTACTTCAGTAGGGAGGTTGGACTTGATGATATCTACAGGTCCCTTCCAACCACTACAATTCTGTAAAAATCAGGACACCTTCCCCCCTTCACCTTCACTAAGACCACTGTGCATGCATGCTAAGTTCAAATTAAGACAATGCAAACTCAGTTTAACATTTACACAGGTTCTCTTTGCAACAGCATTATCATCTACTACCAACATATCCAAGTTTCTTTGCACTGGTCAAGCCACAGAACAGTTGATTTATTGCTCATGACTGGTACCAGTTGCTTATATATATATATATATATATATATATATATATATATATATAGTTTTCCCTATATAATTAGACAAGGAATTCATTTACAGATTTTGAATCAATACCCACCTAAGCTTTCCAAAATTTTTTTTATAACAACTGAATTCAGGAGCCCCAATAGAATAACTGGTGATACATGCAACGCAGATCCACACATTCTTTTCTTTTTTGTTATTGTGAAGCTTTCTGAACTTAAGATGTCAATTAAAGACTTGCTTAAATAACACTATGAATTGAAACAACTAAAAACAAGCCACAAACTCCCTCAATAACATGAGATGAAATCATATCATTTCAAGGAGAAGATCTGTATAATCAAAATTACCCATACAACTTCATACAACAGTTTCTGGCAGCATTCCTGTTTAGTTATTTTCATAAGAAGTTTCTATATATTACACACACATTGCTAAGAGAAAAAAAAAAAAAATTGGCAACTACAGATTTTCAATGCATAAAGCACAACAAAAGTGTAAGCTCTCTGCAAACACTGCATCTTCAAAGAATAGGCAAAATTATGCTTGGACATTTTTCAGTGGTGTCTGTTCAATTAAGGGGTCCCTAAAAAAAGTCTGCATACTTTCCAGAACCTAAGAGCATAAGAAATACAAGTTAAATGTCTGCCATTTTAAGAAGTGTTTTTGCTTTCTATGAATATCTGTGAACCAGATGAATGCATAACAGTAAACCTGTGGTCTACCTATGAGACCTGTGGTGTGTTACTAATGCTGGCTTTAGGCTGACAGAAAGAGATTCTAGTATTTACTAGCTCATGCTCAGCAGAGAAAAAAGAGCAAGCTCTTTCTGGCGCTTAGCTGCTGGGAGGTACCTTTTTAAAAAAATTATGATTATCTAGAAGATTCATTTCTCTGTATGAACATGTAATTTCACACAAGCCTTTGTTTAAAGAACAATCAACTGCAGCAGGCATTAGGAGGGGGAAAAAGAATGAGAGCTGGCATGAGGACAAATCTGTTTGCAAGCAATGGCCTGTCCCGCACACTCTAGTTCAAGTCACAGCACAAGACTCAGTAGATTGGACTGCAGAACAGGAAAAGACCAGTCTAAACATCAAAGCCCACATCTCTATCACAATACTAGTACAGAACTGTGGGCCATCAGGCATAGGGCAGCCTGAAAAACACTGAAGCCTCAAATTCTATTTCTTTTGTTCAAATAAAAAAGATGATAATGGGAGAAAGCAGAAAACCAAACATTCCTAGACAAAGGAAACTGTAAGAACCTCTCATTATATATGACACCCACCAGTTCTGAGCTCCAACATAAAATCAATTTATTCTGAAAGCAGTCATATATTAGCATGAATGGTACGATCTATTATTCTACCAGCCAGTCTGTTAGAACATTAGAAAATTCAACCAGGATCTCACAACATTCATATCAGTTCAAAACCACCAGCACCAGCAAAATTCACACCTGTGTATGAACACAGCATGAATTTCCAATGTAGCGCACTGCTTACATTTAAATTTGAGGCTCTCTGAAACAAGAGACATCATTTTGTCTCAGCAAACCAGGATGGGGGCAGGCCTTGCACCAATTCTTAGGGTGCAATTTCACTGCAGTGCAAGTTAAGCTGAATCTGCCAGTTCCATCCCTTCACTACATCAGCACTCACAAGATTGACAAGTGGCACTACCAAAAAATCTTTCACAGTGCAATTGTCAGTACAAGACAAAGGTAGCCCCACAGGGGAGGGCAGGACTGCTTCAGCCCAATCTCAGGATGCAGTTTAATTTATCCTCAAGTTGAGCTAAAGACATTGAACCAAATGAACAGTGTCCCAAATTAAACTGTTACTGAATGCAACAGTCATACCACTCCAAGAATGCCAGCACAAAGAGAAGGAAGCACAACAGAAGTTGGTCCACAAACAAGACCACTTGTCTGGCTCCGTTGTTCGCCTGTCCACACATTCCAATACATTGAAGCACAGCAGGGTTTGATTAAAAGTAATCCTCCAGCTACTGGTATAGCAACTTCATCCTTTCCAACTTCATTATTTCCCCTGCACCACACTCCTTCCCTCACTCCATACCTCCGTTTTTCATTTTTCTCATCTTAGTCTTCACAAACTTGATTTGCTTCTACAACCTTGAGAGAACTGTTGACTCAAAGAAGGAAAACAACTTTGAATTGGAACTCTCTGAATAGCAATAGCAGCAGGGTTAAGGATGAAAAACTCTTTTCTTCAGTAGCAGCATCAGCTTAGAATCTCGAAGTACTCAGGTGCAGCACTGCAAGAACAACAAGCTTCCAAAACACGATATACAAGAGGACTTACATTTTGTGTTTTTAGATAAACTAACTTGCTTTTTGACTAGATTAAAATATCTGCTATGCAGGTCAGCTTAGACTAAGCTTACTCACAACACGTGGCTACTCCACGATGCAGCCCTTTAACCAAAGCGTTGATAGAAGCTGAATCAGTTTCTATACAGAAACTTTTATACTCATCACAGCCCACGTATGGACTGAAGTAGAAATGATTCTGAAGAAGGCTAAGACAGGGTGAATTAGTCCTGCTGTGCCATTTCTCAAGAGAAAGAAAAAGTTTGAGACAAACTGCAGTACAGAACTCATGGAGAAGATGAATACGGTTTCGTATTGGCATAACAAATTCAATTCAGGCCAGTATACTCCGACATCCCAGCACAAGATCCAAAACAAAGTTCTGGGGTAAAAATGTCAAAATTAAACAAAATTAACTGGTAGCATTTCAACTTTGTAATCTGACTGAAGGCATTTTAACCTTTACAGGAAATAAAGGCTGGGAGCGTAAGCATTGGAAAATGCTATGTGCTGTGCTCACTTCCCCAGCTGAGGTTAACAAACATAGTCTTTAAACTGCTTTTCACTCCCAGTTCAAAAGATATTTTTAAAACTTACTAGGTTTTCAGCTGACTCACTTCCAGTTGTACCAATGCGTACCTATTCTACAAAGATAGATCTGTATCTTAAAGCCAAAATCTCATCATTGCAAAGCTGTCTAGATTACCAGTTTCAACTAGAATACAGCTGAAATCCCATTTCCTGATTT
Organism: Phasianus colchicus; assembly: GCF_987193195.1. Taxonomy (NCBI): domain Eukaryota; kingdom Metazoa; phylum Chordata; class Aves; order Galliformes; family Phasianidae; genus Phasianus; species Phasianus colchicus. The sequence goes on along the minus strand of NC_143439.1, from coordinate 50,522,456 downwards.
TCTATTTTTCCTCAGGCTGCAGAGTTATGCCTACCTTCATATTCCATGTATGTTTTCTAAGAAAGCCATGGCACTAATGGCTCACAAACGCAACTCCTAGATCAGGAGTCCCAGATCATCCTAGTCAGCATTTACAGATAGAAGCAAAAACAGTGCTTATTTTCTTGCCACTGGAATTTTACTGTCTTTAGAGAAGCTTAAGATAAGAGATGGATGAGAAGTTTTGCAGAAATAGTGACATGTACCATCTACATTAGCAAACGATGACTGAGTGAGGTATTTCAATAAATGGGCTTTCAGCAAAAACCATCACAATTCTCTTGTTTTTCTTTCTACTTTAATTTTTAAGTGAATTAATGTTAACTCGGCAGCAATTCAATGCTGAGAAAGAATTGCTTGTTTAAATACAACAAAAAGTCCATAGGGTGATCTTTTCCACCTTTTCCACCTCTTCCCAGAATGCTGAATTCTGTTTCCACCACCAAGAGAAAGAAAACTCTATTTCATCTCATTGCTGGAACAGCTGAAGAATTAAAACTTCCCTTCAGGTACCCTTTCATACCATTATGTCACTGCACAAAGGAGTATACTTCTGAACAATTCCTCTTTGCTGTTCCATGTAAACAAAGTGTTCTAGAAAAGTTACATCCTTTCAAACTGATGAGGACATTAGAACTGAAGCTCACAGGGAGGCACTGCAGCTAGTGACAGATAAGTAACTGAATATCATGTTTTACTACTTTAAATCACAAGAAGAATTTCCATGTCCCTTAAAATTTAATTTCAAATAACTTCCTACTAAATTATGACTGTGGTTTGATTAAATTTCAATGATGAGCTTACTATCCATAGATGTTACTGCAGTTTGGGTAATTAGGTACATGCATATATTTTAGAGCAGGAACACAAAGCTATTAAAGCAACATGACTTACCCTACTTTGACCACAATCTACCTGAACACAGAACAAAAAAAATTAAGGGGAACAATCTGGCAGCATTTTCCTTCCTACAGAAGTACAGTCAAACACTTTCTGTTTGTTTGTTTTCAGGAACAGTAAATGATTCCAGTACTTACTCTTTTCACACCCACACTACAGAATCAGACAATTCAATTGCAAGGCTCAAACTTCACATCACCTTCATATTAAGCACCTCCTACATTCAACTATTTGCTTTTATATTTTTCACCAATTGTGAAGCTAATTCTCAGGCAGTAAGAACTACAGTAACAGGATTTTCATGGTAAGCACAAGTTTGAAGTTGAAATTTTAATGGTCTCTCATGTCAGGTATAGCAATAAAATAGCTTTGAGATCAGCACGTTGTACAATATTAAAATGTATTTTGTAGATCTGCAAATCTGAAGCTATTCCCTGATGGTTAATCAGGTTATTTCCACAGAAAGTTCTAAGACAGACAGACTACTACTGTAGATGAAAGGGTACTCTTCTATGACTGCACAGTGAAGTTCACACTACTAACCACTCCCATAACTACTGAAGAGCTAAGCCTCTTAAGGACTGTGCTGCACCCAGTATGGAAGGAAGAGGGGAGAAGAAAACTGCAGAAAATTTTGATTTATCCGAAGTCTTTTTGAAATCCTCTCTTTTCCTACATCCATTAAAAGGATATTTTTAAGTAGAAACAAACAAACAAACATGCATCTCTTTAATACTTACAAACATATTTTGCCACCATAAAACTTTTGTACTACTTCAACAACTTGGAAATTTCTGACAAATCTCCTGAAGATGGCTGTCATAATTTCTACAAAAAGGTATTTAAAAAAATGCAACCTTCACATATTGTAAGGCCTATAACTCCCAATTATCCCAGCAAATAACATTTCAGCAAAGGTAACAGGCTGCATTTATTGATGACAATAGAATATCATGAAGATGAGTAACATTGCCAAACAGACAGAAGAAAATGGGCTAACTAAGGAAAAGTAAGACATTAAATAGGCTGACTGCCCTTCACAGTAAGTTCTGATGAAATTTTTCCCCCAACCATGGCTGCAAAACAGATCCCACCACTGCAGTTCCAACACCTCTATCAGATAAGTGCGTCTCCCTGTCTCACATTAATAAAACCTACATTTAGGATATGCCACGATACCTAGGAACGAGAAAATTCTCAGCTTTTGTTTCTGAGCAGGAGCACACTTTGTAGCCCTTCCATCTTTCTTTACTTCTAGCAGTACTTCACCATGCTTAAGACATGTTTGCAACAATCAAAAATCCAATGTCAGCACAGCAGTAGGAATACAGTTCATTAGTTTACTGCAGCTGCATAGCCAGCCAGCACACACTGCTTTGAGTGACACCAATAGTAAGCATGTGTTTTACATTTCCAGGTACCAACAGTGATTAAGCACATGCTGCAGTCCATTCAAGAACTTCATATATGAAGAATGTTTAACTTGGAATAGGAGCTACACAAATTTGGTTCCTGTAAAGTACAAACGTGGCTCTAATACACATTGTGAACTAATGATCTGCTAATTAATTTATTTATTTTGGTAGCAAAAGATAGGCATTAAGCAAACACAGTAACATGAATTGATTCAAGCAGGCAGGGAATAGAAGTAACCTCAGACAACGTTTCATTTTCCTTCCTATCAATCATCTTCATGCTACTGTCTGCAAACCAAGAGATAATTTTTCTTCTCTCCTCTCATAGCCCTGTTGCAAGATTAACACTTTGCTTATAGCCTTGAGCATAGCTAATGCTACTGCTGTTTCACAAACTTACGCATCCGAACTCCTTGTAGGAACGCAGCATTATGGCTAGGATTTTGTATCCAAACTTACTTCAGAATGTTTGAATACAGCAGGAGTTTTCCACATTTATACCATAAAAACACTAACTGCCAGGCACACCCACCTCAAGAAAGTGATTTACATCTTTAAAGCACGCCACTGCTGCAAACCAAATTCAGTTCTGCTCTGCCACAACCTTCCAGTACGACCCTGAGAAATAGCTGACCTTCAACAATATTTACGTTTCACCTTTCAATTTAAATAAATGCTCTTTCTCCATGAGAGGGGATTAAAACCAGAAATTCCTAATCTACTATCTGGCATCAATTATTTTCTATGCTTTTACCACAATTAACCTCTTGTCCAAGTTAAACAAATCTATACATACAACATCTCTGTACCGTTTCCTCAATCCTAATGTTAATACAGTATTTGCTATGTGATTATGTGCATTTAAAACAAACAAACAAAAGCCTTAAAGTCACTTCTGAATTTATTTATTGAAGATGCAAGACAATAAATGAAAAAAATATTGCAGGAGAGAAGAATTTTAGGCCTTCTTGGGCAACTGATCCTGCTATACTGTTACCTATTACAAAGTTTCTATAAGATGCCGGTTGTACAGCCTGCAACAAACTTTTTCCAGACAAGGCGTCATTTTCCAGGTTCCTAAGCAGAAAGAGGGGGCTTGCTTCAAAGAAGCGCTAAGCACTCCAAAGTGTAACTGAAACCAAAGAAACATGTGGTCTGAACGAGCAAAACCCAACAAAATGCACAGTCACTTCAGAAGTTACATCTCAGACTTGCCAAATCAGGTCCCTAAAGCCAACTTAGTTGTTGTTCCCCAGGCTCCTTCCCAGTACGGGCAGCTTTTCAATTCTCCATCTCTTAAACTAGGGTTCATATCAACCCCTCACCAAAAAACAATAACAAACCTCTAAGCACAGTACTATTAATAATCCTTTGAGGTTTTGATTAGAATAAACAAGGACAGAAAGACTTCTGGCCTAGTCTGTCCATTTCAGTGGTTCATCATCAGATCATAGAATCACAGAATCTCCAAGGTTAGAAAAGACCCACAAGATCATCCAGTCCAACCATCCACTGATCACCAATAGCTCTCTCACCAAACCATGTCCCTCAACACAATGTCCAAACATCCCTTGAACACCTCCAGGGTTGCTGACTCCACCACCTCCCTGGGCAGCCCATTCCAGTGCCAATGTTTCCAGAAGTTATCACAGTTAATTCAGCAACCTTCAGTTTCCACCCCTTCCTCCATCTCCAAACCAGGATGATTTTCTCTTGCAATGCATTTATATTTTTATTGCCAGGATACCATTTGAATAATATTATACACATGAAACTGCCATTAATTACTGACGTAGTTGTAACATAAGAAAATTATCTTTGAAAAGGATTTAGTCATCAATCAATTTGAAATAAAGTAACATCTAGATGAACCTACATGGTCTATTTCTCCAAGGATTGAGAAAACTGGGGCATTTACAAAGAAAAGAGCTATGACTTCATTGGAGAAAAGAAAAAAAAAAATCAGTATAAGATTTCTTCTTCTGACTGGTGGCCTGTCCTAGTTAATGAAAAACTTGATTGTTGCAAGAGTCAAACTAATTAAAAAGATTAAACTATGAGCAAATTCAAATTAGAAATTTGGCTTTAGGCTTCTGCGGCCAGCAGTAGCTCAAGAACATTGCTAACTGCAGTTTGCAGTTAAACATAATTAATGGAAGTTTAAGAAGTGTTAGAATAATTAATTATCTGTGGATCATTTTGTAACGTGGCAATGCAACCTCTACAAAGCTACTTACAGATCTTACATTTAAGCACATATGGCGATGCAAGTCAGAGGTCTAAGCCATGAGAACATGCATGTCATCTCTTACTGGCAAACAGTATTTGTTAGTTAACGCAATCCAACTGACCTAACATGGATCTTTGGATCTTTTCTCCCCCTCAAATGCATCAAATCCCAGCATATGACAACAGAAAACAGGTTCTCTTCTCTCAGATGACATTCTAGTTCTTACTTTTTAGTTTCCTTCAAAATAGCAACACGATTAAATCCAAGCTCCACCCAGCATAACACACAATCCCAAAGGCCATATAAAGAAATATTAGGTGAGTAAAGAGATTATTTTTTTTATCCTCACAGATCTCCAGCTTAATCCAAACATTAAAAGAGAAAAAAAAAATCCACACATAATAATTAGCATTAGTTATTAGCATTAACAATTTCTAGTGATGTGAGGATAATCTTCCAGAGATAAAAACATAGCAAGCTCAACTACAAAGAAGACAACATCTATTAATCTGAGGAACATACAGAAAGACAATGGGAAGGACAGGGAGTGTTTGTTTATATCAGCTAGTTTAGAAATGTCAAGGGACGAGATAAGGAAGTCTGCAAGGCACACCAGGAGTACCAATCCAGATGATCACACACTGGGCCTCGGGGTGGGGCAGCAGGGGGGGAACTGGAGGAGAGAGAGATAAAAAGAATCTCACAGAAAACACCTTGCTGGACTGTTACCATAGGAAAGAGACAAGGCTGCCAGACTCATTGTGATCTACAGGAAGACCAATTCCCCCCATCCAGAAAACCAGAACAAAATCCAGAATGCTACCCCAACTATGACAAAGGACTGCATAATCCTCAACAAATTCTAACCCACAGAACACTCATTTCACTAAAACTTGATTTACACTGCCTTAAAGCTTTGTTAAAAATCTCTACACTGAAATATATCTCACTCCATTCTTTTGTAAAATTTCAGAAACTGTTTTTGTACTTCTGTATTTCAGTGCCTATTAGACATACTTTGTACATATTTTACGAGTTACACCAATGTGTAGATGTAAAGCCAACTGCTGCACTACAGACACTTTCCTTTTTCCTACGTATCTCTCAAACACTAATCAAATCATGTAAGTATCAATACAAACCTAAACTGAACTTGTACATCACACATCAGTTCTTCTACTGAAAAAAAATATTAACAGCAAGATAAAAATGGGGACTTTTGTATAGTTTCTGCATGACTATCTCAAAGAAAGACGTTTGCAAACCTGCACATTGAAATCCACTCTGAAATTTCTTCAGTACAGGACTGCCCCAAAAAATGAGATGCCTTCTCTCCTAGGCCAAGACAAGCATTTGTCAGCTCTTCTGAAAAACCAGGCAAGAAAATGATTCAGGCTAAAATCAGCGCAGTAATTTTTTTTCCTCCTAAGTTTTAACCCAGATCTGTTTACCAACCAGTTTTACCACGAGGCAAAACAAAACACTTGTTGAGAAGATAAAGAACACGGGTAGGAAGACTAGCAGCAGTGACAGACATCTTTCACTGGCAGCTCTCACTTCACCTTTAAAGGCTGTGAGAAACTCTCTGTAATTTGGACTGATGTGGTTATTTTAAGTAACTGTGACAATCAATTACACTACTACTAATCCTACTCCTAATGATGACAAGGTTACATATAAATCACATGAAAATATTCTCTTGTGACCAAAGAAATTCGATATTTTACTGACAACAATATAAAAGTTCTATACAAGCTTGATAAGGCAGTAAAATATATTCAATCTTGAAAACGTTCAATAGTCGATTATTTCTATTTGTTTTAATTTTGAGGTCATTGAGAAGTTTTGCAGGACAAATGCTGAGTGTCTCAGGCTTCCTTCAACTACCTTAAAGGAAAAAATATAACACCGATAGTACAACTGTTCTCAACTAGTATTTAGCTGCTGTTTTATTTTAGACCTGAAGAAGGACTTGGGTGACTTGACTTATTTATTTTCCACTTATATCATTCCATTAAATAAAAGATGCTATCTCTCCCCACAAACCTCACTAACATGACAAACATTTGATTTATAGCTCTGAAACCAACTGCTATATAATGAATTGGTGCACTGTAAAGAGCAATATTATCGCCCCCCAAATTTTCTGTAGCCACTTTGCAGGAAGTTTCAAAACGATTACTTGCTAGCAGCCTCATTTGTCCATTTAATAGATTCAATTAAGCTCAGGCCATTTGTCCCCAGCCACAGCACAGTACTGGTAGAATCACTTCTTTAATGGCTGAAATGACACACAGTGTACCATCCTACTCCAAGGAGGCACTGAGCCATCAGCGTAACCTAGCACACTAAAAAGCATCTTTGACACCATTAAGTACCTGAGCTCCTGGTGCTTTGTGCAACACACACGTGCAATGCAGAGGCTTCTCCTTTCAGCTCTGCTCAGAAGGCACATGCTGATTTGAAAGTTCTCAATACCTCCATCTTTGGGGCAGTGCTAATGTTATCATACATATCTATCAAAACACTGCAAATGAATCTGGCCTACATTTTATTACCCACAGCCCGAAGCAGAAGGAGAGAAAGGATAGAAAAACACTCTTTTTAGAAGTCCTTGGCACAAAAGCTGCTGCTCAGGCACTCTGGGACAGGTGCCCAGAATGTCTCAAGTTCCAATAATAAGAAAAGCCTTCATTATGAGTAGAAGCCTGGACACAAAAATACAGATGTGATATCAGAAAAGTTGCTAATATCAACACAAATTTGCAGCCAATTAAGTTGACTGTGCCTTTAGTAAGTCAGAGAACAAAAATGTGCTTGCACCAAGAAGAGTGGCTTCATGACATGCAAAAAATACACACGGAGCATCTTTAGGTGATATATGACCAAGTCAAAAGCCCTACAGCTGCAAGGATCAAAACATGCCTGTACATCTTGCTCAAGCTGGCTTTTATCAATATTTAAAGCTCTGGAAAGTTATCTTTAAACTGAACAAAACTTTCAGGTGCATTTCTATCTAAGTACTGTATTACATTCCACATGCCAATGTGATTTCCTTCCTATAAATCAAGTTGATATAAAGAAACATGGACTTCATATGCAAAGATTAATGCTCACTTTTGAGCAAAAACAAAGAAAGAAAATGTGTTGGGTTAGTTCTAAAAGGCACTATATTTCTTCCCATTTTCTTGATGTTTTGGGAAAGTGAACAACGGATGAAAAAAATTTCCAAACTCAGATTAAGCAATACCAGTACAAGAAGAAAAATCTTTCTATGTTGCTTCGGCAACAATGAAGCCACAACCAAACTATTTGCTCCCATTTACAATTAGTCTAGAGAGCAATTCCTTAACAGTACTTGATAAAAAATGAGAAAAGAATACCTTCTCTTAGCCTGAAAGTCACATAGAACACACAAACAGGCAAATTCAATGATACACATATGTAAGTCTTGGAAATCCTACTATTTCTGTTATCTAGGATGGCATGGCTCACCAATGCAAGTTCTCCCATTAGAATAATAATACGAATACCCATTTAGCACAAAGGTTTCAAAACCACACTCCTCCCCGTTCTGCACACTCTGTGATTCAAGGTCTCTGTCCAAACAAAGCTCTAGGTTCTTCTGTAACAATATGCCACTGTAGCTTTGAAAATACCAGGTTAGACTCTTGCATTCAGCAAACAAATTTCCAGTCTGTAATTGTACAACAAGGTCAATTTTCACAGAAACAAGACACAGACTGAGACGTACTGCTTTGAGAGCACAGGACGATGCCTACAGTTTCTTCACATTTATAGTTAAGATGTTTTCCACTGTGCTGAGCGACTGGGTGAGACTACAATTTCTATCTTTCAGTCTTTGTGGGGATACGATTGTGATGGGAAACACATCACCAGATTAAGAGAATATTTCTGATCTCAAAAAAATCATTACCACATCTCCACCCTGGGCACAGGACCAAATCCTAGATTACGACAACATTCTGGTCCAAAGACCATGGTGCTAACAAATGAGCTGTGCTAATATTTGGTCAGCGCTTAATCTTCTTCTCTGTTTTTGGCACAGAGTTGAGAAATAATACTACTGTATCAGAGTATTTCATGTATCTAAAGGAAAGAGATTAAAAAAATACAACAGCCATAAACCTCACACTCCCCCAGGATGCTGTCAAACAAGAAAAAAAATCATGTGTTAACAGCAACGATCCCTTTTGTTTATGAAAATTTAGCAACTGTGCCAAGCATCAGACACGTGAGTTGTATTAAACTCCAAAATCTGATGGATTTTTACATAGGAAACAACTACAAGGGTCCGCTATGAATTCCAGAAATTCACCTTTGTTGGTTATAAGCAGCGCTGTCTTTTTGGTCCAGAATACCCTAAACTAGACCTGGTCATTTCCCCCACCATGCTGAATCTCGCTCTGCTGGAACCCAGGGATACCTCCTAGCTTACCAACAAATAGCTTGGCAATATATCCTGAAATTGGTAATTACGACCCCGCTTCAGAACCCCCTCCAACATGGTGGATGCATTTCATGCACAAATCAGCAGTTCTCTGTACCGATTCCAGCTTTGAGAGAACACATGAGGACAGTCAAGAACTAACAATCAATTCCTCCTCTTTTAGAGACGAGCAAGGAAGCGGCGTTCTTATGAACGTCTGCGGGCGAGGAGACATTTCAGCTCTGATAGGAGAACTCGGCAGTCCCGCGATGACACATTTACTGCGAGAAGCAAAAGTTGCAGGAAGAGGGGCCGGGATGGCCTACCTTTAACCGTTTCACCACCTCATCGTTTGTAATTTTGTCGGTGATCTCCTTCACTCCGGGCGGGTAGTAGATGATTTTACCATCGGCGGCGGGTTTTGGTTGGGCAGCCGGGAAGTCCATCCTGGCGCCGCCGCTCAGAAACTTTCCTTCCGCGCAGTCCTCTACCGGCCTCTATCGGCCAGAAAACAAAAGTTCAGCGGAATGGCACCGACTTTCTAACCCTCTTTTTCCATTTCGAACCCTCAATTCGCAGAAGGCCCCGGCCCCAGCCGCGCCGCCCGAGCCCCCGCCGCCACCCGGCCGCATCCCGCCGTCCCGGGGCCGGACCCGCCGCCCCGCCGCCCCGGCCCCTCCGCTCCCCGCCGCCGCCTCCTTTCCTTTCATCGCGGGGCCGCTCCAGCCCAACACCGATAGTTGGGAGCCGCCGATTTTACAATGAAATTTCGGCCCCGATCGAAGGACGCCCCGGTCCCCGGGGGACGGCGGGAGGCCGAGGCGGGGCGCGGGGCCGCGATGCCCGGCCCGCAGGGCGCCGAGGAGCCGGCACGGCGGCGCGGAGCCGGGAGCCGAGGCCTAAACAGTTAGGCCTCAAAACTATCGGGAGGCAGAGCAACCGACGGGAGAGGAGGGGGGGGGGGGCAAGGAGGGAGGCGGCGGCGGCGATCGCAAACAAAACCCCCCCGCCCGCCCCCGGCCCCTCGCCCGGCCCCCCCCGGGCCGCGGGAGCCCCCCTCGGGGCGGGGGCCGGGCCGCTCGCCACTTTCCGTTTGTTCCCGCAACTTCACGGCCCGGCCCGGCCCCCCCCGGCCCCGCCGCGCCCCGCCGCCCCTCACCGCGCGCCGCCGCGGGGCCCACAAAGAGCCCCCCCCCGGGCCGGCCCCGAGCACGGCCGCCCCCGGCCGCGGGGAGGAGGACGAGGACGAGGAGGAGGAGGAGGAGGAGGGGGCGCGGGGAGGGAGGGACGCGGGACGCGGAGCCGCCTTTACCTCACGCAGCTCCGGAAGGTGCAGCATGGAGCGGCCTCCGCGCCGGCCGCTCCTCGCCGCTCCGCCGCCGCCCCGCCGGCCGCTGCCCGCCCGCTCCCGCCGCCTCCTCCCTGCGCGGCGGTGCGGCGGCTCTGCTCGGAAGGGGGAGGGGGAGCTGCTCGGTGGCGGCGGCGGCAGCAGCGGAGAGGGGGAGGCTCCGCCGAGCGCGCGCCGCGGGGACACAGTGCCGCTCTCCGTCCGGCCGGGGAAGAACAGCCGGGAGGAGGCTCCGCGCCGCGCCGCGCCGCCCCCTCCTTCTCTCCTCCCTCCGCCCGGGCCCGGAGCCGCAGCGCCGCCCAGGCGGGACGCCCCCGGCCCCGAGGCGGGGTGAGGCCGGCAGTAAGTCGCGGAGCCGCCCGCGGGGCACGGCGCGGGGCGCGGCCGCCTCGGCGCTGCCTCGCGCTTGGCGCCAAAAGCGGCGGAGCGCCGCGGGCCGAGGGAGCGGGCCGAGGGCCGAGGGGCCGCGGCCTCTCGCGGGCGGGGCCGGCCGCTGCCGGCTGCCGAGCGGAGACGCGTCGGTGGCTGCGCTTCGGGCGCCGCTCGGCCCGCGTTTCCGTCGGCTCTTGGTTCCGAAGTGCGGACGGTGGCCGCGGCTGACCTGCGTGGTAAATGGTCAAGCGGGGGAAGCGGCGTGTGGTGGCACTGCGGCAGGGAACGGCCTTTCTCCAGCCGGGTTTACGTGCCGACATCTAGGCGTTCTGCCTTCGCTGCCGGCAGATGAGTGTCTCAAATTTGGATTTCCACATAATTCAGCAGAAGCTCAGAGGTGCAGGTCGAGGAGGCCTTGCCACCACCCTCAGGGATTCCTTCCCTGTGAAACGTCTTTGTACTGCCATATTCCTTCTGCTTTCTGACACGTCTGGAAAGTCACTGACACAGCGGGATCCATCCATCCCTTCTGGGCCTGTGCTTTATGCCACGTGTGTCCAAGCACAGGTGTCCAGGAAGTACCATGCGTTTGCTCGTCCTGCATTCTGCTGATAGTTCATGGTTACACACCAGCTCAAAGTGTCTCGTTTGCAGTTAGCTGATGAACTTTCTGCAGAGGTCTGCAGGGATGTGTGTGACTGGAGGGCACGAGGAGCTGGCTGTGTGGAGCAGAGGGGAGGTGAACCCTGCGGCTCGCAGGGAGGGGTCCTACTATCAGATTATGAGGAATGGCAGGAGAATGAGGAGCTCTCAGGTATTTCTGGAGTGATCGTGTGGGCAGGAATTTCTCTTTCTAAACCCGTGCTCTGTTTCCCTGCAGTGTCTTCCTGAATTGAACTGAAAGCTTTGGGTGTCTGCAGCCTACTGAAACCAGCTCTGAAGGATGGCAGTGAAAATGGCCGAGAGCTGAAGGAAATGCTTAGGGAATTCTAACGCTTTTGGAATCTAGAGTGATGCCAGGCAAGGGGTTAGATCTGGTTCTGTGTCCTTGGTTTAAAAAAAAATAAGATTCTCTCCATGCTTAAGTTGGATTGGGGAATTCGCAATAGACAAGTGACCAAAGAGTGGGATACAGAAGACAGTTTTAAGGAAATTGTACTGATTTTAAAACATAAATGATAAAAAGTCAACTATTTTTTTTTCAGAATTGTTTTTTTTTTTTTTTTTTTTTCAGAATGTAATGAAAGACTTCATTAATTTCTTAAAAAAAAAAAAACAAACAGAATTAAAAATAGATTCTCTCAAGTCTTAAGATATTGCTGGAATTAGGGCCTTTTATAGAAGAGCTGCAGGTTTGTAGAAAAATGGTGGTAAAATTACCCTTAGAGTCTGTCTTTCTGTCTGTGTTGTTGTCCAGGCTTCTAACAACAGAACTTGCCTGTGGTAACCAAGGACTTTATTTTATTGAGAGGAAGAATAGACAATAGGTAGAGAATCTTCCCCTTCTGTTTTATAGATACAGTGAAATCTTATACAATGAATTGGAGGACACAGAAATATCCTTATTTGACTACATTCTGGAATGCTTTGGCGAGAGAATTAGAATGATTCTATGGTGGAAGTTGGATTAAAAGAGATTTCTGCACGCATGGTTAAATTTAGACAAGGGTAAACTTTAGTAGGTCTAAAGAAGTAGGAGCGGGAAGATGGAATATTTTGTAGCTCTTCTGGGCTTTGAAATGAAACTGGAATCCCCTTCTGCTAAGTGAAATCGCTGGCAAAGTATGCCTCATTTATCATTCTAAAATGGAGAGAATCAGTTGCTGCTACAAGAGACTGTGTTCATATAATAAACATCTATATAGTAGTTGAATATGCTCCAGTTACTCACGACTGATTATTTGTGTTTGTGCTCTTCTTCTGACATCTGAAAGTATAGTAATATGTTTTAAAGTTGCAGGGTCAAATATTCAAAAACTAAGATGCTAGAAATTTCTTGAGGCAATGTGATATTAGAGGTCGGGCTCTAGTTTTGAGAGGTAGGCTTAGTGCTGTTGTCTGCCTTGTACCACTGGCTTTGTACTTTTAGAAGATAGTCTGGTTAGATTATGGTTGGACTTGATCTTTAAGGTCTCTTCCAACCTGAGCAATTCTATGATTTTATTTAATATTTCTTCCTAAACATCAGTGCTGTTTAGTTTAGATTTTTGGAAGCAGGACTCAGACTAGCTATCAGCCTGTCAAAAACATGCAAAAATACACATTGCCAGAACTATTACACTTTTAAGGAACTTTTCTTTTTTAATCCTTACATTAGATACTTTGCTTCCTAAAGCAAATGATGAATACAAGCAATTCGATGTAGATTCCTCATTTTTAATATACTTATATTAACACAATAAATCAGAAACAAATTCTGGAAGATTATTCTGTTACTTAAAAAGAGAAGCATATATCAAGAACCTGTATGATCTGTCTGCAATTTAAATAGAAATAGAGAGAATGGAAGTTACTAAAAATAATACAAGAAATAAATTTGAAGTGACCCTTTGTAATTTTCTTTATGACCTTAGTATAAATCTAGGAAGGTGCTATGCAAATTTCTCTGTTGGGCAGAGTTGAAGTCATGTGGGTGTGATAATCTTGAAATTTCTCTGAAGTTCCCCTTTTAAAATGTTTATTTGTGTATTCTTGAAAGGCTGCGTTTTATGTAAATAGTTGTATGACCCCGTGTCATAACATCTTGTAGTTAAAGGTTTTTTACAAACTGGCACCACTTTACCTAGAATCTTTTATACAGCAGATATAGTAGGGAAAAAAATGAAAGAGAAGAAGGCTTCTGTCCCACATGTTGCTTTTTGTCCAAGAGAAGTGCAGTGCAGAGCTCAAGTGTGCAGTTCTATCAGTTTTGTTTTCCACCAAAGAATAAGCTAAACTCTTTTATTATAAGATATGTGTACTCTGTAACTAATACGTAGTTAAATGTGACAGTTAAAAGGTTTCAGTCAGAGCTAAGGTTTGCTTGTTTAATTAAAATTTTATCTTGAGCAAGCTGTTCATGTAGCTGAACACCTCACTGTGTGAACCAAGATTTCTGCATCTTTTTGCAGACTTCAGATAAAAAGTGGAGTTAAACATTGCTCCACAGTAATTACTAAGGATTCATAATTCTCAGGATTTTGTATGTGGAGTACATACAACAAAGAAAAAGTCCCAAAACATGTTGGTAGAAAGCTGAGTATTCCAGAAAAGGTTTATGATAGCTTTCAGCTTTTACGGACACAATTAGCCAGCAGTATGAGTAGTTTGGCCATCCCTCAGCATCGGAGTTGTCCTTAGCCCTGTAAACACAGGTGAAGCTCTGCAGTAGGCCGTTGTATTCCTGGTAAGATTTGCCACTCTCTAATTTCTGGTATCAACACAAAGCACAAGTTGCTGATGTACTGTAGTCCACAGTAGGAGTGTTTTTCCAGTGTACTGATGTTACACTGTCAAAGGGCTCTTAGGATAGCTATTAATTTAGATGCTGTTATCAGATATATGCTGTTTTGAAATGAATCTTAGGCAGATCACGATCAGCTAAGTTGTTGAGAGGAGTATGTGCAAATTCTGTAATCACAGTCTGATTAGGCAGTGGCCTGTCTCCACAGAAGAGAATCAGCAGGATATGTACTTCTGGATCATCTGAAATTCTAAAGGGCAAAAACAAAGTGTGTGGTTCTGATACCAGACCCAATTAAGGGAGTTATGAACACTTAATTGCCTATTAGTCTGAATACATGCATCTAGTTTTCTGAATGTGCAAACATAAAGACTTCAGATAATCTGACCTGAGGTACTCTTAATCTTAATGAACAGTCCTGAAATCTGCTTGCAGGTATGATTGCAGCTGGTAGTGTCTGGTTTATTGCCTTTGCTTATTTGACCTTCACCCTTCTAATTTCAGCATGCAGCTAAGATCTGACTTGGGCTCTGCTGCTTTTACAGCTGTAGCCAGGTTCACATGATCCCTTGGGCTTTAATGGATGGCTCTGTCTAATAATAAGACCTAGTCCTCAAATTTTACTGACTCCCTGCCTGGCGAAATTTCTATTGGAATTCACTGACTTTTAATCTCTCCTCCACCTTGTCTTTTTTCTTTTTTCTTTTTTTTTTTTTTTCTAGAATACATTTACTTAAATGTTTTGAGTGTTTTGTTTTTAAATACACTTGTAATGGTAATCTAAAATATAATTTATAGGCAGACTAAGACAAAGGATGCTACATACCCTTGAGGCATATTTGTTCCACTTCTTTGTCTGTGTCCTGTATAGGAAAGTAACAGGAAAAAAAAAAAAGTTGTTTTTTCCTGGTAGGGGGAATAATGCAGCACAAGATTCTCAGAACAAAAAAGCCCAGCTTTCAAGTGTAACAGAAGAGTATGGACTGATTAAGCACAGGGAATTCCTTAACTCATGTTAAATTAAGCAATGTGCCCCTGTTTCCAGTAACAGCTTAATGGTTGTTCTCAGGTCTTTGTTAGTACAGTAGGCACAGATAGTGCTAATGATCGAAAACGAGGCAGGCCTATCAAGACACTGCAGTGTATCATGAACTGCAGAATAAGTCATATCAATCAGTCAGCATAGCAAACAAGTAAGAAATTCTATCTGGTGGGTTAGCAAAGCACTTGTCTTCCTAATAATAGCTGTGCTCTTGAAAGGTCCTGCTTTGCAGAACCTCTGCAAAGGTGGAGTGTGGACCTTCGCTGCTGAATTTTTTAAGTAACAAACAAATAGGTCAACAGAAAAAAAAGCATCATTACTTGGTTTCAGCTCGAGCATTTAGCCAGTTTATGTAGCAGATTGCTTTGTAGTTATGAAGTTTTTTGTTGTTTTCTTTTTTTATGAAAAGCTATTTATTTTTTCAATAATGCACTTTTCTTTTTCTCCCATGACAGACAAGTTCCTCTGAACTCAAGTGAATTCAAACCGTAGAAAATCTTTCTTTTTTTTTTTTTTTTGTCCTCAGCTTTGCACAGAAGGTTTTTCTTTCAGCTTTTTGACTTTGATATTAGACCACGTTTCTGATCTCCCTTACCTTTTGTCTGTCAGTTTATTCTTTCACATATGGAGTTACACACAGTTCTTCCAGTTATAATTATAACCTGTAAGTTTGCTGCATTGGGTCTTCAGAGAAATGCTTGATGTTTGTAATTACATTTTGCAGCATAGCATATCTTGCATAAAAGTATCTAATTGTTTTAAGTTCCTGTTTTTATATAATGATGTT
Source organism: Phasianus colchicus (assembly GCF_987193195.1). Taxonomy (NCBI): domain Eukaryota; kingdom Metazoa; phylum Chordata; class Aves; order Galliformes; family Phasianidae; genus Phasianus; species Phasianus colchicus. The sequence continues at coordinate 50,506,431 of NC_143439.1, read as the reverse complement.
TTATACAGTTTCTGTAAATTGAGGATGGTGGTTATACTCAGCTGAGCTAAAGGTGGGTTTCGTAGCAATGTGGGTTGCCGTAATAAAAGTGCTCCAAAATGTATCCCATTCCAGTGGGTGTTTGCAGTGAAGTTACTCTCACTGAGAAATCACAGAATCACAGAATGGCTTGAGTTGGAAGGGACCTTGCAACCCATCCAGTTCCAACCCCCTACCATGGCAGGGATGCCACCCACTACATGAGGCTGCCCAGGGCCCCATCCAACCTGGCTTTGAAGGCCTCAAGGGATGGGGCATCCACAGCTTCTCTGGGCCACTTGTTCCAGTGCCTCACCACTCTCTGAGTAATTAATTTCTTCCTAATGTTTAACCTGAGTTTCTCCTCTTTTGATTTAAAAGCATTCCCCCTTGTCCTGTTAATTACTGTCTGCCTGTGTAAAGTCTGTGTCCCTCCTGTTAAGTACTGGAAGGCCACAATGAGGTCTCCCAGAGCCTTTTTCAGGCTGAACAAGCCTAGCTCTCTCAGCCTTTCTTCAAAGGAGAGGTGCTCCAGCCTTCTGACATTCATTGTGGCCCTCCTTTGGACTCTCTTCAACAACTCTGTGTCTTTTTTGTGCTTGAGGCCCAATGCAGCGCTGGGGGATTTTGTCCTGAGAATGGGGACAAAGCTAGGAGGAAAAGTCTTCCACCTTCATGTGATAAATGCAACAAATACAGCTTTGAAAGCAAGTTGTTTTATTCAAAGCAAAATTCATAAAACTCTAGAAAAGGAAAACTTGTGCATGTTATCTCATGAAGACAATCAACTGGAGAAAGAAAGGGCTTCCTTGGAAAAGAGAATCTCACAGTTCACTGATAACTCATTGAATATCGCTGTTGTGAATTAGGGAAGGGGCACATACCAGGTGGGTGGTGTTCTCCTTTGAAAGTGATTTTCTAGCCATAATCTGTCTAAATGGATTTTTGCTCTGTTTTTGTTAAGGGCGCTTTTTTTCCAGTAGTGTCTGAAAGATGTCCTTTGGAATCACATGTGCAGATAGAGCAGTTTTACTTGCTGCTAGACTTTCATGGTATAAAGGCAGAAATATCATGGATTGGTAAACCAGTGAAAAAAAAGTGTTTACTTATGAATTCGCTTGCAATACTGCATTCACAGAACTACTGAGGTTGTTTCCTTTGCTTGGAAGTTAGGTAAAATCAATCTATTAGCACATGCATATTGGTGTTATCTTAGGAGAATGTTTAGAAGCCTCCTCAATCCATCACTAGTTTGGGGCATTCTCTAACTGAAGTCGTGGCAATCTACTATGAATCATCTATCCACCTCCCTTCTTGCAGTTCTCTATTATGATGACCTGTCACTCCATAATTACATTCTCAGGGATATTTCTATCTCTACTCCCAATGTGTCCAAAGTACATACATTTACACCTACTCATTTCTGACAACCAAGTCTGCTTTTGTCCAGTAATGTCTTCAATAGGAGCATTTATCTTCTTTTTCTGTCCAAGAGATATGCAAGAGCCTTTACCTTGCACCACACTCAAAAATTTGCATTTTCTTCCTGTCGCTATCAGTAATTACTCAGGATTCACATTCATAAATTGCTACAGCAAAAAATGAAGCATTTCACCAGTTAAATCTTTCTACTGTTTGAGGTGAAATGTTTTTTTTTCAGGCTGATATAAGGAAAGCCGTGGCTGAACCAACTGTTGTTCAAAATGTTATGGTTTCTATTGGATAGATTCTGACTGGATATATTTGATCCCAGATAACTGAATTTATGAACGGTCTCTGTAGCCAGACCATTAAACATAATATTATATTTTTATTAATTAAGTATAGTTAATTATGTCATATTCAAAAATAGCTTGTATTTTTAACTGACTTTTTATTGGCTGTGTCTAATGCTTGCTGCACAGTAGAAGCAGTTGTGACAAAGAACATTAAGACATCAGCCTATGGTCACTTAAAAGGAGTCCACTGCAAATACAGCTTTTGAGTTCTGAAATGTCCTTCCCCAGTTTTATTTTTTATTTATTTATTTATTCACAGCCAGGTTATAAGGAAATATGCAGTTATCACATCTATAATTTTAACATATTTATGTTTGCTTGATATTTTTTGAAATCAGGACAAATTTGGGGAATTTCTAAGTTGGCACTGCTTTTAAAGGAAATACCACTGAGAAAACTGGAAAGTTTAGCCCACAGCAGCTACCTACGAGGGAGAAAACTATACAAGAAGTCATCCTTTTCCCCCATTTAGATGAGAAATGTTCTGTGGTCTTAAAAATCAGAATGTGTGGTACTGAAGTTCTAATTAAAAGGCTTCTTCAGAAGTATTGATTATATTTGTGTTGTTGCTGTTCCTAATTCTTTCAAGGATGCAATGCCTTCTGCTTGCAGTAAAGAAAAGAACGATACAAAACTTTACAAATGAGTATAAAACTAGAATCTACCGTTATGATGAAAGAAAGAGATGTGATGAATGGATGCCAAACCTCAGAGCTGTAGTGTAATGATGGGGTCATTTCATCATGATGGATAGATATGTCCATGTAGTATTCAGAATCTTCAAAAAGGGCTTAATTTATCATACTTGAGGAAGCATTAAAGCATTTGGGTATGACTTGAAGCAAAAGAATCATTACAATTTGCCGTTGAACAAACTCAGGAAATATATTGATCATACAGGTTTATGCTGCCAGAAAAACAGCTAATGATGATTCAGTCTATGTTTTGTGCATAGTTTGAGGAAATGTTCATTATAGCCTTACAGAATGTATGTCAGTCTTTGGGAACTTAAATGTAAAAGCTGGAATTTCAAAACCTTATTAAGTACAATTCTAGTTCACAAAAATAGCATAATATATTTGAACTGTGGAATTGTGTGGCCATAGGTGAGAGAGGACACTACATCAGATGGTGTTTGGAGTAAAAGGAAAGCTCTAATTTTCAAACGTTCTGGTGCATAGTGTTCAGTAACAGCAATATTGGTAAATAAAGATGGTGATTGAGTTCATCTGAGCTAGTATTCAAATGGATATTTAACAAAGTGGGCCATGAATGGGTTTCTAAGGAGAGGACAGAACACCAGGAATGGAGCAGATGAAGCCAGAAGTAGGCTAGACAAGGCAAGAGCAAGCAAAGAAGTGAGCAAGCATGGCTGTGACAGATATGAATGCTTAACATGTGTTCACAGTGGCCAGACTGTGAACCAAAAATTTGCCATGACTGAGTATAGGAAAGTTCATGATGGTAGCAGTCACTGGAGATGATGATACTGAATGCCAGCAGAGGGACCACAGTTTGTAAAGTGGAGTGATATGTATCCACTTACAATTTTACCAGCATCTAAAACACTATTTATATCCTGTCTGAAATTGGCAAGGCAGCTCATATGTTCTCCATGTAATGTACTGTAACTACACTGTACCTAGCACGTAAATGTTTGCTTTCTTAAATATAATGGTACTGTTCCTTTTATCTTCCAGACACTGCATATTTATGCCTAATCTTTTGTATTTTCAGTTAAGCGTAGGCTAAAACTGTCAGCCTCATTTATCTGAGACTATTAAAAATGCAGACAAAGGCTTTCAGCCAGCATGTGAACACTGAAGTTGCTACTTTATATGTACCCAGTTTTTGCTTATGGAATGTCATTGTCTATATCTGATCAATATTTTTAAAATTTCCTTTGAGATCTGCTCAGCAGTCATCTGTAATCCAGCGTGTGAAGAAGTAAGCTGAGTGAGTCAGTTTCTTCATTCCTTTTCAGAATCATTTAGCTCTGACACTGCCTTGATGCGCTAGGCTTGTATCCTTGTTTCAAAAACTGTAACAGTATGTTCTTTCACAGACCTTCATAGCAAAAAAGATTTAAATGATAAAATATGTTGACAAGCCTATCAGAGTTTGAATATAGCAAGAACAGAGCAGCGTTACCTGTAGGGGGAGAAAACATTAGATAGTAACTGGTAATAAGTTCTTTAGTCTCCTAATCAGCTGCATATAACAAGGAAGAAATGTGACTAAATAGATACAAATGTGCTGACATAGTCTACGAATAAAATAAGAGTTTTACAGTTTCTGGAATTCAAGCTAGCTTGCAGTAATAATTAATTTGTATTACCAATTACTCCAATTTTGCGGGTTGTGTTCTCCTTAGTAAAAAGAATTTCCCCTTAACACAGTGGGAATACAGGAAGGTGTATGAATGAGATGAAGAAATGGGAGGAGCTGAGATGAACACACATAGTAGGGAATCTGGAGCTGTCTGAGCATAAGGGAGTTTCATAGGAGTAAAAAAAAAAATCAGAGATGGAAGGTGAAAAGAACAGCTGAGTGAATTGCAGATATATTTTAAATATCGTTATTTGTGATCAGTAAGTACACCGTTGCCAAAGTCGAGCTGAAGTGAAGAAGCCAAATTCTGCACACGATACTATGCAATGCTCTGTTATTTATAAAACTAGTTACACATACATTTAATATTTACTTAATACCAAATTCATTTCTAGTTCACTCTGTGTATTTGGAAGATACAAAAAATCTTTTCTGCAACTGGCTGAAAGAACTTGCAAGACTTTTACAAATCAGAGCATACTACTAACGTTCAAGTTTAAAAAAAAAAAAAAAGATTGTCATGGATTTTTTGCCATTTACACAGGGAGTTCCAGCTGAGCTGAAGACCTGCATCAAAATATTTTGGGACTTTTATTTCTGCATACCTGCTTGATGTTTTGGTGCTTGTATAGTTAGTAAATGTCTTCTTGCTGATCCTGGGGAAGAACATGTGTGCGACAGTGGCAGCAGTCATACAACCAGGTGAAACAATCTGCTGGCCACAAAACAGCAAACCTGGCTATGTAGAGATGACAGGTAAATTAAAAAAGCTTGAATTGAGGAAGTGCTTTCTCTTATATCAATTCTAATAGTAGATTTAAATATAATCTAGATAGGGACTTGCTTTTTAGGTGCCTTTAATCAATGCTGAATTTGAAAAGTAAATGTGTAATGTTGAAAATTGTCCAGTTCATAACAATAGTGACATAAGGATGTAATTCTTATCGAAGTCACCCACTGGTGTCTCTAACCATCACCACTGCACAAGAGAAGAGATCACACCTCAGCAATGGAAGAGGTGCATCAAACAAATGAATCGCTCCTCATTCAGTGTTACTTTACACTATGTTCTTTCTCCCAGGTTCCCAGGGGAACGTAGGCACCAGGAATCAAATCATTCAAAGAGTTCATTGTCTGATCATCCATTTGAAGAAAGCTTAAACATTTTTTGCATACTGGTTGTATTAACAGCTTTTTTTTTTTTTTTTTTTTTTTTGCCTATTAAGATGGGCCCATATCCAAATTGCGACATCCTGAATTGTGTGTGAGCTAAATCTGGTTACAGATACGAATCTGAATATCATGAGCAGGGTGGAGTAGAGCTAAAGATCTGACTCCCTCAGCCTTGTTACTTGGATTTGACATGAGTTTGCCATGTCCAAGCTAACCCTATTTTTTTACCTAGCCCCTGAATAAATTGGAAACTTAAAAAGGTACTGTCATGTTTTGTATCTGAAACCGTAAGGTGGTGTTAAGCTGCCTGCAGTGCTCTAAATTTCAGTTTCTTTTGTTGCTGGTGTTATTCATTGGGAAAGAATGTGGCCCTGTTTCTAGTGACAGAAGGGTTGAAATGGTATAAAGTAGAAGTAAAAGGTGGATTATTTTGAAGAGACAAAAAAAAAAAAAAAAAAAAAGCAGGAAAGGCAAAAAAAAAAACCAAAATAGTTCCATAGTTCCCCATTCAGCAGTGACCAAATAACGATGGAGTCTATTTAAGTAACCGAGATTCTGTCATGTGACAGTTACATGGAGTCACATACTGAACAAAGAATTTCCTTAAAAAAAAAAGAAAAAGAAAAAAAAGAAAAAAGAAATGTAGTCTATGAAGCTGTTTTTAAATGCTCAACACTCCCTGCTCCCTTCCCCCATCTCCTTGGCTTCTTGTTTCAGTGTAAGGAGTAGAGCACACAAGTTATTCAAGTTCAGAAACTAGTTAGTGAAATTGAATTCATAAATGAGTGCTAGTGATTTTAGACCATAAAGTGGATCCTAATTTATTTTTACAAGCAGCATGACTGAGGTTAAGCTTGAAGGTTGCTGCAGCCAAACAGGTTTTTTTTGTAAAGCTGGTGACTGAGGAACATTGACACCACACGGGATACACATACCTGTGCTTATGTAGCATGTACTTATACAGTGTAGAGTTTTGAACTCAGAAAGTTTTTGTGAAATACAAAGGTCTGGGCCAGATCTGTATTTCGAAATAAAACCTCTAAAAAAAAACACTGCTGAAAGAAAGCAAATAGATTTTTATACATTTTGTAATCTGATGATAACAGTCACTGTGAGGTAAACGTTTATAAATCACTTGTAACTGGCAGGCTGTTAACTTCTGGTAAATGATTTGATCAGTCAGTGGAGTAGAGTCTTTCTTGACAGGTAAAAGTGTTTATTCACTCAGATGACATTAATAGGTTCCTGAAACTAAAATTCAGGGTCATAATTAGAAATTCCATTCTGCAGCAAGGTCCAACATTTTAAAATCTGTGAATGAGAGCAATAAAACAGCTGACAGGAGAATGGGAACACTGCGGGGTTTTTTTTTTTTTTTTTTGTCTGTTTGTTTATTTTTTAAATCTGGAATAACTAAAATGTTGTAATTAATTTTTAGTTGAAATATTACATTTACCGATAGCTTTTTAAACTTTTCTTTATAATAAAGTCAAATTAAAATTTACTTTTTCAGTGAATATTTTCAAGGGTTCGGTTCTGCACCTCAAAATGATTCCATCACGTTAAGTGAACTTTGCAGTTAATGTATTTGAGGAAATGCCCTTTTTTTGCTCTAAGTAAAACGGTTATTCTAGGTGATGCATAATAACTTACTGTACTGAAACCCTAATACAGGCCAGCTAGTTGGTAGGTTTCTCATGTTCATGTATTGGGGTGAAGGTAAACAGGTAGGAATTGAAAATTACTGTAGTTTTGTAGTACATTTTTCCTGCTAAAAGAAACAACCTTCTTTCCCTTTCTGCCTCTATCCCCATTTCCCTTAAGGAAGATACAGTACAATGTTGGATGATTTGGATTTTGCTGGTATCACTTATACTAGGGACCTGACTGTGAATAAGATATCCCAAGAGAAGCTCAGCTACCAAACAAAATAAAATGCTCAAGTCTCGTATTACAAATTCTTGAATGATGTTAGTTCTGTCTCAACCTGGAAAATCGTAGCCCAGTTCCAAACCAGAGCAATTCCTTCCGGAGCTCCGGCTGTCATTGTGCAACAGAGCAGAGACCCCCGGGGTTCTGTTGTGGGGCATTTTGTTCTTGCAGCTCCAGCTTTACCCATGAGTGGAGGCCATGAATGATGCTGTTCCTTGGAAATGTCTTCTTTCTTGGTGAGCATACTGCAATTATTTTGTTAAAATCCGTAAGTAAACATCCTGGTCAAATTCCAATTCAGATAACAGCACTCTGCTTACAGAGTTCCTGCAGTTTCAAATAGATGGCATATTTATGTCTGTTATTCTGTTCTGTGGTATTGAATGATGGTGGTACACAGATGGTGTGTTGTGGCTCAGAGGTGATCTCAGCTAAGTCAGGTATAAAGGGGATCCCCTATGCTTTTCTTTATTATTTTAAAATTGAGACATGTTGATGATGGTAAAGTTGCTGAAGTGTCGAACATTTATCTCTTTTTTCTTCTTCCTGTTCAGCTTGTTCTAATTATTGCAGAGATAAAAAATGGTGTCTGATTATTAAAATGATACAAATGTAAGTTTTACTCCTTGCCTTGTTCTTAGACCACATCTTAAATACATTGATCTCTTGGATTACTGATATTAAATTTGCTATGGGATAGGTTTGATGCAGTTTGTGAAATCAATGATAGCTAACAGATGAAAACATGAGTTTCAATGAAAGTCAGCTTATCACTTTTTATCTCACACCAGGGAGGAGTGTTCAGCACAACTTGTTTTTCCTTTCTCTGGTTTCAGCAGATTGGGATAGATTTTTGATATCTATAAAATTTGACATATTGGATTGATGAAAACAGCACAGCAGAGAACATCCAATACATGAATAAGATTCATCACAAATCAAAACTGAAGTGTGAGCTTATTCCAAATTCAGAAAGTCCTCATGGCAGCGAGGCTTCTTTCAGCCATAAAAGCATGATCTCACACTGCCTGCAGAAAAGATAAAATTAAGTATAATTCTTTACTTCTTGGATTACAGCAGTTGTTGTCATTACCTCTCCCCATTCCCTTTCCAAAAACCTAAGCATCTTTATACTTTGTATTTTCTTGCAATGTTTAATATATCAGGTATACAAACTGTATATTTTTCTGCAGTCTCTCTAGAGTCTCTTTTAAAGTGTACGGACGTTAACTAAATACTAGCAACATGTCCCTTTAGAATGCCTTTTCATCCAAGACTTGAAAAAGTCATAATATTACTAACCTTCAACAGTAAGCTCATATGCTCCTTTGGTAGTTTACTGAAGGGTACGTGAACCAAAGCGTTGACTTGTTGACCATTTTGATAATTTATGATTCATTATTTGTAATGCTGGAATTAGTCTGACCAGCTCACTTCAAATCTTATTGAAGCCGGCAGAATTTTTGCTGTTGCCTTCAGTGTGCTAAATTTGTGCTGTTTCTAAGCACTACTTTTTCCTCACTTAAGATTTCTGAAATAGAATCCTGTGTAAGCAGAATTAAGGTGCTACTTTAATACAGGTGCAGAAAAATATATTATTTGAAATGAAAAAATATATGTATGTGAATAATTTAACTTTACTACAGTGATACTAACTGGAGAGAGAATTTTTGCAGTTAACTAAGGAGTCTATAGCTGTATGGAACAGAAGATCAATGGATTTCAAGTTTAGGAGTTAGATGTGGAGTCCCTTTATACAGATCAAACACTATAATTCACTGTGCATTTATATAAATCTGAAGAGGGCTAGAGGAGAAGAGATAACTATGTGACTTACTCTGTAAACATTTATTTATGTAAAGCTTTTTTTTTTCTAACTCTACAGAATTAACTTGAGAAACTGAATTCTGACTGATAGAAGTTATTTCTTGTAGGAGCACAAACTCCAAGATCATAGACAACGTAATACTGATCGGAAACACATGCAGTCCAGAAAGCCAAAGTAAACATCTTAAATCAGCATTAAGGTAAATCCATTGGAGAAAAAAAAAAAAAAAAGGCTACCTTTGTATTCTCTCCAATGTAAGTGAAACCTAAAGATGGCAAGGGACAGTGGAAGGCATCTTAGGAAGAGGTGGCTTGTAGCACAGAGAGACTGAATCAACTTTTATGTAAACGTTTACTGTGGGAATTTGTTATGAGCTCTTCTCATCTCTCCTTTCTAGAAGATGGGAAATAACACTGTAAGATGGGGCTCTGTTTGCAAGTTTCAGAGCTCTCCTTCCAAAAAAAGAAAAAAAAAAAAGTAGAAAAGTCTGAATAATTATGACAGCTGTGCCATAAATTCCTGGAAAAAAAATTTTATATTTACTGCAGGCAAATCTGAATCTTTAATACATCCCAATTTCACAGGTGTTTCCCTGAGGTATTTATTACTGTATGTTCAGTATGTTCATGTATATAAAAATAAGAATCTTTAAAACTGACACAGTTAAATGCCTTTCTTACAGAGTAAGAATGTTATTCAATCCAAAAGTCTAGCTTGAAATTGTTCTTGCAAATCAGAATCTAATCTAATCTAATCTCTTTAGCTGTAGACCCTCAGAGGCAATTTGAGCACAGAAGGAAATCACAATTTGCTGAGTAGATTTAGTCTGTATAATCAGAAACATCAAAAAAGACTGACATTTTCTTGTTTTTTTTTTTACAATCCAGATCTGGTAGTAATAATATTTTAATGTGAGTTATAACATAAGCAAGAGCATAGTGAAGTATTTTTACTTTGAGAAGGCAGGATTGTAGAAACAGAAATGGAAAATCTGTTGTGAAAGCATTCAGTGACTGAATGCTTGTGCCAAACAGCACAGATTACACGCTGTATGTTCAAGCCATTCCAAGTATAAACAAGCCAACTGTAGACATAAGAAGAGGTGAATTAAAATAATTAAAAAAACCCAAAAACCAAAAAACAACCAAACAATATCAGATAATAAGTGATTAAGTTTGAAAAATGGTTGTGTGAAAACAAAGAAAGGCACAGAGATAAAGAATCTCTTCTACAGTGATGATAATTATCTAGATACCAACCCCCCCTCCTGTTTAAAGTGTTAGCTGTTGTAGTGAGAAATCTGCCAGTACCCAAATTAGTCTGGCATTTTCATGGTGTCAAATACTGTAATATGTACAACTGGCAAAGAACAACATAGTTTCATGCATCAAGTGCCAGCAGCAACACCCCACCAGCATGGCAGCTTAATGGAGGCAATTGGACTTAGCATAATGAAAGCCTTCCTCTTCCTCTTTCTGGCAACCTTAAAAATACAAAGATGCAGTCATTAGACTGGAATCTATGCGACCTATTTTTCCTAACGTATGATTAACACTTTACCAGCATCACACCCTGAAAGAGAAAAGATTTTGTTTCTGATATTTGTCCAGGCACTGAACAAATGAAGTAAAGAAACAGTTTCCTGTGCGTGCACAAAGCTGCTGCTTGACACTAGGCATACGCACACAAATGCTGATGGATGTTTTTCTTCCACGATTCTGGACATTTCCAATACCACGGTATTGAGTAATTTTTTTTATCTTACCATGAGTCACGGCAAGAGAGCACTTATTTGAAATTTAGCAGCGCATCCTGTGGATGAATATGTATGTATGTATTGTAGTAGAAATGTGAAGGTTTGCCCTTTATTTGTTTAAATACTGCACACCACACAACTACGAGATAAGCACTGAAACAGCAGTGACAGTCAAGTTGAGTCAATCTAATTGCCTGAGAATTAAATGTTTTGAATAATTTTTTCCCACTTTTTAAAACGTTACTTGTATTGCAAAATATACGTGAGCCTACGTTTAAACAAAATTAAATAGCTTTTTAGGTGCTGTCCTAACAAACAGCACTGGAGGACTGTGATCCCTGCAAGCAGCAGTGAAGTCGCTGAGCTCTTTTGCAGGTTGTGCAAGAAGACCACAGTGGGCTCCCCATGCGTGATTATTTCATTGTAAAACTTTTCTTTTTTGCACCTGGTTGTTCTCCCTGGACCTCGCAGTTGAAGTTCCAGCTGTAAGGCACGCAGGGCCTGGGGGCAGCGAGGACCTCAGCCCTGGAGGAAGCGGTCGGGCGGTGGGAGCGCCTTGCGCTCTTGTGAGACGGGGCGTTTCATCGGCAGAGCTTTAATGTCCGCCCAAGGCAGTTCTTGTACGACAGCGGAAGGGGCAAACGTGGACTGGAGAATGCCGCTTTCTCCGAATGGGACGAATCACAATGGAAGCGATCCGTAGGCCGGCACGCGGCCCCACAGCTCGGGGGCGGCGGCGCTCCTCGCCTTTCACGGGAGAGGTCTGGCCGCTTCGGCCCACGGGGCGGAGCGCGGCGCGGCCCGCAGGTTCGTTCCCCGGGACGCTGCGCTCGGCGGGAGGGGCTGCGTGCGGGGGGCGGGGAGGAGCCCGGGACAAAGCGGGGTGGGGGAGGCGCCTAAGGTCGCGTTTCGGCAGGCTCGGAACCGGCCCTTCCAGAGGTTGGCACGAAAGCCGTTTAACGCCCGGTTGCATCACCAGCCACGTGAAAAAGGCCGCGAGTGCCGCCCCCCGGGCACGGGAGCTGCGACCAGCTGAGCGGGGGCTGCCGTTATCTCTCGGCAGCGAACCTCCCTCACCAAACCCCGCGCGGCCGCCCCTCGGCACCGCGCCGCCGCCCAGCCTCCCGCGGCCGGACCTCGCGGGGCGGCGCTGCGGGCCCGGCGGGGAGGGGCGGTGCGGAGCGGAGCGGAGCTTCCTCCCGGCTGTTCTTCCCCGTCCGGACGGAGAGCGGCACTGTGTCCCCGCGGCGAGCTCCGCGCAGCTGCCCCGCTCCCCTGCCGCCGCCGAGCAGCTCCCCCGTCCCAGCGGCCGGCAGAAGCGAGCGAGCCGAGCGGCGGGAGGTAAAGGCCGGTGGGCTCCGGCGCGAAGCGGCGAGGCTGGGGAGGAGCCTCGCCCTCCCCCTGCTCCCGATAGGGCAGGGCTTCCGAAATGGCGGAGGCCGCCGGCGGGCGGCCGCCGCTGGGGCCCGTCCCCGGCGCTGTCGGGCCGCGGCGGCTCCCCGCCGCCTCCCCGCGCGTCGCTGCAGCGGGCTGCCCGTACTCGGGAGGGAGAGGAGGCGACGGGGCAGGTGCTGCGCGGCCGGGTCCGCCCGTGGGTCTCCGGCGCTGCGGGCCGCCCCTGCGCGGGGAGGGGGACGGCGCCGGGCCGCCTGGCGAGGGGCGGCGGCGGTGATGAGGCGGGGCCGCCGCCGTGGGGGCCCGCCGGCCTCGCTCTGCCTGGCCTCACCTGCTGCTGGAGGAACGGCTTCGTCCGCCTGTCCCGGCCGAACCGCGTGCCGTGCGCCTTTAGGCCTTAAATGCGTTTGTCAAGCGTTGAATCCGCCCCGTGCGGGAGGACATAAGGAGCAGCGTAGTGCTTGAATGGGCTGTTTGTTTTGAACTGCCTGAAACCTGGTGGCCTTTGTAGTGTGCGGATCTCGAGTGTTTTGGATGTGGTCTGCAGTTCTGATGCAGTGCTACGAGGAGCCCAGTTTAAACGGAGGAAAGAAGTGCGCTTTCTCTGTATGTTACCGTTCTTAAAGCTTGCTCTAAACAGCTGGGAACAGTTTGTCAGAGGACACCACAAATGTTTTAACACAAACTCTTGACAAAATGGAGTTTGCTTCTCGCACGCCTACGTGGCTTTCAGTAGAGTCATGCAGATAAAAGATGGGATTGATTCACGTAGAGAGCTTAAGTGCAAGTCCTCCTGAATTGTTTTGGAGAAGTTTTCAGGTAAACAGAAAGAACAAGGGAGTAAAGTAAGTCACCCTTCATCCATTACAAGCTGCTACTTATAGGCTTGAAGCAAATTGCAGAAGGAAATCAAGGGTGACGTACATTTGTAATAGCAGTTACAGTCCTGCTTCAGCTGGGATGCAGTCGCCATTAGGAAGGCAGGGCAAGTGTGTGTCATATGTTTGCAGCATTTCAAAGTTCCAGTAGTTTGTGGTGTTGTACTCTGTGCCCACATGGAGAGCCTCTAAAGGAAATACAACAAGATTGAGCACATCTTGAAAATCCTTTCATTTCTTCTCTATAGGCTTTCTCCCTTTATTATTATTATTATTATTATTATTATTATTATTATTATTATTATTAAAGGCTTCCACTGTTACACTAACATGAGCATTTCAGCTGGGAAAGCACTGGTGTGGGAGGGAAGTGAGGTTCATGGTGTAATGGATGTGAAGTGTGGTAGTGCATGACAAAAATGTTAACCTGAGTGTGAACTTTGGAAACATCCACAGCACAGCTCCATTAATTTATGATGTAGATAGATCCTTACCCATGACCTGCTCTATTTTACAAAATACGGTTTTGTTGTCTTGAATTAGTGTGTATGGCATTAGTGTGTATAGAATAGGGACTTAGGCAGGTGGTTTCAGGGCCTGTTTTCTTTGACTGTGCCAATCTGTAGCTAAATGGCTGAAATAATCAGTCTTGTTATTTTACACAGAATTTTCTGTACATTAATTTACTGTGATGGAAATTGCAGAATTATTAATTATTGAGCTTCAAGAAGTTGCTGCCATCATCTCTTCTACAGAGTCTCTGCTACTATAAAAATGCCAGCAGGGAGTTAATTAGTCTTCAGTTAACTGGCTCTCACGATTAAATGCAGCCATACAATGATATTTTCTTCAGAATCCAGCTGTGCTTGTGGAAGAGGTTAGGTTTTCTGGCTGTTTCTTCTCATGGCTCCATTGGGAATGTAGATCTACTGGAAGGTTGATTTAGGTAACCAATCCATGATACCAATCTCAGATATTGTCTATGTTAGCTCAGATGACTATTAAAAATGATTTAAATCAACGTGACATTTTTTGCAGTCATAAAAGTTGAACTTGTATGTACTACTTCCTGAGGGTAAATTGCTAGGTTTAAGACTCTCAAGTAAGTAGTGATGGTCACTTGGAGGCTGTAAGCTTTTTGTTGATGTACTTGGACAAGGATGAAGTCATCTATCTGTGGGTTTATGGCAAGCTGAAAGTGGCTTTTATCTTTTTTAATAGCTATGTAATGGCTGCATATGCATTGTGTTCAGCTGGCCTGGTGGCTTCACAAATGGAAGCGTATTAGAATGTAAGAAGTAGATCTAATTGCACTGGTAGAGCTATGTAATGTAATTTCTAGCTTAGAAACTGATGGGATGAATTTCTTTTTCCCTGGAAAATGTTCGGGATAACTACATGAATAATCTATTCTCGTTCCTATCTCGCTTTCCTAATGTGGTTTCATTTCTTGCTTCCTTTTTTAACTTGTAATTATGTAGTGTGATCAATGTGAAGCCTGTTATGTATTATTGCAGTACGTTCATGCTTGGGAATTGTTTTTTGGAGTGGTTCTTGTGTTGCTGTTGTGTGCAGACCACCAGCTAATTTCATAAACTGCTGTACGTCTTTTCCCAGCCTGGCTACTCAGCTTCCTTATTTAGACTGCTGTTTCGAAGCCACTGGTTACTAACTATTACATGGTGAAAAATCTGGTTGATACTCCAGCACTCTTTGTGCTTTGACTGAGGTTCCAGCAGTCACCATCTCATGTGTAGCCTGTTCTTTCAAGTGCTTTCTGCAGACATGAATGTATCTTTGTTGTGCTTTTGTATTTGAGCTCATTCTGAAATTGAAAAACTTCTCATGCTTCAGCTTTGTTCCAGTGTGCAACAAAGTGTCATTTTGAGTCACAGAACTGGAAACTGTTGTAGACTTGCTTGGCTGTGGGGCCTGGTGCTTGCCAGAGTGCAGGGCTGGGTATATCACAGGCTCGGAGGAGTTAAGCTGACCTCTGGTTGCTGTAGAAAGTTGATTGCAAAGTGCTGCCATTCAGTTGTAGCAAATTCAGTTGTGGTAAAGTGCTGCCATTCTGTGTAGCAAATGCAAGAGGAAGTTGAAGAGCTGAGAAGCCTTGGTTCTAGCGCTTCCATCTACCTGGTGACATTGCAGAAGCTGTTAATTGCCTGCATAGATCTGGAGATCTGTGCTCAGCACCTCAGTCCTTTCCTTCATGTCAGTTTAGAATTCCAGCAGCAACTAAAAGTAGAAAGTAAACCTATCTTCCTTTGCATCAACAGCTAAAACAAGTCAAGGTTTGGGGGAGTAGCATTTGCATTTATTACCAGTTCTGACTGCTACCAGTGCAGAAAACTGAATAAGGATTCTTTAAATGATCTGTTTTTAATTCCTCTGTCTGCCACTTGCATGTGTATGTCCATAATAATAAGTTCCACCTATGATCTTCAGTAATACTTGTTTCCAATATCATCTCATCCTTATTGAACCAATCTTTATCCTTGCTGCTGCCTTTTTGTTGGTTTCCTAAATGCTAAAATAAATTCCCATCCTTTGGTCAGGCCTCAATCGCAGCAAAAACCAAAAAGATCCTTATGAGAAATGGAATCAGTAATATAAGAGACTACAGTAATATTCAGGTTAACCTGATAAGGAGAGTCTTGTTCAGCTTTTAATTCATTGTATTTTCATTTTTTTCATTTTTTTTTTTCTTTTAAATTAGTCTCAAATACTTTGTGCATTCCACTGTCTTAACTTCTTACTTATAAATTGCAACTCTATTAAAATCTAAAACATTCAAAGCCATTTGCAGCAATTCTGAGATGCCAAGTCTCGAATTGCAAGTTCTGGCCAGTGCTGTCTGTATGAAGCAGTTCAGGGAAAGTTATGGAAGTACAGCTGGAGTGTGTGAGGAGTTTCTGTAGCTGAAGAAGAACTGTAATTTTACAGTTACCTTGATTAACTGCCCTTCAACCTGACTTTGGGAATGTCCCTGGAAACTTGATGTGAAGGAGTTGCAATACCACCTGGCAGGAGTTTCCATTTCTCTTTCCAAATGCTCTGTCGCTATTTTGTAACATGGAATAGGAATGCAGTCCTAAGCAGTAGCACTAACTGTGGGAGCCCCAACATAGCCATTAGTGTCACTGGTTCCAGCCTTTTGCTTTGCACTTCGTCCTGAACATTGCTAACCTTAAAGCAGCCAAGCTTGGGTATTTGGAGGGATATTTTGCAGACAGTCATTACTGTCTGAGAAACAGACAACTAACTTAAACAAGACAACAGCTGCCTGCTACTTTTCTAGCCTGTCTGGCTGCATATTGTACACCCTTTAATCTCAAGACTCCTTTTTGCCATCTCTCAAGCTTTGAGCCTTTGCCCACAACTAGACAAAGGTGCTTGGGGTGTAGCAAAGTGTGTGTATGTGTGGGGGGGAAACAAGGGGAGAAAATATTCTAGGATTATGTGCAGTTTCCTTATCTGGGTTATAGAAAAGCTTGTGGTGAGGATGTTCAACTGCTACGAATCCGATTTTGTCTGAAAAAAAAGCCCTGGTAATGGGATAAGTGAAAAAGAGTACTAGCAAGTAGTTCTTAATGAGCAGACATGATGCAGGAGGAAATCTTGCTGGTAGCTGTGTATGTCCCATCTGTCCTTACAATACCTCATTGCTTTGATCACACACACCTAGCAGGAGGCCTGCCTGTGCTCACTGAGCAGGGAACTCTCTCAAGAGCAGTATCCTGGCTCCAGGCTACACAGTGGGATGGGCCATTTAACAGCACTGTTGCAGATGGTCAACTGCTGCTGTGGGTGAACAACCCCTCCTCAGTGTGCTGTGTGGAGAAAGGCTCTTGAGTCCATCATAGTGATCAGGGGTCCTTTCTTCTGAAAACTGTTTCCTTCTTAATGGCCTGTGTTGGATAAGCGTGTGCAGGTTTTGAATCATGGAATCACAGAATGGCTTGGATTGGAAGAGGCGGCACAGCCCATCCAGTTCCACCCCCTGCCATAAGTAGGGCTGCCATCCACCAGATCAGGCTGCCCAGGCACTTCATCCAGCCTGGCCTTGAAGACCACAGGATGGGGCATTCACAGCATCTCTGGGCAGCCTGTGCCAGTGCCTCACCATCCCCTGAGTAAAGAATTTTTTTTGTTATATCTAATCTAAATTTCCTCTCTTTTAGCTTGAAGTCATTCCCCCTTGTCCTATAACAATTAGACCCTTTAAAAAATTGCTCTCCCTCCTTCTTTGTTTCTGGCGAGTTTTCTTAATGCTTTGGAACAGTGGAATGTGTTCAGATGCAAAATGGGAGGGAGGTCTGTTTCTCAGTCTCTTGAGAGGACTCATAAAATAATTGGGACAACAACCTGTCATATTTGGAGGATGACAGAAAATGTGTTTAGATTTCTTTATCTGGTTTATGTATGCATGCTCTTTTTTTTTTTTTTTTGCATGCTTTTTTTTTTTTTTTTTTTAATTGATTGGAAGATATTGCTAAGAAACTGATCTCTAGGCTCATATGTACGCTGGAACTTAGGCTTTGAATATATCTAATGTCTTCAATGGAACATAGTGGTTTAGGAATTTTCAGCTACTTTGAAGAGTAGACATAATGTTTTCATAGTATCATGGAATGACTTGGGTTGGAAGGGACTTCAGAGATCATCTAGTTCCAGCTGTCTGCCATAGGCAGGGTTGCCAGCCATGAAATCAGACACTATTATCACATTACCCAGGGCCTCATCCAACCTGGCCTTGAAACGCCTCCAGGGATGGGGCATCCACAGTCTCTCTGGGCAACCTGTTTCAGTGTCTCACCACCCTCTCGATGAAAAATTTCCTCCTGACATCTCTCTATTGTTGGTGGAATATTACAAAATAATGGTGTAGCTGAAAGTAATGTATTCTGTTTTTGTTGTACTAGGATTTTGTTGCCTAATTCATCACGTGAAGGAATGAAGTTTTTCTGGACCTACATGGATCTATAAGCATTTTCAAGATGGCTAAGAACTGTGGTGAAGAACCAAGTGGAATGATGAGTAAGGAAACTTACTTTTGTTCCAAGTTCATGCTGCTTTCATTATGCTATTTCGTTACCTGATGTAAGTCATTCTTTTAGGTGAGAAGCAAGCATCTGAAATCAACTTAGCAGAAGTGATACTTGAGTTCAACTTAGCATGTTGTGTACTCAGTAAAATGTTAGCCACACTTAATAGATTAAAAATATATATATATATTGCTCAGCGTTAAAACTTTTCTTAAAGTTGCATGGGCTGTGAGCATAATACTGATTGTGATTTGTGTTTTGATCATTCTTATGTCAGGAGGAAGCACCCACTTCTACCAACTTCTGTTGACATTCAACTCGCTTATTTGACAGCATGGTTTCCTGACAGAAAAGTATATTATGTATTTTTTTCTGAATTCCAAATCTGTATTAGATATGCCATCTGTGGTGGTTTTGGAAAGATGAGAAGGGACCCACTGTGGGGCAACAATGAAACTGAAAATGTAAGTTCTATGCCAATATTGTTTTATTTGAATTCCAATACAAGTTTTGGGTTTTTTTTTTTCAGTTTTGAGGTTATTAAAAAAATAAAAGTGTATGTGTATATATATAAAATGTATATATATACACACACTAATGTTCTGAAGATTCAAATGAACATTACATAATTAGTTTATGTGGTTTGAAATTCAAAATTCTTTTTGGAAATAAAGCTTAAAACCAAATTTTTATTTTTAAATGCATATGAAGTTTACTTCCTTAAATTGATGAAAAAAGCTTAAAAACATATCCAAATGAGCAGCTTTGGTTGTATGCATTCAAAATTACACTGTGCCAAAGCTGGCGAGAAGGGCCAAAAGGATCTTTCTTTTTGGCAAAAGGAAGACAGGTAATAGTGATGGCCTATTTATTATTGAAAACAAGGTTATATTAGCAATTATTTCTGATTGTAAGTGAAATCTTTAGATCCATTAAAAATCATGTTCATTTTTTGGAAAATCTTGTTTTCCTTTAATTTTTGTTGGGATGGTTTTAAGGTTTTTGAGTTCTTTTCATTGTCTTTATAAAGAAGAGGGGTTTTTTTGTTTTGTTTTTGTTTTTTTTTTTTTAAGGAAAATTTAAAGTTTGATGGCAGTTGCAGTTTGCTTTACCTGTGTTGGAGTGTGGCTTTCACACTAAAATGTTTATTCTGCCTAAGAATTTGCCACTAAAATGTTCAGTGTAAGCTTTGTTTCAATTTTCTCAGTCCTCCTATAGGTTGTTAACTCACCTGCATTATAGGAACTTAGTGATAACAGCACTTAAGTGGTTTAAATGCTGTGTTTCCCAGCTATCTTTGCAGCCATTTAACTGGAATTCACCCTTAGTTTGCTTAAAATTAATTGATGAACATTTTGTACTATAAACAGTCCCTGTAAGATTTTAAGTTTTGGCCTTGGCAGGCTATTGTGAAACAAATGCTGACCATACTGAAAGGCTGATGTCTTCGTTGCGATAGTCTCTTTCTTCACTCTCCTAAGCAGCTGCTTTTGCAGTAGCAGTTCTGACACTGGTAGGCCTCAAGGCTGTGATTGTTTGTTTGTTTTTCCATAAAACATTTCATAGTCATTGTCTTTCAGTAAGTAACTTCTCTTTCCTCTTTTTTAAATTCTGTCAGGAAGACTGGTATGATATTAGTTAAATTTAGTTCTTTGTTAATTTAATCTCTTTTAGTGCTCTCTATAGTTATAGATAGTATGTTGAAAGCGTGCTTAGTGTTGTCATCAACCTGCCTTCCCAGTGTGAGGAGTCTGACTCGGTTGACTACTATGCTCCTGGTATTTTTGATTATTTTTTCCTATGGACATTTGTGTTCGTGAAAATAAAACTAAACCTTTTGGAACACGTGTCTGCAAGGGAATTCCTTTGCAGTACTTACAGCAATTTAAATTCACTCTGTGCTTTGTGGAGAATTTTCTCATCTATTTTTCCAGGTCCGGGAAAATTTGTCAATTTTAGAATGAGTGTGGAGGAAAAAATGGGGAGGGAGAGAGAGAGAGAGAAAGGAAAAAAAAATGTGTGTTTTTCCTCTTTTGTAGAATTGTACTTATTGGAAACAGTGGTCATGTTACATTTGTTCTCCTAGAGAATTACAAATACATTCTTAAATCTATGACAAGGGCTGCTCCAAATGTAATGCCTCCTATTTTGTTATGCTGGCCCACAATGTTAGAGGTGGATGATCCCGGTATGGCAGTAGAGGTTGAACCTTTCCACCAATATTCCCTTACATTTTGTTGCTGTGTGACAGATGGCAGCAGAGGGGCAGTCTGTCAAAATGGCATCTGACATGGAAGTGCGTATGAAGCAAAGATGTGACGTTGAATTCTTCCATGTGGAAAGACTTGCATATGTTGACATTCATCAGCACTTGCTGAGCATTTCTGGGGATCAAACAGTGAATGTGAGCAAAGTGAGGCAGTGAGTGGTGCATTTCAGCAGTAGTTACAGTGACATGAAAGACAGGAAACCATGTTCTAGATGGCTGTGCACAGCCATCACACTGTGAGATAAAGAGCAACTCGATCAACTCATCTGCATGAATTGGCTGATGGTGGTGACTGTGTTGAAAAATAGTGTTTTGTAGCTGAGAATTTTCTCTATCAAACAGTGTTATTGTGCTGCCTGTATCTGTTGTAATTTCCATGGAAATAAGTAGGTGGCATTACTTTTGGAGCAACTTGCATAGTTTAAGAAACTGTTGACATTCCTTTTCCTGGAAAGAAATATTGAGAGTTGCTATTTAAAGTTGGAATGGAGACTTGAGATTTTGGTCCATCCCATTGCTTGAGGAGGTTTGCCTCTTCTCTATGCTTTCTTGTTCCAACTGTAGAACAGAAAAGACAAAGGTGTATTGTGACATCAGTGCTTGGCTGTTTTGGCAGTTACAGGTTTGCCTGTAATGACTGCTGATTTCTGTGTTGCTCTTCTCCTGATGCTGTCTGATTCATCCACTCAGTTCCTTAGGGGTAGCAGTACTGGAACGGGCAACATTGCAGGCTCGTAATGGGTGATTTAAGAATAAATTCTGTCACTTTGGAAAGACTAAAGCATCTTGTTTTCTAGATTAGGTTATTATTAGGTTATTAGGGTTTGTAAATAATACTATTTTGTAGAAAATACCAGACACTTGTTTTCTCTTCCATTTATGGGGTTCCTTCATAAAGAAAATTTTCATACAGCCATGCTTTTGTACATGCTTGTGGTAGTTGAATTTCAATGGGAGGAGACTCTTAATGTCAGTAGATGTGTGTTTCTGAAAAACTGTGAGTTTGAGGGGGTGTTTGAGGGTTTTTGTCTTATTTTGCTTTTTGTGTAGGTGAAGCTGAGGCAGCCACAGGAATGTTGTTTGTCATCAGCGCTGAAATGAAAGAGCTATTTGCTCTAGTTGGGTATGTGTGGAGTAGTGGTACCCAGAGCTGCCTAGTGAACCACCAAGTGTATTACAGCCTCTGCCTCATCTCTGAAATCCCCTTTCACTGTGTTCAGTGCAGCCCTGCCCTTCTAAATTATGTTATTACAACTCCATTTTCATCTTGGGGAGAAAAGCCCCCATCCACAGCAAACTACAAATTGATTTGTAGTATGTTAGCCAAAACCTACAAATGGAGCTGACCTGCAAGTCTGGCTCTTCAGTTGTTCAAAATGATTTCCCCTTTCTTAGTAAACTAGCTTTCAAAAAGAGAAACTTGAGTATCTGAAAAGGCAAGTCCCCAGATAAAATCTTCTTTAAAGTTCAGGGCACGTTCCTATCAGCAAGTGAGTAATTCTTCCTATCAGCTGAGTGTGGTAGTGTCATGTCTTATGCAATACAATTCAGTGTGCTTTGTATGTGTGCAGTCATCTCTTTTTATATACTTCTGTCTTGCTTGGTGATATCAACAAGAAAGCATTGCCCAGGAGTCTGTTGAGGAATTACATTGAAAATTTTGGGTACACAAAGGAGAATCTGTCAAAATATCTGTCTGTGATGGTGGCTACGATAATCTTATTTTTGCATTCTTTTCATTTCACAGTAATAGTATTAAGGGCTTGTAGTAGTACATCTACAAGATTTCTTGATCTCTTGACCATGGCACCAACAACTTACCTTAAATGTGGGGATTCAGATCACAGCTGATACAAACAAAATTTCTTCCTATGAAACTGTTCTGTGTAGTGTGTTAACTGGGGGAAAAAGTATTGCTGCTGGAAGTGAAAATGAAGAAGATGATGAGAGGTGTGTGATTAATTGACATAAACAGTTTATTTGCTGATTTAGATTTAGATTCATGCAGACTGAAGCTTATGGCTTTGTTAGGATGCCTAGAGTAATGCATCTTAATAGGTAGCAGGGTATGCATCCTAATGCAGGAAATATGTTGGGAAGGCTTAGCTGAAGAGCATGGACTGTTAATTACAAGGGACTTGAAATGAAACATTAATAACAGAGAGTTCTGCTTAAAGTCTGTTGGTGTGCAGGCAGGCATGTCAAGGTGCATGAATGGCTTTCTCCCTTGCAGCATCTTTTCTTTCACTGAACCAGTTTTAGTGAGGAGTATTTTCTAGCACTGGCACCTTCTGTGAAGGTATGTCTCAGCCTGTTTTACTGCCTGGAGGATGAATCAAAAAGAAAAAAAAAAGCCATAGGTTTTCAGACTTGTTTTTAATTGTTTTGCTTGATTTTTTTTTTTTTTTTTTTTTTTTCCAATGAGCAGAGGGTAGCTAATATGTAAGGGCAGCTAATCAGAGAGAGAAATCAAGAGTGTTTTGAGGAGAACAGCCACAATTGACCTTAGTCTGCTAGCATTCATCTTCGATGGTCGTGTCTCCTTTATGTTTGGAACTCTGTCTCTTTTTTCCTGAGTATTGCTTTTCTTATTGTACCTTTCACAGTTCTGTGACTACTTGTTGTTTCAGACGTCTGTCTCATTTCTGTAGCTCAAGTCCATAAACATAGTAGAAACTCCTGGTATCCCGAAGTTTGTTTTTCTTATATGTGTCCTTACAACTTGAGAGATAAGTCTATCTCCTTTTAAATATGTAGTTACTGGTAGAGATTGCTGAAGAATAAAAGGGAGGCGCTGGCCAAAGCTGACACTGATTTGTCATTTGTGTGCCAATAATCCTGTGAGGAGAGAGTGTGTCTGCAGGTTTATCTGCATGTGTTAAACTGGTCATTGCTGGCAAGATAATCCTAATGCAGAATTAGGTATTCTGTGGCCAGTTCACAGTTGTTATCACTGGATAGTGATCCTTTGCTGTAATTTACTTCAGTAATGAAGTTTGCTAGTCTACTGAATAATTTGTTATAAAAATTATAAATGAGTTTATAAGCTTTGCTAGAACACAGAGTGCTTTATTATTAATTGACATAAAGAAAAGACTAAGATCATACTATAGTCTGTGCTTCTACTTCTGTTAAGAATTGCTTTCTTCTGCAGAGTATTAGTGCAGTAATTGCAGTTATTATCAATGCCATAACGTTTCAACTGGAAGTATTCAAAGGCTTCATGGGTAGGACATTAGCCTTGTCTTGCTTTATAGCTCATAAAGCTGCAAAATGTTTTTAGAAGTTTTAAAACACACACACAAAAATAAAACCCACAAAATTGATGAGATATGGAAGGTACTTCTGGACATCATCTGGTTCAAAGCACCTGCTCAATCAGCATCACCTAGAGTAGGTTATTCAGAGCCATGTACAGGCAGGTTTTGAAAATCTCCATAGATGAGAACAGTGCACCCTATCTGGGCGATATTTTCTTGTACTGGAATACTGAAGAACCTCAACTTTTCACCCTTTCAAATATTTGAAACATAAAGAGTAGTCATGCTCTGAAGTACTTCTGGAAAACAACAGACTTTTCCAAATCTTTCAGTAGTTTTCTAAGAGGAAAAAAAGGCTCTGAATTTTTAACACATACAAACTTTCCATAATGTTAGCTGGTCGTCAGTAGACGTTGGCAGAGGAGTACTTGTGAACTGTCTGCTTTGCATAGGTAGCTTACTTTACTGTAGTTTCTTTCAGGCACAGATTGGATAGCTACTTAGTTGGAGAATAAGATTGCTATTTTGCTGTCAACCATTTGAAAAGAAGAAAAGCAGCCTTCTGAAAAGTGTTTTTTCTGGATGCTTAAGTCTTTTTGATGTTTCATCTATCTTAACAGGGGACATGGAAATGTGACTGTATTTAAAAAAAAAAAAAATTTTTTTTTTTTTTTTGGTTCTTTTCTTTCCAGGTCTGCTATTCCTGTTGTATGCATTCTGGCTATGAGAGTTTTCTTGTGACTTCTGAGCTTGGTACTCTTGGCCTCATGGGAACAAAATAAAACAAAAAGCAACCTGATTTTTGTAAACAAAATGCCACGGAGAAGGAAAATTGGTGGGAGTCCTTCTCGGAAGACCGGAGCTGCTGCTGTTTTACCCCAGGGGGACCCAAGCCTCTCAATGTCACAACCAGTCTACAGTGTCAATAAGGAAGAGCTCTTCAACAGCATGTCGGAAATGTTTTCTGACTTAGATCCTAGTGTGGTTTATATGGTTCTCTCGGAATGTGATTTTAAAGGTAAATACAATATATTTGTCATTCAACTTTGTTCCAAATGCAGACAGTTCTTTACTAGGGCAACACCAAACAAGTTGATGTGGGAGTTGTAAGCGTATTTATGAGTCTAGTTTTTAATGAGTAGGTGAGTCATAACATCTTAACATTTTATAGCTCTCTCCATGCAAAAGTTTGATGATGTTTGTGGGATGCTGGTAATGTGCAGTGGCAGTGGGCTTTAAAAAAACAGAGATACAGTTTAACTGGCTTGATCTGAGATACAGAGAAGGCAGCAGTAGAGTTGTGGGGGGAATCTATTTCCAATTAGTTTCTGTACCAAATCTGCTAGATCTGCGTAAACTGTTCTTGTGGGAGGCTATGCTATTTTTCTAGAATGATTTTTTTTTTCTTATGACAGTGATACACGTTATGTGATCCTGGCAACATTTGATTTTCCTTAAATATTTGAGTTGAGCTTTTGTTTTATTTCCTGTTTTGCACTGTCATCTTGTCATTTCTAGTGAGGATTAGATTTTTAAGGATAAATTCTGGTTTTCATGTTGAATTCTCTGCAACCTCACTTGGACTGTTTTTCTCCCCTCGTATACTGCCAAACTACTTACCCACCTCTCCTGTCACTTTCATTTTCATGTCTGTGTCCAGTTTTTCTCATGCTTTGTGGTTCTGAAATTTTCCTACATACAAGCTCATTAGCTTGTAGTAAAAATAATGGGTAGGATACTGTATAACAACATCTGATTTGTTTGAGCAGGAAATAAGTCATACGTGGAGCATATTAATCAAGCTGTGATTAGCTGAGATTTTTCTAAGATTACTGGTAAACAAGGTAGAGATTGGTATTTTTCATATGCATGAAAGCTATGTAGCCATTAAAAGGACTTCTTTTATTACTGTTTCTATCTTACCGAAATTGTAGAGAGTTTATAATTTAGTTGGTCACTCATGTTTGTTGTTTATTCCTTCAAAACTGGAATTGATGGAGTTCTTGATTCATGCTTATAAGTCTAATAAGTTTTATGAAAATGACAGCTTTGTCTAGAAGATTTTTAGAGAATTCAGTAAACAAGCTTAAGTGCATTATTATGTGTTTTTTTTGTTGTTTGTTTTTGCTGCATTGTACTTCAGAAAAATAGAAGCTTAGCTTTAGTGCTCTGGTGCTGCTTGTGCTAGCTTTTCATTTTTGGTCACATTATTCATAGGCATATACTCCATTTAGTGACTTTACAAAGATTTAATGAAGATACTGAAATTTTCAGACTACTGTGACATTTTCATTTGGACTTAGCCATAATGAAAGTAATTTCTGTACTTGTATCTCTTCTCAGTAGCGCCATTTCACACCGTTTCACTTAGATGATTTAGATTAGAAGTATTCATTTAAACATCCAGATCTGATTTTTTTTTTTTTTTTCAGTTAAACTTAGTCATTTTTATACATGATTTCCTTTAGTCATTTTAATGCATATTATGTTATTATTTTGCAATATGTCTGCTTTCAGTTCTGTTTTTTACCTCTAATGAGAAACAGACGATGAGGGTGCAGAATGTATGTTAACAGGTGAATTAGTGAACTTTGTTGGTTGTCTCTGTTTGTGATAAATACTTGAAGTAAAAAACTATAATCACATCTTCGGTTGACTATGGTTAATTTTGTTAATGTTATTCAACAGTAGAAAATGCTATGGATTATCTGTTAGAGCTGTCCACTCATGCTGAAGGAGCAGCATCTTCAAAAGTCTCAGATTTTGAATCAGTGGCATCATCATTAGCCCTTGTTAATCAGCGGAGATCTGTTCCAAATCAAAGAATGTGGGAAAGTGCTGCAGAACACTGTAATTCTGAAGAAGAAAAAGAAAAGGTCTTATCACCTGACATGCCGCTGACTGAAGAACTGGATTCCTTAATAGAAAATGCTTTTCAGAGGTGCAACTTGAGTGACGAATTGCCTAATTCTGCAAATGACCAAATTGTATGTGAACATGATGGCTTTAAGGAATTTCCTGAGTGGGAAGAATCAGATTTGGGTCACGATGTTCTACTTTCTCCACACCAAATAGCGACAAGTAATGAGGTTTTGGAAAAATGCTGTTCTCAACTACCAGTGAATCAGCTGAACATCCAGACAAGCTCACCACCTGCATTGGACGCTTTTGCACAAGCGTTAGGTGATTCGGATTTGTCAGAAATACACATTCACCATGATATAGCTTCTGAAGCCTATAAACAGTCAAATGGAGAAATGTCGTGTGGAAATTCTGATCAGGCACAGCATACTGTTTCAGATCATAGAAGTGCAACTACTGCTTCTGGCGAGTCTTCCCAAAGAACTTTGGAACTTGGAGTAACTATCACCGAAGAACCTAATTCACAGTGCCTGCAACAACAGCACAGAGAGTTAATGACTGCCTGTCACAGTCACACTTCTCTTTCAAAAGCCTATGTCTCTCTTGAAAAATCCAGTTTCAAAACACCAAAACTTAAGGATTTTCAGCAATCTGAGCAGAATTGTAGTTTAAATCTTTCTACACCATCATGTCGGACTCAACAACAATGGAACCTTATGGCTCCTGCATTTTATCCATCCAGTGGAAGTCACAGCTTTGTAACTCCAGTGGCTGTCAGTCCAGGACAGTGGAGACCTGTTTCAGACTTTAGGACATTGGAAAAAAGACTTGTTTTTTCTTCTCCAGTGGTTCCAAATGCCTGGGATAGCAGCCCTTCTCTGAAGGTATGGGAAAATCAAGATAGAAACTCAAAATTGAACCTCTCGCAAGCACAGCAGCCACCTGTTTGTCACATGATGAGAAAAAAGATGCACCTTATAGGTCAAGTACTTGTTCTTCTCAGAGGTGTTCCGGGATCAGGAAAATCATATTTGGCAAGGTAGAACATCTATATTGTGAGCTTATGAAAGAAGTTGCTTAATTGTCTAAAAGATTTAGTGCAGACAAAGACAATTTTCTGACATTTGTAAATAGCTATGATTAATACTTAATTGTCATACTATATTTAATACCTGGTACATACAACAACATGAGTAATAATTACTGGAGAGAGCAAAGTTACTTCCAGCTCCCTGACCTCTAGTGAAAAGAGAACTAGGAAAAATTAGCTTTAACTTCTGTCACTGGTCTGAGGTCTGGAATGGAGTTTTATGCCAACAAAGAATCATTTCAGTAGTATCTGAGTCTAGTATCTAGAGTCTAGGAGTTAGTCCAGTTCTTATCAGTTTCAAGTATTTCCTTCCAGTAACAAAGATGGAAATATACGAGTTCTTCAGTAGACAGAAGTTCCCCTGCTGTTTAGATTCTTTTGAGGAAAAAAAAAAAAAAAAAAAAAGAACAAGGAGTGTGTGTTGAGGTTGAACCCTTTATTTCTTTTCTAGCTTTCCAAAAGTCCAGGCTGTGCTTAGTCTCCTCTGTCTGGCATCTGAAATATTTGATGCAACTAAGACTGCATGTGTATTCGTTCATATGAAAGTATGGACACAAGATAAAATTCTCTCTGGTTTCTTTAAATGAGACTTGTAGGAAACCTGTATCAGCTGTTTTCCCTAGATATCTGCAGCATTTGGAAAAGGAGGGAAATTGCTACAGTTCATCTTTGCCAAAAGGGGGTAACTTTTCCCTTACCTAAGTTTGCTGCTGCTTTTCTGGTTTGCGGCAAGAAATGATTTACGTGTACGTATAATAATAAGTAGCAGGGCTGGGGAGGAGAAGGGAAGAAAACTACTTACTACTTCATCTTTCACAGGATGATACTGGAGGATAACCCAGGTGGAGTTATTCTTAGTACTGATGACTACTTTTATAAATGTGGAAAATACCATTATGATGCATATTGCTTAGGGGAAGCACATGAGTGGAACAGGAAACGAGGTGAGAAATACATAATAGACTGGCTTGCTTGTTTACACTTCAGTGCTCCCATGCTGTTTAAGAAGTTGCCTGTTTTGTAATGCTTGTGTCACAGGATTGGCATTTACTTCATCTTAAAATTATTTTTTATTATGTGTGATGAAAGAGTCTGAGCACAAACTCAGATATCATCTGTCCATTGTGTGTTTTGCAATTGAGAATACCAATGTCTTTGTCAAAACATTATTTTGTCCTCAGATCTTGTAATGGTATGTATTTTGGTGTTGGTCTCATTTCTGGAGTGGCAGCCTATGCTATCTCCTGGGAGTATTTCTTCTGAGATTAAAATGAGTGAATATGGACACATGCAATAAGTAATGATAATGTTGATACAAATAACACCTACATAGATACTTTCCTACTGTTTTTTTTTTTTTTCCTCTTGAGCATTAATTTGCTGTCGAATTTAAAACAAATTTATAAGAACTGGACAGAAATGGCTGTTTTTTCATAATTGGTGTATTTTTTTTATAGTGGCTTCCACTAAACTCTTCTATGAACAACTCTTAAAGTTTTTATTCGCTAAATTTCAACCATGATCACTTCTACACTGTCAAAAGTTATAATCTGTGTAAAAATGGGCTAATAAGAAATGTGGGATTTGGCAATAACTGGGTAACAGTGTAATTGAACAATCATAGCTACAGAAACTTGGTGCTGTATCTCAAAGCTAGTAATTCTAAACATTTTATTACTTTGTATGAAAAAAAATAATTATTTTGATTTTTCATATCTTATACAGTTTACAGAGTGGACTAATCTTAAGACTGTTATAAAGCCAAGAATTTTGTATGCAACAGAGAAGTCCACTTTAAGGTGATCATGTAGTTTTTTTTTAGTTTGATTTACTGATTGATTAGTCATCCTGCTGCATTTTACATCTGCATTTTCATTCCTTGATTATCATATGTTTATTAATTCAAAAGAATAATGTTGTATCTCAGTAGCTGTACAAATGAGGGGGGGATAAGAGGGCCTTGGAATACGTCGATCAAGCTGTGCAAGAGTGCTTAGTAATTAATCATTGTGGATTATCTATTCAAATATTATTACGTACTATTATTTAGAGAATAGTGTAATGTCCAGTCTATTATCATGAAATTAATTATATCTTTTTTTTGTACATGTGTGTCTTTCAGCCAAAGAAGCATTTGAAATGAAAATCTCTCCTATAATCATAGACAACACAAACATACAAGCATGGGAGATGAAGCCTTATGTTGTTTTGGTTAGTATTGTGATTGATCCATGTGAAAAGAGATTGTTGACCCTTTTATTGACATATGACTTAAAATGTGATTATCATTCTCTGTTTAGCTATGGTGTCACAAAGAAGTCTGAAGTCATAGAAATGTTACATGAAACATTATTACCCAACATCATGCTCTGCACATGCCTGCATATTGAGCTGACCTGGTTTCCAAGTGACAAATCCAAGTGTTTTGTACTTAAGAGCAAAAATGTATTTCATTGGGGAAACTAGGTTCTGTTCCTCTTCTATACATCAGAAAAACAGCAAGTTACTTTTTTTTTTTTTTTAGTGTAACCTGCACTAATGAGAATAGAGCATATTACTTGCATATTACCGTTTACTTGCAGCCTGCTCAAGTTTCCCAGATTGGGAAGGCTGTCTGCTCTAGCTATGTTAGTGTAACTCAATTGCTTGTTTGGAACTGACTTGACTCTGGCCAGCTCTGAAAGTAAGCAGTGAGCTTTTCTCTGTAAGAGACTGTGTAGATGCACTCATACCATGCCTGGAAAGATGAGATGCTGCAATCTTGACTCAGAGGGCATGCAACTTTTAAAGTAGTGACTGTATTTTATTTATTTTTACTGTGACCTTGGCATGCATCTAATTT